>NC_058523.1:478958447-479583447 GCF_904849725.1 Hordeum vulgare subsp. vulgare | reverse complement strand
ACTGCAGTTTCATAAACTGTTATTTTCACCAAGTCTGAAACTGTGTATGAGATGGCTTTTTGTGACTTCTTTTCCAAGTGATCCATGCTTCCATCCTAATGTTATTGGTTGTATGTTGTAGTGCATCTTGCCCTCTACTGTCTCATGCCTTGGTTGAGCATATTGGATTTGTGTAGCTCGTAGTTGTGGGGTGTAAAAAATGCTATGTGACTGATTTTGGCACATTGTAGTGATTTCTTGTTTAGCTCGTAGTTGTTGAACCGTTGCTCCATTTTGATCGTGTCCTATATGAAACTTGCTTAGAATCTCGTGTAGTTTCATGTTATCTTGCTGGTTTTATGATTTGAGATGCTTGTGACTATCATTGCACACATATTGCATTCATGCCATCATATCTTGCGGTGTTCGTATCTTTTAAACCGTAGCTCCGTTGGAGATGTTCTCTATGTGTAAATTGATTGAAATGACGCGTAGAATCACTTGAACCTATTTATGTTGCTGTTTAACTAATATTGAAAACTGTTAGATCAGATCTGGATAGATTTGTAAATTAACGCATGAGGTCATCTCGGAGATGATATATGTCATTTCCGACCTCATTTATTGTGCCTAGATAGGTAGTTTAATTACGCTTAACCTCTTGCCATGTTTAACCACATTTAATATTGTCGTGTATCTAATCGGGATAGAACTAAATAATTCGTATGTGGAGTTTCATCAATATGCAACTCGTTGCATATTGAACTTCACTTAATGTGTAGTGTTTGAGAGTTGTGAATTGACATGCCATGTCTTGCATATTTTCATCCGTTCATGCATCATATGTGTTGTGCATCGTGTGTTGATTCTTGTTTCCGGTTTCCTTCGTCTCGATAGAGTTCCGCAAGCGTGTCGGATTGTGAGGACCCGTTAGACTACATCGGTTCGTCTGCTTCACGGAGTCATTCTTCTTCTCAGTGGGATCTCAGGCAAGATGACCATTTCCCAGATACCATTACTATCATTGCCATGCTAGTTTTACCGTCTCTATCGATTATGTCTCGTTGCCTACCACCTGTTAAATATCAGCCTCTCAACGTTGCCATGAAAACCTTCAACCTGTTCACAACCTAGCAAACCACTGATTGGCTATGTTACTGCTTGCTTAACTATGTGTCAGCGGTGCTATATGCAGGTGTCGTTGCTTCCATGTGAAAGCATGGGTTCCTTGTTATACCACCCTATTATATGCTATTTAATTTAATGCACCTATATACTTGGTAAAATGTGGAAGGCTCGACCTTTCTAGCCTGGTGTTTTGTTCCACCTTTGCCCCCTTAGTTTCGGCTACCGGTGTTATGTTCCATAACTGAGCGCTCCTAACACGATCGGGGTTGTTATGGGGACCCCCTTGATAATTCGTTATAGATTAAAGCTGGTCTGGCAAGGCCCAACATTGGTACTACATTTGCCGAGCATAATAATTTTCTTAATACTGAAAGCATAGGGCGTCATGAACCCGAGGAGTAATTCTACATAATACAGGGGGGCAGTGCTGATGGTGCTGGTCCAAAACTAGAGCCGTTTGCGGGGCTAACCCGGGGCAACTCGGGAGATGTCTATCAGGCCATTGTACGCTGTGCTTATCCGTCATGTCCTAAGAACGAGATACGCGGCTCCTATCGGGACCGTCGACATGCCGGGCATCCTTGCTGGATTAGTTTTACCTTTGACGAATGTCTTGTGCATCGGGATTCCGGTGATGCTTTGGGTAATCACAAAGTTGAGGTTTTCCACTAAGGAGTCCGACAAGATCGCGAGCTTCGTGATCGAGGATTTCTATGCGGCTTGCGGTAATTTGTGATGGGTTAGTTGGAGCACCCCTGTGTGGGGACCCTGACTTACTAGTCGAGAATCGCCGTGCTCAGTGATCCCAGAGATCAATGCTCACCGAACACAGATACCGAAATAAGAGTCTTACATCCAAGTACTGACTACTACAACACATGACCGAAGGGTCAAGTTCACAAGACAGGGCCTAAGGCCAAATCACTCGAATACACTAATAGCGGAAAACAAAAGGGCTAAGCGGGTGCCCATGCCATCAAGCCTACACCGACAGGCATTCTGACTTGGAAGCGTCCTAGTTCCAAGGGGCGTCTCCGAAGACGTATTCATCTCCAAACTCCGGTTCATCCATGTCTGGTCAATAACATAACCAGTGGCAAGCCAATGAGTACTTTGAATGTACTCGCAAACAGCGCATGATGTAATCAACGAAACTGAAGGATAAAAATATCATGCATCTTTAGTGTAGTTCAACTGGGTGGAACGATTATGCATCAAGTTAAAGAATTACTCTTGAAGAACAGGTTACAGATATCAGTATATCTGTCGAGGGCTGAACCATTCGGGTTCAACCTATATGCCAAGTCACCGAACTTGGTTGTATCATTGCTTTGATAGCAACATTCTTTTCAACACCACACACACACACACACACTTGGTTTATGCGGAAATAACTGGACGTAGTTTAAGAAGGATTACCCAACTATCCTTGACCGTGGGCATGGCTATTCGAATAGTATACACTCTATAGAGGTAGTACGCTGGACCCACGAGATCCGGGAAACTCCTGTGTCATCCACGACTCGCGGTATATCGCATACCCGAGGTAAGTACCCGATCAATGCCTTTCCCCTGACGATACTAGACAAAGAGGTCCACTCGATTGGTACCCAGCCCACATATTGTACGTCTTACGAGCACCAAGTATGGACAGTACCAACCACGCGGGGACCAACGGTGTGACTGGAACTCATAAAAATGGCATAGTCGTCCTACCTGGCACGACCCCATCCCGAGAGTGACCACACATCACTCCCGCCACTAGTAATGTGGCTCTTTGCTAGCACCGACCAGAGTAATTAACATAGCCCCGTCCCATAAGGAGTAACGTGGTCGTACTGGTAAGGTTGGGACGGTCGACACGTCATAAATCTATTCCCATTTCTCAAACCATACTCACACAAATACTGGGTGCATCACTTCACCAAAAGTGACCACCAACTCATCATCACCCTGGGGCATTAGTGGCACCCGACGGGGTTTTCATAAACTCTTGCTTTATGTCATCAACATGCTGATGATAATACTACTTCTATCTTTACTAGTCAATATGGTATTAGCATGACCCTCAAGGGTAGGGTCAAGCTCAATGCATGTGCTTCGGGGGAGCCTTCGGTAAAATCATATCAAATGATTTCCGACACTTATGATCATATGCAACGGGAATACTTGTTATTTTAACATGCAAAGTAACATATGCTCGGTCATGGTCAAAGGGCTGCTTGTCTTGGTCAGCTAAGTATCCGGGGTCTTCGAGGTCTTCCGCTCCGATTCCCTCGTCACACAGATTTTCTATCATCGATAAAACAGTAAATAAGAAATAGCTCACACAGAAACAGTCCACAAAGTTATTTTAAAAATGTTCTCTATTACTGATAAATCTAAGGTATCATTTTAAAAATATTTGCCTTAATTTTCCCTGAAGGAATATTTTTGAAATCAACCAAACAGAAGCAAAACTACTTCAATTTAATCCTTTTTATTAATATAAAATAGAATATTTGTTGGAAAAATTCATCCAAACATCTCAGTAAATACTACAAATGTTTTGATGAATAACAGTGGAAGAATCATATTTTTACACTAGTTAAATGTTTTTATAAAAATGTTAGAAACCAGGGTTTTAAAAATAAAAGAAAATAGGCTAACTCCCGGCCTGGCTCGGCCCAGAGCTGGGCTAGCCCATGGCCAGCCGACAGCCTGCCCAGGCGCGCACGCTGTCAGGTTTGAACCTGACGCGCGGTGCCCTGCGGTCAGCGGCCGAGGTCAGCGTGGGGGAGGAGGCTGGGCCACCAACAGGTGGGGCACACCTGTCGGGGTCGTCGCCTACCTCTGGCCAGAGAGGAGGAGGAGAACGCCGATGAGGTTGCCGACGCGCTCATGCCCCAACGAACACAGGAATGGGTTCGCCTTACTATCGCCTACCTTCTGGTGGTCGACACAACGACAGGGAGGCAGGGGTTCACCGGCGACGAGGAGGCCGTGGCGGAGGAGTTTTGGGAGGTGGTCGAGGGGGTGGCTAGAGACACGGAAAATCTCGCGCGAGTTGGGGGAAAGCTTCCTGGGATCGAAAGGGTTAGTTTGGTGGGTCGAGGGGCGCAGGAGCCGTCGTGTAGCCGGAGATCGACCGGAGATCCGAGGCGGAGGGCCCTCGGTCAATCTCGAGCACCGGGGCTCTGCGGGTTTGCTGGGGTGGCTAGGGAGGTACTAGTGATCGTGGTGAAGCTATCTGAGGGGTGCTGGAGCGAGGGGAGGGCTATTTATAGGCCCGCGACGGTGAGCAGATTCGGGAGCGCCGGTGACTCACTGTGGCGTGCATGGGGGTGCAGAGAGAGGCCGGAGTCGAAACCACGGTCTTAGGACATGGTTTTGGACCGCCCGAACCATCTGCAACAGAGAGAGAGCGAGGGGAGTCGAGCATTCATGCCCGCGCAACCTTGGACGGTTCTGGTGCGTGCGGGCACGCGTCGCGCGAGCTCTAGCGCAGGAGAGGAGGGGCCCTGAGGCTTGCTCGACGCAGAAGGGTTGTCGGGGAAGAGGTTGGACATCTCGAGGGAGGCGGGAACTGGCCGAGGGCGTCGTCCCCACCTTGGTGACTCCCTGTAGCACGCCCAGAGCGTAGTTTTGGCATGCCACGACATGGTGGTGCGCTCTGAGGCACTTTGGACGTGTCTAGCATGTCCTGGCACTGGCTGGGGGTGTGCCAAGCCGTTTGGTTCTTGTAGGAGCTTCGGCTGGTCAAGGGAGGCAAGAAATACTGGTGCTGTCAGTCATGAACTGAGATCTAAATTGGGGTTTTTGGTGTTTCCACTTTGAACCAGTGAGGGGCCAGTTGACTGTGGTTAGACACAGGTGTTGGCCACTTAATCTAAGAGTTTGGAGCAAAGGAGTTTGGTTTAGTTGTGGCTAAGGTGGCTTTTTCCTATCTCTCAGAAGGTGTTCGACAGTGGGTTTAGGGGGTTGCTCCCCACCACTGGTGCTGCAACTTAACAGGTTTGGGTTTGGTGGTAAACCATGGTGTTTCACCAATTTTGAGCTCCAAAGGACAAGTTTAGCTTTGTAAACTTGAAAACACTCCAAGATGACCAGATCTGTCCCTTCCAAAGGGAGTGTGGGCAAACGAAGTCCCACAAATCCCATTTTTTGTGTGGAACCCACATTTGAGGTATTAGGCACTCCTGCAAAGTTTTAGCAGCATTGGACAAACTTTGCTATGTAGAGTTGCTCTAACTTGATTCTGGACAGACAGGGTTTTTGGGTTATTTGGGATCCTTATCCACCTTTGATCCAGGTGAAACTTTATGTGGACACCAAACAAGGCTTAGCGATATCAGTGGAATTTTCTAGGAATTTATTGAGAATATTTCCTTTGGAAATATTTCAAAATGCCAAAATAGACAGAATACCTTTTATAGTTTTTATCAACAAATATAATATAAAAATGGGTTTAAAATCCTATGTATGGAAAATATATGTCCTTGTGGTCATCTCTAAATTTAATCAGATTTTTCTAAAGCAGAAAAGTATTTTTCCATGTTGGAATACCAATTCTCGCCTTAGAAATGGATAGGTTATTTAATTAGGAAAATAATCACTAAAATAATTATTTTTGTGGTTTTGAAATATAAAGATAGGTTAAAATCAGATTACCAAATATGAGTAGAAGCACTGCTTGCTATCAAGGACATGTAGTGCATCTCAAGGTAGGTTTTACCTTGGTCAGAAATAAGCAAGGGTTTTTGGAAATCAGCATAATACCAGAGACTTTAGGGTTTTAATCCTCACATGATCAAGCATACAAGCATACAATGTCAATCATGGCACTCACAACATTAGTTTTGAAAAAAGTTTTAACAAGCTCAGAATTTTACAATACAGACAAGTGATAGCAAAAACAGGGTGTGACAGACCTATCCCCCTTACAAGAATCTCGTCCCCGAGATTCCTAAGCTAGGTGCTAAAAAGGTTTGGAAACTCAGATCGTAGGTAGTCTTCACGCTCCCATGTAGCTTCGGCTTCGGTGTGGTTGCTCCATTGAACTTTGAAATACTTGATAGTGCGTCTCCTGGTGCATCTTTCTGCTTCGTCCAGTATGCGAATGGGCCTCTCGCGGTAGGTGAGATCAGACTGAAGGTCAATGGCCCGGTGATCAATGTCCTTGTAAGGATCGGAACGACTTGGCGCTTGGAGACACTTCTGAAGTTGTGACACGTGGAAAACATTGTGCACACCTGAAAGTTCCGAAGGTAACTCCAACTGATAAGCGACCTCTCCACGCCTTGGCGTGATCTTAAATGGCCCATTGAACCTTGGAGCGAGTTTCCCCTTAACGTGGAAACGCTTGGCTCCATTGAGAGGTGTGACACGGAGGTACACTAGGTCTCCGACATTGAACTCCACATCCCTGCGGCGAGAGTCTGCATAACTCTTTTGTCGCGACTTGGCTGCTTTCAGATTTTCTTGGACTAGTTGCACCTTCTCTTCTGCTCTGTGCAAAACTTCTGGTCCGAAAATCAGCCCATCTCCGGTTTCAGACCAGTTGAGCGGGATGCGGCATTTCCATCCATACAACACTTCGAACGGGGCCATCTCGAGACTGGACTGGTAGCTATTGTTGTATGAAAACTCAGCAAACGACAGACAGTCTTCCCATTTGGCTCCGTGCGCAAGGACGCATGCGTGGAGCATGTCTTCGAGTATCTGATTCATCCTTTCCGTCTGTCCTCCCGTCTGCGGGTGGAAGGCGGTGCTAAAAGAGAGCTTGGTACCGAGGGCCTCTTGAAGTTTCCTCCAAAACCTTGAGGTGAACTGTGTGCCTCGGTCAGATACAATCTCCTTGGGAACTCCATGAAGGCTTACTATTCGCTCGATATAGAGACTAGCCAACTTGTTCCCTTCATATGTGGTGTTGACAGGGATGAAATGGGCCACTTTGGTCAAATGGTCGACAACAACCCATATCGAGTTGTGGCCCTTCCTAGACCTTGGTAAGCCGGTAATAAAATCCATCCCTACCTTGTCCCACTTCCATTCCGGCACCTTGAGAGGTTGTAGCAGCCCTGCGGGTCGCTGATGCTCAGCCTTAACTTGCTGGCACACAACGCACTTGGCCACATACGTCGCAATCTCCCTCTTCATGTCGTGCCACTAGAATTTTCCTCGGAGATCTTGATACATCTTGGTACCACCGGGGTGAATGGAGTAGGGTGTATCATGAGCTTCCCGTAGGATCAGATCCTTGAGTTCAGCCTTGTTGGGTACGCATAAACGTTTCCCAAACCACACCACACCTTGATCATCCTCCAAGAATCCTGGGGCCTTGCCTTCTTGAATCTTCTTCTTGATACCTTCAATGCTCTTGTGACCCTTCTGGGCTCCCTTGATGTCGTCTTCTAGAATTGATTTGACTTCGAGGTTGTCTAGGAATCCAGATTCCACTAGTTCCAATCCAAAGTTCTCCAATTCTTCATATAAGGCGGGTTGCCTTTCCTTAAGCATGACGTTTAAGGTGTTGGTCTTCCGGCTCAAGGCATCAGCCACTACGTTAGCCTTACCGGGGTGATATTGAATGCTGAGGTCGTAGTCCTTGATTAACTCCAACCATCTCTGTTGCCTCATATTCAATTCCCTTTGGGTGAAGATATACTTGAGACTCTTGAGGTCGGTGTATATTTCACATCGCTTCCCCAGAAGGTAATGTCGCCATGTCTTCAGGGCATGCACTACTGCTGCCAACTCGAGATCATGGGTGGCATAATTTTCCTCATGCGGGCGCAGTTGCCGGGACAAGTATGCCACGACTCTGCCATCCTGCATTAGAACCCCACCTAGCCCGGTCCTTGAGGCATCGCAATATATCATGAACTCCTTGCTGATATCTGGAGTGTCCAATACCGGGGCGGTGGTTAGCCTCTTCTTCAACTCTTGGAAGCTTGCCTCACATTCCGGCGTCCATTCAAACTTCCTTCCTTTCTTCAAGAGCTGAGTCATAGGTTGCGCGATGCGGGAGAATCCTTCTACCAACTTGCGGTAATATCCTGCGAGTCCAAGGAAGCTCCTAACTTCCTTCACGTCGATTGGCGATTCCCAGTTGGTTACCGTGGTAATCTTATAGGGATCAACTGCCAATCCACTTGCTGTCATGGTATGACCTAGGAATCCAACTTCGTTCAGCCAAAACTGGCATTTGCTGAACTTGGCATACAGTTGGTGCTCTCGAAGCTTCTCCAATACTAACCTCAAGTGTTGCTCATGCTCTTCTTCAGACTTGGAAAACATTAATATGTCATCAATGAATACGACGACAAACTTGTCTAGGTATTCCATGAAGACCTTATTCATGAGGTACATGAAGTAAGCTGGGGCATTCGTCAATCCAAAGGACATGACAGTGCATTTGTACAGACCGTACCGGGTCACAAATGTTGACTTCAGAATGTCTTCGGGTCGAATCTTTAGTTGGTAATATCCAGATCGGAGGTGATCTTGGAGAATACCTTGGCTCCATTTAGCTGGTCGAACAAGTCTTCAATCTTGGGGAGTGGATACTTGTTCTTGATCGTGACCTCATTGAGAGAACGGTAATCGACGCAAAGTCGGATTGTCCCATCCTTCTAGGACATGAAGAGAACAGGTGATCCCCAAGGTGACGCACTCGAACGAATAAACCCTTTCCTGAGTTGCTCATCCAGTTGCTTCTTCAACTCCGCTAGCTCTTCGGATCCCATCCTATAAGGCTTCTTATAGATAGGCCTTGATCCGGGCATGACTTCGATGATGAACTCAATGTCTCGGTCAGGAGGCATCCCTGGTAGCTCATCAGGAAAGACGTCCGGGTATTCACAGACTATTGGCACTCGGTCGAGTCCTTCCTCTGATAGGTTGTTAACTCGTGGCATTCGAGTGGGTACTGGCTCAGAGACATACTTGACTTTGACCCCTTGGTCCCTTGTCATGGTAATGGCCCTGTTAGCACAGTCCAAGATAGTCTGATGCTTGGCCAGCCAGTCCATACCGAGAATTACTTCTAGGCCTTGCGACTTAAGCACAATGAGATCCGCTGAGAAGCTCGTCCCATTGATAACTATCCCGACCTTCCTACACCCTACATTGGTCCTCAAAACTGCTCCCGGGGTTTGAATTGCCATATGCCCATGAAGCAAGGTAGGTTCTAGACCACACTTTTCCGCAAACTTTTGTGTAACAAAGGAATGTGAAGCACCACAATCAAACAATACTGTTGCTGGGGTAGAGTTGACGAGGAACGTACCCAGAATGCAGTCCGGGTCTTCTTGTGCCTCTTCTGCAGAAATATGATTAATCCGCCCCTTGCTGTGATACTGCTGATTGCGGGGAGCCTGGTTCCTGCCTGGTGCTCCTTGGCATGGATTTGGCGCATTGGGGCGCGGAGTATCGGGTTTCTTGTTGGGGCACTGCCTGGAATAGTGCCCTGGTTGTCCACACCCGAAACAGGTAACTTGCGCTGGAAGGTTGGTCTTGCCCCCACCGTTGTTCGGCGGAGTGCTTGCTGGCTTGGCGTTGACTTGCTGTTGAGGTTGGTAATTCTGGCGAAATGTTAGATGCTTGTATTGTTGCTGCTGATAGTTGGGTCTTGCCGGGGCTGACTGCCACGGTCGTGGTTTCGAGCTAATCGGTCCTCCACTACCCATTAGCTTGCGCTTACGGGTGTCGTCCATTGCACGACACTTGTCTTCCAACATAAGAGCCTTATTAACCAGGTCACTGAAGGTCCGGCATTCACACACAACCAGCTGATACTAGAGTGACTGCTGCAGTCCTTCTATAAAGCACTCCACTTCGGCAGCCTCAATGCTGACGTCTTCAGGTGCGTATCTTGATAGGAGGTTGAACTTCTGTAAATACTCGTTGAAAGATCCACTGCCTTGCCTTAAGGCTCGGAATTCTCGCTTCTTAATGGTCATCATTCCCGGAGGAATGTGAGCGGTGCGGAATCCATCCTTGAACACGGCCCAAGTGATGACTTCCCCGGCTCACATGATTTGAAATACATCCCACTAGGCTCTGGCTATGCCTCTGAGACAGTGGGTTGCATAGAGGACTTTCTCATTGTCATCAGTGCACTTGACCAGCGCGAGAAGGTCTTCAATAGTGCGGATCCAGTCATCGGCATCCAAGGGTTCAGTCGTCTCCATGAATATGGGTGGCGTAGTCTGCATAAACTCAGAGAGCTTTGAGCGACCGTTGCCATTCCCATTCTGTGGCGGGTGGTTCACCAAGGTTTGAGCCAGCTGCCGGATAGCGACATTGTTGGCTTGACGCTCCTCTCGAAGAGCTTGAAGGAACTGATCCATGGTCAAGCTTTCAGGGGGAGGTGGCGGTGGTGGAAGATCGTCTTGCTGCGCGTGGTGATCTCCAGCTTGAGCTTCCCCTCCGGTTCCCTGCTGCTGTCTTGAAGAGGCCGAGCCGAGGTTGCCGAAGGTGTTGTTGTGAGTTGCATTCACCATCCTGTCAGGGGAGCAGACAGGTCAATTTTTGTCGAACTGGTTGTACTCGAAAGGGATGACGTTCTAATAAAGAGGGGGTCTGGTGTCGTCCTAGTGTGCAAGATTTTTATGACAATGGTTTTGAAAAGAACTACTGCATTAAATTTAAAACAAGTGATGTAGTCGCTCACAAGCTGCATAAAGCAAAATGCGACTTGCATCCAACAGGTTCACACAACGCCCGGGGTCATAAAATCCTGATACAAGAACTCCTACGCTTGGTACATCCTATGCTGCCAGGTGATCGACTGCGCGGTCTCATAAGCCGGCTATGTGGGGTCTTCGTCTTCATCTTCATTAGTGCTTCCCTTCCATGAGGGAGTAGGGGAAGGGAGCGGACCATCTTGATGTATCTTGGTTGGCGAGGTAGCAAAGAGTTCGGTGTACTCTTCTGCGGTTAAACGACGACTCTGAAGAGGAACGACCTGAAGCGGGGGTATTCCTCCTCGAAAAGCAAAGCCAGGTGATATTATGGGTGCTCCTTCTTTCTTCACCTTGCGGTTCTTCATCTTCTCCATACGAAGTCGGCCCTTGACTTGGTGCAGCTCTTGGCGGATCCTAATCGACTCCTTGATCAAAAGATGCGTCAAGGTGTTTGAGGAGAGACTGAAGTAGGTGTGAAACCTCAATGGCATCCCGTCCTCGGATGAGGGGTTGAGTGTCCAACTCCCATCTACCTTATCTTTAACAAAAGGTAGGTGACGAGTAGCTGGCTCGTTTGCCATATCAGGAAGGATGTCGCGGAGTCGCACGAGTGCCTCTCGTGCTGCAGTCTCCACGGCCAACATCAGAACCTCCATCTGTGGCCCTTCAAAGAACCAGCTAGTTGGGGAGTCATTAGCCTTCACTATCACATCCACGTGATACTCCTTGGTGTCGGCGTTGACCCAGTGTTCGTGGTAGAGGAAGATGGGCCTGCGACGTACTTGACACTTCTCGAGGCTATCACTCAAAAGCAGAGGAAATCCCGTTTCTAGAAGCATCTCGGGTACGGCGGCCATTGATACGTCTCAAACGTATCTATAATTTTTGATGGTTTCACGCTGTTATCTTGTCTTCTTTGTATGTTTTATGTACCTTTTCCTATCTTTTTTGGGACTAACTTATTGATTCAGTGCCAAGTGCCAGTTCCTATTTTTCCGTGTTTTTGACACTTTTTAGATCTGATTTTGGAACGGAGTCCAAACGGAAGAAAAACCCCGAAATGATTTTTTCCCGAACGGAAGAAGTCCACGCGGCTTTTGGGCCAAGCCAGGTGGGCTCCAGGGAGCCCACCAGCCCCCACTCCGCCACGAGGGGGAGGCGGCGGTGGGCAGGCTTGTGGCCTCCCTGGCCGCACCCTGACCTAGGTCTTGCGCCTATATATTCCCAAATATTCCGCAAAAAATCAAGGGAGCCTCGAAAATACTTTTCCGCCGCCGCAAGCTTCCGTTTCCGCGAGATCTCATCTGGAGACCCTTCCCGGCACCCTGCCAGAGGGGACTTTGGAGTTGGAGGGCTTCTTCATCATCATCATCGCCCCTCCAATTACTCGTGAGTAGTTCACTACAGACCTACGGGTCCGTAGTTAGTAGCTAGATGGCTTCTTCTCTTTCTTGGATCTTCGATACAAAGTTCTCCATGATCTTCATGGAGATCTATCCGATGTAAACTTCTTTGGCGGTGTGTTTGTCCAGATCCGATGAAATGTGGACTTGTGATCAGATTATCTATTATATATATTTGAGTCTTTGCTGATTTCTTATATGCATGATTTGATATCCTTGTAAGTCTCTCCGAGTCTTGGGTTTTGTTTGGCCAACTAGATCTATGATTCTTGCAGTGGGAGAAGTGCTTGGTTTTGGTTTCTGCCATGTGGTGACCTTTCCCAGTGACAGTAGGGGCAGCAAGGCACACATCAAGCAGTTGCCATCAAGGGTAAAAAGATGGGGGTTTTATCATTGGTTTGAGATTATCCCTCTACATCATGTCATCTTGCTTAAGGCGTTACTCTGTTCTTATGGACTTAATACACTAGATGCATGCTGGATAGCGGTCGACTGTGGAGTAATAGTAGTAGATGTAGAAAGTATCGGTCTACTTGTTTCGGACGTGATGCCTGTAGAAATAATCATTGCATAGATATCGTCACGACTCTGCACAGTTCTATCAATTGCTCGACAGTAATTTGTTCACCCACCATCTACTTGCTTTCATGAGAGAAGCCACTAGTAAACACTACGGCCCCCGGGTCTATTCACATCCATCGTTTACAACTCCACTTTTACTTTGCTTTGTTACTTTGTTGCTTTCAGTTCTCACTTGGCAAACAATCTATAAGGGATTGACAACCCCTTCATAGCGTTGGGTGCAAGCTTTTTGTGTTTGTAAAGGATCTTGAGATACTCTTCCACCGGATTGATACCTTGATTCTCAAACTGAGGGACATACTTACCATCGATGTGCTACATCACCCTTTCCGCTTCGAGGGAACACCAACGCAAGGCTCCAAGGCCATGGGGGAAATCCTTTGCATACTTGCCAAGGAAGTCCCTTAAGGCGTAGCCGCAGCTAAAGGATTCCTGGTGCCGTCGACACAACTATTTTTGGCGCTGTTGCAAGGGATACACAGTAGCCATGAGAAGTATTTCTCGCGCCATTGCCGGGGAGGAGAAATCAAGGTCTATCCAAGTAGGTCTCACAAACTCTTCTCTTGCATTTACTTTTATGGTCAATTGCCTCTCGTTTTCCTCTCCCCCACTTCACATTTGTCGTTTTCATTCGCCTTTCGCCTTCACCGTTTTCTTTTGCTTTTTTTCATTCGCCCTTTTCTCTCACTTGCTTTCTGTTCGCTTGTGTGCCATGTGCCCTCAATATGCTTGCATCTTCGCTTGCTGAAAATCTAGTGATATGGATCCTCATCCACTTGCTAGTCTCTTTAAGAGACCCACTCGTGTGGAACAAATTGCTAGTGAGTTGAGGGCAATTGACTATTTCTTTGGAGTTTTGCGTAAGATGCGTGAATCTGAAAATTGTGAGGAAGAAATTCATGAAGTGATTCACGAGGGCTCCTTGTATGAAAAGCATGATTGCAATGGTTTCACTATAAATTCTATTAGTGATAATCATGCTAAAATTATGCAATACCCTAAGCTTGGGGATGCTAGTCTTGCTATGACCACTACTTGTTGCAAAGATCATGATTGGGGTGAGGGTTTTTCTTTTGATCTTGAAAATTTGTTCAAGCCTCAATATGAATATGATATTTGCAATATTATTGAAAGTGCGTTTGGAGAAGTCATGACTTTAGATGATAATCCCACTATTTTTAAAGAGCGTCAACTTTGCATGCATGTGGATCATGAAAAGAATATCCTTTGGGATAGCTATATTGTTGAATTCGAATATGATCCCACATGTAATTGCTATGAGAGAGGAAAATATGTTGGTAGAAACTTTCATGTTACCAAATTACCTCTCGTTGTGTTGAGATTGCTATTGTCTCTTTCTTCTTCCTTGAATTTGGCAACTATTGGTTGTCTTGACAATCTATTTTCCTATAAAATGCCTATGCATAGGAAGTATGTTAGACTTAGATGTCGTTTTCACATGCTTTAGGATGCTCTCGTTGTGCTTCAATTCTTGTCTTTTGTGAGAGCATCATTGAATGCCTAGCTAAGGGCGTTAAACAATAGCGCTTGTTTTGAGGCAACCCAATGAATCTATCCTTTTTCTTTCTGTTTTGTGTTTTCCACACTTTCATAATTCTGTTATGATTGTGTTTTTTTGTGTTTCTTTTTGCGTTTGTGCCAAGCAAAACCGTTATGATTAGTCTTGAGGATGGTCGTTTGGTCATGGTGGGAAAGACAGAAACTTTCTGCTCACAAAAAGAATTGTCATTTTTTTCCGTAAAAGCTTTTGAGTTGATTCTTTTTGCTCCTGATTGCTACGCAAATTCTTCAGACATTCGTAATTCTTCAGAATTGTTGAAGTACCAGAGGTATACGAAACATACAGATTGCTACAGACTGGTCTGCTGTTAACATTTTCTGTTTTCGTTGTGTTGGTTGCTTATTTTGATGAAACTATGGATAGTATCGGGGGGTATTAGCCATGGAAGATTGAAAGTACAGTAACCCAACATCAGCACAAGTAGAATTTAAGTTTGCTACAGTACCTAAGGAAGTGGTGGTTTGCTTTCTTGTACTAATGTTATCACGAGTTTCTGTTTAAGTTTCGTGTTGTGAAGTTTTCAAGTTTTGGGTGAAGTTCTTATGGACAAAAAGATAAACGGTGGCAAGAGCTCAAGCTTGGGGATGCCCAAGGCACCCCAAGAGATTCAAGTATGCCGTAAAAGCCTAAGCTTGGGGATGCCCCGGGAAGGCATCCCCTCTCTCGTCTTCAATCCATTGGTAACGTTACTTGGGGCTATATTTTTATTCACCACGTGTTATGTGTTTTTGCTTGGAGCGGCTTGTATCATAGGAGTCTTTTATTTTTGTTGTGACACAATCATCCTTGCTGCACACCTAGAGAGAGAGACATGCACACACCGTGATTTTGTCGAGCTTCACCTATATCTTTTGGTAGACAATTCAGCTCACATGTGCTTCACTTATATCTTTTGAGCTAGATACTTTTGCTCTATGTGCTTCACTTATATCTTTTAGAGCGCAGCGGTGCGTGGCTTGGTAGTTGATTTATGCTTTGAAAGTAGTCTCAAAAGGGGTAGTTATCCAAAGGGATACGAAAACTTCCACCTTCATGTGCATTGAATAGTTAGAGAAGTTTGATTCATCTCAATTAGTTTTGAGTTGTGGTTATGGTAATATTGAAGTCATGCTAGTAAGGTGTTGTGGATCTAGAAATACTTGTGTTGAAGTTAGTGATTCCCGTAGCATGCACGTATGGTGAACCGCTATGTGATGAAGTCTGAGCATGATAAGTATACTGATTGTCATCCTTTGCGTGGCGGTCAGGATCGCGCGATGGTTTATACCTACCAACCCTTCCCCTAGGAGTATGCGTTGAATGCTTTGTTTCGATTACTAATAAAACTTTTGCAACAAGTATATGAGTTCTTCATGACTAATGTTGATTCCATGGTTTAGATGCACTTTCACCTTCCACCATCACTATCTTCTTAGTGCCGCGCAATTTTCGCCGGTGCACAAAACCCACTATTAGCCTCCCTCAAAACAGCCACCATACCTACCTACTATGGCTTATTCAAAGTCATTCCGAGATATATTGCCATGCAACTACCACCATGACATGTGCCACCACGTCTACTTTGACTTTGCATGATTGTAAGATAGCTAGCATGATGTTTCCATTGATGTCTATGCCATGCTAGATCATTGCCACGGTACACTACCGAAGGCATTCCATATAGAGTCATAGTTGCTCTAAGTTTTGTGTTGAAAGTGTGATGATCATCATTATTGGAGCATTGTCCCATGTGAGGAAATAAAAGAGTCCAAATAAGCCCATAAAAAATAGGCCAAAGAGCCCACCAAAATAAAAAAAAATGAGAGAAAAAGAGAGAAGGGACAATGCTACCACTTTTTCCACACTTGTGCATATTGAGCACCATGATCTTCATGATTGAGAGTCTCTCGTTTTGTCACCACCATATATCTAGTGGGAAATTCTCATTATATAACTTGGCTTGTATATTCCAATGATAGGCTTCCTCAAAATTGCCTTAGGTCTTCGTGAGCAAGCAAGTTGGATGCACACCCACTAGTTTTCTTTAAGAGCTTTCACATACTTGTAGCTCTAGTGCATCATTTGTATGGCAATCCCTACTCATTCACATTGATGTCTATTGATGAGCATCTCCACAGCTCATTAATATGCCTAGTTAATGTGACTATCTTCTCCTTTTTGTCTTGCAACCTCCACCACATTCCACACCATCAATAGTGCTATAACCATGGCTCACGCTCATGTATTGCGTGAGGGTTGAAAATGTTTGAGAAAGTAAAGGTGTGAAACAATTACTTGGCCAATACCGGGGTTGTGCATGATTTAAATTTGTTGTGCAATGATGATAGAGCATAGCCAGACTATATGCTTTTGTAGGGATAACTTTCTTTTGGCCTTGTTATTTTGAAAGTTCATGATTACTTTGCTAGTTTGCTTGAATTATTATTGTTTCTACATCAATAGCAAACTATTGTTTTGAATCTAATGGATCTGAACATTCACGTCACATAAGAGGAATTACAAAGGACACCTATGCTAGGTAGCATGAAAGCATCAAAAATTCATTCTTATCACTTCCCTACTCGAGGACGAGCAGGAGTTAAGCTTGGGGATGCTTGATACGTCTCAAACTTATCTATAATTTTTGATGGTTTCATGCTGTTATCTTGTCTTCTTTGTATGTTTTATGTACCTTTTTATATCTTTTTTGGGACTAACTTATTGATTCATTGTCAAGTTCCAGTTCCTATTTTTCCGTGTTTTGACTCTTTTCAGATCTGATTTTGGGACGGAGTCCAAATGGAAGAAAAACCCCGAAATGATTTTTTTCCCGAACGGAAGAAGTCGAGGGGGCTTTTGGGCCAAGCCAGGTGGGCTCCAGGGAGCCCACAAGCCCCCACTCCGCCACTAGGGAGGAGGCGGCGGTGGGCAGGCTTGTGGCCTCCCTGGCCGCCCCCCTGACCTATGTCTTGCGCCTATATATTCCCAAATATTCCGCAAAAAACTAGGGGAGCCTCGCAAATACTTTTCTGCCGCCGCAAGCTTCCGTTTCCGCGAGATCTCATCTGGAGACCCTTCCCAGCACCCTCCCGGAGGGGACTTTGGAGTTGGAGGGCTTCTTCATCATCATCATCGCCCCTCCAATGACTCGTGAGTAGTTCACTTCAGATCTATGGGTCCGTAGTTAGTAGCTAGATGGCTTCTTCTCTCTCTCGGATCTTCAATACAAAGTTCTCCATGATCTTCATGGAGATCTATCCGATGTAATCTTCTTTGGCGGTGTGTTTGTCGAGATCCGATGAAGTGTGGACTTGTGATCAGTTTATCTATGATATATATTTGAGTCTTTGCTGATTTCTTATATGCATGATTTGATATCCTTGTAAGTCTCTTCGAGTCTTGGGTTTTGTTTGGCCAACTAGATCTATGATTCTTCCAATGGGAGAAGTGCTTGGTTTTGGGTTCTGCCATGTGGTGACCTTCCCAGTGACAGTAGGGGCAGCCAGGCACACATCAAGCAGTTGACATCAAGGGTAAAAAGATGGGGGTTTTATCATTGGTTTGAGATTATCCCTCTACATCATGTCATCTTGCTTAAGGCGTTACTCTGTTCTTATGGACATAATACACTAGATGCATGCTAGATAGCGGTCGACGTGTGGAGTAATAGTAGTAGATGCAGAAAGTATCAGTCTACTTGTTTCGGACTTAATGCCTATAGAAATAATCATTGCATAGATATCGTCACGACTCTCCACAGTTCTATCAGTTGCTCGACAGTAATTTGTTCACCCACCGTCTACTTGCTTTCATGAGAGAAGCCACTAGTAAACACTATGGCCCCCGGGTCTATTCACATCCATCGTTTACAACTCCACTTTTACTTTGCTTTGTTACTTTGTTGCTTTCAGTTCTCACTTGGCAAACAATCTATAAGGGATTGACAACCCCTTCATAGCGTTGTGCAAGCTTTTTGTGTTTGTGCAAGATCTTGAGATACTCTTCCGCCCGATTGATACCTTGGTTCTCAAACTGAGGGAAATACTTACCGTCGTTGTGCTACATCACCCTTTCTGCTTCGAGGGAACACCAACGCAAGGCTCCAACGCCACGGGGGAAATCCTTTGCATACTTGCCTAGGAAGTCCCTTAAGGCGTAGCCGCAGCTGAAGGATTCCTGGTGCCGTCGACACAACTATTTCTGGCGCCGTTGCAAGGGATACACAGCAGCCATCAGCCATCTACAAGGTCTAGAGGAGAGGGTTATAAATATTTAGTGGGTGTGATTCTCAGGTCAAGCTTATGTGCACTAATCGTTTTGGCTATCATCCATGCTACCTAAGGCTTCCTATAGTCAGGATGGCTCTGATACCAGCTCTGTGGGGACACCGACTTACTAGTCGAGAATCGCCGTGCTCAGTGATCCCAGACATCAATGCTCACCGAACACAGATACCGAAATAAGAGTCTTACATCCAAGTATCGATTATTACAACACATGACCAAAGGGTTAAGTTCATAAGACAGGGCCTAAGATCAAATCACTCGAATACACTAATAGCGGAAAACAAAAGGGCTAAGCGGGTGTCCATGCCATCAAGCCTACACCGACAGGCATTCTGACTTGGAAGCGTCCTAGTTCGCAGGGGCGTCTCCGAAGACGTATTCATCTCCAAACTCCGGTTCCTCCATGTCTGGTCAATAACATAACCAGTGGCAAGCCAATGAGTACTTTGAATGTACACGCAAACAACCCATGATGTAATCAACGAAAGTGGAGGATAACAATATCATGCATCTTTAGTGTAGTTCAACTGGGTGGAACGATTATGCATCAAGTTAAAGAATTACTCTTGAAGAACAGGTTACAGATATCAGTATATCTGTCGAGGGCTAAACCATCCGGGTTCAACCTATATGCCAAGTCACTGAACTTGGTCGTATCATTGCTTTCATAGCAACATTCTTCTCAACACCACACACACACACACACTTGGTTTATGCGGAAATAACTGGACGTAGTTTAAGCAAGATTGCCCAAATGTCCTTGACCGTGGAGACGGCTATTCGAATAGTTTACACTCTGCAGAGGTAGTACGCTAGACCCACGAGATCCAGGAAACTTCCATGTCATCCACGACTCGCGGTATATCGCATACCCTAGGTAAGTACTCGATCAATGCCTTTCCCTTGATGATACTAGACAAAGAGGTCCACTCGATTGGTACCCAGCCCACATGTTGTACGTCTTACGAGCACCAACTCTGGACAGTACCAACCATGCGGGGACCAATGGTGTGACTGGAACTCATAAAAATGGCATAGTTGTCCTACCTAGCACGACCCCATCACGAGAGTGACCACACATCACTCCCGCCACTAGTAATGTGGCTCTTTGCTAGCACTGACCAGAGTAATTAACATAGCCCCGTCCCATAAGGGGTAACATGGTCGTACTGGTAAGGTTGGGACGGTCGACACATCATAAATCTATTCCCATTTCCGAAACCATACTCACACAAATACTGGGTGCATCACTTCACCAAAAGTGACCACCAACTCATCATCACCCTCGGGCATTAGTGGCAGCCGACGGGGTTTTCATAAACTCTTGCTTTATGTCATCAACATGCTCATGATAATACTACTTCTATCTTTACTAGTCAACATGGTATTAGCATGACCCTCAAGGGTAGGGTCAAGCTCAATGCATGTGCTTCGGGGGAGCCTTCGGTAAAATCATATCAAATGATTACCGGCACTTATGATCATATGCAACGGGAATACTTGCTATTTTAACATGCAAAGTAACATATGCTCAGTCATGGTCAAAGGGCTGCTTGCCTTGGTCAGCTAAGTATCCGGGGTCTTCGAGGTCTTCCGCTCCGATTCCCTCGTCACACGGATTTTCTATCGTCGATAAAACAGTAAATAAGAAATAGCTCACACAGAAACAGTCCACAAAGTTATTTTAAAAATGTTCTCTATTACTGATAAATCTAAGGTAACATTTTAAAAATATTTTCCTTAATTTTCCCTGAAGGAATATTTTTCAAATCAACCAAACAAAAGCAAAACTATTTCAATTTAATCCTTTTTATTAATATAAAATAGAATAGTTGTTGGAAAAATTCATCCAAACATATCATTAAATACTACACATTTTTAGATGAATAACAGTGGAAGAATTATATTTTTACACTCGTTAAATGTTTTTTATAAAAATCTTAGAAACCAGGGTTTTAAAACTAAAAGAAAACAGGCTAACTCCGAGCCTGGCTCGGCCCAGAGCTGGGGTGGCCCATGGCCAGCCGACAGCCTGCCCAGGCGCGCGCGCCGTCAGGTTTGAACCTGACGTGCGGGGCCCTGCGGTTAGTGGCCGAGGTCAGCGCGGGGGAGGAGGCTGGGCCACCGATAGGTGGGGCACACCTATCGGGGTTGTCTCCTACCTCTGGCCAGAGAGGAGGAGGAGAACACCAATGAGGCTGCCGACGCGCTCATGCCCCAACGAACACAGGAATGGGTTCGCCTTACTGTCGCCTACCTGTTGGTGGTCGAAATAACGACGGGGAGTCAGGGGTTCGCCGGCGATGAGGAGGCCGTGGCGGAGGAGTTTTAGGAGGTGGTCGAGGGGTGGCTAGAGACACGGAAAAGCTCGGGCGAGTTGGGGGAAAGCTTCCTGGGATCGAGAGGATTAGTTTGGTGGGTCGAGGGGTGCAGGAGCCGTCGTGTAGCCGGAGATCGACCGGAGCTGCGCGGCGGAGGGGCCTTGGTCGATCTCGAGTATCGGGGCTCTGCGGGTTTGCTGGGGTGGCTAGGGAGGTACTAGTGATCGTGGTGAAGCTATCTGAGGGGTGTTGGAGCGAGGGGGAGGGCTATTTATAGGCCCGCGACGGTGAGCAGATTCGTGAAAGCCGGTGACTCACTGTGGCGCGCATGGGGGTGCAGAGAGAGGCTCAGGACGTGGTTTTGGACCGCCCGAACCATCTACAGCAGAGAGAGAATGAGGGGAGTCGAGCATTCGTGGCCGCGCAACCTTGGCCGGTTCTGGTGCACGCGGGCACGCGTCGCGCGAGCTCTAGCGCGGGAGAGGAGGGGCCCTGAGGCTTGCTCGATGCAGAAGGGTTGTCGGGGAAGAGGTTGGACATCTCGGGGAAGGCTGGAACTGGCCGAGAGCGTCGCCCCCACCTGGATGACTCCCTGTAGCATTCCCAGAGCGCAGTTTTGGCATGCCACGGCATGCTGGTGCGCTCTGAGGCACTTTGGACGTGCCTAGCATGTCCTGGCACTGGCTGGGGGTGTGGCTAGTCGTTTGGTTCTTGTGGGAGCTTCGGCAGGTCAAGGGAGGCAAGAAATACGGGTGCTGTCAGTCATGGTTTGGTGGTAAACCATGGTGTTTCACCAATTTTGAGCTCCAAAGGACAATTTTAGCTTTGTAAACTTGAAAACACTCCAAGATGACCAGATCTGTCCCTTCCAAAGGGAGTGTGGGCAAACGAAGTCCCACAAATCCCATTTTTGGTGTGGAACCCTCATTTGAGGTATTAGGAACTCCTGCAAAGTTTTAGCAGCATTGGACAAACTTTTCTATGTAGAGTTGCTCTAACTTTATTATGGACAGACACGGTTTTTGCGTTATTTGGGGTCCTTATCCACCTTTGATCAAGGTGAAACTTTATTTGGACACCAAACAAGGCTTAGGGATATCACTGGAATTTTCTAGGAGTTTATTGAGAATATTTCCTTTGGAAATATTTCGAAATGCCAAAACAGAGAGAATATATTTTGTAGTTCTAATCAACAAATATAATATAAAATGGGGTTTAAAATCCTATGTATGGAAAACATATGTCCTTGTGATCATCTCCAAATTTAATCAGATTTTTCTAAAGCAGAAAAGTATTTTTCCATGTTGGAATACCAATTCTGGCCTTAGAAATGGACAGGTTATTTAATTAGGAAAATAATCACTAAAATAATTATTTTTGTGGTTTTGAAATATAAAGATAGGTTAAAATCAGATTACCAAATATGACTAGAAGCACTCCTTGCAATCAAGGACATGTAGTGCATCTCAAGGTAGGTTTTACCTTGGTCAGAAATAAGCAAGGGTTTTTGGAAATCAGCATAATACCAGAGACTTTAGGGTTTTAATCCTCACATGATCAAGCATACAAGCATACAATGTCAATCATGGCACTCACAACATTAGTTTTGAAAAAGTTTTAACAAGCTCAGAATTCACAATACAAACAAGTAATAGCAAAAACAGGGTGTGACACCCTAAGGGTTAAATCTTTCGGAAAGCCGTGCCCGCGGTTATGTGGCAACGTGGAAACTTTGTTTAACACTGGTTCTAGACAATTTGAAGTTAACTTAATTAAAACTTGCCAACTAAGTGTGTAACTGTGACTGTCTCTTTCGTGAGCTCCTTCTCCGATCGAGAACATGGTGGGGTTATGTCTGACGTAAGTAGATGTTCAGGATCATTCCTTTGATCATCAGTAGTTCACATCTGTTATGCGTAGATCATCCCCCTTTTTATTCTTGTACTCGAAATTTATCCTCCAAGTAAATGCTTAGTCGCGTGCTGCAGCCTCACCACTTAACCATGCCTCACCCATTAAGCTTTGCTAGTCTTGATACCTTTGGAAATGAGATTGATGAGTCCCCTATGGCTCACAGGTTACTACAACACCAGTTGCAGGTACAGGTAAAGATTACTTGAGCGAGCGTGTTGATTTTTCATTTGGAGTTGTTTCTTCTTCTTCTTCTTCTTCATCGATCTAGGATGGGTTCCAGGCCGGCAGCCTGGGATAGCAAGGATGGACGTCGTTTTTTTTTCTCGTTTGTTTTCGTCCGTAGTCGGGCCGTTCTCTTCTTCATGATGTTTATGTATTGTACTGTTGTGACTCTGATGTAGCTTGTGGCGAGAGTAAGCCAAATTATATATATCTCTTCTATTCAGTACATGTACTGGCAACGATATCCATTATTGTGAAACGACGAGATGCGCTTCTATCCCTGTCGAGGCCCTCGTGCCTAAATAAGGATAGGATCACATCTTGGGCGTTATATTATTCAAGGCCAGTATGTTGTTTCAATGAGGAAAATTTCTAGGCATTAGGGAGAGATTTCATGTACCGTAAAGAATGCCAGGAAACTAACGAAATGTTTAACATATTTCTGCCTCAAATCCACATACTCATAGATCTGAACCATGCGTTCAAAAGATTTGCAACACGTTGCAAATAACCTCCCAAATGCATTTACTAGTGATAAGGGTGTTGTAAGTGCATCTAGTGTCCCTTAGTGATTTTGGTGGATTGGAGACTTATAGGTTAACAGACTAATATGTTTGTGAGTGTATATGATAACCCACAAGTATAGGGGATCGCAACAGTTTTCGAGGGTAGAGTATTCAACCCAAATTTGTTGATTCGACACAAGGGGAAGCCAAGGAATATTCTCGAGTATTAGCAGTTGAGTTTTCAATTCAACCACACCTGAAAGACTTAGTATTTGCAGCAAAGTATCGGTAGTAAAGTAGTGTGATAGCAACAGTAGCAACGGTAACAGTAGCAGCAGCGAAAGCAATAGCGACAGAGTAATAGTTGCAGCAGTGACAGCAGTAGCGACAGAGTTACGTAGCAAGGAAAAGTAGAAAAAGACTCGTAGGCATTGGATCGGTGATGGATAATTATGCCGGATGACATTCATCATGCAATAGTTATAACATGGAAAGATATGTAACTAGCTCCAGTTCGTCAATGTAATGTAG
Source organism: Hordeum vulgare subsp. vulgare (assembly GCF_904849725.1). Lineage (NCBI taxonomy): Eukaryota > Viridiplantae > Streptophyta > Magnoliopsida > Poales > Poaceae > Hordeum > Hordeum vulgare. The sequence continues at coordinate 479,559,346 of NC_058523.1, read as the reverse complement.
GCATCTATTCCTTATGTAGTCATACGTGCTTAGGGAAAAGAACTTGCATGACATCTATTGTCCATCCCTCCCGTGGCAGCGGGGTCATAATGGAAACTACGGGATATTAAGGTTCTCCTTTTAATAGAGAACCGGAACAAAGCATTAGCACTTAATGAATACATGAACTCCTCATACTATGGTCATCTCCGGGAGTGGTTCCGTCTATTGTCACTCCGGGGTTGCCGGGTCATAACACATAGTAGGTGACTACAACTTGCAATATAGGATCAAGAACACACATATATTGACGACATCATAATAGGTTCAGATCTGAAATCATGGCACTCGGACCCTAGTGACAAGCATTAAGCATGGCAAAGTAGTAGCAACATCAATCTCAAAACATAGTGGATACTAGGGATCAATCCCCGTCAAAACTAACTCGATTACATGATAGATCTCATCCAACCCATCACCGTCCAGCAAGCCTACGATGAGATTACTCACGAACGGTGAAGAGCATCATGGAATTGGCGATGAAGGAAGGTTGGTGATGACTATGGCGACAATCTCCCCTCTCCGGAGCCTAGAACGGACTCCAGATCTGCCCTCCAAAGGAAGAACAGGTGGTGGCGGCGCCTCCGTATCATAAAACGCAATGAACTCTTCTCCTTGATTTTTTTCCGGGCGAAAGGGACTAAATAGAGCTGGAGTTGGAGGCGGCGGAGCTCCGAGGGCCCCACAAGCCTGCTGGGCACGGCCAGGGGGGCACGCGCCTGGTGGGCTTGTGGGCTCCTTGCTCTACTCCTCCGGTTGATTCTTGCGCCAGTATTTTTTATATATTCCACAAAAAATCCTCATAAATTTCCAGGTCATTTCGAGAACTTTTATTTCTGCGCAAAAACAACACCATGGCAATTCTGCTGAAAACAGTGTTAGCCCAGGTTAGTTCCATTCAAATCATGCAAATTAGAGTCCAAAACAAGGGCAAAAGAGTTTGGAAAAGTAGATACGACGGAGACGTATCAACTCCCCCAAGCTTAAAGCCTTGCTTGTCCTCAAGCAATTCAGTTGACAAACTGAAAGAGACAAAAGAAAAACTTTTATGAACTCTATTTGATCTGGTTGTTGCAATTATGTCTAACTCATATTCAGATTCTCAGCAAGATCATAATCTAACCACATAAGCAATGACATTTAGGTCTCAAGAGCAACCATATCAATGGCATAATCAACTAGCGAGCAATAATAAGTTTCAAATGTCAACACTTCAATCAAAACAATCATGAAGTAGTATGAACAGATGGTATCTCGCTAGCTCTTTTTGAGACCACAAAACATAAATGCAAAGCACCTTCAAAGACCAAGGGTTGACTGAACATTGTAATTCATGGCAAAGAAGATCCAGTCATAGTCATACTCAATCACAATTAAAAAAAGCATAAAAATGACGGAGGTGCTCTCTAATTGGTGCTTTTTGAAAGAATAGGATGACTCAACAGAAACATAAATAGATAGGCCCTTCGTAGAGGGAAGCATTGATTTGCAGAGGTGCCAGAGCTCAAGCTTTTAAGACACAGATAAATAATTTTGGGCGGCATGCTTTCATTGTCAACGCAATGACCAAGAATTTTCACCATCTTCCATGCTACACATACTATAGGCGGTTCCCAAACAGAAAAGTAAACTTTTGACTCCCCCACCACCGATCAATCACACTCCACGACTAGCCGAATACTTGGGTGCCGTCCATACCAACAACAATCCAGGGGGAGTTTTGTTTGCAATTATCTTTTCGATTTGAGCATGGCACTGGGCATTCCAATTACCGGCCCCTTTCTTGTGAGTGATAGTGAATAAACACATATCAAGGATAACACGCCTAGCATGGAAGATACCGATCGCCCCTTGTCACCACATGAGTGGCTTCGGCATGCAAAACAGATTATTACTTGATGGTTTAGAGAGTGGCACATGCAAATTTACTTGTAACGGGAGGTAGATACCGCATATAGGTAGGTATAGTGGACTCATATGGAACAATTTTGGGTTTATGGAAGTGGATGCACAAGCAGTATTCCCGCTTAGTACAAGTGAAGGCTAGCAAAAGACTGGGAAGCGACCAACTAGAGAGCGACAACACTTATCAATATGCATTGAGATTAACCAACATTAAGTGCAAGCATGAGTAGGACATAAATCACCATGAACATGAATATCATATAGGCTATGTTGATTTTGTTTCAACTACATGCGTGAACATGTGCCAAGTCAAGCCACTTGAATCATTCAAAGGAGGATACCATCCTATCATACTACATCATAATCATCTCAAAATTCATGTTGGCATCCAAGACAACCATTATAAGCTCCTAGCTAATTAAGCATGGCATCAGAAACTATTATCTCTAAGTTGTCATTGCAAACATGTTTCTCTCACAACAAAGCTGAATCTGGAATGATGAGCTAGTCATATTTACAAAAACAAAATAGATCGAGTTCATATCAGCATTTCCAGGCTCAGTCACTTCGTCATATATCGTCACTATTGCCTTTCACTTGCACGACCGAATGATGTGTATAATAATAAGAGTGCTCGTGCATTGGACTAAGCTGGAATCTGCAAGAAAACACAAAGGAGAAGACAAAGTAATATGGTTCTTTGATAGATAAACAGATATGCATGCGAGAGCCACTAAACATTGTAACCATGGTCTTCTACCTTGACCCAAAGAAAAAGAAAACTATTTACACGGGAAAGCTCCCAACAAGCAAAAGAAGAACGAGAAATCTTTTTGGGTTTTCTCAAACTAGACAAACACACGAGAAGAAAATGAGAAAAATAAATAAACTAGCATGGATGATACAGTGGCAAAGTGTGAACACCGACTATCAAAGTGAAAGTGTGAGCAAGAATATAAAGTCGGTGAGAAACACGTACTCCCCCAATCTAGGCTTTTGGCATAAGTTAGTCTACTCCCAACGATGGTCCGGGCGATAACCAAAATCATAATGGGGGTTGTACGGGAGCCCTGCAGCTACCGCCTGAATAGCTGCCTCACGGAGGCGAGCAGCCTTTGCCTCCCTCTCATACTCCTCTGCCTCTCCTATGGTTATATAATATCTCCGTTTTACGTGAAAGTCAAAAAAGGCAGGAGCAGGAAGGGTAATATGGAAAACACGTTGTCGGTTAAATATTAACTGGTATAGGAGGGATTCATTATCCCTCTCAAGGTACTGATAGCGTGTCATAGCGGCGCGATCAAGGAAAGTTGTATGGAGCGGGGGATCTCCTTCGCGGATGGGTACTCCAAGAAAATTTGTTATGCGAGTGGCATAGATCCCACCAAAGAAATCCCCTTCATTACCATTATTATTCAGCCTCCTTGCTATTATAGCTCCCATGTTGAAACTTCTATCACCCGTTACTGCGCTCTTAAGAATACTGAGGTCGGGTGCGCAGAGGTGACAATGCTCGATCTTGCCGTTAATGCATCTACCTATGAAGATGGCAAAGTAATGCAAGGCAGGAAAATGAATGCTCCCAATGGTAGCCTGCGTAATATCTCTAGTTTCTCCAACAGTTATACTAGAGAAAAAATCCCTAACCAAAGATTTAGGAGGATCATTGAGACTACCCCAATCAGGTATGTTGCAAATTCTATTGAAATCCTCTAAATCCATGGTATACGATTTGTCATAGAGATCAAACAGTACAGATGTGTCACGGCTAGCTGAAAATTTGAATCTACGAATAAAAGAGGCAGTGAGAGTAGTATACCGTTCACATTTATCGGAGATGGATTCTTCAAGTCCAACATTGTGAACAAGTGTATCAAACTTGTCTTTGAAACCTTCATCAATCATGAATTCATTAGAAGGCCATTCACATGGTTGTACCTGTGCGTTCCTCGGTTGGTAAGGATCGGGTTCCCGAATCACGAGACGGGGACCCCTCTTGCTTGAGGAACCACCATGATAGTTTCTCCTGAACATCTTCCTTTTCTGAAATTTTCAGTGACTCAAAGGAAAAGTGAATAAGGCTCAATTAAATCATAGCAACTACTCCTACAAGTGCCTAGAGGCCATATCACGCATCAAAACTACTTGGGACCAGCTAAAATTAGCATGCAAAGCTCAAGAACAGGGTCACCAAGGCAGCAAAAATACGCAACGAATAAGGCACTAGAGCAAAAATTAATTGTACCAATGGAGGAGTCACATACCAAGGAACAATTCCCCCAAAATAGTTTGGTGAATGGGGCTTTGCACAAGGAGATCGAAAATCACAGCAAGAAGAGCAAGAACACGGGTTTGGGCTGTAGAATGATTTTTTCTGGAGGTAGGAGAAGGAGATGGGAGCTAGAATAAGTGGAGGGGGGACACGTGGGCCCCGCAAGCCTGGTAGGTGCGGCGAGGGGGGTGCTCGCGCCTCCTGGGCTTGTCGCCCACTGGTGCATCCCCGTGACTAACTCTCCATCTCAGAATTTTTCAAAAATTCCAGAAAAAATCATACTTGATTTTCAGGGCATTTGGAGAACTTATATTTTTGGGACACTTTTCTACGGGACGCAAAAACAGAAAACGGGAAAATTAAAGCTAAATCTATCATTTTTATTCTAAGCAACCGAAGGTAAAGGTTTGGAACACAGGATTGTGACTCTTAGATTCATCCATCACGGCATCAAAAGAAATCCGTCAATGAGGTTGATCAAGTCTCCTTGACAAACTTTTTTCGAATCGCATAAAAACGGAGAATTTTCGAATAGTCACTAGGTTACCTCATGGGGATGTGAATATCCCCAACAAGAACATCATACTTCATCTTAACAGTAGGTATAGGGCATTCAAAGCTCCCCATAAGAATCGATGAAGTTTTTTCAATAGCATTAATGCAATGTACTCGATATTGTTTCTTCGGAAAGTGCACCGTATGCTCATTACCATTGACATGGAAAGGGACATTGCCTTTGTTGCAATCAATAACAGCCCCTGCAGTGTTTAAAAAGGGTCTTCCAAGGATGACCGCCATGGCATCATCCTCCGGAATATCTAGAATAACAAAGTCTGTTCAGATGGTGACATTAGCAACCGCAACAGGCACATCCTCACAAATGCCGATAGGGGAAGGAGTTGATTTGTCGGCCATTTGCACAGAGATTTTAGTGGGTGTCAACTTATCCAGTTCAAGCCTACGATAAAGATAGCAAGGCATAACACTAGCACCGGTTTCAAGGTCGCATAAAGTAGTTCTAACATAGTTTCCTTTAATGGAGCAAGGTATAGTGGGCACTCCGGGATCATCTAGTTTCTTAGGAGTTCCACCCTTGAAGGTGTAATTAGCGAGCATGGTGGAAATCTCAACCTCAGGTATCCTCCTCTTATTAGTCACAATATCCTTCATGTACTTAGCATAAGGAGACATTTTGAGCATATCTGTCAAACGCATTTGCAGAAAGACATGTCTAATCATTTCAACAAATCGCTCAAAATCCTCATCATTTTTTTCTTGGATGGTTTGGGAGGAAAGGGCATGGGTTTCTGAACCCATGGTTTCCTTTCTTTACCATGCTTCCTAGCAATGAAGTCATTCTTATCGTATCTCTTTTTCTTAGGTTGTGGGTTATCAAGATCAACAGGTTCAATCTCCACATCCTTGTCATTGCTAGGTTGAGCATCATCATGAACACCACTATCGATATTGTCACTAGGGTCATGTTCATCACCAGATTGTGTTTCGGCATCAAAAACAGAGATATCGTTTGGATTCTCAGGTGTAATAGCAACAGGGTTGCTAGCATGCAAGTTCCTATAATCTTTCTTTTTCTTTCTAGGATGACTAGGTGCCTCGATGCTAACTCCTTGAGAATCTTGTTCAATTCTCTTAGGATGACACTCGGGATAGAAAGGTTCCTGGGTCATTCTACCGCCTCTAGTGATAACTCTGACAGAATTGTCATTCAACTCATTGAGCAAGTCATTTTGAGCCTTAAGTACTTGTTCTACTTGAGTAGTAACCATAGACGCATGTTTACTCAAGAGCTTAAGATCATTGACGTTTCTATCCACACAAGCACTTAAATGACTAAGCATACGAGCATTCTGTTCCAATTGTCTGCTAACATAATCATTGAAACTTTGTTGTTTGGCAACAAAGTTATCAAATTCATCTAGGCATAAGCTAGCAGGTTTATCAAAACGAATATCACTCTCATTGAATCTACGAAGAGAATTGACCTCTACTACCTATGTCGGGTTATCAAGACCATGGATCTCTTCGATAGGTGGTAGATTTTTGACATCTTCAGATTTAATGCCTTTCTCTCACATAGATTTCTTAGCTTCTCGCATATCTTTAGGACTGAGGAATAGAATACCTATTTTCTTTGGAGTTGGCTTCGGAGGTGGTTCGAGAATAGTCCAAGCATTCTCATTGCACAAGATATTATTCAATAGAATATCAGCTTGTTCTACAGTTCGTTCCGTGAAAACACAACCAGCACAAGTATCTAGGTGGTCCTTAGAAGCATCGGTTAGTCCATTATAGAAGATATCAAGTATTTCATTCTTCTCAAGAGGATGATCAGGCAAAGCATTCAGTAGGTGGACGAGCCTCCCCCAAGCTTGTGGGAGACTCTCTACTTCAACTTGCGCAAAGTTATATATTTCCTGCAAGGCAGCTTGCTTCTTATGGGCAGGAAAATATTTTTCAGAGAAGTAGTAGATCATATCCTGGGGACTACGCACACAACCAGGAGCAAGAGAAGTGAACCAAGTCTTAGCATCATCCCTTAGCGAAAAAGGAAACATCTTAAGGATATAGTAGTGGCGGATCTTTTCCTCACTCGTGAATAGGGTGGCTATATCGTGCAGCTTAGTAAGATGTGCTACAACCGTTTCAGACTCATAACCGTGAAAAGGATCAGATTCGACCAAAGTGATTAACTTAGGGTCGACAGAGAATTCATATTCCTTATCGGACACAAAGATAGGCAAAGTAGCAAACTTCGGGTCGTATTTCATCCTAGCGTTCAAAGATTTTTCTTTCCACTTGCACAGTAATTTCTCAAGATCATAGCTATACTTACAAGCAAGAAAGTCCTCAGCTATCTCTCCCTCCATAACATAACCCTCAGGCATATCAGGCAATTCATATCTAGGAGAGCTAGTTCTAACAGGTGAAATAGTAGGTTCTACTTCAATAATCTCAGCAGTTTCAGAAGTATCATCACATCTAGCAGCAACTCTAGCAATTTGTGCATTTAGGAATGCACCTAGTGGCAAAGCAGTATCGTGCAAAGCATCGTCACAAGCATCATGGACAGGAGAAGTAGCATCATCAAGCACAGGCGACACATCAAAATTTCCAGCAGGAGGTGGTGTCGCAAACTTACTCATAACTAAAGGTGAATCAAGTAGAGAGCTAGATGGCAGTTCCTTACCTATCCTCGTAGTTGAGGGCAAGACTTTAGTTCTGGGATCTCTCGGATTCCTCATAGTGATCAGCAGACGTACATCCCAAGTGACTCAGAGAATAGAGCTATTCCTCCCCGGCAACGGCGCGAGAAAATAGTCTTGATAACCCACAAGTATAGGGGATCACAACAGTTTTCGAGGGTAGAGTATTCAACCCAAATTTGTTGATTCGACACAAAGGGAAGCCAAAGAATATTCTCGAGTATTAGCAGTTGAGTTGTCAATTCAACCACACCTGAAAGACTTAGTATCTGCAGCAAAGTATCAGTAGCAAAGTAGTGTGATAGCAACGGTAATAGTAGCAGCAACGACAACAATAGCGACAGAGTAACAGTAGCAGCAGTGACAGCAGTAGCGACAGAGTAACATATCAAGGACCAGTAGGAAAAGACTCGTAGGCATTGGATCGGTGATGGATAATTTTGTCGGATGACATTCATCATGCAACAGTTATAACACAGAGAGATATGTAACTAGCTCTAGTTCGTCAATGTAATGTAGGCATGTATTCCTATGTAGTCATACATTCTTAGGGAAAGAAACTTGCATGACATCTATTGTCCATCCCTCCCGTGGCAGCGAGGTCCTAATGGAAACTACGGGATATTAAGGTTCTCCTTTTAATAGAGAACCGGATAAAAGCATTAGCACTTAGTGAATACATGAACTCCTCATACTATGGTCATCTCCGGGAGTGGTTCTGGCTATTGTCACTCCAGGGTTGCCGGGTTATAACACATAGTAGGTGACTACAACTTGCAAGATAGGATCAACAACACACATATATTAACGAGAACATAATAGGTTCAGATCTGAAATCATGGCACTCGGGCCCTAGTGACAAGCATGAAGCATGGCAAAGTAGTAGCAACATCAATCTGAGAACATAGTGGATACTAGGGATCAATCCCCGTCAAAACTAACTCGATTACATGATAGATCTCACCCAACCCATCACCAATGAGCAAGCCTACGATGAGATTACTCACGAACGGTGAAGAGCATCATGGAATTGGCGATGAAGGAAAGTTCTTGATGACGATGGCGACGATCTCCCCTCTCCAGAGCCCAGAACGGACTCCAGATCTGCCCTCCAGAGGAAGAACAGGTGGTGGCGGCGCCTCCTTATTGTAAAACATGATGAACTCTTCTCCTTGATTTTTTCCGGACGAAAGGGACTAAATAGAGCTGGAGTTGGAGGCGGCGGAGCTCCAAGGGCCCCACAAGCCTGCTAGGCGCGGCGAGGGGGGCGTGCCTGGTGGGATTGTGGGCTCCTCGCTCCACTCCTCTGGTTGATTCTTGCGCCAGTATTTTTTATATGTTCCACAAAAAATCCTCATAAATTTCCAGGTCATTCCGAGAACTTCTGTTTCTGCGCAAAAACAACACCATGACAATTCTGCTGAAAACAACGTTAGTCCGGGTTAGTTCCATTCAAATCATGCAAATTAGTGTCCAAAACAAGGGCAAAAGAGTTTGGAAAAGTAGATACGACGGAGACGTATCAGTATACAGGCTCTATAAGTCGATGAGGAGTTTGATTTAATCGATGAATATCGACCCCTAAAAATGAATGTCTTTGGGTGAAGACTTTGGTCGTTTCCTGAAGACTTTGATCGCGAAGAAATTGATATTCCTCATGAAGATATTCAAGATGAGGAATTCGGTGTGTCTTGAACAAAATGCTCTGAAGACTTGGAAGCTTGAAGATTTACTCTTTCTATTTCATTTTCTTATTTCTTGAGTCATAGGAACACCGTACTGATAAAGGGGGTCGAGGTAATACTATGGACTGAATTTCCTCATGATTCTCAACTCAAACCAACACCTACCAAATCCTCTAGTGAGGAATTTGAGAGACATAAGGACATTCACAGTTGAAAGTTTCGACCGTTGTTACACCGTGCGCCACCTGTCCCAAAGCTTATCCACCCAACTGTCACATTATTATGGGCATTTATGGCATATCATGTCGGGATGCTCCCAGGCTAAAAATAGCCAGCCCCTACAACCACTAGCTGGTTGGCTACTCCAAGAGAAACAGGCACTTGTCATTTAGAGCAACCCAATTCCTCGAGGACTTTGAGTGAAAATCATCAAGTGAGGAAATACCCCAAAACACCCAAACCAAACCCAAAACCCAAGTGATTGAGCATCACCGAAGAATTTATTCCTGTGTGGAACCAAGGCCTATTACCTTTGAGGATGGTGCATCCTCCAGACGGTTAGGCGGCATGGTCTAGAGCATTCAGCAGTCAATTGTGGATCGTCGAGTGACTGAGTTTGTGAGGGTTTGGAAGTCTACCCTCAAGACTTACCACGAGTGTTGGGAGAGGATTGTGTGTCCTTATCTCAAGGAGAATATGGTAGGTACTATGCGCCTTTAAGTTTCAATACCTAGCCGCTCCAAACCAGACGTACAACTGTCATAGCAGTTGGAAGTGGGTCATCAACTACTTTCTTCATCGAGCTACTAGTTCTATTTCCTCAACCTCTTTCATTTCAGCAATTGCATGTCGAAGATTTTCATTTGCACTGTTTGAAGAATTTGACTGAAGACTTTCACCAATTTCCTCAAGTCAAATTCTTCACTCTAGTTATTCATCACATGCTTATCCTGTACTTGTATACTGTGCGAACCGAACTGAATTATCCACGCTGAGTAAATTGTTGTACTTGTTTTACATCTCTGTCTTTGTACTGTTTTCGTTGCACGTGCTTCATGACTGAGGACTTTCCTCACTAAAAATTTCCTCATTGATGAATTTCTAAAAATCGCCTATTCACCCCCCTCTAGTCGACTTAACGCACTTTCAATTGGTATCCTAGCAAGGTACTCCCTTGTTTTGTGTGATTTTGGTTTAACCACTTGGAGTTTTAGTTATGTCGACCGCAGGTATGATCAAGGTTACTGTGGGATGTCCTACATTCGAAGAAAGGACTTCCCCTACTGGAAGACCAAGATGCAAATGCATCTCCAAGCAATTGACAACAACCTCTAGTACATTGTGGAAAATGGTGTTCCCTCTGTTTCCGTAACCATCTCTCCTGCTGATGTGAAGAAGTTCAAGCATTTGGACTCGCAAGCGAAGAATATCATCTGTGGCCATGTCAGCAAAGGTCGGTATGGAAGAGTGAGTGCTTTGGGCTCTGTGAAGCAAATCTGGGACAGGATGTCCAAAGTCAAAGAGGGAGTCTCAACACAGTGTGACTCTCGAATTGATGTTCTTCGCAATCTCTTCAACCGCTTCAAGAGACTTGCCAACGAAAGCTTCCAAGATACCTTTGATCGCCTCACTGACATCTCAAATGAACTACAAGCTCTGGGAGCTAAAGATATCACAGACCATGAAGTGGTGAAGAAACTGCTACGATCTCTTGATCCATCATTCGACACACTGGTTTTGATGATTCAAGAAAGGAGAGACTACAAGATGCTTGATCATGCTGATATACTTGAGAGACTCAATACTCATGAATTCCAACAAGAAGAGAAGAGATAACTTGATGGACCAATCTACTCAAGACCTCGTGCACTTAAGGAAAAGTTATTTCCTCATCTAAAGAAGAAGAGTTTGATTGCAGTCTTGGTGACCCTGAAGAACTTGGTCACGAACTTGCTATGCTCGTGAGGAAATTCCAGAAGTTCACCAAGTGTGGACAATCCGGCAAGTCTTCAAGAAGAGATATGAGGAAATCAGAATCTTCATCTGAAGACTACAAGAAGAGAACATGTCACAAGTGCAAGAAATCTGGTCACTACATTGCTGATTGTACTCACTGGGTGAAGGAATCAAAGAAAAAGAAGTACGAGGATGAAAGTTCTGATGACTCAAAGAAAAAGAAGAAATCCTAGAAGTCTTCATCTTCAAAGTCCTCATCGTGCAAGAAGACCAGCTTCAGGAAGACCCGGACACTTATTGTCAAGGAAATGGATTCTGAAGAAGAATCTGAGGATTGTGATGAAGAGGAAGGTTCTGAAGTAGAGTATGGATCTGGTGGGGCAAGTCTTGTACTAGCTACTACGTTCGTCGGCAAGTCCATCTTCAACCCTGAAGGAAATGACAACATCAACAACACTGATGACTCTGATGATGACTTCTCTCCCACCTATTGCTTCATGGAAAAAGGTTCAAAGGTACCAAGCCACTCATCCTCCTCTAATTCTAGTGACTGTGAACCTGATGAATATCAAAAACCTAGTTACTATAAACTTGCAAACATTGCTACTAAGCAACAAAGTGTTATTGAAAAGCTTCAGAAACTGTTAGACAAAAGCGATGACATGTTGAATGATGAAATGAATCGGACTCAAACCCTCACTGAAGATGCTCAAAGTCTTTAGTCTAGATTTGATAATCTTCAAGATCGTCATATTACACTCTTGGCTGATCATTAGAAGCTTTCCTATGAATTTCTTCAAAGGAAGCTTGATCTTGAGAAGTTGAGAATGTCCTATGATGACCTTAGAATGTAAAATAATTCATTACTTGCTCAAAAAATCAGTTCCACTCACAAAGAATTCATTCCACCATGCCTGAAATGCATCGAACGTGAAACTGCAAATTCTTTACCTGAATCCTCAAATGCTTCTATCACTACAAATTCTTCAACTACTCATGCTAAGGAAACTGCTTGATTGGACGCAAGCTAAATCTTGATGAAATGACTTATCATTTCACTCGTCATCATTATATCCTCAAATTTATTTTTCTGTGATGAAATTGATATCATATCCTTCAATCTGAAGCATATGAGATGGTAAGCAGTACTAATTCATCTAAAGGATGATCGACCCAAGAACACAGAGTAGGTTCTTGACAGTGGATGTACAAATCACATGAATGGTGATAAAATCTTATTGATGAATATGCCACTGGCTCCAACACCATTGAAGCATATCACCTACGCCGACAAAGGTAAAAGCAAGGTATTGGGACTTGGCAAAGTAGCCACCTCTAAGGATCGACACATGGACAAAGCCATGCGTGTCGAATCCCGTGGGTTCAACCTCAAGTCAGTCTCAATGCTTTGTGATCTTGATATGATTGTCATCTTTGGAAAATATAGATGTGCAGTCATTATGGAATATGACACATCCAAAGTCTTCGAAGGCTTTAGGAGAGGAGACCTATATATTGTTGGTTTTTCTACAGGTCTTTAACCAGCCAAGTGCCTACTAGCAATAACCTCAGAGGGCTGGCTATGGCATTGACGACTTGGTCACGCAGGCATGAGGAATTTGCATACACTTGCAAAGAAGAAGCACGTCATTGTCATCGAAACTGTCAAGTTCCTCAAGGACCATCTCTGTGGTGCTTGTGATTCTGGAAAGATGACCAGATCCAAACACCCATCGAAGACCATCATGACTACTACTCGTCCGTTTGAATTGCTTCACATGGATCTCTTTGGACCTACTCATTATGCTACTCTAACAAATGCACCATCTCTATATGGATTTGTCATCGTTTATGATTATTCTAGATATACTTAGGTGCATATTATTATGTATAAAATTGAAGTGCAGGAATTCTTCAAACGATTTTCATCAAGGGCTTCAACAAACTTCGTGGTCAAGATCAATCACATGAGGAGTGACAATGGGACATAATTCAAGAATACTGGCCTTGATGATTATCTTGATGAACTTGGTATTACTCATGAATTTTCTGCTCCTTATACTCCTCAACAGAATGGCATTATTGAGCGCAAGAACTGGACTCTGGTTGAAATTGAGTGAACTATGCTTGAAGAATATCAGAATCCTCGACGCTTCTGGCCTGAAGCAATCAACACTGCCTGCCACATCATCAACAGATTACAGAAACCTTCTTGGAAACTGAGTGGATTCAAGCCATGCAAGATGATCTTCTTCAGTTCAAGCTAAATGATGTATGGGAACTTGTCAAGAGACCTGATCCTCGAAAGCACAATATCTTCGGCACAAAGTGGTTCTTTCGAAACAAGCAAGATGAGGATGGTCAGGTAGTGAGGAACAAGGCATGACTTGTAGCCCAAGGCTACACACAGGTTGAAGGAATTGACTTTGATGAAACTTTTGCACCTGTTGCTAGACTTGAAGCTATTCGTACACTGCTTGCTTATGCTAATCATCACAATATGACTCTCTATCAAATGGATGTGAAAAGTGCATTTCGCAATGGTAAGCTTTAGGAAGAAGTATATGTTGCTCGTCCCCTAGGTTTTGAAAACCGGAAGCATCCTGACAAAGTCTTCAGACTCAAAAGGGCACTCTATGGTCTCAAGCAAGCCCCTCGGACGTGGTATGATACATTGAAGGAATTCCTCATGAAGAAAGGCTTCAAACCTGGTTCACTAGATCCTAATCTTTTCACAAAGTCATATGATAATGAACTATTTGTGTGCCAAATATATGTGGACGATATTATTTTTGGTTGTACTGACAAACGTTAAAGTGATGAATTTGCCTACATGATGAGTGAAGAATATCAAATGTCTATGACGGGGAGCTGAAATTCTTCCTAGGTCTTCAAATTCGTCAACAACGCAATGGCATCTTCATCTCTCAAGAGAAATACCTAAAGGATGTCCTAAAGAAATTCGGCATGAATGAATGCAGAGGCGTCAAGTTTCCTATGCCTACCAATGGTCACCTCTCCTCTGAGAAAAATTGTATAGATTCCGATTAGCAGGTATATCTTTAACGCCCAAGATGCGACCCTATACTTATTTTGGCACGAGGGCCTCGACAGGGATAGAAGCGCATCTCATTGTTTCGCGAGAATGGATATTGTTACAAGTACATGTACTAAAAAGATGAGTGTAAATTATTGGCTTACACTCGCCACAAGCTAGATCAGAGTCACATTAGTACAATACATAATCAGACATCATGAAGAAGAGCAGGGTCCGTCTACGGATGAAATCAAACGATAAAAGAACAACATCCATCCTTGCTATCCCAGGCTGTCGGCCTGGAACCCATCCTAGATAGACGAAGAAGAAGAAACTCCAAATGAACAATCATCGCGCTCTCATCTTAATATCACTTTACCTGTACCTGCAACTGATGTTGTAGTAATCTGTGTGCCACAGGGGACTCGGCAATCTCATTTCAAAGGTATCAAGACTAGCAAATCTTAATGGGTTAGGTATGGTTAAGTGGTGAGGCTGCAGCAAGCGACTAAGCATTAATATGAGGTGGCTAACTTACGAGTACCAGAATAAGAGGGGGGAAGATCTACACATAGCGGACGTGTACTACTGATTATCAAATGAATGATCCTGAACACCTACAAACGTCAGACATAACCCCATCGTGTCCTCGACCGAAGAAGGAGCTCACGAAATAGACAGTCACAGTTACGCACACAATTGGCAAGTTTTAATTAAGTTAACTTCAAGTTATCTAGAAACGGATGTTAAACAAAGTTTCCACGTTGCCACATAACCGCGGGCACGGCTTTTCGAAAGATTTAACCATGCAGGGTGCTCCAACTGGTCCATCATAAATTACCACAAGCCGCATAGAAATCCTCGATCATGAAACTCGTGATCTCGTCGGACTCCTTAGTGCAAAACCTCAACTCTAAGATAACCCAAAGCATCACTGGAATCCCGATGCACAAGACATTCGTCAAAGGTAAAACTAATCTAGCAAGGCCGCCTGGCGTGTCGACAGTCCTGATAGGAGCCACGTATCTCGTTCTCATCGCACGACCAGATGTGCAAGACATCGGGTTGGATGAAACCCAGGGTGACCAGGGGGCGCCGGACATCGCCCGATTTGGACCAACACTCATGCGGAGCACTGGCCCGGGGGTTGATTAATTATCCACGCGGGTCGACTAGTCCCTATGCAAGTTTATTAGTTATTAGGCAAATGTAGTACCAAAGTTGGGCCTTGCCATACCAGCTTTAATCTAAGACGAATTATCAAGGGGGTCCCCATAACAACCCCGATCGTGTTAGCAGCGCTCAAATGGAATATAACACCGGTAGCCAAAACTAAGGGCAGCAAAGGTGAAACAAAACACCAGGCTAGAAAGGTCGAGCCTTCCACCTTTTACCAAGTATATAGGTGCATTAAATTAATTAGCAATAATATAGGATGATATAACAAGGAGCCCATGTTTTCACATGGAAGCAACTGCAGTTGCAACTATCAACACTATCAAATGGTTAAGCAAGCTGTAACATAGCCAATCAGTGGTTCGCTAGGTTATGAACAAGTTGAAGGTTTCATGGCAATGTTGAGAGGCTGATATTTAATAGGTGGTAGGCAACGAGACATAGAGATAGAAGCGAGACAACTAGCATGGCAATGGTAGTAATGATATCTAGGGAAATGGTCATCTTGCCTGAGATCCCTCTTGGAAGAAGAACGACTCCGTGAAGCAAACGAGCCGACGTAGTCGAGCAGATCCTCACACTCCGAAGCGGTCGGAACTCTATCGAGACGAAGCAAGCCGGAAACAAGAACCAACACAGATATTCACCACGGCACATGCATGACATGATGCAATTCACATATGAAGCATGATCAGCCTAATGCAGGGCATGACATGGCAATTCACTCCAATCAAATACTACAAATTAAGTGAAGCTCAATATGCAACGAGTTGCATATTTACAAAACTCCACATATAATTATTTAGTTCACTCCCATTTATTAACACGGTGATATTAAAATGTTTTTAGCATGGCAAGGGGTGAAGCACAAAGTAATCTACCTATCTAGGCAATTTAAATGAGGCCGGAAACGACATATATCATCTCCGAGACGACCCCACGCATTAAATTCTAATTCTGTCCAGATTTGTTCTAATCACCTTCTATGTTCGTTAAACATCAAAACAAAGTGGTTCATGTGGAACTACACGTTGTTCTATCCCATTTACATATATGGGACATCTTCAACGGAGCTACGATTAATTAGTTACGACCTAAACCGACTAAACACGACACAACACACAAAACAAGGTAAACATCAAGGTTAACAGTTTTAATCATGCATGATAGTTGGAAAATATTAATCTATGTGAGATTCTAGTCAAGTTACATATTTAAATCACTCCGATCCGGTGCACGGTTTAGAAACTACGTAGGTTTTAAAGTTATGCTCTTTTTGGAAATTCGGATTAAATCGCAGACGGAAAAAACAGGACGAGCCTAATATTAACACGGGCTGAAACTGGGCACAAGTGCTAAATAACAAAAATGCCACATGGGCGGAAGATAGCGCAAGGGGCGAGGCTCACCACGGGCTCGGCCCGGAACTAGAGGAGAGGGCGCTGGGCAGGCCAAAGGAGGAGGCTTGGAGTGGTGCACGCGAAGAGGAGCTGCCCTGGCCTCGGCTTGGGTCGAGAGGAGGTGGAGGCGGGCCTGGCACGTCTCGGCCTTGAGCTAGACCGGCAGCTGCGCTAGGCCTACGAGGCGCTAGGCCTGTGTGAGGAGGCGGCCTGGCCTCCGCTGCTGTAGCTGACGAGCGCTGCCGAGCCGGAGGCTCGGTCAACGCGGCCGCCAGATCGGGATCCGCCCGATCTAGGATGGCGGGGATGCAAGGGAACGACGGGGACCGGCGGCAAGCGACGGGATCCGCTGGGGACGACTGGATCCGTCCACGAGGGGACCGGATCTGGTGGGGGGCAGGTCCGACCGGTGCTCCGGCGAGCATCCACGCTCGGGTACCTGTTGGAAGACAAGAAGAAGAGGTGAGGCCGAGAGGAGAAGAAGAAGAAGGGAGAAAGGGAGAAGGGAGAAGGAGGTCCGGCGGAGGGGAAGCTCTGGCGAGCTGCTGCTGCTTCGGCGACGGGGAACTCCGGTCGGTGGTGGGCTGCTCGAGAAGAGGCACGGGAGGAGCTCCATGGAAGGAGCTGCGGTGGAGAGAAGATTTTTGGCATGAGGCGATCTGGTCCATCGGATCTTCGATCTGACAGTCTAGATCGTCCACATAGGATCTGGAGGAGGAGGTGGAGAATGTGGTGGTGGCTGGCACGGATTTTGAGGTGGAGAGGGTGGCTGTCCAAAATGGATAGGAGGGGAAGATTAAATAGGAAAGGGGGCTAGGGTTACCCGAATCCACTTCCGATTTCGACCACGGGATCGCGATCGGACGCCACGGATGCGGGAATGGAATAGATGGGCTAGACGGGCTGTGTAAACCAAGACGGGTTAAGAGAAGAGAGGGGTTTGGCGGCCCAGCACGATATTTTGAACAACCGAAAAACGTCTGACGATAAACCGATAACGATGCCGCTACGGACGACCGTTCGGGTATCAAACGAACTCCGATTGCGACAAAAAATGGCAGGCGGTCTACCTACATTAAAGTAAGACCACACGCCAAGTTTCACCCAATCCGAGAATATTTTCCGGACACTTTTAAAAACAAGTTTTAAACGATGCCCGGGGCGTTTGCGGGTGTGGACGGGCTCAAAACGGACAACGAAGAACACGGAGAGAATCGGCAAATAATAACAGATGCAAGTTTAAAAACTGGCAACAATGGAGTGTCGATGCAATGCCTATGATGTGAATGATGCGATGATGCATGCGACAAACAAATAATAACACGGCGACAAAGGAATAAAAAGGGAATCTTCTAGAGCATCGGTCTCGGGCTATCAGAATATCGCTCCATGATTGGCTCTTTATTGTACCTATGTGTATCTAGGCCAGACATTATGCTTAGTGTTTGCATGTGTGCATGTTTCCAAGTAAAACTGAAGGAATCACACCATAAGGTTCTAAAACACATTCTTCGATATCTAGCTCACACACCAACGCTTGGATTTTGGTACCCCAAGGGCTGAAATCTTCACCTCATTGGATATTCTGATTCTGATTATGCTGGTGACCATGTGGATCGCAAGTCAACGTTAGGCACATGTCATTTCCTTGGATGCTCCTTAGTCTGCTGGTCCTCAAAGTAGCAGAACTATGTATTACTCTTCACTTTTGAAGCTGAATACATTGCCGCTGGATCTTGTTGTGCACAACTGTTTTGGATGGAGCAAACCCTCAAGGACTACGACATCAACTTGACTTAGATGTGCAACACACAAAGTAATGTTTTTCTTCAAACAATGAAGAATAACACTCTAAGTGTGAAGAAATTAATGAAGAATCTGATCCTCAGGGCCCTACGACAATTGTACGCGGTGCCTGAAATCATCATTCTTATACGATGGGTAACGCCACCACCAAACTTTGAAATTCCTCAACAGCTGGAATTTCTCAAAACTGAGTCTTTTTGGAAAAATCATCAAATTTTGAAAGTCATCAAAATTGTCAAAATCATCAAAAAATTCTGATTTTCATCATTGACTATATATATACATATATATATATAGGGTCGCGCTATTCCTCACCCCACCCCATCTCCCACAGTCAAAGGTAAGAAAGAAAACTAAGTGAGGTAAGATTACAACATGATAAAAAGGAAAGGTAAGATTATGGCCTCAAAAAAAGGAAATCCTCTCTTCCGTGAAGGAAATGACAGCCGTAAAATCACCTCATGCATGTGAAAAATTTACGTCTTGACCAGGATGAGGAATAACTTATTCCTCACCCTGGGTGTTTAATAGAGTATATAAGCTTTCAAAGTCCTCAACAGCATTCACTTATAGCTCAGTTTTCAAGTTGGATTTTCATCTAAATGAATGTGATCGGACTCGAATCCCCTCTATGCTAAGCTCAATCCAATCTATTCTCAATTCTTCATATGCGTTCTGATTGATACTTGTTCAAAGTCATCACTGAGTCCTTGTCAGTTGATGACTTTGCAACAAAATCCTCACAAAAAATTAAACTTAAATTTTTACCATTACCATAGTAATAGCACCCACTACTCATGAGAGGATAAGCACGACCTCCACTACCTCCCCCGCTTCGTATATGGGCGACACGTGTCACGCGGAGCGCAATAGGCAGGGGCAGTTTGGTCCGAAAAACTTGCTTCGGGTCGTTTTCACCTAAGCTATAAATAGCCCTCTTACCCCCTTCGGCGAAACTCTTCCTGTCGCTCTCACTTTCTCCTCTTTCACTCAACCCTAGCATCGCTGCTAAACCTCCTCGTCGCCAGAGAAGAAGAGCTTCACTGCCCCAACTTCGCCGTCGCCACACTCATGCTGACAGAGGAACTTCTTCTGCCGCCATCACCGTAGCTGATTTCAGACGCCAAGTTAGGGCGCTGAAGATCTGAACTGACGAGCTTCCTCTCTTTCTTCCTGAGTTCGTCGTGCTCTTCACAAAGGGTAATTAAAATCTAGTTTTACTGCCCTTATAGATCTATTTTTCAGAAAAACTATGAAATCTGTTATTCCTCAGAACACATGATGAATTTCTCTAAGCCACTAAATTTTTCACGAGATTCCTCAATTGTGCACATTTCCGAATCTGTACAACTCTGGAACCCAAGATCAGAATGCTTAGTCAAATTCCTCACCACTATAATTGGTCAAATTCCTCAACTTATTTTCTTTAATTCCTCAAACCTGAGAATGCATATGGCCTCTCCAAATTCTTCACACCTATACTCTGTTCATAGGTACAAAAATGTCAGCTGATGAATCTCTAGGTTCTCATCAAATTTAACTAATTTGCAACATTACTTGAAGAAAATCTTCATGTGTCCTCAGATTCATCAAGAGTTCAAATTCCTCAGCAAAAACCTCAGCTGAAGAAAATGGAAGAACACAAGCAACAGAAAAGTGGCAAGAAGATGGAACAGAACACTGTAATGGACATTCCTGAGCAAATATATCATGATTACTATACACCAGATGAACAAATATATGGGAAAGAACCAACTGTGAAGCGCAAGATAAGGCTTCAAAAGATTGAGAGGCTATGGATACACGAGCGGAAAAACTATAGATTCGTCACTCCTAAGCATGCCAAGAAATTTGTTGTCAAACCTCCTTGTGCTAGACCTCCTATGGAGCAACAACAAGCAGCACATCCTTCAAGCTTAGTCACTATTGATGACTACCCTGATGAAAAGGCCAAGTATTTGGCCAAACTGAAGAAACAAGCCAAAGATACTAGCGCTACTGAAATAGATGCTATTGCCTCCTCCTGTGGTGCTGAGGCTTCTACCACTGAAGTGCCACACAAAAAGGCACTAATGAAGAAATCCAGTGCCAAGTCAAAGTCCTCAACAATACTTTCAAAACATCAAATTCCTCAGACTGAAGAAACTATGGATGCAAAGTCCTCAACTGCAGCTAAGTCATCACCTCCCCTAGAGTCACAATCTAACAAGCAAGCAACAGGGACATCAATTCCCTCAAAACCTTCTGCCTCAAGCTATGCTCCAAAACCCTCAAGTAACATTTTGAAGACAAAATCCACTGCTGGAAGAGGAACAAAGCCCAACCCCAAGAAAGTCATCGTCAATGTACCCTCTGCATCAGAGGAAAGTGATGACTATGATGAAGAAACTCTTCAAGCAATCATCAGAAACAAACAAGAAAGAGTGGCAAAAGAAAAGGGCACCACAATTCCTCTGGCTCTGGATCCAAAGGTTATGCTGGATTTCATTGACCAATGGTACGTTGATCCCAACACACCTATTGATGACTAACATCTTCCACCTCGACTGAGTCATATGGTCACCTCGTTCATCAATGAGGAAAAGTGGAAGGCTCAGCAGGCTGAGCAAGCCAAGAAAGTAAAGGCTCAAAAGGAGAAGTATCTGCGCCAAAATCTTCTGAATCTGACGCGAGAACAACTTCTCTCTACTCAAGCTGAGTTGAAAACCCTTAGAGACAAGCATAAAAGTCTTCAAGCTGAAAGCAAAGGCATGAAAGTGAGATTCATAAAAGCAACAACTTCTGCAATTGATGAACACAATCAAAGGGTTGAAGTCACAACGTCTCCTCCAAGTCCTCGGGCTCACTATACGGTTGAACTGCCTAATGAAATTGATGAACCCGCAGTTGATGAACCTGCTGCTACTAACACTACAGCTGCTTCTAGTGCTGCTGATGAAATTGTTGCTACTTCAAGTGTTGCTGATGTAACTGTTGTTGCAACTGAAGCTAATGACTCTGCTAGCCCATAAACCTCATGTGTTATGCCTGATGAAATTGCTCCTTCACCAAAATCTTCAAAGGTGAAGAAATACACACTTCCTTCTGCATCAGAAGTGGAGAAAACGAAAGCTGTTGAGAAATAAACTAAAAACCGAAAAGCATCATCTGCTTCAAAGTCATCAGAGGCAAAACGCCTGAACACTTTGCCCTCCTCCTCAACAGTAATGGACGTACCGCCTATCAGTGTTGCCTCACCTTATATGATCGTTCCATTTGGTGTAGAACATGTCATCCCAGACGATGATGAGGAAATGGATGAGGAAAATCTATAGCATACACTCCGATAGATGAGGAAATTCAAGTTAATGACATTCCTCAACCAGCAATTCCTCCTCAGAAAATTGCGACCAATGCTAAAGAAAAGGAGGATGATGTGGACATTGGCAACAACACGCCAGTGATCCATGATGAATTTTGGGAACATGCTCAGCCCAACTCACCAATTGTGCCCCCAATTCATCAAACCCTGGAATCGCCAGTCGCCATTGTAGTGTTAACTGGCTCTGAGGAAAAGAGCACTCCAGCCAAGTCTGAACCTACAACAGAATCAGCTGATGACAAGACCACGGCTGAAGAATATGTGCCTGATGAATCTGTTATGGCACAGGATGAGGAAACTGCTGAGAACCACATGTGACTAATCCTGAGACTGCTATTGTGGTGGCACAACCTCCTCCTCATACTGATGAAAATCTTCTACGAATTCTTCAACCACAGCAACGTCAGCCCTACTCCAAGAGGCCTAAGTTTGAGAAGGAATGGTTTTATGATGAACATCACTTCTTCACTGGTGCAAACCCCTATGAAAAGCTTCGCATCAGGCACATGAAGTTATGTACAAGAGCCCAACTCAATTTCTATGCTACAGTACTACTTGAAAAGAGGAACATCTTCCACCAAACTCATATTCCTCATCCATACATGGAAGAAATAGAATGCTTCATTCCAGTACTGAATGTTCTTCAAGATGCTGGTTTGCTTCAATTCTGCACATGCATCAATGAATGGAGCACAGAGCTCATCTTTCAGTTCTATGCCACTTTGCATATCTCTGGTGAACCCAATGATGTTAATACATGGGTCTTTGACTAGATGACAGAAGGTACTCACCTCAAAGCACCAGCCACAGAATTACCTCGCTCTACGCAACTTCCAAATCCTTCAGATAATACACGATGCATGTATGATGAACAAGAGGTGCCAAACCATCTGATAGAAGTCCTCATGAAGCCCCTAGCACCTGGCCAACCTCCAAGGACTCAATTCCTCGTCAAGGAGTTGAGGTATGTGCCACGAACTCTTTACAGAATCCTGTCATATACCATTGCACCTATCAAAGGTCATGATTCTGAGGAAGATGTTTTGGGGATTATGAAGAATATGCTATTCCACATCATACATGGTAATCCCATAAATCTTCATGATTTCTTCCGGAGGACATTGATCAACAATGCAATGTCACCACATGAGCTGAAGATATATGCGCCCTGGCTTATGAGATTCATCAGAAACAGATCAGGTATCAATTACCTCGCTAATTATCAGAATCACCTGAGCTATCTGCCTCCTCTCAAAGTCATCAAGAAGACTTTTGCTGAAGTTGAAGGAAAGGGAAAATTTGTCATTGATGAAGGAAATCGCCCACTAGATGGCCAATTCCGCAAGCCATCCTCATATTCATCATTTGATGATACTGCTACTCAAGAGTCGGATGGGAGAGAAAAACAATCAAGCCCAAACAATCCTCATGTGATGACTGACCGTGAGCTCTTCATCAGTATGCATCAGAAAGTGGATCGGAACAACAAATGGGCCAAGCACCAGTTCGGCTCCATCGTCAAAACCCTCACTGCAACTCACAATGCCATGAAGAGAAACCACTACTATCTTCATGAGGTATTTGACCGCACATGGTCCAATGTCCCACCTCAAGACTTAACAAGAACTTGAAGAAATGGAGTTTGTTTAGAACTTTGACCGGTCCTGGCCACCCAAGAAGAAATTCAAGCAGATCCTAGTCCCTGACTTGGAGGACAGTTCATTTTCTTCCTACCGCGATGTTGATGAAGATGAAGAACACGCTGACACTATGATGACGAGAGAATGTATATACTTCTCTCCCCCTTGTTGGTTACCGCAAGTGCAAGGTTGAGATGTAGTCAGCAGCAAGTTTCCCTTACACGGAGGCTATAAGGTTTATCGAACCAGGAGGACTCTGAGGTTCAACAAGTAGGATTCCGCTGCTCTGGCACTTATAGAGGATGTGGACCTGCACACACAGCAAATAACTTTGCTCCCAATGAGTACAGAGAGGTTGTCAATCTCTCCGGCCTTGTAGTTTTCAAAGGATCAAAACACAAGCGGGAATAGTAATGGTGATTGCAACGAGAAAGTAAATAAGCAGTAAATGATGGAGGTGTAAACAGTGGTGGAAATATGGACCGGAGTCTCATGATGTTCACTAATGATGTCTCTCTCCAAAAAGACGATAAACAACTATGCGAGGTAAACAAATTACAGATAGGCAATTGACAGAATTATAAACGCACCGAAATGTTAATCATGCTCCTTGATTGTTTGACGCTCAAAAGTAATGGGCAGTACGCCAAGACAAGTAGACCGTTTATTCATCAGCATCTACTTACTAATCATCCACCTTGAGATATCTATCCAGAACATCTCACTGGTATTAAGTTGCGAGTCCCACCCAAAGTGTAAACTCAAAGCAATGGACAACTGCATTAACGAACTATGCGTAAGGTAAACAATACTTGCAACCGCGGTCACAAGCACCGTTGTTTTCTCCCTGGTGGCAACAGCACATCCCCTAGTCTCATGTTTCTGTCACTCAAGCTATGGGTGCATGAACCCACAATCATGCATAACGGTCCCTCTTGGAGTTACAATCTACTACTCAACCAAAGCAATAAAAGGTAACGGAGAACATGCATGAATCACTAAGAACATAATATAAAAGGAGAACCAAATATATAGCTCATAACAATCTGAACATAATCTCATAATACATCGGATCCCATCAAACTCAACATAGCAATAGCAAGATGATTACATATATGCCTTGATCATGTAGGGCAGCTCACAAGGACTAACCATTGAAGCACAAGATTGGAGAGAAGACATCACATAGCTACTGGTCATGGACTCATGTTCCAAGGAGGACTACTCACGACACGTCCGGGAAGCGTCCATGGTGGTGGAGAAGCTCCCGGAGATCAATCCTCCCTCCGGCAGAGTGCCGGGAAGAGGTATCCTAATGCTCCCGATCTCGAAAGCGCTGCGGCGGCGGAATGATGCAGGAATTCGTGATTCTAGATGCGGTACGAGGGTTTTCCATCGGAAGGGTAAATATAGGCCAAAGGAGGGCGTCAAAGGAGGTGGGCCCCACCGAGGGGGCCTCTTGGCGAGGCCTAGGGGTGGGCCGCATCCAGAGGTCGCCTGGGCGGCCCCTCGCACGCCTCTGGCCCCTCTTCGGTGATCTGGAAGCTTCCAGTATGCTGATTTTTATACATTTTTCTTAGGATTTTTGGGGCTCTGGAAAATTGGGTAAAAGTCCCTGCAAAAAAGACATCAGCAGACAGAAACTAGCACTGGGTGTGCTAAGTTAGTAGGTTAGTCCAAATATGTGTAAAATGATATAAAAGTGTTGGAGAACATATAACAATGTCACCCAAAAGATCATGGAACAAGGAGAAATTATAGATACGTTGGGGATGTATCAACATCCCCAAGCTTAATTCTTGCTCTTCCTCGAGTAGGTAAATGATAATAGAAATAATTTCTATGGTGACATGCTATCACACATATAAGAACTACAAAGTAAAACAAGCAAGATATGCAATTCAAATCAAGACAATAACAAGCAAGAGTCTATATGTAGTATTGAAATTAGCAAAGTAAGAACATAAGGGTGCAAGAGCTCTTGTTGTCCGTGACTCGAATGTCTCCAAATGGTGTTTGTGTGCAAGAAGTGGGAGATGGGTTGAGAGCATAAAAATATTTTTTAATTGAGAACTCAGTCTACTAAAATTTCACACTTGGTCTCCTTCGGAATCTTATTTTGACTCATCCCCGGGCCACTAGTCAGGTACAAGTCAAAATGATCCTCTCCCTTTCAACTTTAAGCATGTAATGCCCCAAGTCTAAAGCCTTCCCTTTTGGAACCTTCTTATGTGGGTCCACCTTGTCAATGCTACAAGAGAGTTCATGCTCATGATTTCATGTCATGGCACCTTATTATTTTTCTTCCTTGCATGCATGCATAACATATCATATCTTTCCCTTATCTTTGAGATGTTGCCTTGTGTTCTTGTGATGATGTGATGCCTTGTGATGGTTAGCATGTGATGTGTGGCTTGTGTGGAGTGAAGCATGTGATAGTAATTGCATGGGTTTCAAACCATCCTCCCTCCCTCTCTATTTCTTCTATGTCAAGATTCACTTCTTCCTTTCCTCTTTTAAAAATTCTCATGAGTTAGCTTTGAATTGTGGTGGATGAGATATGTGTCTTGCTATTTTTGAATGGGTGTTAAGAGGTGCAAACAATTACAAAACAGTCCATGCCATGGCTGTTTTGTAAAATATTTACTTGCTCCTAAAATATTGGTTCTATTTTTATTAAATAGGTCTTGATTTTACATGTCCAAGGCAAGTGCTATCTTTATTTTTGCACATGTAGATTTCCTTGGGCATTTCTTTTCCTCTGTGTGTTTTTCTGTAAATAGGAAACCAGGGAATTAGTTATTCCCTTATCTGTCGCCCCTATGGGCTCCCTCCCACATGGTCGGCCCACCTATCCCCTATCCCGCGCACCGGCCCACGCGCGCGTCCCTCCTTCTCCAACCTAACATCGTCCCCCCTCGGCCACCTTTCCGCCAGGCCAACAGAGAGGAGAGGGCGTGCCGCCGTGAGGGCTCGAACGTCGAGGTCCCCCCTTATAACACGGGTGTCGTGGGTATAAGTCTGACAGTAGATGTGTAGGGTACGAAAGGATGGGCAGAGCCTTAGCTACGACGAGGTTGTATGAGTTCAGGCCCCTCTATGGTGGAGGTAAAAGCCCTACGTCTCAGTGCTCTTTGGAGCTTGATGTCGAGTGGAATATGGATTACAGGGAATTGCTAACCCCTGCACCAGTGGGGAAGGGCGGCTTATATAGAGTGCGCTTCCCTTCACAACGGTTCGGTGCACAAGGGTGGAGTAGTGGCGATTAAATGTCTACGTTACAGGTAACGTATGCCTTAAATGCTAATAAAGGTACATGAAAACGTATGACCGTTGCCCTCCAGGGGGGTTACGATGTACAGAGTGGAATCCAGTCGGTAAGTTTGATACGCTCTGAATGCTCATCTCCGACTGGATGATGGAGGAATCGTCACCGACTCGATGATGGGAAGTCCTTAATTCAGTCGAAACTGACTAAGGGCCTTGCCCCTTATGAAGGGTAGTCCTTGGGTAGGACCTATAGGGCAGGCCTATGACCCTACTCTAGGACTATAACCCCATCATTAGTCCCCGAATGGATCGAGGTTGGAACGACGAAGCGATGCTTGGAGTACGGATCCGACTGGTATGGATGCGACTTTGGCGTTGTTTGCCTCGATCCATTTTATCCTCTTGACGAGTGATCTGAGTGGATATATCTGTGAAACGAACCGTCAGAGACCGAGTGCTTCCGTGGAATCTTTTGACGTGACCGGTCAACTGACAGCGGCAGATTTTCTAGGATCCTCAAATTTCGGTTACCGCGCACTCAGCGGGGATGACGACATCGTCATCGAGTAGTATCTGCCGCCTCAATTTCCGCGCCTTCATCTCCTCCACTAATATCGCAGCAACCGATCGGGGGATAAGATTTCGGGGCCACCTGCTAGTGACCCAGTCGAAACCTTATTTAAACCTCTCCAGCGAGGGTTTCTCGTTGCACTCGCCTGATAACTCGCACTTGCCTGATAGCTCGCACTCGCCCCGCTTCTCCCGCGGCTTCCTGTGCACCCCAAGCTCCTTCCTTCTTCTCCTCCTCCGCGGATCTGCAGCCTCCACCATGACGAAGGGGCAGACGAGCAAGCTCGAGGCACGGAAGAAGAAGAAGACGGAGGCTCCCGCTCAACGGCGACAGCAGGCGCTGCCGGCGGGTTGGATCCAGGGGGATTTCCTCCCCTCCACGGTGACGAAGAGCGACATGCTGGAGCTGGTGGAGCAAGGCCTGATTGAGAACAAGTCGTGGAGGCTGTCGGCGGAGGGCGAGACAGAGCCGGCACCTCGGGAGGATGAGCTCGTCTTGCTTCTCAGTCATGTGTACCGAGGTCTCTCTCTGCCTCCTCATCCCTTCTTCAGAGGTATAATGAACCACTTTGGGGCGCAGCTCCACCATTTTCCTCCCAACGCAATAGCTCATCTCTCTGCCTTCGTCATGCTTTGCGAGTGTATTATCGGTTGCCCTCCTCATTGGGGGCTCTTTAAGCACATCTTCTCTGCTAGATCCCAAACCATCAAAAGACTTAGCCAGTCGGACGACAAAACTCATCTCCTCCAGCTCTGCGGAGGCTTAGGCTTCTAGAAGAAAAGCAAAAGTAGCTATCCTGCTCTTCAGTTGTGTGAATCCGTTAGGAACTCGCAGTTGACTTGGTTCTACTGCAAGGACGTCGCTTGTCCGAATGCCGCAACTGGACTGCCCCCTTTCAGCTTAGACCGACCGGCTCCGCCTAGGCAGCTTGCGCTCACGAAGATGGAAAAGATCCAGATTCAGCCTCTGGTCGACGCGCTGGTAGATGTCATCCGCAAGGGAGTCACCGGCATAGATTTGCTGGAGATTTTTCTGGGTCGGCGTATCCAGCCTCTGCAAGCTCGACACCACGCCATGTGCCACTACACGGGGCCTGAGGACTCCACTCGGACTCACCCCGAGTGCGTGACCGGGGAGGTTGTGGCGCCTGCGATAACCCCATAGGAGCCCGGCGAGTGAAGCCCTTCCGCGCGGACAACCCTCCTCTGAATGAGGTGAGTATAACTTGTCGAGTGCTCACAATTGTCTTAGACTTATCGCTTTTTCTTGTATCACTGTCTGACGCCTGATGTTGTTGACTGTATCGCGTGCAGGCGTGGACCAACTGGTTTTCTCCCGTCTCGAATGGGAATCCGGCTGAGGAAGAGGAAGGCAGCCAGGAGGGCAGCGTGGAGAGCGCCGAGTACGTCTCCGACAGTGGGGAAACGGAGGAGGAGTCCGAAGAGGAGGAGGGGGAAGATGAGGAGCAGAGCACGCCACTGCCACCACCAGAGCCTCGAACTAAGCGCCGCCACGAACCTGTGGCTCCGTCGGCTCCCCCAGCGGCTCCGAGTGCCCCGCCAGCTCCTCCCGTGGTTCCGGATGCTTTGCCAGGTACTCTCGTGGCTCTGAGCGCCGTGCCAGCTACTCCCGTGGCTCTGAGTGCTCGGAGCACAAAGAGGACCAGGGACGCTATTGCTGAGCCCGCGGGCCAACCTCCCAAGGTGGCTAAACCGAGTGGATCCAAGCCTCGGAAGGCTTTGCCTCGGATGAGGATCGCCGTTCCCGTTGCCTCAGCGTAAGTGTCTTGTTCTCCTATCTTCTTTCAGTATTTGATTGAACCCATGTTTATTGGTCGAGTGGATTTTACTCGACAAAGCTGCTACCTCCGCCACTTCTCCGCCACGCCAGGAGGATGATCCCATGGATACGGACAACGTTGCCACATCCCAGCAAGGTACGTCGTGGCGACTCCGAGAGCTTACATTATTGTTCCACGAATTCTGTCTTTGATCTGTTCCTTTTTCCTGTGGTCTCACGTCGTTCGGTTGGGCTTCCATCAAAGGTGATTCATGTGGAGGAGGACGACCAGAAGAGGACCGAGCAAGCTGCGGTGCCTGTCCTTGAGGCTGTTCCATCTGCTACTACTCCCGCCATGGACGCGCCGCCAACCGAGATGATGTCGTCGACTGAAACGGCGCTCGTCGCTGCTGAACCGATTGGAGCAGGACTTGGGATGCCCAAGGAGTCTCTTGTGGTGCCAGGTCCGTCGACTGTCCAATACGACGCCCAATGCCTCCCGGAAGATCAGGTGGGAGCTGCCAAGGGGGCCATGGTGCAGGCGGAGTTGATGGCGAATGATGCCAAGAGTGCGTACGACTCCATCGCGTCTGTGTACAAGCGAAGCTTGGAACTCTGGGACGATATCCGAGTAAGTGGGCTAGTAAGTATTTACTTTCCTCCTGTAACCCACTCGGTGTTTAAGCAATATACTCGGATGCAGTATGATTATTTTGCAGTGGGTTCACTCTTAGTGAACCCAGTGGGTGTAGTCCCCGAGACTTCTGTCAAGTGCTTGCACCGGCAGTTGTCTTTATATACATTTTCTTTTAACTTGATCAGATCAAAACTAATCTGTTCGAATGTTACCGGTGGGGGCACTCCGAGTGCACCTACTAGAAGTAGTCCCCGAGAGTAATCTTACTCAGGTCGGGTAGTAGTAGCCTCATAGGCTTGTTTTTGGTATTTAGCTCAATAGGGCGGACCTGTTTGAGCTTCATGGCAGTGGGGTCACTCTTAGTGAACCCACTGGGTGTAGTCCCCGAGGCCGCTGTCGACTGCTTGCATCAGCAGGGGTCTGAAGAACTTCGAGCTTTTATTGTTTTCCTTGTTGAATGTGTCTAATCTTCTCTTCGCGCTGATTTGCAGAAGACTTGCGAGATGGGATTAGCGTACAATGCTCTGAAGGCTGAAAAGATTCAGCTTGCTACGGAACTGGAGGCAGCTGTTCATGATTTGGCTGGTGTGAAGGGCGCTCTGGCTGAACGAGAGAAATCCTTAGAGGAGTCCCGCGAGGCAAACAAGGCATTGGTGGCCGAAATGGAGAAAATGGGCAAAAAAAGAACCGACTTGATGGGACAGATGAAGGTGATGAACAGGCGGTGCGTATCACAGGAGAAGTACGTTAGTGACTGGGCAAGGAAAATGATTGCGCTTCTCGGTGGTAAGTTCTGTTTTTCCGAGTGCTTCTTGACTGTGTATTGCATTCTGCGCTTACTTTCTGCTCGTCGTGTCTTTGCAGATTTTTGTATGGACGCTGAGGCTGAAGCAGCTGACGTTGAGCGGTCGGTTATTCCGAACGTTCCACTCGGCGACGACGCCAATCGAGACATGCTCCGAGCGCACATTCGTTTGGGCAAAGTGGGACCTTTCATCGGTCGACTGAGAGAGGTCGTCGGCCGAATCGACAAGGAGTTGTGGCCCGGAGACGAGTCCCGGCAAGAGATGGAAGGGTTGATGACTCGGCTGGAGGACGTCCCGAACCGAGTGCAGGCGTGGAAGAAGTCTGTTGCTCGCTGTGGTGCGGACGTGGCGCTGTCGCTGGTCCGAGTGCACTGCAAGGAGGCTCGCGAGGAGAAGCTGAAGGCGCTGCAGGTCGCCAACACCAAGAAGCTTCGATTCGAAGATTTCATGGAGACCTTCCTTGAGAGCGCCACTCGCATCACAGACGGGATCGACCTCGACACGTTCGTGGAGCCTGCCAGTCCCAGTGCCTGTCGTGACGATGCTTGAAAAAACTTTACCTCGGTATGCCGAGTGGATTTGTATCAAACCTTGGCCACTGCTGTTGGCTGTCTCATTCGTGGTTCGGTGTGGATAAGCTTGATCTACACTGAACCGATTATCGTTGAACCAACTTTTAATTGGAATCGAATAATTTGCTCTTCCTTCGACAAAAAATTCTTGACACAATTTTGGCTCGTCATTTCTGTTTGGCGTTTTTTGTTGAAGCCATTGGCAAACATGCGAAGCATGAAGTTGTCAGTTGTCTTGACATCTGCATGAGCCTCAATGAGGGTCTGCTAAGCCTCCGAGTGAATCTGGAGGATACACTCGAAGTAATCTTTTTACTTAGGCGATTTTGGATCGTAGTTAGGTCTCCGAGTGCGGCGTCTCGTGCGTACTCGAAGGGAGTTGGTACTCATGTAATTGTCAGTTGTCTTGACATCCACATGAGTCTCAATGAGGTTCTGCTAAGCCTCCGAGTGGATCTCTAGGATACACTCGAAGGAAGCTTTTTACTTAGGCGATTCTGGATCGCGGCTAAGTCCCCGAGTGCGACGTGTAGAGCACACTCGGAGAAAGTTGGTACTTAGGCGATTCTTGATCGCAACTAAGTCCCCGAGTGCGACGTTTAGTGCACACTCGGAGGAAATTAGTACTTAGGCGATTCTTGATCGCAGCTAAGTCCCCGAGTGCGACGTTTAGTGCACACTCGGAGAAAATTAGTACTTAGGCGATTCTTGATCGCAGCTAAGTCCCCGAGTGCGACGTTTAGTGCACACTCGGAGAAAATTAGTACTTAGGCGATTCTGGATCGCAGCTAAGCCCCCGAGTGCGACATTTAGTGCACACTCGGAGAAAATTAGTACTTAGGCGATTCTTGATCGCAGCTAAGTCCCCGAGTGTGACGTTTAGTGCACACTCGGAGAAAATTAGTACTTAGGCGATTCTTGATCGCAGCTAAGTCCCCGAGTGCGACGTTTAGTGCACACTCGGAGGAAGTTTGTACTTAGGCGATTCTGGATCGTAGCTGAGCCCCCGAGTGCGTCGTTTAGTGCACACTCGGATCACACCTGCTGCAGACACTCCTCGGCCCGCTGCCGATTGCCGGTGATAGTGATCACACCTTTTGGGCCTGGCATCTTCAGTTTCAGGTACACGTAACATGGACGGGCCATGAAACGCGCATACGTCAGGCGACCCACAATCGCGTGGTACGCACTCTGGAAGTCCACCACCTCGAACGTCAGTTTTTCTTTGCGGAAGTTCTTGTCAGAGCCAAAGATGACGTCCAACGCAATCTGGTCGAGTGACTTGGCCTTTCGTCCAGGGACGACTCCATGGAACTGCATGCTGCTCTCGCTAAGTTTGGACATCGGAATGCCCATCCCCTTGAGAGTGTCAGCGTACATGATGTTCAAGCCGCTGCCGCCATCCATGAGGACTTTGCACAGTCGGACTCCTTCCACCACCGGGTCGACGACCAGGGCCTGCCTCCCTGGGGTGGGTACATGTGCTGGATGATCTGACTGGTCAAAGGTGATTGCAGTCTGAGACCATTTGAGGAACGTGGGGTTGGTCGGGGTGGCCATGTTCACCTCCCTGTTCGCCTACTTCAGTCGACTCTTTCTTTCAACGTCAGCAAAAATCATTAGTGTGGCATGGACTTGGGGGAACGGATCCTCCTTGTCCTCCTCATCCTCTTCATTGTCCTTTTCACTCGGCTGCCCTTCGCCGAATCCCTGGATCAGGAGGCGACATTGCCGAGTGGTATGCTTCAGAAATATGGCGTTGCCCTCTTCATCCATCTTTGTGTGGATCGGACATGGCTGGTCCAGGATGTGGTTTCCGAACTGCTTCTTCTTGCGGGTGAACTGAGCCTTCCCCTTGCCCTTGAACTTGGCATTGGTAACAGCTGCGGCCTCTGCCTGCGGAGTGGACAGAGCTTTCTGCTTCTGCTTCCGAGTGTTGTTCCCATCTCCGTCGGCGACTGCCTTGTGCTTACCGCTGCGAATGCGATCCTCTTCTTCGTCATTTGCATAGCGTGCCGCTATCTCCATCATCTTGCTCATGGAGATGTCGCATGTCCAACCGAACTTCAGGTACAGATATCTGTACCGCACGCCTGCCTTGAAGGCGCAGACTGCTTGGTGTTCTGTGACGTTCTCCACCGTATGGTAGAGGGTTGTCCAACGCTGGATGAAATCGCGCAGGGGCTCATTCTGCTTCTGGACACAGTGTTGGAGCTACACGACACCAGCAAGGCATTTGCACGTCCCCTCGAAGGTCCTGATGAAGACTCGGGCCAGATCTGCCCAGCTGTAGATTCTTGAAGGAGCCAACTAGTTCAGCCACGCTCGTGCCGAGCCATCGAGCATCAGGGGGAGATGTTTCATGGCGACATGGTCGTCTCCACCTCCGATCTGGACTGCCACTCGGTAGTCGTCCAACCACGTTTCTGGCTTGGATTCTCCTGTAAACTTGCTGATCCCCGTCGCCAATCGGAAGTTGGGAGGGATGTCAGCTGAACGAATGGCTCGACTGAAACACTCGGGGCCATAGACAATGGTCCTGCTTCCACATGGACGATCTATATCATGACCATCGCGGTGGGCCCGGCCCCTGTCGACCCTCCTCTGGGCGATATATCCTCTTGCGTCGGGCCTTGGGTCATAAGTGTCACCGACCGAACGCCGATCATCATGATGTCGGGGCCTGTAGGGCCCACCCCGCGGAGGGGTGCGTGAATGGCGACGATCTTTGGGGTTCATGGAACGGCTGCCTCCCCTGTGTCGCTGATGAGAACCGGGGCTGTGAACTGACCGATGCGTGTTCGCATGAACAGAACTATTGTGGATCCTGTTGTGCGACTAGGAGACCGCCGAATTTTGCTGTTGCGCCATGTGCAGCAGCGCACGGATCTGCTTGATCCCTCTGTCAGCCTCTAAATCAGTCGGCTGGAGGGAATCGGCTATCTTGGCAGCGGTAGCCAGGTTGAGGACGGGTGTGCGGAACACCTCAACGTTGCTCTGACGACCTCGTGCTCGTTCCGGCCAGTTTGGCGGGGACTTTCATGGGAGTTGGCCATGTGCACTTCGGCTGCAGGCCCGCGACCGAAGTACTCGGAAGGAAACTTAGTCGGAACTGAGTCCGAGCGCTGGGACGGCGGCGCAACTACAACCGACTCGAGGACCGCCACTTGTGAAGACGCGCTCTGACGCACCTGGGCATGTTGCACCCAACGCTAGAGCCGCGGACGGCGAGACCGCTTGTTGTGACGCTGACGGGGGTGAAGGTCGACACCGGAGCCAACTGCTGGAGAAGAAGGATGCCGCGGGCGCCGGCACGGAAGTGCGTAGCCCCGCGATTGGGGAGCGCCTCGACGTCGAGAGAAGCAACCCGAATCCATGCCAAATCGTCGATGATGAAGGAGAGAGCGCCGAAGAGGATCTCATGACCCATGCGCAAATATCCACCGGACGACATGACGAAAAGATGTAGTCGCAAACTCGCCGAAAGTCGCTTAGGCGCCTGCCCCATGGTGGGCGCCAACTGTCGTGGGTATAAGTCTGACAGTAGATGTGTAGGGTACGAAAGGATGGGCAGAGCCTTAGCTACGACGAGGTTGTATGAGTTCAGGCCCCTCTACGGTGGAGGTAAAAGCCGTACATCTCAGTGCTCTTGGGAGCTTGGTGTCGAGTGGAATATGGATTACAGTGAATTACTAACCCCTGCACCAGTGGGTAAGGGCGGCTTATATAGAGTGCGCTGCCCTTCACAACGGTTCGGTGCACAGGGGTGGAGTAGTGGCGATTAAATGTCTACGTTACAGGTAACGTATGCCTTAAATGCTAATAAAGGTACATGAAAACGTATGACCGTTTCCCTCCACGGGGGTTACGATGTACAGAGTGGAATCCAGTCGGTAAGTTTGATACGCTCCGAATGCTCATCTCCGACTGGATGATGGAGGAATAGTCACCGACTAGATGATGGGAAGTCCTTAATTCAGTCGGAACTGACTAAGGGCCTTGCCCCTTATGAAGGGTAGCCCTTGGGTAGGACCTATAGGGCAGTCCTATGACCCTACCCTAGGACTATAACCCCATCAACGGGCGTCCGTGCCCATCTCCCCTAGGGTTTCCCTCTCTCCCATCCACCACCTCCGCTCCATTCCACATCTCCCTCCTCTTTGTTTCTCTCCCCAAAGGTAAGCTCTGTAGCTCGGTTAGCAGAGAGATGAGAGCATACCTCGCCGGCGTCTACCCCGCCTACACCATCGAGCAGCGCCACCGCCATGTCCAAGAAATCGGAGAGGCTCCCCGTGCCCCATTCCCGACCTCTCTGAGGTCGGGCAACATCTACATCGACGACTAGGAGCTCGCCATCACCACGGCCACGAAGCTCTCCTTCCTCTACGATGATCTACAACACGGCCTTCCTCCAGCGCGTCTACCTCCTCTCCGGTCGGTCTCCTCCACCGTACGGCGTCCTTCTTCCTTCCCTCGGTGAGCCAGTCACCTCCTACCTTCCTCCTCATGTAGATCCGGCGATCCTTGTGGTAGACTGCACCCTGTCCCGAGCAGTAGCAGCAGGTGTTGGTGTGTGTGTGTTGTAGAGTCATGTGTTTTGCAGTAGCAGTAGCTTGGTGCAGCAGCGTTGCTAGACGTGGCGTAGCAGGCGCAGCAGTAGTGGAGTGGTATACCTCCTACCATGGCGCAGCAGCAGCAGGGCATGCCCGGCGGCCTCCCTGTCGCCGACAGCCTCTGTAGGTAGATGAGTTGTTGTTGAAGGCTTACCTAGTTTCAGATCGCCCCTCTGTCAGACGTCGATCAGTAGCGCAGTGGTTGGTGTCTTGTGGTTGTACTCGAGAGGTTGTGGGTTCGAGTCCCAGGGGATCTCTCCCCCCCTTTTGCAGTATATTTTTGGGCAACAGTAGTTGCCGCAGCAGGGAAGCTCACCTTCCTGTGTTAGCCTATTCTGTCAAGTGCTTAGTCCCTAGCAGAGTGGTAGTGGTGATGTGGTTTACCAGGGGGTGCAGGGTTCGAATCCTCTCCCCCCCCCCATTTTATTTTTGGCTATGTGTTTCTTCCTTGTGCTATTCCTGGGATGTGTATGTACTGCGTGCACTAGGTAGAGTGGAGGCTTTATTTTTGTTTCCATCAGCAGCTTGTGGTTTCTGTTTCTTTTGCTCCAAGTTACATATCTTGAGGTTGTGCTTGTGGATTCATGTGCATGTGTAGGGGAGTGTTGCATGCACGTGTGTGTTTTACTTGTGAGTTTTACTTGTGTGCCTTGCTAGGCTAGAGCATGTGGGTGCTAGTCATCCTCAAGGTGGTGGCCTTGTGCAAGTTTGTGTGTGTGTGTGTGAAGGGTTCCCCCCCTCTCCACATATCATGTGGTGTATGTGTATGTGGGTATGTGTGTGACCATGTGTGTGTCTCACCCATGTCATGACAAGATATGACTTGGGGGCACATGGGCAAGATATCATTTTTGTGTAGAAGTATTTATGTGATATATGTGAGTAGTGCCATCTATTTAGTTATGTAGGTGTTTATCTATGTTGTGCTTGTCATGTGGTGATGTGGTGATGTGCCAATGCACATAGTCATGAGGTCTACCTCTCATGTACTCCCATTGATATTGTGGTCAAGTGAATATGCTTATGTAGGTTGATATAGTGAATAGCACATGTGATGATGCACTATTCACTATATAGGAATCTATGTACTTTTTCCTTCCTAGTTTGTGCTCACTTGTTCCAAGCAAGTGCATATGTTTTATATATGTTTTTGGGGTAGAATCATCCCAGGAATCCATTGGTGAAATCATTTTTGCCATTGGAACATTTTCTGGAGATGACATATTTCATTTTTGTTCTGTGTTTACAGCTTGGTTCCATGTGATGTGGAGAGCCCATGTGTTTGTTTCTTGGTTGTGGTAGTAGAGGGTGACCCCCTCTACCACATGTTTGTTTCATTTCATGATTAGGAATCCATATGTGCAAGTTGTGCCCACTCAAAATAGGCATGTGGCTGAAATTCCAGATTAGTGAAAATCTGATATTTTCACTAAGTCTGAGAATCTGTTTATATTTTTCTTCTCCTGTTGATGAGGTTGTGCAGGTCAATGTGTTGTGATTTGGCCTTAGATTTCAACTTGAAAGTTGAAGATAATATGTTTGTCTAGCTCCCTAAAATTTTCATTCCATTTGGAGTCTTGTAGATATTGTTTTGGCTGCTGTCAAAATGCTTCAGAGCAAAGACAGATAGTGAGAATCTGGAATTTTCACTAAGTCCGTGAAATCTGATATTTTTGGGCAAGTTTGCACCCTTGTAACTTTCTGTGTTTAATTCCTTTGTGTGTGATTCTTGCTTGTGCTTGTTGTACTCTTGGATAGCTACAGCCACATATACTATTTGTCATATTTGGGTGGCTGTAGGTGCTTTGCATGTAGCTCACAAAGTGTTATGATGCAGTTTATGGCAGATTGTGTAGTTTTGTCATTTTGATGTTTGTGAGTGCTTAGTTGATTATGTGGTGTTCTTCTTTGCTCCACCCCATTCATGTTGGTTTGATTTATGTCTTGGCTACCTGGAAATACCAGAGTTGAGCATTGGAGTGTGTTGTGATGAATTTGACACGTAGGGCTTCCTATCTTGTTTCGTTGATTCCCGTTGATCCGTAGCTCTGTTTGTAATCATCTTTATATGATTTTGCATCGTTTTCTCGAGACGCATCTAATCATGTCATTATCATGGATGTAAAAATAGCTTAGGATGCAGTTCTGTCCAGGAACATGTATTTACTTCTCATGCGTGTGCTAGTGAAAGAAATAGTGATGCATGCTCATATTCATCTCATGCATCATGTGCTTGTTGCATCTTGAGGTTCTGTTGTTCATTGGATGTTATTCTTATGTTGAGTAGCACCGGTATCGGAGAACGAGTACGTGGATTCGGGATAGGACGTGCAGGACGAACAAGAACAGTTCCAAGCTGAGGATATCATAGGCAAGATGACATGACCTTGATTCCATCTCTAGACTTGTTATGCTAGATTATGTTTCTTCCATCATATGCTCGCTGCCTACCACTGAAATAATTTCCTCCTAATATTCCATGAAACCAAACACTTGTTCCTTCCTAGCAAAACTTGAATGGCTAAGTAAGCTTTGCTCAGCTACTAATGTTAGCATTGCTAGATGCAGGTGCTTTGCCTCATGTGATAACATGAGATTGATATCATTATCTTAATACTGTTATTTAATTAATGCACCTACATACTTGGTAAATAACAGAAGGCCTAGCCTTTTGCCGGGTGCTTTGTTTCATTATTGCCGCCTTAATTACCGGCTACCGGTGTTTGAATCCATATTGATCGCTCCTAACACGTTCGGGGTTGTTATGGGGACCCCCTTGATAAATCGCGTAGTGTTAAGACTTGTCCGGCAGGACCCAACATTGGTTTTAATCTGCTAACCACTTAATAATAAACTGCATAGGGAGTAGCTACCCCGAGGAATTTAATCAACAACCCGGGCCAGCGCTCCTCATGAGTGTTGGTCCCACCTGAGCGATGTCCGGGGCCCCATTGGTCACCCAGAGGTTTAGCCATCCCGACGTCTAGCTCATCCGTGGTGTCCTCAGACTGAGATACGCGGCACTTATCAGGGTCGTCGACATGACGGGAGGTCTTGCTAGTCCTGCCTTACCTTAGCGATATATCTTGCGTATAGGAATCCCGGTGAAGCTTTGGTTCTCCCCAGAGTTGAGGTTTTCCTCTAAGGAATCCGACGAGATCACGAGATTCGTGATAGAGGATTACTTTACGGCTCGTGTACGTTTGTGATGGACTAGTTGGAGCACCCCTCCAGGGTTTAATCTTTCGGAAAACCGTGCCCGCGGTTATGTGGCAACTTGGAATCTTTTGTTAACATCCGGTATTAGATAACTTAAACATAAGCTAATAAACTTGCCAACTGTGTGCGTAACCGTGACTGTCCCCATCGAAGATCGTTCTTCGATCGGGAACACGGTGAGGTTATGATTGACGTAAGTAGGTGTTCAGGATCACTTAGTGATCATCTACCATCGACCGCTAGTATAGACCACCTTCATATATGTTCTACATAAGTTAGCCACACAATCAAGCTTAGGATGCTGCAATCTAAATACTCCACCTTACCAACCTAATAACTTGACTAGTTCTGGCACCGAGGTCATAGATTGCTGAGTCCCCGTGGCTCACAGATTCCTTCACAACACCAGCAGGTTCAGGTACCCCCGAGATAGGTGATCCCGACGGCGTGCAGCTAGCATGGCAGTACGACGAGGAGAACGACCGCCTGTATGTGAACTATCCAGAAGATTGAGGCGTGGTCCTGATCGTGGGCCAGCAGGCAGGGTAGCATAGCCATTTCCCTTGTTTTGTAGTTCGTAGCGGAACTACCTTGATTGTATGCGTGATGTACTTTGATATATTTATGAGATGGCAATTGAATCCTTTATTGTCATTCTGTCGATATTATGTATGTGCTATGATACCTTGTTTGCGAGACGCTTAGATGCGCTCCTTTCCAATTCGGGGCCTCGATCCCCAGATCGGAAAGGACCGCATCTTAGTCATTACAAGTTGGTAATCAGAGCTTTACGACCATAGGAGCCTTTGTGTGATCGTACTTGGCCGAGTCGAGTCGAGTCTAGTAAAATGTTTAGAGTCTTAGTTATATCGGAGAGTAGAATTCTTTTTTCTCCTCTTCCATGCTCTGGTGAGGTTCCCGACCTAGGAAATCTTAATTCTACTCCTCTTCTCTCTCAAAAAACATTTAGGATCACGCGGGTATTTGTGAAATCTATATGATTTTGATGTGACGGAGTTCTGTCTTGGTGCCTCCTGTTTGCCTTGATTTCTTCCGGGGAGTTGAGCTCGAGGGGATTCTTGCGCACATCGCCATCATTCAGATTTCTGAGTATCTAAGAACGAAGGATGTTCGTAATTGCTTCAATATTGGTAGTGGCGAGATAACCCCGATGTCCCCAGTACTGGTGCAGATTGTTCGGGAGTACTGCCATACTTGGTATCGTTGTGATCACGAGGGTTTGTTGTAGATGAAGGTCCGAGATGCTAGTTGTGTGTTGACGGATGTGATACAGGTGACTGGTTAGTATAGGAGTTGGGTGATATTACTCCTTGTATACATGTACCATATTGCATGACTAGTTACTTCGGGAATTCATAGGTGGGATATCAAGTAGTATCTTATAGGACTATCTTCCTACAGATGCATGACTGAGGTTGGGATTCGATATTCAGTGGGTGCGTTTGTTGACGGTCGTCTTACAGCGGTTCTCGTTGTGTCTTAAAGAGTCCTTGTAGCTCGCTACGACTCGGGGATACTTCGTATGTCGTGTGCACTACCTTGCACAGGATGGCTACTGTAAATTCGAGCCCGTGTGATCTTATCCACGAAGATATCGGATGAAATCTCGATCATATGTTTGTTCCGAGCAGTTCTAGCTCATACTTGTTTGCAGTGGTCTTAATCAGAATTCTGTCGACCGTCACTTTGAGGAAGCATTCTTACTATTTTGTTCGAGTGCAATTGCTATGTTCCTGTTCAGATATTCCTGTCATTTTGATTCAGCAATATCTTCAATTTATTCTGTGGGCTAATGTGTTGTCCGTCTTCAGGATGGCTCCACCAACTCGTCAGAACCCAGGGTGTGAGGATATGCCGCCACCACCTCCTCCTCCGAAGAATCCTCCTCCGCCGCCGCCTCCTCCTACAGAGGCCTGGCAAGCGGTGATGGTTGCTACTAATGCAAACACCCAGATGCTGCTACAATTGTTGCAAGAGAGAGCTAATCAGCAGCAAGGCAATTTCCAGCATGGTGGCAATCAGTTTGCTAGTCTGAGTCAGTTCCTGTCGAATCATCCAAAGACTTTCACTTCCTGTGACCAGCCATTTGATGCAGAGGATAGGATCCGTGATATGAACAAGCATTTCGAGTGTAGCAATGTTCGTCCTGAGGATTATGTCAAATTTGCAACATTCCAGTTGAAGGGGCAGGCTTCTATCTGGTGGCAACAGCTAAAGGACTCTAGAGGCGCTAGGGTGATCTCTTGGGATGAGTTCTGTCGTGACTTCAGGTCCCACTACATTCCTTCTAGCTTTGTGGAGGAGATGCGTGAGAAGTTCACGCATTTGAAGCAGGGTGGCAATTCCGTGTACAAGTACAACGTTGAGTTCCACGAGCTAGCCCGTTACGCTTTGCAGGATATCCCGGAACAGAAGAGCAAGATTTATCAGTTCAGAGGTGGCTTGAAAGAAGATTTGCAGTTAGCTCTTGCTTTGCATGATCTTGAGGAGTTCGACAAGTTCTACAACTTAGCTCTCAGGGCAGAGGCGGCCTTGCTCAGGGTGGAGAATTCTAAGAAGCGCTTCAGAGATTCCAGCTCTTCCTCGACTCAGGTTGTTGGGGATATTATCTATTGATAACCCGCCCTAGTTGGGCCGGGTCACCAAATCTGGCGATTCATCTAAGACATGGTTCGGGCCTTGGCCTGGCAAGACCGAAGGTTGTATGGCTGTTTACAACTTCCGAATGGTCTCCAAGCTTTGGAAAGATGGCGACTTAGAGATCGTTAGTCACGGCTGGTAGAAAGGAAAGTACCCTTGTAAACCCTAGGGACTCGGCCTGTATATAAAGGCGAGTCCCAGGGAAGAAGAGGGTAGGTTAGAAATCATTGAGTGCTAGGTCCGGCGAGTTACGCCCTCCTTGTAACCGAAACTCCATCAATACAACAAAAAGCAGGACGTAGGCTTTTACCTCCTCACGAGGGGCCGAACCTGGGTAAATCGCCGTCTCACTCCCGTTCAACCCCTTTGAGTTGCCACCAAGGTGCGATGGCTCCAATACTAAGTCATTTCACGAGGACATCTGCCGTGAAAAAACCACGACAGTTGGCGCCCACTGTGGGGCATGCGCACGGTGGAGTTGAGTTCTCAAAGGGAGCCCTACCAGGGTTTGGGAGCTATGCGACGGGGCTCATGACTCGGAGCCATCGTGGGAAGTACTACATCAACAACCTGCTATGGGGGCCCGAGGCGGATTCGATCGAATCTGGTTATAGGGTCCCCTTCGGCAAGATCAGTGTCTTCATCGGCATGATTGGATCTTCCGTGCCTGAGGCGGATATCTCCACCGACATCGTCGAGCCAGCCAGGTACATCCGCCCAGTGGTGATGCCAAATCAAACTCGCCCGATCTTTGTTGGATTCACGCAGGGATCAGAGGAACCAGAACACTCAGCGACCCAGGAAACCACATTGGTCAACACTGATGACGAATCGTCCATGGGCGATTCGGATTCAATCCAGTCTCTACATGGGGAATGTCTTGGAGGCTTGTCGCTGGCCATGGATCCCGAAGTCCTTGACCGAACCCGCCGTCAGATCGCCATTTACATGGCTGGGGTGACTCAACCCGCGCCAAACCCGGCAGGCGGGGATGGAACTAGCGAGACATATAGAAGCCCGGCCGCTGTCTTGGTGGAATTAGCAGCGGAAATTACAAGGCTCATGGCGACCCCCATCACACCGGAAAACCAGGAGGCAGTAAACACGGAATTGACAAAACTAAGAGAAGCAGTGGCGAAGGCTCAGCGGGATGCCGAGGTGGAGTCCGCCAGGATCGAGACCCGGCAAGCTCAAATTACCGCCGAGATAACTCGCTTAAATACTGACAACTGGTAGCTCGAAATACACCAGCGCGCATCTGACGTCGTCCATCAGCGGAGGCACCAGGGTCGCCTGCCCCCTGATCTCAACCCGACCCGCCTGTTCGATACTCCGCGAACTCCCGGGACGGGAGCCGCTCCAGGGGGAGGACCGGGCCAACCGCCTAACCCGCCGGTTCAACCAATTGTGGATCGCATCCCCCGATTCCGGACACCTCAAGGTCACTTTTCTAACCTAGTGGACAACGTCCTTGCTGCAACTCGCCATTTGGAATCTCTT
Source organism: Hordeum vulgare subsp. vulgare (assembly GCF_904849725.1). Taxonomy (NCBI): domain Eukaryota; kingdom Viridiplantae; phylum Streptophyta; class Magnoliopsida; order Poales; family Poaceae; genus Hordeum; species Hordeum vulgare. Next base: position 479,516,217 of record NC_058523.1, on the reverse strand, counting down.
CCGATTCACGGCAACACTCCCGCCGAGATAGAGGCAAGGAACACCATTGAGATGTTGAAGATGGCGGTGGTCCAAAACGCCCAGTTCTCACATAGCCTAGATAGGCTGCATTCCACTCCCCAGGCGAGTCACACCAAGAGTCGCCCAGAGGACCAGCCCGCTGTAAACAGCGGACCGCGGCTCATCCCCCAGGACAACCCGCGTGATCATCAAAATCCGCCAGGCCGGGATCTCCCGAACATCCAAGTCGCCCCAGCCCCTCTTGTCGGGAGCGGCAGACGAGTGGGGGTGCCGTGCTTGGCCCCCGCCCTTCACAATGAACGAATGCCCAAGGATTTTAAAGGACCAAGAAAGGTGCCTAACTACACCCCGGACCTCTAGCCGGCGTCGTGGGTCGAGAGTTATGAAATCGCCATGGACATGCTCGACGTAAACGAAGCAGTTTGCGCCAGATACTTCACGATGATGCTCGAAGGGACAGCGCGTACTTGGTTAAAAAACATACCTCCCAACTCCATCCAGACTTGGGCTGAATTGAAAGAGTGTTTCATCAAAAACTTCCGAGGAACCTGCAAACGTCCAATGACGATTGTCGATCTGCAGCACTGCGTTCAGCGCCCCGATGAGTCGGCCCACCACTAGTCACGGCGGGTCGCGGAAATTATTCATTCATCAGACGGTATCACGGCGGCTCAGGCTGTGTTGATCCTCGAGCAGAATTGCCACTACGAACCTCTGGTACAGAAGTTGGGGCGACTCAAGCGAAAGGTCCAAGACATGGGGGAGCTAATGGATACCCTCACTAGATACGCTGAGGCGGACGACACCAAAGATCCCGGTGAGGACAGTAAAGCTAACTCGCCAAGGAAGGGCGAGTCATCCAAAAATCATACCCGGTTCCAGGGACGTAACCGCCACAATCAGGGAGCGAATGGCAAGAGAAGGCAGCAGGAAGAATCTTCGGATTTAGTCGCCAATACCAACACCAACAATGGCAACCAACGCCAGAAGAAAGGCAGGGGATACAGTGGTAAAAAGCCGCGTAACTATGAAGAGTTACTCAAGGGCCCTTGCCCGCACCACGCCACGGCAGACGGACCGGCGACTCATTCCTGGGAGAACTGTTACGTGATGCGGGAGTTTCGGGCGGAGGCGATCAAAAAAGGGCAAAATGGTGACCCGGACCAACGGCAGGAGAAGTTTGCTGCACCCAACCAACATCAAAACCCCTTCGGCGATTTTCCCGAGCCGGGGGCTCAGGGGGGCTCGCAGCCGAGCAGCGGCTAGTATCTGGTGCATCACCAGCGACGGTACAACCCGCCCGGATTTTTCAGCAACCACCCCCACAAGGGGCTTCGCAGGGCCAAGATGACAATGGCGGCTTCCGCAACAACCCCAAATAGTTAAGCAATGGGCAGTACCACGTCTTCACCACCAATGCTTGCAGGCGTGATAAAAAGGCGAGTCACCGGGCGTACAATGTGTTTGAGCCGGCACTCCCCAGGTACCTCCACTGGTCCGAGCAGACCATATCATGGAGTAGGGAGGATCATCCGCCAAGAGTTGACAATCCTGGCGACTTAGCGTTGGTCGTAGCTCCCCAAGTTGGGGGGTATACCCTGTCGAAAGTACTAATGGATGGTGGCATCAGCATTAATATTTTGTATTTTGACACTTTCCAAAGGATGAACCTATTGGAAAAGAATTTGATGCCTTCAACCACGGTATTCCACAGAATCGTCCCAGGCAAGTCGGCGTACCCCATAGGCCGAGTCAGACTCACAGTTGCATTTGGAACAGCATATAACTACAGGAGTGAGTCGCTGATGTTTGAGGTGGTAAAATTGAAAAGCCCCTACCATGCGCTGTTTGGGCGGCCGGCTTACGCCCGGTTCATAGCTCGCCCATGCTATGTTTACCTTAAACTCAAGATGCCTGGTCCTAAGGGACCCATCACGGTTGATGGTGATAGAAGGATTGCAAGGGAATGTGAAGAAGGGGATGCGGCTTATGCGGAAGTCGCCTGCGCTGTAGAGGAGCTCAAATATCGTCGGGCCAATGTTGATCCGGCTGACATGTCACCCTTAAAAAAGCCAACGATAGATGCTGAGCCGCCCCTCAAGTTCAAACCAACGGATGACACTAAAACGGTTGATTTTGTTCGTGGCGATTCATCCAAGCAGTTCACCATTGGGACGGGTCTGGATCCCAAACAGGAAAGCGCGCTCATCGAATTCATCCATGAGAATCGGGACATCTTCGCATGGAAACCTTCTGACATGCCTGGTGTGCCGAGAGAATTCGTTGAGCACCATCTTAATGTTGACCCAAAGGCAAAACCTATCCAGCAGTATCTTCGTAAGTTTAACGAGGAACGGCGCAAGGAAATCGGGGAAGAGGTTGCCCCTCTCTTGGCCGCCGGATTCATCGTAGAAGTTTTTTGCCCCAAATGGTTGGCTAACCCGGTCTTGGTACTCAAAAAGAATGGTACTTTCCGTATGTGCATTGATTACACGGACCTCAACAGAGCTTGTCCAAAAGATCCTTTCGCTCTTCCCCGCATCGACCAGATTATTGACTCGGTGGCGGGATGCGAACGTTTGTGCTTCTTCGACGCCTACTCTGGATATCACCAAATCAAGATGGCCATGGAGGATCAAGAGAAAACAACTTTTATAACCCCCTTTGGGGCTTTTTGCTATGTGTCCATGCCGTTTGGACTCAAGAGTGCAGGGGCGACTTATCAGCGCTGCATCCAGAATTAACTCCGTAGCCAAATCGGACGTAACGTCCAGGCCTATGTCGATGACATTGTGATTAAAACCCGCCGGGGGGAGACGCTACTGGGAGATCTCAAGGAAACTTTTGATAATCTGCGGGTGTATCAGATGAAGCTGAATCCCACCAAGTGTGTTTTTGGTGTTCCCGCAGGGAAATTGTTGGGCTTCCTGGTGTCTGAGCGTAGCATTGAAGCTAACCCGGACAAAATCGAAGCAGTTACTTCCCTTGGAAAACCAGCAAATGTTAACAAGTCCAACAAATGGCGGGTCGCATTGCGGCTTTAAGTCGCTTCATAAGCCGCCTGGGAGAAAAGGTGATTCCCATTTATCAATTGCTAAAGAAATCTGACCATTTTGTTTGGACAGATGAAGCTTTCGAAGCCTTGAAACGGCAACTGGTCAACCCGCCGGTCTTGGCCGCCCCGGCTGAGAAAGAACCCATGCTTTTGTATATTGCGGCAAACTCTAAAGCAGTAAGTGTGGCGGTGGTCGTTGAAAGGAAGGAGGAAGGAAAGGAATACTCAGTGCAGCGCCCGGTGTATTTTGTCATTAAAGTGCTAACTCTTTCCAAGCAACGGTACCCACATTGGCAGAAGTTAGTGTATGGGGTGTTTATGGCGAGTCGGAAACTTAAACATTATTTTCAAGAACATCCCATCACGGTGGTTAGTTCCGCCCCCCTCGGGGACATCATCCAGAATCGGGAAGCAACAGGGCGGATTTCCAGGTGGGCGATTGAACTTGGGCCGCATCACGTACGATACACCCCTCGCACAGCCATCAAATCTCACGCCTTAGTTGATTTCGTCAATGATTGGACCGAGTTGCAGGCCCCGGAAGATAGGCCTGATCTTACATACTGGACTATTTATTTTGATGGATCTAGGCAATTGGAAGGCTCGGGGGTTGGTGTGGTACTGGTGTCCCCTTAAGGAGATAAATTCTGTTATGTCCTCCGACTCATGTTTCCGTGCACCAACAATGCTGCAGAATATGAAGCTTTGCTTCACGGCTTGCGACTCGCCAAGGAGATGAACCTTACGCGGGTCAGATGTTTTGGCGACTCTGATCTGGTGGCTCAGCAAGTTTCAGGCACTTGGGATTCTCGAGACCCCATGATGGCGGCTTACAGAAGAGTTGTGTCCGATGTGGCGGGTCATTTCCATGGCTATCAGGTTGATCACATTGACCGGCGCCTTAACGAGGCAGCTGATGCCCTTTCACGTCTTGGTTCCCAGCGAAAGCCGGTTCCCCCTAATGTTTTTCTGGATATTTTGCATAATCCCTCCGTGAGTTTGCCATCAGAGGAGGAGTTGGCGATACCAGATCCTGAGTCTCAATTCGTGGCGGCTCTCCATGTCACGCCGGATTGGGTTCTTCCCTATCTGGCTTATCTCGCCCGGGGCGAGTTACCAACAGATGAGGTTTTGGCCCGCCAAATTGTTCGGCGAAGCAAATCCATGGTGATCATCAACGGCGAATTATATAAGCGGAGTTCCTCTGGGGTTTTTCAACGATGTGTTTCCCCCGAAGAAGGATGCATAATCCTAAATGACATTCATTCCGGAGATTGTGGGAATCACGTCGGGTCACGTTCTTTGGTTTCAAAGGCATTCCGTCATGGTTTCTTTTGGTTGACGGCTCATGCAGATGCAGAAGAGATAGTTCGTCGATGCGAGGGATGCCAGCATTATGGACGACAGGCTCATGTGCCGGCTCAAGAACTAAGAATGATTCCCATCACTTGGCCTTTCGCGGTCTGGGGGTTAGACATGGTTGGCCCCTTTAAAATGTCATCCAACAAGAAAACCCATTTGCTGGTGGCGGTTGATAAGTTCACCAAGTGGGTTGAGGCAGAGCCTGTTGGAACTTGCGATGCGGAGACGGCGGTCAAATTCTTGAAAAAGCTGATCTTCCGGTTTGGATATCCATACAGTATCATTATTGATAATGGCACTAATCTGTCTCAAGGGGCGATGCAGGAGTTTTGTCGTCGAGAGCATATCCGGCTTGATGTTTCTGCGGTTGCTCTCCCACAATCCAATGGGCAGGCGGAACGGGCGAATCAGGAAGTTTTACGGGGAATCAAGCCCCGACTCATGGTTCCCTTGGAAAAAAAACCCGGGATGTTGGGTTGAGGATTTGCCTTCAGTGCTATGGAGCATCCAGATCACCCCGAACCGGTCCATGGGTTTTACCCCTTTCTTTGTGGTCTATGGAGCAGAAGATGTTCTTCCCACTGACATAAGGCATGACTCGCCTACAGTCGCCGCTTATGTGGAACAGGACAACGAACTGGCGCGTCAAGACTCTTTGGACGCCTTAGAGGAGGCGCGTGACTTGGCTGCGGCCCGATCGGCCATTTATCAGCAGGATTTACGGCGTTATCACAGCCGCCGGGTCAAGAGCCGAACCTTTCAGGAAGGCGACTTAGTGCTTCGGCTGATACAGGATCATGCTGGCATGCATAAGTTATCACCACCATGGGAAGGACCGTTCGTCGTCAGCAAAAATCTTCACAACGGCTCTTACTATCTGGTGGATCTCCGGCCTAACCGGCCAACCACGGAGGCTGAGTCGACTCGCCCGTGGAATATTGCCCACTTGCGGCCTTATTACACTTGAGCTTTTAAGCTCTGCATTTTGTAAGTTTTTCAGTTCTTATTATAAAGCAATAATATTAAAACGCCTCCTGACTTGGGGGCTTCCTCTCATTGAGATCAATTTTATTACCCATTTGGCCTATGAAATTATTGTCTTGGGTGGCGCTTGAGCTTGTTTGACTCGCCCTATCCTGTCGCGACCTTATGAGCCGATGAAATTATTATCTTGGGTGGCGCTTGAGCTTGTTTGACTCTCCCTATCCTGTCGCGACCTTATGAGCCGACGAAATTATTATCTTGGGTGGCGCTTGAGCTTGTTTGACTCGCCCTATCCTATCGCGACCTTATGAGCCGACGAAATTATTATCTTGGGTGGTGCTTGAGCTTGTTTGACTCGCCCTATCCTGTCGCGGCCTTATGAGCCAACGAAATTATTATTTTAGGTGGCGCTTGAGCTTGTTTGACTCGCCCTTTCCTGTCGCGACCTTATGAGCCGACAAAGTTGCTATTTTTACCTCCCTGACACTGCTATAAGGTTTGCAGACTTTTTTCTGACTCGTCTCAAAATGTTTTGGGGCGACTGCTATTTGTTATCACTTATTATTCACTAAGATGATTTCATATATGTTTTCAAGCTTAGAACAGGTTGATGATCAAAATCACTCTATCCATGGCGGATTAAGCATCATAAAAAGGCCTCAATGGCGGGTCAAGTATTATGATAAAAAAGCCTCGAACGGCGGATCAAGCCTTTCAAAACGCCTTAAGGGCGACATAAGGATTTTCTTTAAGGTGTCACAAAAGCAGAGTCGATTCCTAAAAGAGACCTATTACATGGCTCTCATGGCCAAATCAATGAAATTTTATTGTGCTGATGCCCTTGGATCAGCCTGCTGCGAGCTTTGGCCAACCTCAATCTGCAAGTCGCTCAGTACCCAGTTACACTTGGATAGAGCGGTAAATTCATCTTCATCAGTCGGGATTGATGAGATGTCCGCGTCCAAGTCAAAAGGATTATTGGGTCGACGTGGAGTTAAGCTGGTCGTCACAAAGGTTGGCGGGTTGACCTTCTTGTTCTTATTGTCATAGGCGGCTTGATATTTTGATAAGTCCAGGCTTGCAGCAAGCTGAGTCGCCGCCAGACGGGAGTCCTTGACAACACGTTGGTAGTCCTCTTCGGCGAATTCTGAACCATCATCCTTGAGTTGAGGAAAGCCCGTCGCTACTTTTTCTGGGTTTATCTCTGGAGCGTATGCTAAGCATCGACTTAGTGTAGTCAGCACTCCTTTCCGGGCGGCTGACCGAGTTAACTCGCCAATTTGGGGAGGAAGAGTGGATAGGCAGCCAAGCATCTTCTTTATTGATGTTATAGGCTCCTTGGCGCCCATCACCGCTTTAACAGTCAGTACACTGCCGGTATATAGCTGCTCCGTCAGCGTGTAAATCGCCTTCAGCGTCAGGATGCAATCATCCTGAAGGTTGGCGGCTCTCGGACCTGTATAAGGGGTAATGATAATCAGCGACTCAGATAAAAGTTATTTGTTTACAAAGGTCAAGAGTTAGTTTTTACCAAAGACGGCTTGTGCCATGCTTGAGATATGTCATTTTAAGCCGGACAGCTCTTGTTGCAGAGTATCAAACTTGGCTTCAGCCTTTTCTGCTCGCTTTGTTAAAACATCTTGGTCAGCTTGAGCCCTTTTTAAGTCGGCTTTTAGCTTTTCCATCTCAGCTAAGACCAGTTGATACTTCTCCTCTGATTTGGTCTGGGCATCCTCCTGGTCAGATAAGCTTTTCTTCAATTCGCCAAGTGCTGATTCAGTCTGGATAAGAGATTCTTGTTGAAGCATATGGTTAAGGGGCAAGTCTCAGAACTATTGCAAGCAACATCCCTGAAACTTGGGGGCTAATGTATAATTTTTTTAGACAAAATTATACAACATCAAGACCCGGCTCATCTTTTTACTGATGACCCGGCCCTTGGGGGTTACTGGTCGAAAAAAATTACAAGTCATCAAGACCCGGCTCATCTTTTTACTGATGACCCGGCCCTTGGGGGTTACTGGTCGAAAAAAATTTAAAGTCATCAAGACCCGGCTCATTTTTTTACTGATGACCCGGCCCTTGGGGGTTACTGGTCGAAAAAATTTAAGTCATAAAGACCTGGCTCATCTTTTTACTGATGACTCGGCCCTTGGGGTTAATGGAGATAATATAGTATACAACAAAACGTACCTCATGTTTGTTTTTCAGCATCCGAAGCAGGCTTTTCTCCATCTCATAACTCGCCTCCAGGCGACTTGCAAAACCGGAGCAAAGTTCTTTGAATTCCAGATGTTCGTATTGAGAGAGCTTAGCCTTGGAGAGTTCATACTCAGGAACAGTTTGAGATGATGATGATACATGCTTCGATAAAACCGTTGTGGCTGGTTTAGAGAAGCTAGTACCAGTGATAATTACAGCGTCCGGGTCTTCTGCTGTTGTCAATGGACTTGGCGGCTTGGGTGCATCCATTGTTTCCTTGGGAGAGCTAGGGAGATCCACTTGATCTTCAGGTTTGTCTTGGTACGGGTTGTCTTGGATCGGCGCCGGCTTTTCGATAGGCTCCGAGATTATGATGGGAGTTGACCCACCAGTTTTTCTTTTTTTCGCCTGTGCCCTGAAAGGAGGAGGGGTGCGTTTAAAGGACTGGAAATTTATCACCATCAGATTAAAAGTAAATATTATCAAAAGACTTACCCAAGGACACGGATCATTGGCGGAAGTGCCGACATTACTGAGTCACCAGATGTAGGAGGAGAACTCTGCAAGAATTGTACTTCGAAGATATAAGCAGGTTACAAATGCGATCCAAAAAGACATGAAGAAGTGTTGTTAAAGGATACCTCATTTGGCCTTTTCTTGTTCCTTGTTGGTAAACCGGACACCAGATCGCCGGAATGACTTCGGGTCTTCCGATTTGAAGTGTGTTGTGCTTTCTTCAGAAGAAAATTTGGGTCCAAACAAGCATTTGGGTGTGAGAAGGGAACTTTCCCACAAATTTGTCTGGCCGGCTTAGGTGGAGAAGGAGATGAATCGGAGGAAACAGAAATTACCTCTACGAAATCCTCCTGGCTTTCATTGTCTTCATTCTATTCAAGAGATGCAGAGGTATAAATACAAAGTTATCAGTAATGGGTGGCGAGTTAACAGAGGATAGGTTTTTACCTCCGAAGGTGCGTCGCCGACTTGGGATTCATCGGCCTCAGATGGTTCGGTCACAGCAGCTTTGCCCTTGCCCTTGGATTTCTTCTTTGGAGGCAGCCTAGCTTGCTTCATGGCTGACTTTTTTGGCCTCTTGGACCAAAATTTATCACCTTTCTGAAATGGCATATTTTATAAGAGGTCATAGTTCCAATGAGACATAAGAAGTAAAAGACAAAAGGCGGGTTAAAGTTGTTTACCTTGGGTGCCGGGTTAATCTTGCAGAAAGGTTTGAGACCTATTTGGCCGCATTTTCCCGCGGGCTCGCCGGTCAGCTTCTTGATGATGGTGACAATATCACTTTCCGTCACAGCTGTGTGGAAGTAGCACTGAGGATGATCTAGAGTGTCGTCGAATTCACACATTAACTCGTCCCGGTGAATTAAAGGGAGGATGCGCCATTCGACCCAGCAGCGGATCAAGTCAACTCCAATAAGCCCGTTGTTTGTCAAAGATCTTAACTCGGACAATACTGGGATAAAATCTGACTCCTCCTCTTCGGTGAGCTTGTCTAGGAGTTTGAAATTTGTTGGAAGGCGCTCTTCCCTATAACCCAGAAGTTTGTTTTCACCCTTAGGCGAAGTCTCTTGACAATAGAACCAAGACTCGCCCCAGCCTTTGGGGTGGCTTGGCATGGCGAGTGACGGAAATGGGCTATCCCTGCGGCGCTGAACATTTACACCGCCGAGCTCCAGGCTGGAGCCATTGTGGAATTCTGTTTGGCGATTTAAGTGGAAGAAATACCAGAATAAGGGAACTGAGGGTTCCATCCGCAAATAAGCCTCACAAAACACCTGAAACTGGCATAGGTTGCTTATCGAGTTGGGCCCTAGATCTTGGAGACGGACATTCATGAAAGTCATGGCGTCTCTGAGGAACTTAGATCCAGGCGGCTTAAAACACCGCTCAAGGTGTTCAACGAAAACAACTATTTCCCCCTCTTTGGGATTGGGGATTTCTTCTCCGAACCCGGTGCGCCAACCGATAACATCCTGAGGGTCCAAATTTCCCGTTTTCACATAATCCTCCAGTATGGCATCATTAACCTTGGTGGGGAGCCAGTCACTTTTGAAGACGGCGCCCATGCTACAAAGGAATAAAGTATGGGTGAATTGACACGCCAAAACATCTACTGTAAGAGGTGAAACGATTTCATTTGACTCGCCAAATAATTTGTCCGCTGGCTGAGGAAAATTTTTGATCCGCCAATGAAGGCCCGGGTCAGGTTGCCAGGGCGACTTACGAAACTTTGGCTACTTAAGGGAGCGGTGTTTCAAGGCATCAGAGGTATTTATCCAAAAATGGCGAAGTATGAAGACTACAAACAGTTTTCACATAACAAGAGGTAGATTATGGATCTACTGGACAGATGGAAATGAACGCGGAAAATGACCGGATACGGCAACCTACGACTAAGATGGGATAATACTGTTGATTTGGTGAAGTCCTATTCTAAGTGTGCAAATCGAGAGCGGACAGGTAAAGGTGTCAAAGACATTGATTTTCTCGTCATCGTCGCCATCAATTAATCAGGAACAAGTAACAACTATTCGGGAAGCGCCAAGAACGTGGCAATGATGAACTTCGAAAGAGAACTAGGATCTGCTCTTGAATAACAGAAACCTAACCTGGTGGATTCGGTTGGAGATGGCCGACGGCGATGAAAGCTTTCAGACGGGCGCGAAAACCTCGGGCGGCGACGAAGTATTCAGCGGCGACGAAGTGTTTGGCAGCGACGAGGTGTTCGACAACGACGAGCCGGTTGATAACGGCGAACTGCACGGCCGTAGCGAAAGTGCTTGGCGGCGACAAGGTCCTCGAGCGGCACCAAAGCTTTCGGACGACGGCGAGAACCACGGTTGGTGGCGGAGCTCTCGGAAGATGATGAGGGTTTTCGCTGCGATAATGGGAGAAGGGTGACAAGACTGGTAGGTGGAATGCGCCCAATCCTTCCCCCCCCCCCCAGCTATTTAACAGGGCAGGCGCTGGAATCGAGGCGCCACGAGCGGGAACCACCAAAAGATAAAGATTCGCCATGATGGCGCTCCGAAAATTTTGGGATAACGATACCGAAGGATCCGTTGGGATTATGTCATTATCTTTTCCGGAATTCAAGAGATAAGAAGGTACCAACAAGAAATGGTTTGGCGACTTAAGTTTTTCCGCAATAGATGGCGGGTTAAGTTCATGGCGTTTAAAAGAGGATGAAAAATGAAACGCCCTTAATTGAGTAAGGATATTGGTGTGAAGAAAATTCAAGTCAATCTGGGGCCTAATGTTGGGGGTATTATCTATTGATAACCCGCCCTAGTTGGGCCGGGTCACCAAATCTGGCGACTCATCTAAGACATGGTTCGGGCCTTGGCCTGGCAAGACCGAAGGTTGTATGGCGGTTTACAACTTCCGGAAGGTCTCCAAGCTTTGGAAAGATGGCGACTTAGAGATCGTTAGAGTCACGGTTGGTAGAAAGGAAAGTACCCTTGTAAACCCTAGGGACTCGACCTGTATATAAAGGCGAGTCCCAGGGAAGAAGAGGGTAGGTTAGAAATCATCGAGTGCTAGGTCCGGCGAGTTACGCCCTCCTTGTAATCGAAACTGCATCAATATAACAAAAAGCAGGACATAGGCTTTTACCTTCTCACGAGGGGCCGAACCTGGGTAAATCGCCGTCTAACTCCCGTTCAACCCCTTTGAGTCGCCACCAAGGTGCGATGGCTCCAATACTAAGTCCTTTCACGAGGACATCTGCCGTGACAAAACCACGACATAGGTGGTTCAGAAGCAACAGATGTTTTGGGTGTCTCCTCCTCCTCGGCACTCACAGCAGCTAAAGCACTCTGGTGGTCGTGGTTCTTCCCACCCACCCAACCCTATCTTCCAGCAGAGATTCCAGCATGATAAGCAAGGGCCTCCTCATACTCAGTACCGGCACCAGCAGAGGTGACTTGTCACAAGTGTGGGCAGAAGGGTCACTATGCCAACAAGTGTATTTCTCAGCTCCGACTGTCGCCTCCTCCTCCAGGCAAACCTCCAAGCAATGCTCTTGTCAAGTTCAACCCCAGATCAGCTTGAGTCAACATGGTGAATGCAGCTGAGGGAGAAAACTCGTCAGATGTGATCATGGGTAACCTCCTCGTCAATGATATTCCTGCTAAAGTGTTATTTGATTCTGGTGCTTCGCATTCGTTCCTCTCCATTCCATTTGCATCCAAGCATAATGTTCCTGTTGAAGAGCTTCCTAGTGCGTTGTCAGTAGTTTCTCCAGGCAAGTTCATGCATGCTAGTACTCGTGCTCCTGATGTTTCTCTCAAGTTGGGCAGTTATTCATTTTTGGCTTCTCCGTATGTCTTGGCCAAGACAGACATCGACTTGATCCTTGGTATGGACTGGTTGGCCATGAACAAGGCATGGATTGATTGTGAAGCTAAAGAAGTGAAGCTTACACACTCTTCGGAGGACGTGATTATATTCGCGGCGCGCGATGATACAATCTGTGTGTTCTCTTTGAATGAAAAGGGTGAGATCAATCCTACTTCGTAAGTCCTAGTGGTCTGCGAATATGAAGATGTGTTTCCTGAAGAGCTGCCAGGCATGCCTCCGCACAAAGAAGTTGAGTTTGTGATTGAGCTTGAGCCACGCACCGAGCCCGTGTGCAAACGGTCGTACAAATTGGGTCCAGAAGAGTTGAAAGAACTTAAGAAGCAACTCGATGAGCAGGAGCGTTTGGGTTTGATCAGACCGAGCTCGTCTCCATGGGGCCGTGGAGTTCTATTTGTCAAGAAGAAGGATGGCACGGACCGGTTGTGTGTCGATTACCGTCCATTGAACAAGAAGACAATCAGGAACAAATATCCACTTCCGAACATAACTGAGTTGTTCGAATATTTGAAAGGTGCTAAGGTCTTCTCCAAGCTTGATCTCAGGATGGGCTATCATCAAATTCGCATTCGCGAGGAAGATATTCCGAAGACTGCCTTCAGGACTAGTTTTGGCTCGTATGAGTATACGGTCATGTCTTTTAGTCTGGCAAATGCTCCTCTGACATTTTGTCGATTGATGAACTACATATTCTCTCCGTTCAAGAATGACTTGGTCTTGCTCTATCTTGACGATATTCTGGTCTTTTCTGAAACTGAGGAAGAACATGAAGAACATCTCATATTGGTGCTTGATAAGCTCAGAGTGTACAAGTGTATGCCAAGTTTTCCAAGTGTGAGTTCTGGCTGAAAGAAGTGGTTTATCTTGGGCACATTATCTCTGCTGAGGGCATTAAAGTTGATCCGTCCAAGGTTCAAGCCATTGTTGAATGGGAGCCTCCGCAGAATGTGAAGCAGCTTCGAAGCTTTCTTGGGCTTGCTGGCTATTGCAGAAGGTTCGTTGAAAACTTCTCCAAGATCGCCAAGCCGCTCTCAAGTCTTCTTTAGAAGGGTGTTAAGTATGCTTGGTCTCTAGAGTGTCAGTTGGCCTTCGACACACTCAAAGAGAAGCTTACCTCCACTCCAGTCTTGGTTCCTCCGGATGATTCCAAGCCTTACCAGGTCTTCTGCGACGCTTCTCTCAGGGGTCTTCGTGCAGTCCTGATGCAAGACAAGAAGGTGGTTGCTTATACCTCCACGCAGTTGAAGCCAGCGGAGAAGAACTATCCTGTGCATGATCTTGAGCTAGCAGTTGTGGTACACGCTCTGATGACTTGGCGACACCTCTTGTTGGAACGTAAGGTTGAAGTTTTCACCGATCACAAGAGTCTCAAGTACATCTTCACTCAGCCTAACCTGAATCTTCGGAAAACACGTTGGGTGGAGATGCTCCAGGATTTTAATCCGAGTGTTGAGTACACGCCAGGCAAAGCTAATGTCGTGGCGGATGCATTGAGCAGGAAAGCGTATTGCAACAGTCTGATTCTGCAACCTCTCTAGCCTGGTCTTTGTGAGTCTTTCAGGAAGCTCATCCTTCAGCTAGTTCCTCAGGGATTTCTTGCAAACCTTTAGATCTCTCCTACCTTGGAAGATCAGGTCCGAGCAGCACAGCTTATTGACGCCATGGTGAAGAAAGTCAAGATTGGCGTGGCAAAGAGTCTTCCCAAGTATAAGTGCTTCACTGTTGATGCTAGAGACACGTTGTTCTTCGAGGATCGCCTTTTCGTCCCGAAAGGTGATCTCAGAAAGGTAATCATGGAGGAAGCTCATAACTCTCTGCTCTCTATTCATCCTGGAAGCTCCAAGATGTACCACGACTTGAAACATACCTTCTGGTGGACTCGTATGAAGCGTGAGATTGCTCAGTTCATAAATGAATGTGATGTATGTCGAAGGGTGAAAGTAGAGCATCAATGTCCAGCGGGTATTTTGCATCCATTGCCCATTCCCGAGTGGAAGTTCGATCACATTGAGATGGATTTCGTCACCGGGTTTCTGAAGTCCAAGAAGGGTAATGATGCCATCTTCGTCATCATCGACAAGTTGAGTAAAGTGGCTTATTTTCTTCGAGTCAAGGAATCCATTTCAGTAGCTCAGCTTGTAGAGTTGTACGCCTCCAGGATTGTGTCCTTGCACGGTGTGCCTATGATGATCTCTTGAGATCGCGGAAGTATCTTCACTTCCAAGTTCTGGGACTCTTTTCAGTCTGCTATGGGCACGAAGATCCGCTTTAGCACAGCGTTCCATCCTCAGACTAGTGGTCAAGTGGAGCGAGTGAATCAAGTTCTTGAGGATATGCTGAGAGCCTGTGTTATCTCTTTTGGCATGAAGTGGGAAGATTGTCTGCCTTTTGCGGAGTTCTCGTATAACAACAGTTATCAAGCTAGTTCTGGCAAGGCTCCGTTTGAAATTCTCTATGGCAGGAAGTGTCGTACCCCGCTCAACTAGTCCGAGACCGGCGAGCGTCAGATCCTTGGGAATGATTTGATAGAAAATCTGAGGAGATGTGTCGGGTCATTCGCAACAACCTCAGAGTAGCTCAGTCCCGTCAAAAGAGCTATTATGATAGCAAGCACCATGACATGTCTTATGAGCTTGATGACTTCGTCTATCTCAAAGTGTCGCCTATGAAGGGTATGCAGCGCTTTGGCATCAAAGGCAAGCTTGCACCTCGTTTCGTTGGTCCGTTCAGAGTGGTTGGCAAGAGAGGCGACCTTGCATACCAGCTCAAGCTCCCGTCAAGCTTTGCAAATGTCCATGATGTGTTCCATGTTTCTCAGCATCGGAGGTGCTTCAAGACCCCCGAGCGCACTGTTCATCTTCAAGACATTGACCTTCAACCTGACCTTTCTTATCGTGAGCATCCAGTTGCGGTTCTCGAGGCGACTGAGCGCAAGACCCGCAACAAGACCGTCAAATTTCTCAAAGTGCAGTGGTCACACCATTCCTATAAAGAGGCTACTTGGGAACGCGAGGATCACCTCTGTTCTGAATTTTCGGAGTTCTTTCAGGCGTAGATCTCGGGGCGAGATCTTTTTGTAGTGTGGGAGAGTTTGTAATGCCCCAAGTGTAAAGCCTTCCCTTTTGGAACCTTCTTATGTGGGTCCACCTTGTCAATGCTATGAGAGAGTTCATGCTCATGATTTCATGTGATGGCACCTGATTATTTTTCTTCCTTGCATGGATGCATAACATATCATATCTTTCCCTTGTCTTTGAGATGTTGCCTTGTGTTCTTGTGATGATGTGATGCCTTGTGATGGTTAGCATGTGATGTGTGGCTTGTGTGGAGTGAAGCATGTGATAGTAATTGCATGGGTTTCAAACCATCCTCCCTCCCTCTCTATTTCTTCTATGTCAAGATTCACTTCTTCCTTTCCTCTTTTAAAAATGCTCATGAGTTAGCTTTGAATTGTGGTGGATGAGATATGTGTCTTGCTATTTTTGAATGGGTGTTAAGAGGTGCAAACAATTACAAAACAGTCCCTACCATGGCTGTTTTGTAAAATATTTACTTGCTCCTAAAATATTGGTTCTATTTTTATTAAATAGGTCTTGATATTACATGTCCAAGGCAAGTGATATCTTTATTTTTGCACATGTAGATTTCCTTGGGCATTTCTTTTCCTCTCTATGTTTTCTGTAAATAGGAAACCAGGAAATTAGTTATTCCCTTATCTGTCGCCCCTGTGGGCCCCCTCCCACATGGACGGCCCACCTATCCCCTCTCCCGCACACCAGCCCACGCGTGCGTCCCTCCTTCTCCAACCTAACGTCGTCCCCCCTTGGCCACCTTTCCGTCAGGCCAACAGAGAGGAGAGGGCGTGCCGTCGTGAGGGCTCGAACATCGAGGTCCCCCCTTATAACACGGGCGTCCGTGCCCATCTCCCCTAGGGTTTCCCTCTCTCCCATCCGCCGTCGCCGCTCCATTCCCCATCTCCCTCCTCTGTGTTTCTCCCCCCAAAGATAAGCTATGTAGCTAGGTTAGCAGAGAGAGGAGAGAATACCTCGCCGGCGTCTACCCCGCCTACACCATCGAGGAGCGCCGCTGCCATGTCCAGGAGCTCGGGGAGGCTCCCCGGGCCCCATTCCCGACCTCTCTGAGGCCGGGGAACATCTACATCGACGACTAGGAGCTCGCCATCGCCACGGCCATGGAGCTCTCCTTCCTCTACGACGATCTGCAACAGGGCCTTCCTCCAGCGCGTCTACCTCCTCTCCGGTCGGTCTCCTCCATCGTACAGCGTCCTTCTTCCTTCCCTAGGTGAGCCGGTCACCTCCTACCTTCCTCCTCGTGTAGATCCGGCGATCCTTGTGGGAGACTGCACCCTGTCCTAACCAGTAGCAGCAGGTGTTGGTGTGTGTGTGTTGTAGAGTCATGTGCTATGCAGTAGGAGTAGCTTGGTGCGACAGCGTTGCTAGACGTGGCGCAGCAGGCACAGCAGTAGTGGAGTGGTAGACCTCCTGGCATGGCGCAGCAGCAGCAGCACGGCATGCCTGGCGGCCTCCCTGTCGTCGGCAGCCTGTGTAGGTAGATGAGTTGCTATTGAAGGCTTACCTAGTTTCAGATCGCCCCTCTGTCAGACGTCGATCGGTAGCGCAGTGGTTGGTGTCTTGTGGTTGTACTCGATAGGTTGTGGGTTCGAGTCCCAGGGGATCCCCCCCTCCTTGCAGTATATTTTCGGGCAACAGTAGTTGCCGCAGCAGGGAAGCTCACCTTCCTGTGTTAGCCTATTCTGTCAAGTGACTGGTCCCTAGCAGAGTGGTAGTGGTGTTGTGGTTTACCAAGGGGTGCAGGGTTCGAATCCTCTCCCCCCCCTATTTTATTTTTGGATGTGTCTTTCTTCCTTGTGTTGTTCCTGGGCATGTGTATGTGCTGTGTGCACTAGGTAGAGTGGAAGCATTATTTTTGTTTCTATCAGTAGCTTGTGGTTTGTGTTTCTTTTGCTGCAAGTTACATATCTTGAGATTGTGCTTGTGGATTCATGTGCATGTGTAGGAGAGTGTTGCATGAAAGTGTGTGTTTTACTTGTGTGCCTTGCTAGGCTAGAGCATGTGGGTGCTAGTCATCCTCATGGTGGTGGCCTTGTGCAAGTTTGTGTGTGTGTGAAGGGTTCCCCCCTCTCCACATATCATGTGGTGTGTGTGTATGTGCGTATGTGTGTGTCCATGTGTGTGTCTCACCCATATCATGAGAAGATATGACTTGGGGAGCACATGGGCAAGATATCATTTTTGTGTAGAAGTATTTATGTGACATATGTGAGTAGTGCCATCTATTTAGTTATGTAGGTGTTTATCTATGTTGTGCTTGTCATGTGGTGATGTGGTGATGTGCCAATGCACATAGTCATGAGGTCTACCTCTAATGTACCCCCATTGATATTGTGGTCATGTGAATATGCTTATGTAGGTTGATATAGTGAATAGCACATGTGATGATGCACTATTCATTATATAGGAATCTATGTAGTTTTTCCTTCCAAGTTTGTGCTCACTTGTTCCAAGCAAGTGCATATGTTTTATATATGTTTTTGGGGTAGAATCATCCCAGGAATCCATTGGTGAAATCATTTCTTCCATTGGAACATTTTCTGGAGATGACATATTTCATTTTTGTTCTATGTTTAGAGCTTGGTTCCATGTGATGTGGAGAGCCCATGTGTTTGTTTCTTGGTTGTGGTAGTATAGGGTGACCCCCTCTACCACATGTTGGTTTCATTTCGTGATTAGGAATCCATATGTGCAATTTGTGACCACTCAAAGTAGGCATGTGGCTCAAATTCCAGATTAGTGAAAATCTGAGATTTTCACTAAGTCTGAGAATCTGTTTATATTTTGTTCTCCTGTTGATGAGGTTGTGCAGGTCAATGTGTTGTGATCTGGCCTTAGCTTTCAACTGTAAAGTTGAAGCTGATATGTTTGTCTAGCTCCATGTAAATTTTCATTCCATTTTGAGTCCTGTAGATATTGTTTTGGCTGCTATCAAAATGCTTCAGAGCAAAGACAGATAGTGAGAATCTGGAATTTTCACTAAGTCCCTGAAATCTGATATTTTTGGACAAGTTTGCAGCCTTGTAACTTTCTGTGTTTAACTCCTTTGTGTGTGATTCTTGCTTGTGCTTGTAGTACTCTTGGATAGCTACAGCCACATATATTATTTGTCATATTTGGGTGGTTGTAGGTGTTGTGCATGTAGCTCACAAAGTGATATGATGCAGTTTATGGCAGATTGTGTAGTTTTGTCATTTTGATGTTTGTGAGTGCTTAGTTGATGATGTGGTGTTCTTATTTTCTCCACCCCATTCATGT
This sequence comes from Hordeum vulgare subsp. vulgare, assembly GCF_904849725.1. Taxonomy (NCBI): domain Eukaryota; kingdom Viridiplantae; phylum Streptophyta; class Magnoliopsida; order Poales; family Poaceae; genus Hordeum; species Hordeum vulgare. The sequence continues at coordinate 479,497,866 of NC_058523.1, read as the reverse complement.
TGGTTTGATTTATGTCTTGGCTACCTGCAAATACCAGAGTTGAGCATTGGAGTGTGTTGTGATGAATTTGACACGTAGGGCTTCATATCTTATTTCGTTGATTCCCGTTGATCCATAGCTCCGTTTGTAATGATCTTTATATGCTTTTGCATCATTTTATCGAGACGCATCTGATCATGTCATTCTCATGCATGTCAAAATAGCTTAGGATGCAGTTCTGTCCAGGAACATGTATTTACTTCTCATGCTTGTGCTAGTGAAAGAAATAGTGATGCATGCTCATATTCATCTCATGCATCATGTGCTTGTTGCATCTTGAGGTGTTGTTGTTCACTGGATGTTATTCTTATGTTGGGTAGCACCGGGATCGGAGAACGAGTACGTGGATTCGGGAGAGTACGTGCAGGACGAACAAGAACAGTTCCAAGCTGAGGATATCACACACAAGGTTACATGACCTTGATTCCATCTCTAGACTTGTTATGCTAGACTACGTTTCTTCCATCATATGCTCGCTGCCTACCATTGAAATAATTGCCTCCTGGTATGCCATGAAACCAAACACTTATTCCTTCCTAGCAAAACTTGAATGGCTAAGTAAGCTTTGCTCAGCTACTAATGTTAGCGTTGCTAGATGCAGGTGTTTTGCCTCATGTGATAACATGAGATTGATATCATTATCTTAATACTGTTATTTAATTAATGCACCTATATACTTGGTAAATAACGGAAGGCCTAGCCTTCTGCCGGCTGCTTTGTTCTGTTATTGCCGCCTTAGTTACCGGCTACCGGTGCTTGAATCCATATTGATCGCTCCTAACACTTTTGGGGTTGTTATGGGGACCCCCTTGATAAATCGCGTAGTGTTAAGACTTGTCCGGCAGGACCCAACATTGGTTTTAATCTGCTAATCACTTAATAATAAACTGCATAGGGAATAGCTACCCCGAGGAATTTAATCAACAACCCGGGCCAGTGCTCCTCATGAGTGTTGGTCCCACCTGAGTGATGTCTGGGGCCCCACTGGTCACCCACAGGTTTAGCCATCCCGACATCTAGCTCATCCGTCGTGTCCTGAGACTGAGATACGCGGCTCTTATCAGGGTCGTCAACACGACGGGAGGTCCTGCTAGTCCTGCCTTACCTTAGCGATATATCTTCCGTATAGGAATCCCGGTGAAGCTTTGGTTCTCCCCAGAGTTGAGGTTTTCCTCTAAGGAATCCGACGAGATCACGAGATTCGTGATAGAGGATTACTTTACGGCCCGTGTACGTTTGTGATAGGGTTTAATCTTTCGGAAAGCCGTGCTCGCGGTTATGTGGCAACTTGGAATATTTTGTTAACATCCGGTATTAGATAACTTAAACATAAGCTAATAAAATTGCCAAGTGTGTGCATAACCGTGATTGTCCCCTTCGAAGATCGTTCTTCGATCGGGAACACGATGAGGTTATGATTGACGTAGGTAGGTGTTCAGGATCACTTAGTGATCATCTACCATCGACTGCTAGTATAGATCACCTTCATATATGTTCTACGTAAGTTAGCCACCATATCAAGCTTAGGATGTTGCAACCTAAATACTCCACCTTACCAACCTAATAACTTGACTAGTTCTGGCACCGAGGTCATAGATTGCTGAGTCCCCGTGGCTCACAGATTCCTTCACAACACCAACAGGTTCAGGTACCCCCGAGACAGGTGATCCCGACGGCACGCAGCTAGCGTGGCAGTACGACGAGGAGAACGACCGCCTGTACGTGAACTATCCAGAAGATTGAGGCGTCGTCGTGATCGTGGGCCAGCAGGCAGGGTAACATAGACATTTCCCTTGTTTTGTAGTTCGTAGCGGAACTACCTTGATTGTATATGTGATGTACTCTGATATATTTATGAGATGGCAATTGAATCCCTTATTGTCATTCTGTTGATATTATGTATGTGCTATGATACCTTGTTTGTGAGACGCTTAGATGCTCTCCTTTCCAATTCGGGGTCTCGATCCCCAGATCGGAAAGGACCGCATCTCAGTCGTTAGAGAGCACTCATGCAATGGATGAGCGTAAGCAAGATATATTGGCACTTAGTATGGCAAAGAGAACAATGATGGAGAAGGAAGACAAAAAAAGGTGTGAAAGGCTCACATCAATGAGGACAATCATAGGTGAGAGAAAACCAAATGATAGATATGATGTGAGGAGTAGGGATTGCGATGCAACATATGCACATATGAGCTACGGTAAGCTCTCAAATGGAACTAGTGGGTGTGCATCCAACTTGCTTGCTGATGAAGACCTAGAGCTCATTTGAGGAGGCTCGTCATTGGAATATAAAAGCCAAGTTCCATAGTATAAAGGTCCCCACATAGTTATGCATGAATGATAATCTCTATGGAGCACAAATATAACAATGGAGTACGAGTGTGGATCTTTCAAAAGGAATAGTGGTGTTGCCCCCTTCTCTTTTTTTTCTTTTTTTCTTTTTTTCTTTTTTTTTCTTTTTTTGTGGCCTCTTTGGCTCTTTCTATTTATCTCTCATTTGTCCTCTTTGGGATCTTTTCATTTTGTCCTCTTTGGGATCTTTTCCTCACTTAAGGGCAACACTCTATTTTTTACAAGCATAGAAAGAAAAATCTTCACACTTTATAAGAAGTACTCAACATAAATAACAATGAAAACTATCATGATGTATGCAAATGTATGCCTCTGTCAATGTAGCAGGATATGCAATGATACTAGCGCGTCATGTAGCAATAATAAGGGCAAAGCCCAACAAACATGCGGCTCCTTGACCAAGCGAAAGCATGTATGACATGAAGATCAAGTCATGAGATGGTGGATGTTGCATGACAATGTATCTCAGAAAGGCTATGGAAATGCCTTAACAGGTAGGTATGGTGGTTGTTCTCAGGAAAGATATAATGAGGCTTATGTTTGACAGAGCATATCATATCAAGGGTTTGGATGCATCGGCGGAGTTTTCACCAACTCTCAAGATGAGAAAGGGCAATGCACGGTAACGAAGAGGCTAGCAAAATATGGATGGTGGAAGTGCCAATAATCGAATACTCACATTAGTCCGAAGAACTCATGCACTTATTATCGGTAACTCTCTGTCTGGTCAGGAAATTCACAAAGAGACAAGCACCCCGAGGAGGAGTGTTCGGGGGGTTTGGTTATCCTTGCGCATCCTCGACTCATGGTAACGTGAGGGTACTCTATATATTCCAACCCCGCTAGAGGTTAGCGATCCATTTAATAGCTAGAGTTCTCAACTAATTTTTAGTTTTTGAAAAACACACGGATTTCCCAAAATACGACACCTATCACTAATAGGCTCAAGCTCTTGGCACCAATAGTCCAAACATTACTCAAATCAATACCTGAAAACTATTGCAAGTTACTACTATACTTAAATAGCAACCTCAATTACCTACTCATGCAAGACACACAACTCAGTGCAACAAGCCAACTCTCTAAACAAGATAGTTCAAGAGAGTTTCAAAATCAACCTAAATAAATAAATATCTCTTAAAAGATAAGCATGAAAACTAAGAGCTAAGCATGTCAGCAGCTATGGAAAGATATAGAACACACAAAAAGGATAAACATGAAAACTCATGTTGTGTTCTATGTTGGAGTGAAGTGTGCTTCTCTCACAAGCAAAGAAGTCTAGGATACAACTTGTTATGAACATCAAGAAAAACTAAAACAAACTAAAAAGTAAAGAGCGGGACGCTCCAAGCATAGCACATAACATATGAAGTGATATAAATATAGCATGGAGATGGACGAACTGATGATTGTTGATAGAGAAATGGATGCACGGGAGCATCCCCAAGCTTAGACGCTTGAGTATCCTTGAATATTTATTGGGGTGCATGGGGGCATCCCCAAGCTTGAGCGCTTGACACTCTTGTATCTTCTTTCATCATCTCCCATCGCATACTTGAAAACTCCCTTCATATGAAACTCATCATAACTGATTCGAGTGGTTAGTACCCTTTATAAAATAATTCATTACCTGATGGAAATAAAGATTTTCATGAATAGCTACTGTTTCTCATGATTTCCAAAAGGTTTTTGCAAAGAAAAGGCAAGCTTAAGCTTTGCAAAACAATGAAAACGCAAAACAGGGCAGAATCTGGGAAAAACATACGAGTAGGTAGTAAATAAATTTTTGGGGGAACTTCTGCTACTCAAATCAAAAAACTCAGAACTGACGCCAGAAAGACAATTATATAGAGCATACTGTAAAAAACATTCAGATCAAAAAGATGATCTGGTGATTTTTGGCGAATTGTTCTGTCAGTCAGACAGAATCTGTTTCTGGACAGCATGTCACAACTTTTGACCTTTCTTGCAATCGGAGGCTAAAACTTGACACAAAGCTTGAAAATAAAGATACAATGATTTTGCTACAGTAGTAACAAACATCAAGACCACCAAAATTGAAAGTCAAAACCCAAAGTAAAGATAACAAGGGTTGTCTCCCTAGAGCTCTTTCTTTATAGCCATAAAGATAGGCTTAAGATTTTAATGATGCTCTCGTAGGAATAGGAATTGTAGAACAAAACAGAGCAACAAGAAGCAAATACAAACTCGTTTAAGTCTAACATGCTTCCTATGCATAGGAATATTGCAATAGAATAATTCACTGAAGCACAAAGCAATAAGCATAGGAAGGCAAAACAAGTGCAGCTTCAAAACCTTCAATATAAAGAGAGGGAACTTGATATTATTGAAATATCTATAAGCATATGTTCCCTTCTCATAATAATTTTTAGTGGGATCATGAATAAACTCAACAATATAAGTATCACATAAAGCATTGTTACCACGATCCACATGCAAAAAAGGTACTCTTACTCTCCACATAAGCATAATCTTTCTCATTGGTAATAGTGGGAGTAGGACTATCATAAACAACCTGTGTATCTTTGGGGAGCCCATGATTAGGACATTTTAGCATTAAAGTTTTCAGTCTCCCCCAAGCTTGAACTATGCTCTCTCCGTCATGAGGATAGAAATTATAAACATAATTCATATTCTCATGGACTTCGTGAAGAGGATAAAACTTGGAGTAAAAGAGAGACTCGATCTCTTCCCAATCCTGTAGGTGAGAATCATCTAGTAGCCTATACCATTCCAATGATTTTCCTTTCAGTGACAAGGAAAATAATTTCCTCATGACTCCATCTCTTCTCAAACCTGAAATCTTAAACAAATCACAAAGTTTTGTAAGTTTCAACAAATGAGTACTAGGATTGACTGTTCCATCTCCTGCATAACAATCATTCCTAATTATTTCAATTATCGCAAGTGGTATTTTGGATGGGATACATTCGGTAGATGGAGGAGACTTCTCTACCATGGGTGTGGTAAAGCGGCCTTCCCCAAGCAATGAACTAAGAGCGTAGTTTTCCATAAGCCCATCTATATAGAAAGCAAACTAACAAGACTAAAAAGCAAAGGTAAAAGATAGTGTGCAACTCCTCAATCTTCAAGACTGGAGTCCCCAGCAACGGCACCAGAAACTTTGCTTGATGAGGAGAGACTGTATATACTTCTCGCCCCCTCGTTGGTTACCCCAAGTGCAAGGTTGAGATGTAGTCAACAGCAAGTTTCCCTTACATGAAGACTGTAAGGTTTATCGAACCAGGAGGACTCCGAGGTTCAACAAGTAGGTGTCCGCTGCTCTGGCGCTTACAGACGACGTGGACCTGCACACACAGCAAATAACTTTGCTCCCAACGAGTACAGAGAGGTTTTCAATCTCTTCGGCCTTGTAGTTTGCAAAGGATCAAAACACAAGCGGGAATAGTAATGGTGATTGCAATGGGAAAGTAAATAAGCAGTAAATGATGGAGGTGTAAACAGTGGTGGAAATATGGACCGGGGTCTCATGATGTTCACTAGTGATGTCTCTCTCCCAAAAGACGATAAACAGCTATGCGAGGTAAAAAAATTACAGATAGGCAATTGACAGAATTATAAACGTACCACAATGCTAATCATGCTCCTTGATTGTTTGAGGCTCAAAAGTAATGGGCAGTACGCCAAGACAAGTAGACTGTTTATTCATCAGCATCTACTTATTAATCATCCACCTTGAGATATCTATCCAGAACATCTCGCTGGTATTAAGTTGCGAGTCCCACCCAAAGTGTAAACTCAAAGCAACAGGCAACTGCATTAACGAACTATGTGTAAGGTAAACAATACTTGCAACCGCGGTCACAAGCACCGTTGTTTTCTCCCTGGTGGCAACATCACTTTCCCTAGTCTCATGTTTCTGTCACTCAAGCTACACATGAGGGGGCATGAACCCACAATCATGCATAACGCTCCCTCTTGGAGTTACAATCTACTACTCGGCCAAAGCAATAAAAGGTAACGGAGAACATGCATGAATCATTAAGAACATAATATAAAAGGAGAACCAAATATATAACTCATAACAATCTGAACATAATCTCATAATCCATCGGATCCCATCAAACTCAACATAGAAATAGCAAGATGATTACATATATGCCTTGATCATGTAGGGCAGCTCACAAGGACTAACCATTGAAGCACAAGATTGGAGAGAAGACATCACATAGCTACTGGTCATGGACTCATGGTCCAAGGAGGACTACTCACGACACGTCCAGGAAGCATCCATGGTGGTGGAGTAGCTCGTGGAGATCAATTATCCCTCCGGCACGGTGCCGGGAAGAAGTCTCCTGACGCTCCCGATCTCGAAAGCGCTGCGGCAGCGAAACGGTGCAGGAATTCGTGATTCTAGATGCGGTACGAGGGTTTTCCATCGGAAGGGTAAATATAGGCCAAAGGAGGGCGTCAAAGGAGGTGGGCCCCACCCAGGCGGCCTCTTGGCACGTCCTAGGGGTGGGTCGCGCCCACAGGTCACCTGGGCGGCCCGTGGCACCCCTCTGGCCCCCCTTCGGTGATCTGGAAGCTTCTAGTACGCTGATTTTTATATATTTTTCTCGGGATTTTTGGGACTCTCGAAAATTGGGTAAAAGTCCCCACAAAAAAGACATCAGCAGATAGAAACTCGCACTCGGTGCGCTGAGTTAGTAGGTTAGTCCAAATATGTGTAAAATGATATAAAAGTGTTGCAAAACATATAACAATGTCACCCAAAAGATCATGGAAGAAGCAGAAAATATAGATACGTTAGGGACGTATCACACTGCTTCCTGTCCAACTCCACCAACAAACCCAAAGAAGACTGGCGCTCCATCTTCAAAGTGAAATTCTTCAAGGGTGTTAGTCTTCAGTTTCTATCCCTTTTCATCACTTGATGACAAAGGGGGAGAAATCTGAGTTAGTCTTCAAGCGGGTCAACTTATGAGCTACTATAAATTTTGTTTTTGATGTAATGAGTTGTAACTTAAGCCTGTTGGTGGTCTAATACTTTTGAACGTTATTCCTTGCATGTTTATCCCTCGAGTTTATTAAATGCATGCATGCTTAAATTCGTGAGACACCATCTTTCATCGTCATTTCAAACTCTTCATGTTATATGTCAAATACATGCATGAATTACAAGATACAAGGGGAGATCTCCATGATATGAATCATCAATGTGCAATTGCAGTCCAATGCAAATTCCTCAAAATATGCACATCTTGAGGGGGAGTTTCTCTATATCTTGTAATCAGATTCCTCAAACTCTATACTTACACTTCATATTTTAATCCCCATTGAAAACTTAACATGTTTGTCACCAACCACCAAAAGGGGGGATTGTAAGTGCATCTAGTGCCCCTTAGTGATTTTGGTGGATTGAAGACTTATAGGTAAGAGACTAATATGTTTGTGAGTGTATAAAGGCTCTATAAGTCACTGAGCAGTTTGAGTTAATCGATGAATATTGACCCCTAAAAATGAATGTCTTCGGGTGAAGACTTTGGTCATTTCCTGAAGACTTTTATCACGAAGAAATTGATATTCCTCATGAAGATATTGAAGTTGAGGAATTCGGCGTATCTTGAAGAAAATGCTCTGAAGACTTTGAAGCTTGAAGATTTACTCTTTCTATTTCATTTTCTTCTTTCTTGAGTCATAGGAACACCATACTCATAAAGGGGGTTGAGGTAATACTACGGAATGAACTTCTTCATGATGCTCAACTCAAACCAACACCTACCAAATCCTACAGTGAGGAATTTGAGAGACATGAGGACTTTCACAGTTGAAAGTTTCGACCGTTGCCGCGCCGCACGCCACCTGTCCCAAAGATTATCCACCCAATAGTCACATTATTATGGGCATTTATGTCATATCATGTCGGGATGCTCCTAGGCTATAAATAGCCACCCCTACAACCACTAGCTGGTTGGCTGCTCCGAGAGAAACTCACACTTGTCATTTAGAGCAACCCAATTCCTCGAGGACTTTGAGTGAAAATCATCAAGTGAGGAAATACCCCAAAACACCCAAACCAAACCCAAAACCCAAGTGATTGAGCATCACTCAAGAATTTGTTCCTGTGTGAAACCAAGGACTATGCATCCTCCAGACGGTTAGGCGTCATGGTCTAGAGCATCCAGCAGTCAATTGTGGATCTACGGGTGACCGAGTTTGTGAGGGTTTGGAAGTATGCCGTGAAGACTTACCACGAGTGTTGGGCGAGGACTGTGTGTCTTGAGCTCAATGAGAATACGGTGTGGACTGTGTGTCCTAGGAATGTGTGTCTTTAGGTTTCAATACCTAGACTCTCCAAACGAGACGTACAACTATCACAGCAGTTCGAACTGGGTCGTCAACTACTGTCTTCATCGAGCTACTAGTTCTATTTCCTCAACCTCTTTCATTTCATCAATTGCATGTCGAATATTTTCATCTGCACTGTTTGAAGAATTTGACTGAAAACTTTCACCAATTTCCTCAAGTCAAATTCTTCACTCTAGTTATTCATCACCTGCTTATCCTGTACTTGTGTCATGTGCGAATCGAACTGAATTATCCATGCTGAGTACATTGTTATAACTTGTTTTACATCTCTGTCTTTGTACTGTTTCCGCTGCACGTGCTTCATGACTAAGGACTTTCCTCGCTAGGAATGTCCTCAGTGATGAATTTCTAAAAATCCCCTATTCACCCCCCCCCCCTCTAGTCGACTTAACGCACTTTCAGGTGTCACACAATCCTACAATCCTGCAAAAAAATGCCTGCAAGAGTTAAGGTACCAAACACTCCACTTCTTGTTCCAAGCAACACGGGGAGATGTATGGAAAAATTACATCACGATTCAGCTTCTTGCAAACAAGGATATCAAGCCTATGAATCCGTAAATGCAAGTAAACTCCACATTGACAGACACCTAATGGGTAATATACCCACTGGATGGGAAACCTCCACCAACCGAGGCCATAGTGCACATAATGACTCGGACATCAGAATACCCAACTCAATCGCATTGGGAAATCGCAAGTAGTCACCATGGGTAATGATAATTCTATCAACTATGTATTGATATATAGATTGTAGAGAAACATATAACCGGAAGTCTACAATTGTCGACTTAAATTACTCATCTAGATTGCAAAACCTTTCAAATGATTCAGATCCAAAGATCATGGCCATGGCAAAGTGTGAACAACACTCGGGCTGAACTCAAGGAAATGGTATAATCTAGGAAGAAATAATCTTGCTCAATAATGGGAAGGTATTCATAAGAAATGCCTACACCAATTTTTTTCTGAAAACAGAATTGAGAACAAAAAGATGGTGAAACAAAGAGCAAGTATTGTAGCACAAGGGTTCATGCAGATACTCAACTATTCTCCATAGGTGTGATCTCTTTCGGATAACTTATATCATTGGGAGTACAAAATCATCTATCTCTGCAGTTGATAGATATAGTGAATATATATACATGTGGATCACTAGATTCAGACATGGATGGTTCCTCATGGAATCTCACTTCTAAATCGAAATGCAAAACACAAAATACATTGTGTAAAATCAGTATGTCACTTTATTATCGTCGATATATTTGATACAACCGACGTAGTGAGTTCTTTATGCACAAGGATTACTTCTACACTAATGATTACCCTTACATGTTAAGCATATGATCATCAAATGGTGGAATATGAGATGAAGGATTTGGGTAAAACCTCGAGCACCTTCACTCATACATTATGGAACACCATGTTGTCTATATCCATATTATATTGGAGATATTGATTGTGGACAAGTCTTATCCGTCCATAATTTCCATGGTTGCTCATTCTCTAGATGTAGAGAAAGATTCATTTAGACCATGCGGAGATAGAAATATGATGTTGGGACATAAAGTTCCATATCACAACTCATGCATTGGATCCACCAAATACAATTGGTTGGGAGTCAAGAATATCTTTCGATATCTCCAATGCATCGACCATTTTGTCCTAGTCTTTCTGTTTCAGAGAAATCTCGACACCTATATCATTGGATACATCGATCAAACCCCTATTATGTCTAATTGTAAACAAGGTTTGTGTTCCTGCTGGGTGTGGTAGCCATCTCACGAGAATCTTTGAAAAAGACCTCGTGGTTACATCCACCAACAGTTATCTCAAAAACAATGTTTCTTGTGTTGCCCAGATGCAAACAAGTTACGCAATAAGCAACACCGCTATATTGCATATCTTGCAAATCAAATCATGTGACTGATTTTCTCACAAAGTTTCTACTAACTTTTACATTCCAGAAATATGCTCATGGAATCGGTATGTATGTCACATCCCTGACACCTTAATCAAGTTAGCTTTGTGCTCATGTTTTCTTTGCATTGCATCTAGGAAATTTTCAACAAGAACAAAGTAAGTGGTGAATGAAAATTCAACAAACCCTAGCCACTTCTCAAATTAAAGGAAATTTCAAACTAGTTAAAATCAATGAACCCAAAATCACCGGCCCAGCCCACCAGGGGCTCCCCGGTCATCTTCCTCCTCCTGCCAGTAGGCAGGGGAGAAGATGAGCATGGCGGCCGAGCCCGGCCACCTCCTGCCTGCCTGCTCGCTGCTGGAGGCCTCCAGGAGCGCCAGCGCGACGCCTGAGCCTTCTTATCCTCCTCCCCGCGGCTCTATCCTCTCCCCTAGGCCTCCCGATCCCCTTCCCCTCTCGGATCTCTCTCTCCCCGAAGCTCCGGTCGCCGTCGATCCGTCGTCTCCCGGTCCTCCCCGACCCTGCCGGCAGCCTCACAAGATCCGCCCTGAGCTCCTCTTCATGTTCCCCCTCTTCCCGAGGCTTTCCCCCTCCTTTAACCACGTTAGCCGCCGGAGCCCGAAGGACCTCGTCGTCGGCCATGTCATTGCCGTCGTTGTAGTACTCCGCTCCCGAGACCGAGCTCAGAAATGAGCTCCTGGAGCTCTGTAGATGGCATAGGGCCCCTCTCCCATTTCGCTAGTCCCCCGCATCGGCGCCCCCGTCGATGCCCGAGCACAGCCGCCGCTGACCTCATCGCCGGCGTGGATTCCGGTGACCACTCGGTCCAGCTCTACTCCCTTTAGATGCGGCGTTTCTCTAGCTGTCCGTAGCACTAAGCCGCGCCCAAAACCGACGCCCGTAGCGCCGTTTAGCTCACTCCGGCGAGCCCTCCGTCGCGCCCGTGGTCGCCGCCGCCATATTCCGATGGGGGCCGACGTGGCCAGCCTAACCCAGTAGTTTAAAGCCTAATCACTCGCTGACGGCGGGCCCAATGCCAAGTCAAACTCATTTAGGGGCTGGTCAGCACGGGATTAGCCCCTGAGACGCTGACCGGTGGGTCCCCCCTGTCATGTTTGACCTGATCAGGTCAGTTGACCTGCTGATGCCATGATGATGCAGTAATGACGCAATAAAGGGGTTTTCCAGTATAAAAAAAATTCCAGAAATGTTTAAAACTTCAAAAATTCATAGAAATTAATCTGTAACTCCAATGAAAATAATTTATATATGAAAAAGTATCAGAAAAATTCAAGGAATCTGTTTGAAAATGTTACAGAACCCAAACATGTAGATTAATGAATAAGTTAATTCTTATAGGGTGTGTTTGGTTGGAGAACCAACTGTCATGGAATGGAATGGTTCCATTCCAGAGGAACGGGTCGGTTCCGTTCCTGTGTTTGGTACGAGCAAAAAAGTGGAACGGGATGGTTCCGTTCCAGTGTTTGGTTGGGAGGCATGGAATGAAAATTGGAATAACAAAAATTCGAAATTTCAGCAGCATTTCGTTTGTATTTTGAAGAAAAACAACACAACAATATATGTATTTCAGCAGCAGCACGCAGAGAGTGCAGCAGGCAACGCGGGCAGCAGCAGGCAGCAGCAGGCAGCGCGGCAGGGAGGAAGGGGCGGCGCGCGCAGGGAGGAAGGGGCGGCGCGCGCAGCAGCAGGCAGCAGCAGGCAGCGCAGCAGGCAGCAGCAGGCAGCGCGCGCAGCAGCAGGCAACGCGCGCAGCAGCAGAGCGGGGCGCGGCAGGGAGGAAGGGGCGGCGCGCGCAGCAGCAGAGCGCGCGCAGCAGCAGAGCGCGGCGCGCCAGGGAGGGAGGCGGCCGGCGGCCGGCGGCGCAGCGCGGCAGGGAGAGAGGGAGGCGGCGCGGCAGGGAGAGAGGGAGGGAGGCGGCGCGGCAGGGAGAGAGGGAGGCGGCGGCGCACCTGGAGAGGGAGAGAGAGCGCCGGCGCAGCTGGGGAGGAGATGAGGATAGGGCTGCGCGAGACAGCCGTTCCGTGCGATTCCGTGGATTTGCTGGTGCTAGCGCATTCCGGATCTGAGGGGAATATTCCCTAAAGTGGAATGGGTGGGTTCTACTCCGGTTGGTAAACTAAACGCAGGAACGAGGGCTAGGAACGGGTCCGACCCGTGACATTCCAGTCCATGACAGCAACCAAACACACCCATAAATACTTTGTAGATGGAATTAGGAAAATATTTAAATTTCACTATAAATGACATGATCAAACACTGTCCTAATTACAAACCAGCAACCTAACATGTCATCCCATGCATGTTAAAAGCAAGTTGATCTGAGCATCAGGTCGAATCAATTAAAATGGTATTCGAGAATACCTCGTTTGTAGTGATATTTGAATTTGATTCAAATCAACTTCAAACCCAATACTTGTTAGCTATAATAGTATACCATCTTGCATTCTCATGCCATGCTCATGCATCATCCTGATTGCATATGTTCGATATTGATTGTTGTCATTCCTTTCGGTAGGCTCCGCTCCCCCGGATTCCACCGAATATCCGTCCGACGGATATTGTCACTCCTCTGAGCAACACGGCAAGCAACCATTTTGATCATTCCGATAAATCCCATGTTCTTGCTCCTGCACTTACTTATTGCATTAGGATCAAATGCTTCAAATGCTTTTGCCACGTTAGTTGAACCCACTTCCTTTGCATGACCTATCCTTGTCACAGTAAATAACTGAACCTTGCAACCTAGCATACCTGATAGTTGCTTGAGCCATGATGTGCCTTATCCTGCTATGCATGTTATTCTTAGAGTTGTGTATGGTCTGTCATCTGGGAGATGAACAGAATTGTGAGAATGTGTTCGGTAAGCAAAGGTTGTGTGTTGAACCTGATTTGGTAAAGGTTCCGGTGAAAGGCTGTGTAGGAGTACATGGCGGGTTGTTTCATTGGAACCGTCCTTAGGAACTGAGTTCCGTGTATGTAATCCAAGACTAGATACTACCACACGTTGGGATACTTAATTGTCCCTTTCGACTTATTAATCACTTAGTATTCGGTCCAGGAGTTGCAAGTAGTTTCTGGTGTTTATAGTCATGCTGGAGGCCGTGCATAGCGCTGACCTGAGAGGTGGGCTGTGATGCGGTAGGCAGTGGCACGGTGTACCAAGTGTCACCCGGATGGTGGGCTTGGGAACCCTGCGTACATCATTTGAGGCCGTGGCGGAAACCTCGGCTTGACTTCCGTACGGGTTACTCTCAGATAGGCGCTGAACCTGGACTAGGTACTAATGTGGTTAACGGTCGTGGCCGACTCCCTCGCTGGGCTTCCGCTTGAAGGTTGCCGAGGTGCATGACGTGCACATGGCAATAAGTGGCGAGAGCGTGTGTGACGAAGTACACCCCTGCAGGGTTATGATCTATTCAAATAGCCGCGTCCGCGGATATGGACTACTTGGAGACATATGTTGTTCATAGATAACATAAATGGCTACTCATAAAATTGTCAAGATAAGCGTGAGTGTCGTGGACGGCATTTCCGTATGGAGACAGAATGATTCCACGATGGAGTATTGTTGTGGTGTTAGTGGACTCGTGTGCGAGAAATCAAGTTGTCAAAATTATTTAAAAATGCAAGTTGTCTAGCCACGACTCAAATGTTGGCTTTCCGCATTAAACCCCACAATACCTTATTGATACATTGCATGAGTAGATAGTTATCCTAAAGTCTTGCTGAGTACCTCCGTACTCATGTTTGCTTAATAAATGTTGCAGAGGTTGCTAATGACCCTAATGGAGGGTTCTTCATAGACATCGACGACGACGAGTAGCTGGTGTCCCAGCTACGATCTGGACCTAGGTTGGGTCTGTAGTATAGTCAGGCCATGTGCCCTCTAGTTTCACCTGTCTGTACTCAGACAGTTTTAAACACTTCCGCTGGCTTGTAACTGAATGACTGCTATTATGGGTCGTGAGACCCTTACTGTGTAATATTATGTGTGTGGCTCTTCCGAGCCTCTTAAATAAAGCTTGTATGTTTATGGTTATGTTGTGATGCCATCGATGTATCTATACATATCGGTATGCCATGCGTACGTGTGTCGTACTTGATATGTATGGGGTTCGTTTACCTAGTCGTGAACTTTAGTAGCACTCCCTACAGGGAAATGCCCCTTTGTGATCCAACGAGCCATGGTAGCTCGCTACTGCTCCGGACACATTGGTTGACCGGCATGTGTCCTTCTTAGTTGTTGTGTCTGTCCCCTTTGGGGAAATTTCACGCGATGTAATGGAGTCCTTGTAGCTTGCTACGACTCGTGTACACTCGCTGGTGACCGACACCTGCTTTGTTGGGTCATGTATGTCTGTCCTTGTGCGGTACTGCCACTTTGGTTTATGACTAGACTTGTCGATCCGGGTTCTTTGACATTGGAATGCTAGCGACACAATTGCATACGTGAGTCAAAAGGCGCAAACGGTCCCGGCTAAGGTAAGGCTGCAGCCGTGGGATTAACCGTGCGTGAGACCGCAAAGGGATGCGATGTGTTACTGTAAGTGCATCTAGTGCCCCTTAGTGATTTTGGTGGTTTGAAGACTTATAGGTTAAGTATCTAATATGTTTGTGAGTATACACAGGATCTATAAGTCATTGAGGAGTTTGAGATATTTGAAGAATATCGACCCCTAAAAATATATGTCTTCAGTTGAAGAAATTGGTCTGAAGCTGAAGAAATGAATCACGAGGAATCTGCGATGAAATTGACATTCCTCATGAAGATATTGATATTGAGAAGATCGGTGGTTCCTGAAGAAAATCGTTCTGAAGAAATTGAAGCATGAAGATTTACGTTTTCTGCTTTACTTTCTTCGCATTTGATGAATAGGAACACCGTACTGTTAAAGGGGGTCAAAGTAACACTATGGAACGGATTTCCTCATGATGCTCAACCCAAGCCAAATCCTACCAAAAGCCTCAAGTGAGGAATATGAGTGACATGAGGACTCTCACAGTTGAGGGTCCCGACCGTTTCGATAAGCCACGCCAAGTCACTGATCTTATCCACTCCAACGGTCATATTATTTAAGGGCATTAATGTCAAATCATGTCGGGATGCTCCCAGGCTATAAATAGCCGCCCCCCACAACCACTAGCTGGTTGGCTGCTCCGTTAGAAACTGACACTTGTCATAAGAGCAACCCAAATTCCTCAGAGCTTTCGAGAGTAAATCATCAGTGAGGAAATACACCACCCACCAAAACCACAAACCAAACCTAGTGATTGAGCATCACTGAAGAAGTTGTTCCTGTGTGGGACTGAAGCCTTTTACCTTTGAGGACTATGCATCCTCTAGACGGTTAGGCGTCATGGTCTAGAGCAATCCAGCAGTCAATTGTGGATCGCCGGGTGACCGAGTTTGTGAGGGTTTGGAAGTCTGCCCTGAAGACTTACCACGAGTGTTGGGCGAGGACTGTGTGTCCTTAGCTCAAGGAGAATACGGTAGGGACTGTGTGTCCCAGGACTGGGTGTCCTTTGGTTTCAATACCAAGCCGCTCCAAACCAGATGTACAACTGTCACAGCAGTTGGAACTGGGTCATCAACAACAGTCTTCACCAAGAATCGGGTTCTAATTCCTCAACTCTTTACATTCTCTGTATTATGTGTTGATGACATTCACTGTGACTGTTTGAAGAATTTGCTGAAGACTTTCTCTGAATTTCCTCAACCCCAAATTCTTCACTTGAGTTAATCATCATCTGTATTCATCGTGCCTGCTTACTGTGCAGTCTGTTTTCATAATCTTCACTCTGCAATACTGCTGTTGTGAACGAGTGCACGACTGATCCTTAACTGTTTCCGCTGTAAGTTAGTCATTAGTGAGGAATTTCCTCAAAAGGAATTTCCTCAGTGATGAAATTCTAAAAATCTCCTATTCACCCCCCCTCTAGTCGATATAACACACTTTCAATTGGTATCAGAGCAAGGTACTCCCTTGTTCTGTGTGATTTTGGTTTAACCACCTGGAGTTTTAGTTATGTCGACTGCAGGCATGTTTAAGGTGACTGCAGCATGTCCTACCTACGAGGGAAAGAATTTTCCCTTCTGGAAGAACAAAATGCAAATGCATCTACAAGCTATAGACAATGATCTCTGGTATATTGTGGAAAATGGTGTCCCCATCGTTTCTGCGAGTGTCACTGCAGCTGATGTGAAGAAATTCAAGTAACTCGATTCTCAAGCGAAGAACATCATCTGTGGTCATCTGAGCCCTGGCCAGTTTGGAAGAGTAAGTGCCTTAGGCTCTGCAACACTGATCTGGGAGAGACTGTGCAAGGTAAATGAAGGAGTATCAACCCAACGCGACTCTCGTGTTGATATTCTTCGCAATCTCTTCAATCGCTTCAAGAGACATGACAGTGAAAGCTGCCAAGACACCTTTGATCGCCTCACTGACATATCAAATGAACTGCAAGCACTGGGAGCTCGAGCCATCACTGATCACGAAGTTGTGAAGAAACTGCTGAGATCTTTGGATTCTTCATTTGACACTTTAGTTCTGATGATTCAAGAAAGACCAGACTACAAGATGCTAGATCCTGCTGATATCCTCGAAAGGCTAAATACTCATGAATTCCAGCTAGAAGAAAAGAGAGAACTATATGGACAAAGCTATTCCAGACCACGTGCACTGAAGGCAAGAGCAATTTCCTCATCTGAAGAAGAAGACACAGATGACAGCAGTTGTGACCCTGAAGAATTTGGTCAGGAACTTGCAATGCTTGTGAGGAAATTCCAGAGATTTACACGACGAGGCCAGTTCGGTAAATCATCAAGAAGAGACATGAGGAAATCAGAATCTGCATCTGAGGACTACAAGAAACGGACCTGTCACAAGTGCAAGAAATCAGGTCATTACATTGCTGATTGTCCTCGCTGGGGAAAGGAATCAAAGAAGAAGAAATACAAGGATGACAGTTCTGATGACTCAAAGAAGAAGAAGAAATCTTCAAAATCCTCATCTTCAAAGTCCTCCTCACACAAGAAGACTAGCTTCAGAAAGGCTCGGGCACTTATTGGCAAGGAAATGGATTCCGAGGCAGAATCAGAAGAATGTGATGATGAAGAAGGCTCTGGAGAAGATTCAGAATCCGGACAGGCTAGTCTTGCACTAGCAACCAATTTCGTCAGCAAGTCAATCTTCAATCTTGAAGAAAATGAGTGCACCATCCATACTGATGACTATGCTGATGACTTCGCTCCAACCTATTGCTTCATGGCAAAAGGTTCAAAGGTATCACATAATGCCTCCTCATCTGATTCAAGTGACTGTGAACATGATGATTACAAAAAACCCAGTTACAGTAAACTTGCCATCATTGCCACTAAACAACAAACTGCTCTGGAAAAGCTTCAAAAACTGCTAGACAAAAGTGATGATCTGTTGAATGATGAAATGAATCTTAATCAAATCCTCGCTGATGACATGAAAAATCTTCAGTCTAGATTTGATATTCTTCAGGATCGTTATGATACACTCCTCACTGATCATGAGAAGCTTTCCTACGAATTTCTTCAAAGGAAGCTTGATCTTGAGAAGCTGAGGATGTCTTATGATGATCTTCGTATGGAAAATGATTCATTACTAACTCAACAGATCAGCGCTAGTCAAGTTGAATTTATTCCTCCATGTCTTAAATGCATTGATCGTGAAACTGCTAATTCTTCACCAGAATCTTCAAATGCTACCACTGCTACAAATACTTCAACTGCACCTGTTGTGTCTATTTCCTCACTTGAGGAAAACACAAATGTCACTGATGAAAATGCAGGGTTGAAGGAATTGTACGTGACAGGCATGTACAAAAGCCTCAAAGGACATCAAATCCTTTGTGATGTGCTCAAAAAGCAGATCTTGAACAGGAACCTGAGGAAAGAAGGAATTGCCTTTGAGAGGAAATTGAATGCTGATGGATCTTATTGGAAACCTGAGCAGTATCCCAAAACCTCATGGGTTGCTGCTACTGGGCCTCCTTTTGATCCATCTAATCTATCTGGCTTCTCATGTGAATTATCCTATTCCTCGGATGAGTCATTTGATTCCAACTATAAACTGTTCAAAAATCAATCTGGTGAAGTATTTGCTCGATATGTTGGAACTAACTGCAGGAATGGCCCTCCTCTGAAGAAAATCTGGATTCCCAAAAGTTGTCTTGAAAATCTTCAAGTAAATGTCCTCATGACATCACCTCTGAAGAATCTGAACCCCAGATCAAATTCCTCAGGAGGACCAAAGTCTTCAAGAGGATCAAAATCCTCAACTGGTCAAAACTATGCTCATACCCGTGCTTATGCGTCTAACATGCAGGGAAACTACAAGGAATATGATTATGAGCGCTATTCTTCAAATCATTATGTGCATAAATCCTCAAACCAGTTCTCTGCATACTCATATGAGTACTTTAACCCCCCTACTGTTAAGAGAAGTGTATTAGCTTCAATGCCACCTTTCTCATATGGTGCTCGCAGGATGATGAACGCTTTTCCACCCCTTCAAATGTGGGTGGTGAAGAAATCAAACTAATCACTTCTGCAGGTCAGGTCTCCAGATGAAAATCATCATCTGAAGAATTTGCTGGAGACCTGAGGAAATGCTTGATAGGACGCAAGCTAATGATAGATGAAATAGAAATATTTCACACGTCCTTACATTTCTGTTATGATGAAATTAGTATCATATTCTTCAAACTTGAAGCATATGAGATGGCAAGCTGTACTAATTCATCTGCAGGATGACAAACCAAAAATACTGAGTGGGTTCTCGATAGTGGTTGCACACATCACATGACTGGTGATAAAAGCCTACTGATGAATATGCCACTAACTCCATCACCTCTGAAGCAAATCACATATGCTGATAAAGGTAAAAGCAAGGTATTGGGACTTGGCAAAGTACCTATTTCCAAGGATAGGCATATGGACAAGGTGATGCTTGTTGAATCCCTTGGTTTTAACCTCATGTCAGTCTCGATGCTTTGTGATCTTGATATGATTGTTATCTTTGGTAGATATAGATGTGTATTCATCATGGAATCTTACAGATCCAAAGTCTTCGAAGGTGTAAGAAGAGGGGATTTGTACATTGTTGACTTCTCTACAGGTCCTCAACCAGCCACTTGCTTACTAGCAAAAACCTCAGAAGGATGGCTGTGGCACAGAAGACTAGGTCATGCAGGCATGAGGAATTTGCACACACTTGCAAAGAAGAAGCATGTCATTGGCATCGAATCAGTCAAATTCCTCAAGGATCATCTCTGCGATGCTTGTGAATCTGGGAAAATGACCAGATCCAAGCATCCCTCCAAAACCATCATGACCACTACACGTCCATTTGAATTGCTTCATATGGATTTATTTGGACCTACACACTATGCAACACTAACCAATGCAGCATCTCTATATGACTTTGTCATAGTTGATGATTATTCCAGATACACTTGGGTGCATATCATAGTGTATAAAACTGAAGTGCAGGTAATCTTCAAACGATTTTCTTCAAGGGCCTCGACGAACTTTGGCATCAAGATCAAACATATAAGGAGTGATAATGGAACCGAGTTCAAAAACACTGGTCTTGATGATTATCTTGATGAACTTGGTATTACTCACGAATTGTCTGCTCCTTATACTCCTCAGCAGAATGGTGTTGTCGAAAGAAAGAACAGGACTCTAGTTGAAATGGCAAGAACTATGCTTGAAGAATATCAGACTCCTCGTCGCTTCTGGCCTGAAGCAATCAACACTGCATGTCATATCATCAACAGGGTATATCTTCACAAATTCCTCAAGAAAACCTCATATGAACTCCTCACTGACAAGAAACCCAATGTAAGTTATTTCAAAGTCTTCGGTGCAAAATGCTGGATTAGAGATCCTCATCATAGCTCGAAATTTGCACCTAAGGCACATGAAGGTTTTATGCTCGGTTATGGAAAGGACTCGCACACCTACAGAATTTTCAACAACTACCACAACAAAGTTGTTGAGACTGTAGATGTGCGGTTCGATGAAACTAATGGCTCCCAAAGAGAGCAATTGCCTTCTAATCCAGATAAGCTGTCTCCTGAGGAAGCAATAAAGCTTAAGCCTACTGAAGACATTGTTCCCACTGAGGAAATTGGTGAAGAAACAATCCCTATCGCTGATGAAAGTCAAGAAGATGCTCCTGAGGAAATTGCAACAGCACCACTTCCTCAGCCCAGACAAAATCCTCAACCAGCTCATCCGAGGATTGCAAATGAAGTAGAACTTGACAAAATCCTCAACGACATCAACGCGCCAGCCATGCAAGATGAACTTCTTCAATTCAAGTTGAATGACGTATGGGAGCTCGTCAAACGACCAGATCCTCGCAAGCATAACATAATCAGCACCAAGTGGATTTTCCGAAACAAGCAAGATGAGGACGGTCAAGTGGTGAGGAACAAGGCACGACTTGTAGCCCAAGGCTACACCCAGGTTGAAGGAATAGATTCCGATGAAACTTTTGCACCTGTTGCTAGACTTGAAGCTATTCGAATCCTACTTGCTTATGCTAATCATCATAACATCATCTTATATCAAATGGATGTGAAAAGTGCATTCCTCAATGGTAAGCTTGAGGAAGAAGTATATGTTGCTCAGCCCCCAGGTTTTGAGGATCCAAAGAATCCAGACAAAGTCTTCAGACTCAAAAAGGCTCTATATGGCCTCAAGCAAGCCCCTCGGGCATGGTATGATACATTGAAGGAATTCCTCATGAAGAAAGGCTTCAAACCTGGTTCACTCGATCCAACTCTTTTCACAAAATCTTATGATAATGAACTGTTTGTATGTCAAATATATGTTGATGATATCATATTTGGCTGTACTGACAAAAGATACAGTGATGAATTTGCCTATATGATGAGTGAAGAATATCAGATGTCTATGATGGGGGAGCTAAAATTCTTCTTAGGTCTTCAAATTCGTCAACAAAGCAATGGAATCTTCATATCACAGGAGAAATACCTCAAGGATGTTCTGAGGAAATTCGACATGCATGAATGCAAAGGTGCCAAGACTCCAATGCCTACCAACGGTCACCTCGGCACTGATGAAAATGGTAAAGATTTCGATCAGCAGGTATACTGTTCTATGATTGGCTCTTTATTGTATCTATGTGCATCTAGGCCAGACATAATGCTTAGCGTTTGCATGTGTGCACGTTTTCAAGCAAAACCGAAGGAATCACACCATAAGGCTGTGAAACATATTCTTTGATACCTAGCTCACACACTAACACTAGGATTATGGTATCCCAAGGGCTCCAATCTTCATCTGGTAGGGTATTCAGATTCAGACTATGCTGGTGACCGTGTGGATCGCAAGTCAACTTCTGGCACATGCCATTTCCTCGGAAGATCACTGGTTTGCTGGTCCTCAAAGAAGCAGAACTGCGTATCACTCTCCACTGCCGAAGCTGAGTACATTGCTGCTGGTTCTTGTTGTGCTCAATTACTATGGATGAAGCAAACCCTCAAGGACTACGGCATCAACATGAAGAATGTGCCTCCCTACTGTGACAATGAGAGTGCTATCAAGATTGCCTACAACCCAGTACAGCACTCGAAGACCAAGCACATCCAGATTCGTCATCATTTTCTTCGGGACCATGTCCTCAAGGGCAATATCCTCATCGACCATGTGAAGACTGATGATCAACTGGCTGATATCTTCACTAAGCCCTTGGATGAGAAAAGGTTTTGCAAGTTGCGGTGTGAGCTAAATATCTTAGAATCTTCAAATGTTTTGTAAAAACATGCACACATCCTAACACTTATGCAAAGTTGATGACTTAGATGTGCAACACATGATGAAACGATTTTCTTCAACCGATGAAGAAAGTCACTCTGAATGTGAAGAAATTAACGAAGAAATTGATTCTGAGGGCCCTACGACAATTGTACGCGGCGTCTGTAATCAACATTCTTATATGGTGGGCAACGCCACCGCCCAATGTGAAATTCCTCAAGTTGATTTTCTTCAAATGATCAAATTCCTCACAATGCATTTTTCTTCAAAACAGTTGTTCTTCATTGTGATGATCTATTGCAAAATCTTCAAAAACACTTGATGACTTTCATTTGCCTAGGTAGACTGTGATCTCTAGTCCTCAACAGCATTCACTTATTGCAATTTCTTCAAGTTGATGTTTTTGCTAAGTGAATGTGATCGGACCCTATTTTCCCTCTATGCTATACTTATCCAGTCTATTCAATTCTTCATATGCGTTCTACTTGAAACTTTGTTCAAAATCCTCACTGCATCCTTGTCAGCTGATGATTTTGTAACGAAAATCCTCAAATCTTTGAAAAATTGTTTTCTTCAAAGGAACAGTAACTGAACCCCCACTTCCCACGATTGGATAGCCACAATCTCCACTATCTCCACCGCATCGTACGGGAGCTACACGTGTCCTGCGGAGACGTAGAGGCAAGGGCTATTCGGTCCGAAACATTCGCGCCAAACAGTAACTTTCGGGCTATAAATATGTCCTTATCCCCCTCGGCATCATCTTCTTCGCCTCATCGCTCTCCTGCCACAGCACACCGAACCCTAGCGCCACCGCTGGTAGTCTTGTCGCCGGCAAGGAAGAGCTTCACTGCCTCAACCTTCTCGCCGCCAGGATCATGCCGGAGTCGGAACATCTATGTCCGCCGCCGCCGTAGACGTCCTTTGCTGCCAAGTTAGGGTGCATTGGACACTTGACCGAAGAGCCTCTCCAACACCACCTTTTTGTGTTCTTCGTTCGCACCTTCCAGGGTAATTATATCCCATTTTTACAACAGATTAGATCTGAAATTTCACCTCTCCCATGTGAAATCTGTTTTTCCTCAAGATACAATGCGCACATGATTCCTCAAACACTATCCATCACCACAATCATTGATGAACTAGCTAAGCATCTAAGATTTTCACGAGATTCCTCAATTGTGCGAATTTTTGGATCTGTACAACTCTGGAACCCAAGAACAGAATGCTTAAGCAAATTCCTCAACCACTGGTTATATTCCTCAAACTGTCAAACTTTTCCATTTTCTTCAAATCTGAGAACGCATATGACCTCTCCAAATTCCTCGCAACTATACTCTGTTCACAGGTACACACATGTCAGCTGATGAATCTCTCGGTTCTCATCACATTAACTCATTTGCAGCGTTTCTCGAAGAAACTCTTCAAGGCTCATCAGAATCCTCAAGAGTTCAAAATCCTCAGGAAGTTCCTCGTCTGAAGAAAATGGAGGAAGAAAGGAAACAGAAGGGAGGAAAGAAACTGGAGCAGAACACAGCTGTTGATATTCCTGATGACATATACCTGGAC
Source organism: Hordeum vulgare subsp. vulgare (assembly GCF_904849725.1). NCBI lineage: Eukaryota > Viridiplantae > Streptophyta > Magnoliopsida > Poales > Poaceae > Hordeum > Hordeum vulgare. The sequence goes on along the minus strand of NC_058523.1, from coordinate 479,473,784 downwards.
TATTGCACACCTGATGATGAACCTGAGACTATGCCTAAAAGAAAGATTAGGCTGCAGAAAATTGAACGCGGATGGGCAAAGGAGTGGAAGGAGTACAGGTTTGTGACTCCAAAATATGCAAAGTAATTCGCTTTGAAGCCTCCTGGCAGAAGGGCCCCACTTGAGGATCATCAAGTAGCTCATCCCTCAAGTCTTATGACACTTGATGACTACCCAGATTAAAAAGAAACGCATCTGGCCAAGCTCAAGAAGCAAGCAGAAACAGAAGTGAAGAAATTTCATGAATCCTCAGCTGCTGCCTCCAGTGCTGCTCATTCCTCAGCAGCAGAAACCTCAGGCTCCGAGATTCCTCAACCAAAGTCTGTGCCAACAAAGCCAAAAGCTTCAAAACCCCAAGAGAAGTTTGCACAGACTTCTGTCACCAAACCCTCAGCTCCAAAACCCTCGGTTCCAAAACTGTCAACACCAAAACCATCAGCGCCAAAACCCTCAGCACCAATCGCATCTACACCAAAGTCCTCAGCTCCACCTCCAAAGCCAGTACAGAAGAAAGTCGTGAAGACTACGCCTGCCAGCTCTAGCTCCTCACTCCCAGCTGCAACAAGCTCGGAGACGAAGTCTTCAACACCCCTTTTGAAGACTTTGACAACAACTGAACCTGCACCTCTGCCCAGCCCCAGCAAAATCATCACAGTCCCATCTGCATCAGAGGGAAGTGATAAATATGATGATGAAACTCTGGAAGCCATCATCAGGAACAAGCAGGAAAGGGTAGCACAAGCATCAGGCAGTGATATTCCTCTGGCAATGGACCCCAAGGTCCTCCTCGACTTCATCAATGTGTGGTATCAAGACCCAAATACACCCATTGATGATTTGAAACTTCCTCCTGGTGTCAGCCACATGGTGGCTACCTTCATAAACGAAGCCAAGTGGAAGGAACAGAAGGCCAAGCAGGCAAAGATTGCAAAGGTCAGAAAGGAGAAATTCCTCAGGCAAAATGTTCTCAAGCTGACGCCTGAAGCATTGGTGTCCACCCAGGCAGAGCTGCAAGTCTTGACTGACAAGTGTGAGAAACTGTCAGACCGCACAAGCATCAAACGCAATTTCATCAAGCTAGCCACTAGTGTTGTTGATGACTACAACAAACGTCACCCCCCCACCAGCACCGACTCCTCAGCCCCTGGTTGAACAGCCAGAAGATGCATCTCCTGATGAGGAGGAAATTCCTCAAGCTGAGGAACAACACCAAGAGCGCCGTGCTGATGAGCCGGCTATTGAAGAAATCATCACCGAGACTGCTCCTGATGAAATTGCAACCCCTGATGAAACTGCTCCTGCTCCAGCTGCTTCATCAAAGCAGGCTGATGACTCTGTTCCAGCTGGTTCCTCACTGCCAGCTGAAGAATCTGTTGAGAAAACACCTTCACCAAAAATTTCAAACGTGAAGAAATTAATCCCGTCTGCATCAGACGTGAAAAAGACAAGAGCTGCTGAGAAGGAAGCAAAGAAGAGAAAAGCTTCCTCAGCAGAAGAAAAGATTGAGGCAAAACGCCTCAAGGAAACTGAAGAATCTGCCCCTCTGGACCCGGTGCCTCTTAATGTTGCACCTTCATATGAAATGGTCGTCATTGGTGACCACACTACAAGGGCAGATGAGGAAATAAAGGATGCTGCCTCTGAGGAGGATACTGATGAGGAAATACAAATTGATGATAGTCCTCAACCTCATATTCCTCAGAAAGAGACTACTCAAGCTTCAGCTGCAGCAGCTGATGAATCTGCCTCTGCCACAAAGTCAGCTGATGAAAATCAAGCTGAAGAAAATGTCCAGTCTGAGCAGGCTCCTCCCACTGAACAGGCTGACCAAACTCCTCAAGCTGAGAAGGAAGAAGAAATTCCTCAGCCTGATGCTCAGACAGAGCAAGAAATTCCTCAACCTGAGGAAACTGTTGAAGAAAATGTTCCCGCCCCTGACAATGACTTCATTGTGCTCAACCCAGAGACTGCCATGGTTGTTTCCCCTCCCATTCCTCAGCACAATCTCAATCCAGTTCAGCGCCTGCCATTCTCGAAGCGGCCAAAGTTTCAGAAAGAGAATTTCTTTGAGGAACGCATGTATTTCATCAGAGAGAATCCTTATGACAGGCCTCAAATGAGGCATCTGAAGTTTTGGACAAGGACTCAGATGAACTACTATGCTTGTGTGCTCTGTGGACGCAACAAGATATTCCAGCACAGGCAGAGATTCCCTGCATGGAACCAGTCCTCAGTGTACTACATGATGCAGGTTTGCTCCCTATGTGCTCAGACATATCAGATTGGAATAGTGAGCTAATTCTTCAGTTCTATTCAACTCTGCACATCTCGGGCAATGCTGATGACATCAACACTTGGGTGTTCGACTGGATGACCCAAAATACTCACTACAAGGCTCCAGCGTCTGAACTCCTCAGAGAACTGCCCGTACCAATTCCTTCAGAAGGGGCAGTGAAGCTTTATGGTGAGCGTGAGCTACCAAATGGAATGATGGAAGTCCTCATGAAGCCTTTGGCTGCAGGAAAACCATCAAGAACCACATTCCTCGTCCATGAGCTCAAGTACACACCCCGGTCTGTCTACCGCATTCTCTGCAGTGTGCTAGCGCCAATCAAAGACCATGATGATGACAAAGATGTCGTCGGCCTCATGAAGAATATCCTCTTCAACATAATTCATGGTATCCCCATGAATATCCATGATTTCTTCTTGAGGACTTTGGCTGACAATGCAATGTGCCTATATGATCACAAAATTTATGCACCATGGATCATGAGATTCCTTAGGACAAGGACTGGCATCAACTTTCACGCAGATTTCCAGAACCATGTTGGTTATATGCCTCCTATCCGGGTCAACAAGAAGACTTTCGAGCCCATTGAGGGAAAAGGAAAGTCTATAATTGATGAAGGAAGCAGGCCTCTTGATGGTCAATTTAAAGAGCCAGATGCATATTCCTCATGGGACGATACTGAGACTCGTCCACCAAGCCCAGTTCCTCCTCGCGTGCTAAACACCAGAGAGCTTCTTCTCAGTCTTCATCAGAAGGTCGATCACAACCACAAATGGGTCAAACGCCAGTTTGGTGCCATTGTGAAAACCCTCACTGAGACACAGAACAGTGTGAAACTTAATCATTACTATCTGCATGAGGTTTTTGATCGCACCTGGGCTACCCTTGCACATCTGAAGACCCAGACTGAGCTTGAAGAATTGAACTTTGAGCAGGACTTTGACTGGTCGGGCCTCTCAAGAAGAAGTTCAGGCCCATTCCTGTGCCAGATCTTGAAGACAGCTCCTTCTCGTCATTCCGCACCGCCGAATCTGATGAGGAACAACTCGACACCGCAACAGGCCCAAGGAAGAAGACTACACCCAAGAAGCGCCAAGGATCTTCATCAACCGCAAAGAAATGAAGTCTTCACGGGCGTTAGTCCTCAATTTGTCCCTTTTTGTCACTTGATGACAAAGGGGGAGAAACTTGAGAGTTAGTCTTCAAACGGGATTTATTTTTGGGGCCTATGAACTATAATTAAGTTACAAACTCTTGGCTCTTCTGATGTTTTTGTGTAAAGAGTTGTAACTTAAGCCCGATGGTACTCTGACGCTTTTGAACGTTTTTCTTCGCATGCTTATTCCTCAAGTTTTAATGCACGCATGCTGGAAATCGTCAGATACCATTTGCCATCATGCATCTTCATTTTCTTCATATGATATGTTATATGTATGCATGATTTACAAGATTCAGGGGGAGATCTCCATGATATAAATCATCAATGTGCATCTGCTATAATAGCAGAATCCTCAAGGTATGCACATCTTCAGGGGGAGTCTCTGTGAATCTTGTTTTCAAATTCCTCAAATGAGTATTTACACTTCATATTTTTGATCCCTGTTGAAGACTTAACCTAATTGTCATCAACCACCAAAAAGGGGGAGATTGTAAGTGCATCTAGTGCCCCTTAGTGATTTTGGTGGTTTGAAGACTTATAGGTTAAGTATCTAATATGTTTGTGAGTATACACAGGATCTATAAGTCATTGAGGAGTTTGAGATATTTGAAGAATATCGACCCCTAAAAATATATGTCTTCAGTTGAACAAATTGGTCTGAAGCTGAAGAAATGAATCACGAGGAATCTGCGATGAAATTGATATTCCTCATGAAGATATTGATATTGAGAAGATCGGTGGTTCCTGAAGAAAATCGTTCTGAAGAAATTGAAGCATGAAGATTTACGTTTTCTGCTTTACTTTCTTCGCATTTGATGAATAGGAACACCGTACTGTTAAAGGGGGTCAAAGTAACACTATGGAATGGATTTCCTCATGATGCTCAACCCAAGCCAAATCCTACCAAAAGCCTCAAGTGAGGAATATGAGTGACATGAGGACTCTCACAGTTGAGGGTCCCAACCGTTTCGATAAGCCACGCCAAGTCACTGATCTTATCCACTCCAACGGTCATATTATTTAAGGGCATTAATGTCAAATCATGTCGGGATGGTCCCAGGCTATAAATAGCCGCCCCCCACAACCACTAGCTGGTTGGCTGCTCCATTAGAAACTGACACTTGTCATAAGAGCAACCCAAATTCCTCAGAGCTTTCGAGAGTAAATCATCAGTGAGGAAATACACCACCCACCGAAACCACAAACCAAACCTAGTGATTGAGCATCACTGAAGAAGTTGTTCCTGTGTGGGACTGAAGCCTTTTACCTTTGAGGACTGTGCATCCTCCAGACGGTTAGGCGTCATGGTCTAGAGCAATCCAGCAGTCAATTGTGGATCGCCGGGTGATCGAGTTTGTGAGGGTTTGGAAGTCTGCCCTGAAGACTTACCACGAGTGTTGGGCGAGGACTGTGTGTCCTTAGCTCAAGGAGAATACGGTAGGGACTGTGTGTCCCGGGACTGGGTGTCCTTTGGTTTCAATACCAAGCCGCTCCAAACCAGATGTACAACTGGCACAGCAGTTGGAACTGGGTCATCAACAACAGTCTTCACCAAGAATCGGGTTCTAATTCCTCAACTCATTACATTCTCTGTATTATGTGTTGATGACATTCACTTTGACTGTTTGAAGAATTTGCTGAAGACTTTCTCTGAATTTCCTCAACCCCAAATTCTTCACTTGAGTTAATCATCATCTGTATTCTACGTGCCTGCTTACTATGCAATCTGTTTTCATAATCTTCACTCTGCAATACTGCTGTTGTGAACGATTGCACGACTGATCCTTAACTGTTTCCGCTGTAAGTTAGTCATCAGTGAGGAATTTCCTCAAAAGGAATTTCCTCAGTGATGAAATTCTAAAAATCTCCTATTCACCCCCCCTCTAGTCGATATAACGCACTTTCAGTTACAGGCTGGATTCCTATGTCTTAGGATCGGGGTCCCGACAGCGTTGGTATCAGAGCCTGACTGACTATAGGATTACTAAGCCAAACTGGTCGAAGTTGAGTCTAGAATTGCTTTAGTTATATATAAGGGAATTGTTTGTGGAAGGGAACGTAAGACTCTTGTTCTCTTCTCAAGTTATTCTATTCTGGTCATCCTCGTCTTTTCTGCGGGAATTAAGGACTAGGTTACTCATCTTCTTCTAGGCTCGTGTTTTTGATCGGTAGATTATAGGACTACGGGTCAAGAGATATTTGGGTTTCTTTCATTCCTAGGGAAAAAGGAAGTAAGTTTGATGATCAGAGAGTTGAACTTGATAGTTGAGTGGTTACGCTATTCCATTTTGGGTTGTCTCAAAATTTGTTTTTGAGCATGTACAGCCGTTATGCTGCCCAATTTTGCATTCAGAGCTCTAATGCTTTTGCATTACTCACTATTTACAGATGTCTGGACGTCCTTCTCGTCAGGTGGTACGTCTGACCAGGTGCATTGATGTGCCGGGTCATACGGCCATGCTGGTCAGGGTGATGTCGGTGTGCGGTTACCGCTGGTACCCGGAGTACACAGTGGAGGAACAGTACCGGGACTTCAACCAGAGCCAGTATATCTGCACTGTTAGGGTATTTCCAGACTACCCTGGAGCTGAGGAGCCAATCCATTGGTCCAATGGGTTGGGAGTCACTGTTGACATGGCAGTACAAGATGCTGCCTATTCAATGCTGACCATTATGAGGGCGAGACATGCACTGCTGCAGAATTCAGAGTTCTGCTATGTTCCGGCCTCTCAGCCTGGTGAAGAGGGATACCTCAGCAGAGTCTATTTTGATTCTTCTATGGAGGATCCACTACTACAGTCCACTGTTGATATGCTAGAGAACAGAGATAGGGATGCTCGTGCTCTCCGCATGGAGCTTTATGCTACCCATGCCCGTCTGTGGACGGCTTTGACGCAGCTGGCACCGGTAGTCCAGACAGGGTACGGAGATATGGAGATGTTGAACCCTGTTGGGACCCATCTTCCGGCCCACGTTGACTGGCCAGCTATAGGAGGAGTCACCCCTCTTCGGGGACCCCTCTTACCACCAGTCAGGGGACCAAGGCCACATCTGTGTCCTTATGGATCCCAGGGATCTCAGGCTAGAGTGTTTCCTGATCCGCAGGTTGAGCTTCCAGGTCATGGAGGTAATCTCTATGAGATGTTCTATGCGGATGCCTGAGCTGTGAGCGGAAGGATAGTATGGTAGTAGTCGTACGTTCACAGTCCTGTGTGACTTGTGAAGTATGCATGTGATGTGGAATGAATTCCGGAGGCCTAGATAAATAATGTATAGGAACCTTGTAAGCCTTTGATGAGTAGTTTCATAATTTCAGTAGTTTGCTCTTCGAGTAAGTTTGTACTGAACTATGTAAGGGTGTGTATGAACCATGGTGTATATATAGCACTTGCTTGTTACCATGTTGTTCGGATATTCATTTCCGCATTCCGTGTGTTCAGTACATTCTTAATCCATAGCTAGTATTGATATGATATTGGTCTAAGCTGTGAGTTTGTTTGTCAGGATGGTGTTCACCAGGTTGAACCGTGCCCCTGCTCATGAGCAAGGCGAGGGTAGTCAAGCGTCGCAGGAAGACCTGCCTCACCCGCCCTCTCTGGCGGAAGTTATGCTTGAGGCAGAGAGAAACAAAAGGGAGACCAACCGACTGTTAGAGCGTATTGAGTAGAATACGGCTCGTCGGCCTAGGAATGCTGCAGTGTCCCTCAACGACTTTGTGAAGCTGAATCCTCCAAAGTTTCATCATTCCGTTGATCCCCTCGACGCTGATGACTGGTTGTGTAGCATCTCATGCAAGGTTCGCTCTGCGAATGTTTCTGAGGCCGACAAGGTGACCTTTGCAGCGTATTTCTTGGAAGGGCCCGCCAATCTGTGGTGGGAGAACTTTGAAGCGATGCGTCCTGCTGAACCAGCAGCCACATGGGCAAACTTCAGCGCAGCCTTTCGTCTGCACCATATTCCAGAGGGCCTCATGGACAGAAAGAGAGAGGAGTTATGTGCTTTCACTCAGGGCAAGTTGATCGTGGATGCCTATAGCCGCGAGTTCGGTAACCTCGCCCGCTATGCAATAGAGGAGGTATCTACTGACGCAAAGAAGCAAGCAAGATTCTGTAAGGGTCTGAGCCCTGAGCTTCGTCGTGATCTGCGCCTCCATGAGTGTGCAAGCTTTCAAGCCCTGGTCAACAAGGCGATCAGTGCCGAGACTGGTCATACTGACTTTGAAGCCACAAGGAAGCACTCCCGTGACTTTGGCTCGTCATCTGGTTCCGCGTTTCGAAAACGCAGGCTGTGGGTTCCGAACAGTTCTCTGCCGCCAAGATACACTCCGAGGCCATCCTACGTGGCGCCTCAGACGAATCAGACCAACCCTCCAGCAAAAACTTATGGTGGTCCAGCTAGCAATGTTGCACCACGTGTCAACCAAGTGATATGCTACAAGTGTGGAGAACCAGGGCACTATTCCCGTGAGTGTCCTCAAAATGTGGGTGCCAAGCAACCCGGAAAGTCCGTCGGGCAAGGCAAGTCGGGCAAAGCTTACTATGTGAAGCCAACTCCTGCACGTGACCGTGTGAACTATGTCTCAGCAGAAGAAGCTGCAGAGGATCCCGACGTCATACTGGGTACGCTTCTTGTTAATCATCACCCAGCGTCTGTTCTCTTTGACACTGGGTCTTCTCATTCCTTCATTTCAGAAAGTTGTGCAGAGTTGCATAACATGTCTTTTTGTGATATGCCAATTCCATTGGTTGTCCAAACTCCTGGTAGCAAATGGCAAACCTCTAGGATAACCTATGACAATGAAATTCTAGTAGACAGGCTAGTTTTTTTAGCCTCATTTATGCCTTGAAATCTTCGGATATTAATATCATCTTGGGTATGGACTGGATGTCAGCTCACTATGCCAAGATTGATACTCATTCTAGAAATGTCCAGCTTACCCATCCCTCGGGTGAGATAGTAAATGTCTCTACTCGAGTTGCCAAATGCCAACTCTATTCCCTAAATGCCAACCCTCTTACGAACTTGAATACATTCCGGTAGTCCGTGACTTCCCGGATGTTTTTCCAGAGGAACTGCCAGGAATTCCACCTGACAGAGATGTAGAGTTTGTGATAGATCTTGTTCCGGGAACTGTTCCAATAGCCAGAAGACCATATAAGATGGCACCCCTGGAGCTAGCCGAACTTAAGAAGCAAGTAGATGAGGCCTTGAATAAAGGTTTCATTCGTCCTAGCTCTTCTCTTGGGCTTGCCCCGTCCTCTTCGTCAAGAAGAAAGACGGAACGGATCGGATGGTTGTAGATTACCGACCAGTTAATCTGGTCACCATAAAGAACAAGTATCCGCTCCCCAGGATCAACGATCTGTACGACCAGCTCGCTGGGTCCTCAGTCTTCTCCAAAATGGATTTGAGGTTGGGATACCATCAAATCAAGATCAAGAATGGGGACATTCCAAAAACGGCTTTTGTTACTCGATATGGCCAATACGAGTACACCGTCATGTCCTTCGGTTTAACCAATGCCCCAGCCACCTTCTCTCGTTTGATGAATTCAATCTTCATGGAGTATTTGGATAAATTCGTCGTGGTATACCTCGATGATATTCTCATCTACTCGAAGAACGAACAAGAACATGCCGAGCATCTAAGGCTGGTATTGATGAAACTTCGAGAGCATCGCCTTTATGCCAAGTTTTCAAAATGTGAATTTTGGTTACCAGAAGTGACCTATCTAGGTCACGTAATCTCTGGTAAGGGTATTGCTGTCAATCCCGAGAGAGTTCAAGCTGTCCTTGATTGGACTCAACCTGAATCGGTTAAGCAAGTTAGGAGTTTTCTTGGTCCAGCGAGCTATTGTCGCCGCTTTGTCGAGAACTTCTCGAAGGTTGCAAAGCCTCTAACTGAACTCCTCAAGAAGGATAAAAAGTTCGAGTGGACACCACAATGTGAGCATAGTTTTTAGGAACTGAAAAGACGCCTGACTTCCGCACCTGTGTTGCTACCACCAGATTTTTCTAAGGACTTTGTTATCTATTGTGACGCCTCGCGACAAGGATTAGGTTGCATTCTCATGCAAGATCGTCATGTGATCGCATACGCATCTCGACAGTTGCGACCACATGAGGATAATTATCCCACACATGACCTTGAGCTTGCAGCTATGGTCCATGCACTAAAAACCTGGCGACATTACCTTCTGGGTAATCGTTGCGAAATATTCACCGATCACCAAAGTCTGAAATATATCTTCACCCAGCCGGATTTGAATCTCAGGCAAAGACGGTGGGTTGAGTTGATCTCGGACTACGACTTAGGGATAACTTACACCCCGGGGAAGGCCAATGTTATGGCTGATGCACTAAGTCGTAAATCTTATTGTAACAATTTGATGCTACAACAAGGTCAACCACATCTCTATGAGGAATTTCGGAAGTTGAATCTTCATATTGTTCCTCAAGGATTCCTTTCTACCCTGGTGGCGAAGCCTACTCTTAAGGATCAAATCATAGCCGTGCAGGCTTATGATAAGGGTATATCCCGGATCAAGGAGAATATTGCTAGCGGTAATGCTAGGGATTTCTCCATCAATGAGAAAGGTGTTGTGTTCTTTCAGAACCATTTAGTGGTTCCCAAGAGCAAACGTCTGCGGCAATTGATCCTTAAGGAGGCTCATGATTCTCCTCTCACCATTCATCCCGGTAGTACTAAGATGTATCAGGACCTACGCCAGAGGTTCTGGTGGACTAGGATGAAGAGAGAAATTGCTGAGTTCGTTGCTAACTGCGACGTTTGTCGTCGAGTTAAGGCAGAACATCAAAGGCCTGCTGGCACCCTTCAACCTTTAGCTATTCCTGAATGGAAATGGGATAAAGTTAGCATGGATTTCATTACCGGATTTCCCAAGACCAAGAAAGGAAATAATGCTATCTTTGTGGTCATTGACCATCTTTCCAAAGTGGCTCATTTTCTTCCCGTTCGTGAGAGTATAACAGCTAGCCAGCTAGCAGAGTTATATATCTCTCGAATAGTGTCTCTTCATGGTGTTCCCCTGGAAATTAACTCGGACCGTGGAAGTATCTTTACTTCTCGCTTCTGGGAAAGTTTTCAGAATGCCATGGGGACTCACTTGTTTTTTAGCACTGCTTTCCATCCCCAATCAAGTGGTCAAGTAGAAAGAGTGAATCAAATCATAGAAGATATGCTCCGAGCTTGTGTTATATCATTCGGTATGAATTGGGAGAAGTGCCTTCCATTCGCTGAATTCGCTTATAACAATAGTTATCAATCAAGCTTGGGCAAAGCTCCTTTTGAAGTTCTCTATGGACGAAGATGTCGAACACCTCTTAATTGGTCAGAAACCGAAGAGAGGCAACTCTTTGGCCCGGATATGATCCAGGATGCAGAAGAGCAGGTTCGCATTATTCGTGAAAATTTGAAAACAACCGAGTCTCGTCAAAAGAGCCAATATGATCGTCATCATAAGGCTGTGACCTTTGAAGTTGACGAGAAGGCTTACCTTTGGGTTACACCTTTGAAGGGTACCCATCAATTCGGTATCAAGGGCAAGTTGGCTCCTCGTTACATTGGTCCTTTTCGCATTCTTGCCAAACGAGGAGAAGTTGCCTACCAGTTGGAACTTCCTCCGCATCTTTCGAAGGTTCATGATGTCTTCCTCCGCATCTTTCGAAGGAACTTCCTCAGGCGTTGCTTTTCGGATCCTATCCGTGAAGTGGACCACGAAACGCTTGATCTCCAAGATAACCTTTCATGCCGAGAATACCCCGTGCGTATTCTTGATCCAGCTGAGCGTACCACTCAACGTCGAAACCTCAAGTTTCTTAAAGTTCAATGGTCAAATCATTCTGAAAAGGAGGCAACTTGGGAAAGAGAGGATCGTCTCCGACTTGAGTATCCTTCGTTATTCCTGACGACTTCTAAATCTCAGGACGAGATTCTTTTGAGTGGGGTGAGTTGTCACATCCCTGACACCTTAATCAAGTTAGCTTTGTGCTCATGTTTTCTTTGCATTGCATCTAGGAAATTTTCAACAAGAACAAAGTAAGTGGTGAAGGAAAATTCAACAAACCCTAGCCACTTCTCAAATTAAAGGAAATTTCAAACTAGTTAAAATCAATGAACCCAAAATGGCCTCAAGAAAAGTTCAACTTTTCTGTTAATTCTTGGAAACAAATAAGAAATGAAGGAAACCATTTCCTTTATACTCTTGGCATTTTCAATAAATGCAAAAAGCTACTGGTTTCAAGTTTTAAATTTGAAATCAGAAACTTTAAGCTTTCAAAAATGTTGAAAACTTTAGGAATGGTTGGAAACATTCCAACTAATATTCTGGTGTGTTCAAAATGTTTTTACAAACTATTTTGGGAGCTGAAATAAATAGCAAATAAATAGTTATCAAAACAGAAACAAAACAGAAAAGAAAAGAGAAGGAAAAGAGGAAAAACCTTACCTGTCGTCGGCCCAGCCCACCAGGGGCTCCCCGGTCATCTTCCTCCTCCTGCCAGTAGGCAGGGGAGAAGATGAGCACGGCGGCCGAGCCCGGCCACCTCCTGCCTGCCTGCTCGCTGCTGGAGGCCTCCAGGAGCGCCAGCGCAACGCCTGAGCCTTCTTATCCTCCTCCCCGCGGCTCTATCCTCTCCCCTAGGCCTCCCGATCCCCTTCCCCTCTCGGATCTCTCTCTCCCCGAAGCTCCGGTCGTCGTCGATCCGTCGTCTCCCGGTCCTCCCCGACCCTATCGGCAGCCTCACAAGATCCGTCGTGAGCTCCTCTTCTTGTTCCCCCTCTTCCCGAGGCTTTCCCCCTCCTTTAACCACGTTAGCCGCCGGAGCCCGAAGGACCTCGTCGCCGGCCATGTCATTGCCGTCGTTGTAGTACTCCGCTCGCGAGACTGAGCTCAGAAATGAGCTCCTGGAGCTCTGTAGATGGCGTAGGGCCCCTCTCCCAGCTCGCTAGTCCCCCGCATCGGCACCCCCGTCGATGCCCGAGCACAGCCGCCGCTGACCTCATCACCGGCGTGGATTCCGGTGACCACTCGGTCCAGCTCTACTCCCTTTAGATGCGGCGTTTCTCTAGCTGTCCGTAGCACTAAGCCGCGCCCAAAACCGTCGCCCGTAGCGCCGTTTAGCTCACTCCGGCGAGCCCTCCACCGCGCCCGTGGTCGCCGCCGGCCATATTCCGGTGGGGGCCGACGTGGCCAGCCTAACCCAGTAGTTTAAAGCCTAATCACTCGCTGACAGTGGGCCCAAGGCCAAATCAAACTCATTTAGGGGCTGGTCAGCGCGGGATTAGCCCCTGAGACGCTGACCAGTGGGTCCCCCCTGTCAGATTTGACCTGATCAGGTCAGTTGACGTGCTGACGCCATGATGATGCAGTAATGACGCAATAAAGGGGTTTTCCAGTATAAAAATAATTCCAGAAATGTTTAAAACTTCAAATATTCATAGAAATTAATCTGTAACTCCAATGAAAATAATTTATATATGAAAAAGTATGAGAAAAATTCAAGGAATCTGAATATGTCATTTTCAAACATGTTTGAAAATGTTACAGAACCCAAACATGTAGATTAATGAATAAGTTAATTCTTATAAATACTTTGTAGATGGAATTTGGAAAATATTTAAATTTCACTATAAATGACATGATCAAACACTGTCCTAATTACAAACCAGCAACCTAACATGTCATCCCATGCATGTTAAAAGCAAGTTGATCTGAGCATCAGGTCGAATCAATTAAAATGGTATTCGAGAATACCTCGTTTGTAGTGATATTTGAATTTGATTCAAATCAACTTCAAACCTAATACATATTAGCTATAATAGTATACCATCTTGCATTCTCATGCCATGCTCATGCATCATCCTGATTGCATATGTTTGATATTGATTGTTGTCATTCCTTTCGGTAGGCTCCGCTCCCCCGGATTCCACCGAATATCCGTCTGACGGATATTGTCACTCCTCTGAGCAACAAGGCAAGCAACCATTTTTATCATTCCGATAAATCCCATGTTCTTGCTCCTGCACTTACTTATTGCATTAGGATCAAATGCTTCAAATGCTTATGCCACGTTAGTTGAACCCACTTCCTTTGCATGACCTATCCTTGTCACAGTAAATAGCTGAACCTTGCAACCTAGCATACCTGATAGTTGCTTGAGCCATGATGTGCCTTATCCTGCTATGCATGCTATGCTTAGAGTTGTGTATGGTCTGTCATCTGGGAGATGAACAGAATTGTGAGAATGTGTTCGGTAAGCAAAGGTCGTGTGTTGAACCTGATTTGGTAAAGGTACCGGTGAAAGGCTGTGTAGAGTACATGGCGGGTTGTTTCATTGGAACCGTCCTTAGGAACTGAGTTCCGTGTATGTAATCCAAGACTAGATACTACCACACGTTGGGATACTTAATTGACCCTCTCGACTTATTAATCACTTGGTATTCGGTCCAGGAGTTGCAAGTAGTTTCTGGTGTTTATAGTCATGCTGGAGGCCATGCATAGCGCTGACCTGAGAGGTGGGCTGTGATGCGGTAGGCAGTGGCACGGTGTACCAAGTGTCACCCGGATGGTGGGCTTGGGAACCCTGCGTACATCATTTGAGGCCGTGGCGGAAACCTCGGCTTGACTTCCGTACGGGTTACTCTCAGATAGGCGCTGAACCTGGACTAGGTACTAATGTGGTTAACGGTCGTGGCCGACTCCCTCGCTGGGCTTCCGCTTGAAGGTTGCCGAGGTGCATGACGTGCACATGGCAATAAGTGGCGAGAGCGTGTGTGACGAAGTACACCCCTGCAGGGTTATGATCTATTCAAATAGCCGCGTCCGCGGATATGGACTACTTGGAGACATATGTTGTTCATAGATAACATAAATGGCTACTCATAAAATTGTCAAGATAAGCGTGAGTGTCGTGGACGGCATTTCCGTATGGAGACAGAATGATTCCACGATGGAGTATTGTTGTGGTGTTAGTGGACTCGTGTGCGAGAAATCAAGTTGTCAAAATTATTTAAAAATGCAAGTTGTCTAGCCACGACTCAAATGTTGGCTTTCCGCATTAAACCCCACAATACCTTATTGATACATTGCATGAGTAGATAGTTATCCTAAAGTCTTGCTGAGTACCTCCGTACTCATGTTTGCTTAATAAATGTTGCAGAGGTTGCTAATGACCCTAATGGAGGGTTCTTCATAGACATCGACGACGACGAGTAGCTGGTGTCCCAGCTACGATCTGGCCCTAGGTTGGGTCTGTAGTATAGTCAGGCCATGTGCCCTCTAGTTTCACCTGTCTGTACTCAGACAGTTTTAAACACTTCCGCTGGCTTGTAACTGAATGACTGCTATTATGGGTCGTGAGACCCTTACTGTGTAATATTATGTGTGTGGCTCTTCCGAGTCTCTTAAATAAAGCTTGTATGTTTATGGTTATGTTGTGATGCCATCGATGTATCTATACATATCGGTATGCCATGCGTACGTGTGTCGTACTTGATATGTATGGGGTTCGATTACCTAGTCGTGAACTTTAGTAGCACTCCTTACAGGGAAATGCCCCTTTGTGATCCAACGAGCCATGGTAGCTCGCTACTGCTCCGGACACATTGGTTGACCGGCATGTGTCCTTCTTAGCTGCTGTGTCTGTCCCCTTTGGGGAAATGTCACGCGATGTAATGGAGTCCTTGTAGCTTGCTACGACTCGTCTACACTCGCTGGTGACCGACACCTGCTTTGTTGGGTCATGTATGTCTGTCCTTGTGCGGTACTGCCACTTTGGTTTATGACTAGACTTGTCGATCCGGGTTCTTTGACATTGGAATGCTAGCGACACAATTGCATACGTGAGTCAAAAGGCGCAAACGGTCCCGGCTAAGGTAAGGCTGCAGCCGTGGGATTAACCGTGCGTGAGACCGCAAAGGGATGCGATGTGTTACGGGCTGGAATCCTATGGCTTAGGATCGGGGTCCCGACAATGTAACGGTTTTGAAATATGCAAGAATCAGGGGAAGTTTCTTCGTGGACTATTCTTGTTCAATGCATCACATTATACTCCCTCCGTCTCGGTGTATAAGTCATCTTACGAAAACCAAATAATTCTGAAACACTTAAGCACGGTGCATTAATCATCACCTCGTTTTTTTAGATGAATAAAGGAATCAACCAATGAGAAACGTGGGATGTGTATGTTTTTAATGAATTGAGACTAATTAGCAAGACATGCAGTGATCAATTCATTGCATGCAATAGTATTAATTAGCAAATTAACATTAATTTCTCTCATTTTCCGGTCCGTCTTGGTCATGGTGCACAACCTAAGATGACTTAGCCCTGTTTCTTTAAAAAGTCCTAGAACTTTTTTTAGTCCCAACTAAAAAGTCTCTAGTCCCTACCCGTTTCTTTCCAAGGACTAAACATGGACTAGAAGTCATTAAATGACATGCAAAAAGACCATGTTACCCCTAGTAATATACTAGAAGTTATTAAATGACATGCTAAAAGTAGGGGCATTGTTGGAAAAAGTGTCAAAAAAGTCCCAAAAAGTCCCTCCCATAGGGACTTCTTCCTTTAGTCCCAAATACCCCCTTTTAGTCCCTAAAAGTCCCTCCTGTTTCTTTCACATGGGACTAAAAGGGACTTTTTTTAGTCCCTACACCAAAAAGTCCCTGAAAAGAAACACCCCCTTATACACCGAGACGAAGGGAGTACTCTTTTTTCCTTCATGAGTTTACCGTACAAGTTCTCATAAAGGTTTTTAATGAGGTAATATCAACATGAGATAATATGTCGTACTTTCTCATATATGACATGTTTATTGTTGTCCAAACTCTATGATTCTCACATATTGAGTTTAGTGAGACAAAAACTATTGTATGTTGCAGCATTTTCTCCTTATTTTACAGGAGTTTTAACAACATATCAAATATCATACTAATATTTTTTCATAGAATTTTGGAGGATGTTTCATTTAAGATGATAATGTCTACAAGGATAGCGTAGATTAGGAAAAATGTTGAGAATTAATTAACCCATTTATTAATTAAGAAGAATATCAACTATCCCTAACCGTCATGCACGAGGAACGCGACTGTTCGCTCGTGTCTCTACGAACCATCACGTCTATTGACTTTACATTCTCTCGACTGTTGTGTCTTGTCTATTCTAGCAATTACTAATACTATGAGTAACATCACACATACTAAGGCAAGATAAATTTTATAAGATAATAAATGAAAGACTCAATATTACTATCCATTATGAAGGTAGTAACTTAACCTAATAACATATACATATCATTATTTTATGTTACTTTCCATTGTGGGTAGTCTTACGATGGATGCTGGGGGCGGCAAATGGGGTAATTAATCGATTTCCATAACCTTTAATTATAGAAACAGAGACATTGAACAATTATTGTGATTTGAACTCAGATATCTTTTCAAAGGTGATGCTAGGAAGGATACCATAGGCAAACCAAAACAGCAACATCCAACTTACAACAAAAAGGTTGTGTTTTAACTCAGGCACTATGAGCAGAGCCAAGTAATGTTCAGACTGCGGACCCTTCTGTAAAGCTTCAACCATCAGTTAAATTCCAGGCACAAGTACCCCTAACGAGATTACTTATTACAAGGAAACTATGTTCTTTTAGGTTTCGGCAGAGCAAAGGAGGAGAACACAACTCCATTAGCAGACTACATGAAAGGGGCTAAACTAAGGATGACAGCAGAACTATTAGCGTCTTCTCGGTATTCATCATCTCTATGTCCGTCGCCTGTAGATAAAATCAGAACCTTTCACGGATCAGCTCAACTTTGGCCACTTGTAGACAAAATCAGCAACAAAATACAGTAAAAAAGCCTACACACATAAATATGCCAAGGCAAAAGACAGATATTAAGACTACAGTGAAAATCGTATGATGCATAGCTCAGCCAAATGACAAAATATTGATACAAAGGAGATCCTATGGTGCATTGCACGTGGATGGAAAATATTTTTTCAGCTAGTTGCGCGAATGAAAATTGATAAATGCATTTTTTAGCAGTATAACATTGCCATAGTGTTTTATACAGCCTACATGATCAAGCTTCATAACCTACACGATTGATTGATTCTGACAATGTCATAAGTTAGTGTATGGCCTACTAGCAGGGGAGATGCAACAGTGTTAGCTGCAAAGATAATACATACCTGATGCTTGTTCCGTTGCTCATACTACTGCAGGTGCTGGTGCTTGTACTGGTGGTGTGTTCAACCATTTCTCTATATCCTTAGGAGTTTTAAGCTCAGCTACAAGATGGTAATACGTTAAAAACTGCAGGTTGACTACAGTAAAGTAGATGTTGCATCTTCTACACTCTGATTGACTAGCATAAATGGCATACAAATGTCATCTGCAGTATTTAAAATTGATATATGAAGCATAACATCCAATAAATAAAAGATGATGCCAAAGGAAACATACCCCTCATCATTGTCCTCAGTTGTTCCGAAGCTGCAACAAAATTACATATTAAATTTCACCAAGTTTTCAGGAAGCAAATGTAAATATGCAAAAGGCTACAGGTAACAAAATGTTTTTCTCTGTTCACTAGCTAAAAATTATGTGCATAATAGCTAAAGATTCGAGATGTATAATATATGGGAGATTGTTGATGAAAAGTTCTTGAACACAGTTGGCTAGTCTATAGTTATTGCCAACTGGGTTAATAAAACCTAGCATGGTAGTCTACAAATAGCATATTTTAGACAGGTACAGGAAGGTAAACATTCAATAACCTAATGAGATGTAGTACAAGAGATCATACAGCAGTTAGAAATTTAAGTAGAATCAGATGTCTTGGTGTTCTTTTTCAGCCCTACGACAAGGCTTGCCAAGTGTTTTGAATAGCTAGCAGGAAGTATGTGTAGCCTCATTATTCAGTAAATGTTGGGACCTTGTTACAGATGTGACCTGCCACTCACTTATGCACATGACCGTGCCATAACTCATAAACCTAACATTTTATCTTGTTTTACCATGCCTGCCGGTTCAATCATGTTGGCAACAACAGTGCCTTAAGGTTAGATGTGAAAAGTTTACTACGAGCAAACACAGTCTAATAGTCGCGTGACAAAGTGACCAAGTAGTGCCAAATTTGGCCAAAAAAATATTGAAACTATGGACTGTGGCACAACAAAGTTTGGTATGTCAAGCTTCAGCTACAAGCAACACATGCGCTAAGAATAAACCTTTCACATCTAACCATTCTCCATAATCTGTCAATTGAACTAGTACTACTTAACAGACTACAAATCGCAGTTGTAATAATCTATCTGCATTACAATCCATACAGAAAGCAATACATAGGCAATAAAGTTTACACAAGATCATACCAGTAGTGACTTTCTTTAAGCGCTCTGCCTTGCGTATGCTCTGCAGCACATTATATACTACATTTAGATAAACATCAATCAAGTCACTAAACAAAATACTATTCCCATAAAAAGGAAGACTTACGGGACGCCTAAAGACAGTAAGTATGCAGATGTAGGTCAAGAACAGAAGTCCACCAGCAATGACACCAGCAATCAATGGATCCGCATCAGTCAGAAGGTACCCATACATTCCACATATACCAGCAAGGAGAGCATACTCAAGGTACATCATATATGCCAACTTGTTAATCCAAGAGGGACAATGCTCAGTAGCATGAGCCAAAGCAGCTACGCTGAGGGTAAATGGAACAGAGATAAGAGTGATGGAAAGAGCGAGTCCTTGTAAGGACTTCTTGCCACCGATCCTGGGGTGATGTCCACTCATAGCTAGGGTCGTCCCAAACACATTCACCGCATTTATTGCACCAGCGGCGATAAGAGTGGTTATCTTAGAGGCCTCAATGAAAGCCTGTGAATAAATCACAATGGATGTTAACAAAAATATCTTAGTCAGTAGAAAAATACAACAAACCCTAACCTTGTCATTATCGCAGATTAGGTCAAATGGATCGGACTTAGCCAGTGCTGCCCTCACAAAGTCCAGTGTCAATAAAGAATTGTCTAATCTCCTAAACACATTATCCAGAGGGTCCACCTCATCACCAGTTATTTCTGTTGACAAAATATAAAGCATAGCATAAAGCATTGTCATCTTGAAATTGTACATATACTGATGCATGCAAAAGCAAAAGAAGAAATGCAAATATCAAGGTGAAATTTCTATTCAGTTGCGCAATAAAACTGTTCTAGGGCCAAATTACACAAGTCATAGAAAACCTCTAAAGTTCTAGGTGCATCATCTATGGATCAGAAATCATACAAGAAAATACACTATTGGGGGCCTCTGCAGCAAAGTCCATGATTACAAAGTACTTCATTGTACTCGCTGAGAGGTCAGTTAAAACAACAAAAGGGTTACATTTATATGCAAAGTACATTCTGCCCACTATGACATTGAGTATTTGTCTGAACATAAATACCACCAACCACTAAATCTGCTGTCTCAAAGCGACAGTCAAGCTCGTATCGTGGAACTAGAACATTTCTTTGATTGATAGGTCAAAACAGAAAGCAGGCAAGCAAACAAAGTTATAGGTTTGGAAGTTAGAACTCTGAAAGACTGTCCTGTGACATCAGGCTAAGGTCTTACGATGAGGCATCACACATAGTTTACTGCAGCCCTAAAGCTCTGTTCCCTATCCAACAACTAGATCTCCTGTGCCAGAACATGAAGAGACAAAGATGTGAGCGTAGTCTTCCTAACGTACTAATCTCAGCAAATTGCCGGAATTAATCAGCATGAATTCACTAGAAAACATGCAAAATGGTTATGAATGCAAAATCAAATCGTTACATCAGAATGCACAATTTACTCACACATGACAACTGTAATTAACACATGAAAGCTAATAACTGTTTTACGAATACACCACACGTTATCTACCACTAGAAGCCTCCTAGATAATTGACGCGTTTGGTTCGGTGGAATCGCCGCTTCTGAAACGGCATCTGACGTTTGGTAAGCCCCACAACGTATTCCGTAGCAGCGTCATCACATAACGTGGGTTCACAAAACCAAAAACGCCTAGCCGAAGATGATTAGAAAACTGGAAAACAGATGCTCGAATCAAACGAAACACGCATTCGGTAGAAAAAAATGGGATGCGGATCTTCCCGATACCATGACCGCGAATAAGTTACATGAGCCCGAACCAAACGCGTAATTTGTTAGCGGCTGCGGTACCATCTTTTTGTGAAGTGGGGGCGGAGGAGCGGGTGGTGGGGGCGGAGGAGCGGGTGCGGGTGGTGGGGGCGGAGGAGCGGGTGGTGGGGGGAGGGGGGGAGCCGTCGGGGGAGCCGTCGGGGATGAGGTTCGGGTTGACGATGGACGCCATGCGGCTGCGACACGGCGACGGCGATGGTCGATCGCGGGCGGCTCGGACACGACAGCTGCGGCGGCGGCGGCGGCGGCGGAGGCGGCGGATAGTGGGATGAAACAGCTGACACCGGACTGCGGGAGACGGCGGCGGAAAATGAAAGGGGAAGGGTTTATAGGGCTGCGGCGTGAGCTTAGCGAGCTTTAGGCATATCTGGGCTCTAGGGCTTTATCTTTGGTTGGACCTGATGGGCTTCAATCTAAAATAACGATATTCCCAAGCAGCCGATGTACGGCCTTTTCACGCTAGATGTACTAGCATGTCAAGCTTTTTGCTCGTGGGTCCTACCCTCATGCCAATTTTCATGTGTTGGTAGTATTTTTTTAAGCATCTTTAACAGATCCCTTAAAATCGCGGCCCTTAAAAGCGAGATAAGGATCGAAAAAAATAGTGTTTTAAGGGCCGAAATCGGCGGCGACGGAATAGAGCCTCCAAAACCAAGAATCTTTTTTACCGCTCGAGGTAAAAGAGAATATTCTCTTTTATCGCTTGGGTTTGCGAGCTTTGTTTCGCCACCGCTGATTTTGGCCGTGCAAATTGTAAAAGCACACAAGTCAATTGACCACGATTTTGAGCAAATAAAACATAAGTAACGAGAATTCAAACATGATCTTAACACCACTATACGACTTTGAAGAGAATGAAAGGTGAGTGGCATCCTGTTGGGATACTTTACCATCATGGGAAGAATTGATCATCGATCCTTTGCCAATACCTCTTTGCGGTTTGGTCGGTGTTGGTGCACGCATCAAGAAACATCGACTCCCAAGCCTTGATCAAAATTTTGTCTTCCAATCGGGTGTAGTTCTTCGATCCTGCGTGTTTTGCTTGCGCTTCGTCGTACAACACCCCCTCGTCAATCTCCTCCACGTCATCTTCTTCCCCGTGACCGTGCACGCCACCATCCATCTTGTTGTAGCCGTACTCATCGACCAGTGTTTGATCGATGTCGACGGTGTTGTCGTCCAAGATTTGCACGAAGTCGGTCGTCGCATGATGGATATCGGCGCTACAATTGCGCTCGACATGTCACAAACAAGCCGAATGGACTCAAATGAAAGAAGTGCAGGAAATAAAAGAATCATACCTTGCTCCCATTCCATAGAACACCTTGTTGGGGAACATCGCATGGGAAACAAAAAATTTCCTACGCGCACGAAGTCCTATCATGGTGATGTCCATCTACGAGAGGGGATTTCCGATCTACGTACCCTTGTAGATCGCACAGCAGAAGCGTTAAGAAACGCGGTTGATGTAGTGGAACATCCCCACGTCCCTCGATCCGCCCTGCGAACCGTCCCACGAACCGTCCCGCGATCCGTCCCACAATCCGCTCCGATCTAGTGCCAAACGGACGGCACCTCCGCGTTCAGCACACGTACAGCTCGATGATGATCTCGGCCTTCTTGATCCAGCAAGAGAGACGGAGAGGTAGATGAGTTCTCCGGCAGCGTGACGGCGCTCCGGAGGTTGGTGGTGATCTAATCTCAGCAGGGCTCCGCCCGAGCTCCGCAGAAACGCGATCTAGAGGAAAAACTGTGAAGGTATGTGGTCGGGCTGCCGTGGTAAAAGTTGTCTCAAATCAGCCCTAATAGCTCCATATATATAGGAGGAGGGGAGGGGAGGCTTGCCTTGAGGCTCAAGGAGCCCCAAGGGCTGCGGCACCAAGGAGGAGTTGGAGTCCTCCTCCAATCCTAGTCCAACTAGGATTGGAAGGAGGAGTCCTTCTCTTCCTTCCCACATTTCCCTTTTTTCTCTTTCTCTTCTTTTGGTTTTTCTTTCTCTCTTGCGCAAGACAGCCTTGGGCTGACCCCACCTACTTGGTGCGCCACCCCCAAGGTCCTTGGGCCCTCCCAGGTGGGTGGTCCCCCCTCCCGGCGAAGATCCGGAACCCATTCGTCATTCCCGGTACATTACCGGTAATGCCCGAAAACCTTCCGGTAACCAAATGAAGTCATCCTATATACCAATCTTCGTTTCCGGACCATTCCGAAAACCCTCATGACGTTCATGATCTCATCCGGGACTCCGAACAACATTCGGTAACCAACCATATAACTCAAATACGCATAAAACAACGTCGAACCTTAAGTGTGCAAACCCTGCGGGTTCGAGAACTATGTAGACATGACCCGAGTGACTCCTCGGTCAATATCCAATAGCGGGACCTGGATGCCCATATTGGATCCTACATATTCTACGAAGATCTTATCGTTTGAACCTCAGTGCCAAGGATTCATATAATCCCGTATGTCATTCCCTTTGTCCTTCGGTATGTTACTTACCCGAGATTCGATCGTCAGTATCCGCATACCTATTTCAATCTCGTTTACCGGCAAGTCTCTTTACTGATTCCGTAATACAAGATCCCGCAACTTACACTAAGTCACATTGCTTGCAAGGCTTGTGTGTGATGTTGTATTACCGAGTGGGCCCCGAGATACCTCTCCGTCACACGGAGTGACAAATCCCAGTCTCGATCCATACTAACTCAACGAACACCCTCGGAGATACCTGTAGAGCATATTTATAGTCACCCAGTTACGTTGCGACGTTTTATACACGCAAAGCATTCCTCCGGTGTCAGTGAGTTATATGATCTCATGGTCATAGGAACAAATACTTGACACGCAGAAAACAGTAGCAACAAAATGACACGATCAACATGCTACGTTTATTAGTTTGGGTCTAGTCCATCACATGATTCTCCTAATGATGTGATCCCATTATCAAGTGACAACACTTGCCTATGGTCAGGAAACCTTGACCATATTTGATCAACGAGCTAGTCAACTAGAGGCTTACTAGGGACAGTGTTTTGTCTATGTATCCACACATGCACTGTGTTTCCAATCAATACAATTATAGCATGGATAATAAACGATTATCATGAGCAAAGAAATATAATAATAACTAATTTATTGTTGCCTCTAGGGCATATTTCCAACAGTCTCCCACTTGCACTAGAGTCAATAATCTAGTTCACATCACCATGTGATTCCAACGAATCCAACACCCATATAGTTATGGGGTCTGATCACGTCTTGCTCGTGAGAGAGGTTTTAGTCAACGGTTCTGAAACTTTCAGATCCGTGTGTTGTTTACAAATATTTATGTCATCTTATAGATGCTGCTACTATGTGCTATTCGGAAATACTCCAAATATCTACTCTACTATACGAATCCGTTTCACTACTCATAGTTATTCGGATTAGTGTCAAAGCTTGCATCGACGTAACCCTTTACGACGAACTCTTTAACCACCTCCATAATCGAGAAAAATTCCTTAGTCCATCAGTTACTAAGGATAAATTTTGACCGCTGCTAGTGATTCAATCATGGATCACTCTCTGTACCTCTCAACAGACTTTGAGTCAGGGCACACATCAGGTGTGGTACCCAGCATGGCATACTTCAGATTCTACGGCCAATTCATAGAAGACGACCTTCGTCTATTCTCTTTATTGTGTCGGGGTCGGGTTTTGAGTCTTACTCAAATTCACGCCTTACAACGCAACCAAGAACTCCTTCTTTGTTGATCTATTTTGAACTCCTTCAAAAACTTGTCAAGGCATGCATCTTGTTGAAACTTCTATTAAGCGCTTTCAATCTATCTCCATAGATCTTTGATGCTCAACGTTCAAGCAGTGCAATCCAGATATTTCTTTGAAAAACTCCTTTCAAACAACCTTGTATGCTTTACAGAAATTCTACATTACTTCTGATCCACAATATGTCAACCACATATACTTATCGGAAATTCTATAGTGCTCCCACTCACTTCTTTGGAAATACAAGTTTCTCATAAACCTTGTACAAACCCAAAATCTTTGATCATCTCATCAAAGTGTATATTCCAACTCCGAGATGCTTGCACCATTCCATTGAAGGATCGCTGGAGCTTGCATACTTGCTAGTATCTTTAGGATCGACAAAACCTCCTGGTTGTATCACATACAATGTTTGCTCAAGGAAACCGTCGAGGAAACAATGTTTTGACATCCTATGTGCAATATTTCATAAATAATGCAACAACTACTAACATAATTCTAACAGACTTTTAGCATCGCTACGAGTGAGAAAGTCTCATCATAGTCAACTATTTGATCTTGTCGGAAACATCTTTGCGACAAGTCGAGCTTTTCTTAATAGTGACTTATCACCATCATCGTCTGTCTTCCTTTTAAAGATCCATCTTTACTCAATAGTCCTATGACCACCAAGTAGTTCTTCCAAAGTCTACACTTTGTTTTCATACATGGATCCTCTCTCGGATTTCATGGCCTCGAGCCATTTGTCGGAATCCGGGCCCACCATTGCTTTCTTCATAACTCGTAGGTTCACTGTTGGTCAACAACATGACCTCCAAGACAGGGTTACCGTACCACGCTGCAGTAGTACACGACCTTGTCAACCTACGAGGTTTGTAGTAACTTGATCCGATGCTCGATGATCACCATCATCAGCTTTCACTTCAATTGGTGTAGGCGCCACAGTGAAAAGGACGTGGATGTCGCCTAGAGGGGGGGGGTGAATAGGCGCTTTAAAATAGTTAAGGTTTAGGCTTGAACAAATGCGGAATAAACTAATCGTTTAATATGTCAAGCACAAAACCTACAACAACTAGGCTCACCTATGTGCACCAACAACTTATGCTAAGCAAGATAAACAACTAAGTGATAGCAAGATATATTACAATAAAGAATATGTCTATCACAAAGTAAAGTGCATAAGTAAAGGGTTTGGGTAAGAGATAACCGAGGCACGGTTTGACGATGATGTATCCCGAAGTTCACACCCTTGCGGATGCTAATCTCCGTTAGAGCGGTGTGGAGGCACAATGCTCCCCAAGATGCCACTAAGGCCACCGTAATCTCCTCACGCCCTCGCACAATGCAAGATGCCATGATTCCACTAAGGGACCCTTGAGGGCGGTCACCGAACCCGTACAAATGGCAACCCTTGGGGGCGGTCACCGAACCCGTACACGTGGCAACCCTTGGGGGCGGTTACCGGTACCCGTACAAATTGCTCGGGGCAATCTCCACAACCTAATTGGAGACCCCGACTCTTCCCGGAGCTTCACACCACACTGATTGAGCTCCGAGACACCACCAAGCTTCTAGGACGCCAAAGCATCCACGAAGAACAATATCAAGGGTACTAAGTACCAAAGGTAGTAAGCTTCTCAACTTCTCACTTCCACGTATCACCGTGGAGAACTCAAACCGATGCAACTAATGCAATGGCAAGAACACACGAAGTGGTCAAGTCCCGCACACTCAAATCCCTCCACAACAACAAAAGCTATGGAGAAATATGAGAGGAAGAACAAGGAGCTCACAAAGAACTCCAAGATCAAGATCCAAGGGGTTCCCCTCACATAGAGGAGAAAGTGATTGGTGGAGATGTGGATCTAGATCTCCTCTCTCTTTTCCCTCACGAACAAGCAAGAATCATTGGAGGGATAGAGAGTAATCAAGCTATAAGAATGTCAACAATGGAGATAGAACAAGAGCTCAACGGATGGGTCAGACCAAGGGGGAAGAAGACCCCCTTTATATAGTGGGGGAAAGAATCAGACCGTTACCCCCACTCTCTGCCCGAGCTCCAGCGGTACTACCGCTGGCTGCAGCGGTACTACCGTTGGCACTCCAGCGGTACTACCGCCAGCTAGCGGTACTACCGCTGGCCCCAGCGGTACTACCGCTGGGCCCCTGGTAGTGCAAAGGCACTACCACCGCCAAGAAAGTCTTCGCAAAAAGGTCCGTCCACGAACAACCGCTAGGCAGGCGGTACTAAGCTCCTGGAGCGGTACTACCGCTGACCAGGGGCGGTACTACCGCGAGCCAGCGGTACTACCGCCAACTCTAGTGGTACTACCGCTAGGTCCAGCGGTACTACCGCTAGGTCCGGCGGTACTACCGCTCGCCACTGAAACAGCCATAACTTTCGCATACGAGCTCCGAATCGAGCAAACCCAAGCTTGTTGGAAATCTTAAGACCATGCGGTTATGAATATGCCAAAGATATAGAGATGTGAGATCTCTATGAATGAAGAACCGGCAAAAACTCCAACATCGAAAACATCATAGTAGATGCATATGGACTCTGTTTTCGATGAACTCGAGCTTGTCACGAAGATGACCATAAGCTCTAAAACTCACAAAGAGAAACACCAAACAAGAACCAACAAGTATGATGCAAGGATGCAAATGGTTTGAGCTCTCAACGAACGATACGATCAAGCTACTCACTTGAGAGCCCCCCTTGATAGAACAGCAATCTATCCTAACCAGAAAACCTATCAAGGGCAAACCTATACCTTGCACCTCGTCCTCTTGAGCTAGATGATGATGATCTTGGCTTCCTCAAGATTGACCACCTTTCTTGATTGTGTTGGCTTGATGAAGACTAGTTGATTGCTCCCCCATACTCACTATGGGTGAGCCACTCTTCAGCATATCTTCACAAGTCCATTGCCACCACAATGGACGGCAAGCTTCAAGCATGCTATCTTCTTGCTGATCCACTTGAACTTGCACATCGCAATCTTGATGACGATCACAACTTGACGTCATACTCCATGGGTTGTATGAGATCTTCCCTTTGACGCAAGCCCATGGAAACACACCTAACCCCCACATAGAACTCTCACGAAGACCATGGGTTAGTACACAAACACGTAATGGACAATGCTTACCATACCATGGGATCACTTGATCCCTCTCGGTACATCTTGTACGCTTTGTGTGTTGATCATCTTGATTTACTCTTTGTCTCAGATCTTGATCAACCATTGATGATGATCACAACTTGACGTCATACTCCATGGGTTGTATGAGATCTTCCCTTTGACGCAAGCCCATGTAAACACACCTAACCCCCACATAGAACTCTCACGAAGACCATGGGTTAGTACACAAACACGTAATGGACAATGCTTACCATACCATGGGATCACTTGATCCCTCTCGGTACATCTTGTACGCTTTGTGTGTTGATCATCTTGATTTACTCTTTGTCTGAGATCTTGATCAACCATGTGTCTCTATGACCATTCTTTGGATAATACCTTGAATACCATCTTGGTCATCATATAAACTCCTTGAACCCAACAGATGGACTTCAAGAAGTGCCTATGGACAAATCCATACCATGGGATCACTTGATCCCTCTCGGTACATCTTGTATGCTTTGTGTGTTGATCATCTTGATTTACTCTTTGTCTGAGATCTCGATCAACCATGTGTCTCTATGACCATTCTTTGGATAATACCTTGAATACCATCTTGGTCATCATATAAACTCCTTGAACCCAACAGATGGACTTCAAGAAGTGCATATGGACAAATCCTATAAATGTAACTTAAGGCAACCATTAGTCCATAGGAATTGTCATCAAGTACCAAAACCACATATGGAGATATATGCTCCAACACACAGGAACAACTTCGTGCGCCCTGCTACACACTGGTTGAAGTGATGGTTCAATAACCTCATCAAGTTCTACCACCCTCCCACTCAATTCTTTCGAGAGAAACCTTTCCTCGAGAAAGGATCCGTTTCTAGAAACAAACACTTTGCTTTCGGATCTGAGATAGGAGATGTACCCAACTGTTTTGGATATCCTATGAAGATGCATTTATCCGCTTTGGGTTCGAGCTCATCAGACTGAAACTTTTTCACATAAGTGTCGAAACCCCAAACTTTCAAGAAACGACAGTTTAGATTTCTCTAAACCTCAGTCTATACTGTGTCATCTCAACGGAAATACGCGGTGCCCTATTTAAAGTGAATGCGATTGTCTCTAATGCATAACCCATAAACGATAGTGGTAATTCGATAAGAGACATCATAGCATGCACCATACCAAATAGTGCGTGGCTATGACGTTCAGATAGATCATCACAATATGATGTTCGAGGTGGCATGAACTGCGAAACAATTTCCACATTGTCTTAACTGCGTACCAAAACTCGTAACTCAGATATTCATTTCTATGATCATATCGTAGACAGTTTATCCTCTTGTTACGACGAACTTCACTCCGAAACAGAATTGAACTTTTCAATATTTCAGACTTGTGATTCATTAAGTAAATACTCTTGTATCTACTCAAATCGTCATTGAAGTAAGAACATAATGATATCCACTGCGTGCCTCAACACCCATTGGACTGCATACATCAAAATGTATCACTTCCAACAAGTTACTATCTTGTTTCATCTCAATGAAAACAAGGCCTTGCTCATGTGGTATGATTTGCATGTCACTAGTGATTCAAAATCAAGTGAGTATAAAGATCCATCAGCATGGAACCTCTTCATGCAATTTATACCAACATGACTCAAGCGACAGTGCCATAAGTAAGTGGTACTATCATCATTACCTCGTATCTTTTGGCACCAATATCATGAACATGTGTAACACTACGATCGAGATTTAATAAACCATTGAAGGTGATTATTCAAGCAAATAGAGTAACCATTATTCTCTTTAAATGAATAATCGTATTGCAATAAACACGATCCAATCATGTTCATGCTTAACGCAAGCACCAAATAACAATTATTTAGGTTTAACACCAATCCCGATGGTAGAGGGAGCGTGCGACGTTTGATCATATCAACCTTGGAAACACTTCCAACACGTATCGTCGCCTCGCCTTTAGCTAGTCTCCGTTTATGCCGTAGCTTTCATTTCGTGTTACTAATCACTTAGCAACCGAATCGGTATCCAATACCCTCATGCTACTAGGAGTACTAGTAAAGTACACATTAACATTATGTATATCAAATATACTTCTTTCGACTTTTGCCAGCCTTCTTATCTACCAAGTATCTAGAGTTGCTCCACCTCAGTGACCGTTCCCCTTATAACAGAAGCACTTGGTCCCGGGCTTGGGTTTAATCTGGGGTCTCTTCATTAGTGCAGCAACTGCTTTGCCGTTTCATGAAGTATCCCTTCTAGCCCTTGCCTTTCTCGAAACTTAGTGGTTTTACTAACCATCAACTATTGATGCTCCTTCTTGATTTCTACTTTCGCAGTGTCAAACATCGCGAATCGCTCAAGGATCATTGCATCTATCCTTGATATGTTATAGTTCATCACGAAGCTCTCACAGCTTGGTGGCAGTGACTTTGGAGAACCATCACTATCTTATCTGGAAGATCAACTCCCACTTGATTCAAGCGATTGTCGTACTCAGATAATCTGAGCACACACTCAACGATTGAGCTTTTCTCCTTTACTTCATGGACAAAGAATCTCGTCGGAGGTCTCATACCTCTTAACAAGGGCACAAGCATGAAATCACAATTTCATCTCTTTAGAACATCTCTTATGTTCCGTGACGTTTCAAAATGTCTTCGGCGCCTTGCTTCTAAGACATTAAGTATTTTGTATTGAACTATCGTGTTGTCATCAGAAACGTGTATGTCGGATGTTCACAACATCTACAGACAACACTCGAGGTGCAGCACACCGAGTGGTGCATTAAGGACATAAGCCTTCTGCGCAGCAACGAGGACAATCCTCGGTTTTACAAACTCACTCTGCAAAGTTTGCTACTATCAACTTTCAACTAAATTTTCTCTAGGAACATATAAAAACAATAGAGCTATAACGCAAGCTACATTGTAATTCGCAAAGACCATTAGACTATGTTCATGACAATTAGTTCAATTAATCATATTACTTAAGAACTCCCACTCAAAAAGTAGATCTCTCTAGTCATTTGAGTGGTACATGATCCAAATCCACTATCTCAAGTACGATCATCACGTGAGTCGAGAATAGTTTCAGTGGTAAGCATCTCTATGCTAATCATATCAACTATGCGATTCATGCTCGACCTTTTGGTCTCATGTGTTCCGAGGCCATGTCTGCACATGCTAGGCTCGTCAAGCTTAACCCGAGTGTTCCGCGTGTGCAACTGTTTTGCACCCGTTGTATGTGAACGTTGAGTCTATCACACCCGATCATCACGTGGTGTCTCGAAACGAAGAACTGCCGCAACGGTGCACAGTCAAGGAGAACACAATTTCGTCTTGAAATTTTAGTGAGAGATCACCTCATAATGCTACCGTCGTTCTAAGCAAGATAAGGTGCATAAAGGATTAACATCACATGCAATTCATAAGTGACATGATATGGCCATCATCATGTGCTTCTTGATCTCCATCACCAAAGCACCGGCACGATCTTCTTGTCACCAGCATCACACCATGATGTCCATCATCATGATCTCCATCAACGTGTCGCCATCGGGGTTGTCGTGCTACTCATGCTATTACTACTAAAGCTACGTCCTAGCAATATAGTAAACGCATCTGCAAGCACAAACGTTAGTTTAAAGACAACCATATGGCTCCTGCCAGTTGCCATACCATCGACGTGCAATTCGATATTAACTATTACAACATGATCATCTCATACATCCAATATATCACATCACATCGTTGGCCATATCACATCACAAGCATACCCTGCAAAAACAAGTTAGACGTCCTCTAATTGTTGTTGCATGTTTTACGTGGTGACCATGGGTATCTAGTAGGATCCCATCTTACTTACGCAAACACCACAACAGAGATATATGAATTTCTATTTAACCTCATCCAAGGACCTCCTCGGTCAAATCCGATTCCACTAAAGTTGGAGAAACCGACACTCGCTGGTCATCTTTGAGCAACAGAGTTACTCGTAGCAATGAAACCAGTATCTCGTAAGCGTACGAGTAATGTCGGTCCGAGCCGCTTCGATCCAACAATACCGCGGAATCAAGAAAAGACTAAGGAGGGCAGCAAAACGCACATCACCGCCCACAAAAACTTTTAGGTTCTACTCGAGAAGACATCTACGCATGAACCTAGCTCATGATGCCACTGTTGGGGAACGTCGCATGGGAAACAAAAATTTTCCTACGCGCACGAAGTCCTATCATGGTGATGTCCATCTATGAGAAGGGATTTCCGATCTACGTACCCTTGTAGATCGCACGACAGAAGCGTTAAGAAACGCAGTTGATGTAGTGGAACGTCCTCACGTCCCTCGATCCGCCCCGCGATCCGTCTCGCGATCCGTCCAACGATCCGCTCCGATCTAGTGCCGAACGGACGGCACCTCCGCGTTCAGCACACGTACAGCTCGACGATGATCTCGGCCTTCTTGATCCAGCAAGAGAGACGGAGAGGTAGATGAGTTCTCCGGCAGCGTGACGGCGCTCCAGAGGTTGGTGGTGATCTAATCTCAGCAGGGCTCCGCCCGAGCTCCGTAGAAACGCGATCTAGAGGAAAAACTGTGGAGGTATGTGGTCGGGCTACCGTGGTAAAAGTTGTCTCAAATCAGCCCTAATAGCTCCATATATATAGGAGGAGGGGAGGGGAGGCTTGCCTTGAGGCTCAAGGAGCCCCAAGGGCTGCGCCACCAAGGAGGAGTTGGAGTCCTCCTCCAATCCTAGTCCAACTAGGATTGGAAGGAGGAGTCCTTCTCTTCCTTCCCACATTTCCCTTTTTTTTTCTCTTTCTCTTCTTTTGGTTTTTCTTTCTCTCTTGCGCAAGACAACCTTGGGCTGACCCCACCTACTTGGTGCGCCACCCCCAAGGTCCTTGGGCCCTCTCGGGTGGGTGGTCCCCCCTCCCGGCGAAGATCCGGAACCCATTCGTCATTCCCGGTACATTACCGGTAATGCCCGAAAACCTTCCGGTAACCAAATGAAGTCATCCTATATATCAATCTTCGTTTCCGGACCATTCCGAAAACCCTCATGACGTTCGTGATCTCATCCGGGACTCCGAACAACATTCGGTAACCAACCATATAACTCAAATACGCATAAAACAACGTCGAACCTTAAGTGTGCAAACCCTGCGGGTTCGAGAACTATGTAGACATGACCCGAGTGACTCCTCGGTCAATATCCAATAGCAGGACCTGGATGCCCATATTGGATCCTACATATTCTACGAAGATCTTATCGTTTGAACCTCAGTGCCAAGGATTCATATAATCCCGTATGTCATTCCCTTTGTCCTTCGGTATGTTACTTGCCCGAGATTCGATCGTCAGTATCCGCATACCTATTTCAATCTCGTTTACCGGCAAGTCACTTTACTGGTTCCGTAATACAAGATCCCGCAACTTACACTAAGTCACATTGCTTGCAAGGCTTGTGTGTGATGTTGTATTACCGAGTGGGCCCCGAGATACCTCTCCGTCACACGGAGTGACAAATCCCAGTCTCAATCCATACTAACTCAAAGAACACCCTCGGAGATACCTGTAGAGCATATTTATAGTCACCCAGTTACGTTGCAACGTTTGATACACGCAAAGCATTCCTCCGGTGTCAGTGAGTTATATGATCTCATGGTCATAGGAACAAATACTTGACACGCAGAAAACAGTAGCAACAAAATGACACGATCAACATGCTACGTTTATTAGTTTGGGTCTAGTCCATCACATGATTCTCCTAATGATGTGATCCCATTATCAAGTGACAACACTTGCCTATGGTCAGGAAACCTTGACCATCTTTGATCAACGAGCTAGTCAACTAGAGGCTTACTAGGGACAGTGTTTTGTCTATGTATCCACACATGCACTGTGTTTCCAATCAATACAATTATAGCATGGATAATAAACGATTATCATGAACAAAGAAATATAATAATAACTAATTTATTATTGCCTCTAGGGCATATTTCCAACACACCTCGGGGGCGGAAGTAGCGCCATGTTCGGGAGTGCTCGTGGAAGTCCTTGCCGGAGCAACCGGGGGAGGTGTTGGCGGGGCAACTTTCCCCGTGAGCTTCTTGCATTTCACACCGGAAGCCTTCCCCTTCTTCATCGGCGGTTCTCAGATTGAATTTGCATCAGAGACGGTGCCACGGGGTGGGGAGGGGTGCCTTCATGGCGGGGCCGGTGAGAGTGCCGCCCTGGACGACGATGTTGCTATGTTGCTTGCGGGGTAGCGCGATGCAACCTTCAAAGGCGACGGGCGCGGCATGATCGCCGACGAGATCTGCCAAAGGTGGTGGCACGTGGATGGCGTTTGCGGTGGTGGCTTCCGGCTGGAGGCTTCCATGCCGGCGAAGGGATGCCTAGGAAGGTGCTCCGGGGCGACCGGAA
Source organism: Hordeum vulgare subsp. vulgare (assembly GCF_904849725.1). Classification (NCBI taxonomy): domain Eukaryota; kingdom Viridiplantae; phylum Streptophyta; class Magnoliopsida; order Poales; family Poaceae; genus Hordeum; species Hordeum vulgare. Next base: position 479,439,720 of record NC_058523.1, on the reverse strand, counting down.
GGAGGTGGTTGGGGTCGGAGGGAGATGGAAGCGGGAAGAGTCACGCGGAAATGTCCCTCCCACCAAATCCCGAAGCTGGTAGGGGTCGATCTCGGGTCGGCCTCCCACCCCGTGAGTCTAAAGGTTGAGGGCAAAGTTTTTTCATGCCTCGAAAAAAAATTAGAGTTCGCGTGCCGATATGGTGTTTGGTCGGGTCGTTTTTTCTGCCCAAAACCATAAACATGCGGTTATTTTGCAGATTGACACATTTTAAGGGGTCTGCTAGAGTTGCTCCTAGGGTACGAGGTAGTGGTGCATCTTTGATGAAGAATTTCTAGATGAGATATAGGAAGCTGAGCTCATGGTGATCGTGTGGGTTCACATAGACAAATCATTAGTCGAGGTGCTTTTCATGATGCGATGATGATTGCTTGGAGGGAGTAACTTTCATAGCCATGGGAGTGAATCTATTTGTGCTAAAAGTCAACTTTTTAGGGGATTGGAAAAGGGTAACAGAAGGAGGGCCTTGGTTATTTTGTGATCTTGACATGCTGATCGAAAGTTATGATGGATATACCAAGTTGGACGAGGTAATTATGGATCTCCTCAGAGTTTGGATCCAGATTGTTCATCTCCCACCATTATACAAAAAAGCCAGCCATTCGCTCGTTATCAAAGAAGGTGGGGACGATGTTGAACGTAATGCTAAACCCTAGATAGGGGAGGGGCATATAGTGAGGGTCTGAGTTAGATTGGCTGTGAGCAAGCCGTTGATGCGGTTATGTCTCAATAACAAAAGTTTTTTTTGAAAGATCCAGCAATTTGCTCGCTTTTCCATTGATAGTAGAAAGTAGTGGGAAATACAAGATAGGGCGTTGATCCTAGGATTTAGGGGTTGGCCATAGGCTGGTCAACTCACCCTAAAGCAATATGGCTAATATCTCACAGTGGTCCCCCGAAGGGGCTCTGTGTGTAGCTGGAGCTTGCTAGTCGCCATTGCTTCATGTAGTTGGATGATATCTCTCATGCATGGTGTGTTTTTTCTGGAAAGTGCACATGTACGTTCTTGCAAGATTGCCTAATAGGTGAGAAGCAACATCGTCCTCATTCCTTTCTCCATCTTGGGGCGGTTTCTTCTTGTGTGTTTTGTGCGATGACCGTGGCTGTTTGGTGCTGCCATTCTTCTTTGGGCTTAAGGGCGTAGCTGCCCTCCCATTCTCCAACTCTTGTCTAGACTTCCTAGCCTGCTGTCAAGTCCACAATAGGTGCTTGCTTGTTTCCAAGTTTCGAACACATAGCTAGCAAAAGTATTCGTTGGGCCATCCTCTCTGTTGCAATCTGTCATTACACCACACCTTGTCCTCAAACATCAGCCACGCAAGCATCTTCATAGCTCCTGGCGCCTGATACGTCCATTTTGCATCATGCTTTCATGTTGATATTTATCGCTTTATGGGCTATTATTACACTTCACGGTACAATACTTATGCCTTTTCTCTCTTATTTTGCAAGGTTTACATGAAGAGGGAGAATGCCGGCAGCTGGAATTCTGGCCTAAAAAAGGAGCAAGTTTGAGATACCTATTGTGCACAACTCCAAAAGCCGTGAAAATCAACGAGTATTTATTTTGTAATTTATAAAAAATACTGGGCCGAAGAAGTACCAGAGGGGAGCCACCAGGAGGCCACAAGCCTGCTAGGCGCGGCCTACCCCCTGGTCGCGCCTAGGGGGCTTGTGGGCTCCCAGTTGGCCCTCTGGCCCCCTTATTTTGCTATAATGAGGGTTTCGTTCCAGAAAAAATGGAGGGGAGGATTTCGGGAGGAATCGCCACCGCCACGAGGCGGAACTTGAGCATAACCAATCTAGAGCTCCGGCAGGGCCGTCCTACTGGGGAAACTTCCCTCCTGGAGGGGGAAATCGCCGCCATCGTCATCACCAACACTCCTCTCACCGGAGGGGACTCATCACCATCAACATCTTCATCAGCGCCATCTCATCTCCAAACCCTAGTTCATCTCTTGTAACCAATCGCCGTCTCGCGACTCCGATTGGTACTTGTAAGGTTGCTAGTAGTGTTAATTACTCTTTGTAGTTGATGCTAGTTGGATTACTCGGTGGAAGATTATATGTTCAGATCCTTGATGCTATTCAATACCTATCTGGTCATGAATATTATTATGCTTTGTGAGTAGTCACTTTTGTTCCTGAGGACATGGGATAAGTCTTGCTATAAGTAGTCATGTGAATTTGGTATTCGTTCGATATTTTGATGCGTTGTATGTTGTTTTTCCTCTAGTGGTGTTATGTGAATGTCGAATACATAACACTTCACCATTATTTGGGCCTAGAGGAAGGCATTGGGCAGTAGTAAGTAGATGATGGGTTGGTAGAGTGACAGAAGCTTAAACCCTAGTTTATGCGTTGCTTCGTAAGGGGCTGATTTGGATCCACTAGTTTAATGCTATGGTTAGACTTTGTCTTAATTCTTCTGTCGTAGTTGCGGATTCTTGCGAGAGGGGTTAATCATAAGTGGAAGGTTTGTCCAAGTAAGGGCAGCACCCAAGCACCGGTTGACCCACATATCAAACTATCAAAGTAGCGAACGCGAATCATATGAACATGATGAAAACTAGCTTGACAGAAATTCGCATGTGTCCTCGGGAGCGCTTTACCTCCTATAAGAGTTTGTCCAGGCTTGTCCCTTGCTACAAAAGGGATTGGGCCACTTTGCTGCACCTTTGCTACTTGCTACTTGCTACGAATCATCTTACCACACAACTATCTGTTACTGATAATTTCAGTGCTGGGAGAGATTACCTTGCTGAAAACCACTTGTCAGATCCTTCTGCTCCTCGTTGGGTTCGATACTCTTACTTATCGAAAGGACTACGATAGATCCCCTACACTTGTGGGTCATCAAGACTCTTTTCTGGCGCCGTTTCCGGGGAGTGAAGCGCCTTTGGTAAGTGGAATTTGGTAAGGAAACATTTATATAGTGTGCTGAAATTTATTGTCAGTTGTCACTATGGGAACTAATCCTTTGAGGAGCTTGTTCGGGGTATCTTCACCTCGAACGGAAGGACAAGGAGTTGCTCCTCAACCTGTTGCAACTACTGAAATATTTGCTATGAATTTCCTTCGGGTATGCTTGAGAAACTGCTGGCTAATCCTTTTATGGGAGATGGAACATCACATCCAGACTTGCATCTAATCTATGTAGATGAAGTTTGTGGTTTATTTAAGCTTGCAGGTTCGCCCAAGGATGAGGTCAAGAAGAAGTTCTTTCCCTTATCTTTGAGGTATAAATCATTGACATGGTATAGGCTATGTGATGATACTGGATCATGGAACTACAACCGGTTGAAATTGGAATTTTCATCAAAAGTTTTATCCTATGCATCTAGTACATCGTGATCGGAATTATATTTATAATTTTTGGCCTCGTGACAGAGAAAGCATCGCTCAAGCTTGGGGGAGGCTTAAGTCAATGTTATATTCATGCCCCAACCATGAGCTCTCGAGAGATATTATCATTCAGAACTTCTATGCTCGGCTTTCTCATGATGATCGCACCATGCTTGACACTTCCTGTGCCGGTTCTTTTATGAAGAGAGATATTGACTTCAAATGGAATTTATTGGAAAGAATTAAACGCAACTCTGAAGATTGGGAGTTTGATGAAGGTAAGGAGTCAGGTATGAATCTGAAGTTTGATTGCGTTAAATCCTTTGTTGAAACTAATACTTTTTGTGATTTTAGCGCGATGTATGGACTTGACTCTGAGATAGTAGCTTCATTGTGTGAATCATTTGCTGCTCATATTGATCTACCTAAAGATAAGTGGTTTAAATACCATCCTCCCTTAGAAGTCAATGTAGTTAAACCCAATCCAGTTGAAGAGAAAGTCATTGCCTATAATGATCCTATTATTCCTAGTGCTTACATTGAGAGACCACCTTTCCCTGTTAGGATAAAGGATCACTCTAAAGTTTCAACTGTGATACGTAGGGGATACATTAGAACACCTACACCCCCTAAGCAAATTAGATTTAAACCTAGCATTGCTATTATCAAAGATCTCCTGTCCGACAATGTTGATGGCCATGATATTCACTTGTGTGAAGATGCTGCTAGAATTGCTAAACCACATGCTAGAGACAAACATAGGCCTGTTGTTGGCATGCTTGTTGTTTATGTTAAGATAGGAGATCATTGTTATCATGGTTTATGTGACGTCGGTGCTAGCGTTAGTGCAATACCTCAATCTTTATATGATGAAATTAAAGACGAGATTGCACCTGTCAAGATGGAACCTATTGATGTCACTATTCAACTTGCCAATAGAGATACTATCTGCCCTTTGGGAATTGTTAGGGATGTTGAAGTCTTGTGTGGTAAAACAAAGTATCCTGCTGATTTTCTCGTTCTTGCTACCACACAAGATAGCTTTTGTACCATCATATTTGGCAGACCTTTTCTCAATACTGTCAATGCTCATATTGACTATGAGAAGCAAACTGTCACTGTTGGCTTTGAAGGTGTGTCACATGAGTTCAATTTCTCCAAGTTTGGTAGAAAACCTCATGAAAAGGAGTTGTCTAGTAAGGATGAAACTATTGCCCTAGATTCTATTATTGTGCCTCCTACTGATCCTTTAGAGCAATACTTGCTTGACCATGAAAGTGATATGCATATGGATGAAAGGGATGAGATAGATTGAGTTATCTTTGAACAACATCCTATCCTTAAGAATAATTTGCCTGTTGAACTGCTTGAAGATCCACCCCCACCAAAGGGTCATCCTATGTTCGAGCTTAAACAGTTGCCTGATACTCTTAAGTATGCTTATCTCGATGAAAAGGAGATATATCCTGTTATTATTAGTGCTAGCCTCTCATAGCATGAAGAAAAGAAGTTACTAAAAACTCTGAGAAAGCACCGTGCTGCTATTGGATATACTCTTGATGATCTTAAGGGCATTAGTCCCACTCTATGCCAGCACAAGATTAAAACCGATCTTGATTCCAAACCAGTTGTCGATCATCAACAGAGATTAAATCCTAAGATGAAGGAGGTAGTAAGAAAAGAAATACTAAAGCTCCTAAAAGCAGGTATTATCTATCCTGTTGCTCATAGTGATTGGGTAAGTCCGGTGCATTGCGTCCCTAAGAAGGGAGGTATTACCATTGTCCCTAATGATAAGGATGAATTGAACCCACAGTGGATTATTACTGGCTATAAGATTGTGATCGATTTTATGAAATTGAATAAAGCCACTAGGAAAGATCATTACCCTTTGCCTTTTATCGACCAAATGCTAGAAAGACTGTCTAAACACACACACTTCTGCTTTCTAGATGGTTATTCTGGTTTCTCCCAAATACCCGTTGCACAATCTGATTAGGAGAAAACCACTTTCACCTGCCCTTTTGGTACCTTTGCTTACAGACGTATGCCTTTTGGCTTATGTAATGCACCTGCCACCTTCCAAAGATGTATGATGGTTATATTCTCTGACTTTTGTGAAAAGATTGTTGAGCTTTTCATGGACGACTTCTTCATTTACGGGTCTTCTTTTGATGATTGCCTCAGCAACCTTGATAGAGTCTTGCAGAGATGTAAAGATACCAACCTTGTCTTGAATTGGGAGAAGTGCCACTTTATGGTTAATGAAGGCATCGTCTTAGGACATAAAATTTCTGAAAGAGGTATTGAAGTCGATAAGGCTAAGGTTGATGCGATCGAGAAAATGCCATGCCCCACAGATATCAAAGGAATAAGAAGTTTCCTTGGTCATGCTGGTTTCTATAGAAGGTTTATTAAAGACTTCTCTAAGATTTCTAGGCCTCTTACCAATCTCTTGCAAAAGTATATTCCTTTTGTTTTTGACGATGATTGTGAGGAAGCCTTCGAAATACTTAAGAAGGCTTTGATAACTGCGCCTATTGTTCAACCACCTGATTGGAACTTACCTTTTGAAATCATGTGTGATGCTAGTGATTATGCTGTTGGTGCTGTCCTAGGACAAAGAGTTGATAAGAAGTTGAATGTTATTCACTATGCTAGTAAAACTCTAGACAGTGCCCAAAGAAACTATGCTACTACGGAAAAGGAATTTTTAGCAGTCGTGTTTGCATGTGAAAAGTTCAGATCTTACATAGTTGATTCCAAAGTCACTATTCACACTGATCACGCTGCTATTAAGTACCTCATGGAAAAGAAAGACGCTAAACCTAGACTTATCAGATGGGTTCTCTTGCTACAAGAATTTGATTTGCATGTTGTCGATAGGAAGGGTGCTGAGAACCCCGTAGCAGATAACTTGTCTAGGTTGGAGAATGTTCTTGATGACCCATGCTACGGCAACAAAAGTCCTTCCCCGGCAACGGCACCAGAAATTCTTCTGCTACGTCGACAGAAACCTTCTGTCGTCTCTTGAGCTTGCGTTGGTTTTCCCTTGAAGAGGAAAGGGTGATGCAACACAGGAGCAGTAAGTATTTCCCTCAGTTTGAGAACCAAGGTATCAATCCAGTAGGAGAATCTCGTCAAGTCCAGACTACGTGCACAAACACAAAGAGCTTGCACCCAACGCTATAAAGGGGTTGTCAATCCCTTCAAGATTGATTGCAAAGTGAGATCTGAAGGCGGAAAGTGCAACGAAGAAAAAGTGTAAGGCTGAAAATATGGTGTGGAGTAGACCCAGGGGCCATAGTGTTCGCTAGAGGCTTCTCTCAAAATAGCAAATATTACGGTGGGTGAACAAATTACTGTCGAGCAATTGATAGAACCGCACAAAGTCATGACGATATCTAAGGCAATGATAATACATATAGGCATCACGTCCGAGACAAGTAGACCGATACTTTCTGCATCTACTACTACTAGTCGAATGCTCGTGCGTTGCCACGGGAGATATATAAAAAATGATGTTACCGACCAAATCATCACACTATTCAATATTTAATGTACTTATTTTGGAGCATAAGATAATCTGATCAATTTGGTTATCAAGAGTACATTATTTATTTAGGCATATCATATAAGTGATATGAGCTCTAAATTTTATGAATAAAATTTTGTATGACAACATTTCAAAAACTAAAATTGAATCCAAACTTTAGTGAAAATACTCCCTCCTTGTTATCACTTCCTCCTTCCCGACATCTAAGGCGCGCTTGACTTTTTCTTGATCTTCATCTCACAACTTTGACAATTATTATCACTTATTGTATCTCTACAATTAGTACAAACATATATGAAATAAATTTCTTTTGCAAGAAAATAATACTCCCTCCATCCCAAAATAAGTGACTAAAAAATAAGTCAACTTTATAGTAAAGTTAGTGTAAATTTGAGTCATTGTTAAGTCACTTATTTTGGGACGGAGGCAGTACAATACAATTTATACATGTCCAACCCATGTAAATTAGTTTATAAAAATGATCAAAGTCACACAGGCGTTCATGAAGGAGGGTGTACCAAAAGTAAAAGTCTACTTCATGTATTCCGAGATGTAATACTTAAAATTGCACGACATTCCCTTGAAACATGAATACCGACTTTTGACCAAAAATCTTTGATATGATTGGCTACAATTTTCACAATACAACAATGACACACCTCGTTAAAGGTAGATGGTTTCTCCTTTACAGTAGCAAATACATGTAGAAAGCAAAGAAGTGTTATATTACAACGTCATGAATACTAGCACCAGTGTGAAGTTGTCCACCTAATGGCTACAGAACTAACTTAAAATGCTAATATTAAAGCTTAAGAGCATAGCAACATATCATATATGTTTTTTTGCACTTGTGAAAGATTAGAAAAGCAGGTTTAAATTATGATGATAAACTCATGTAGAACTACATTATGATAGTTGCCACCTATCTAAGATTATTTAGAGTCAAACTCATTCAATATGTTTGACAAAAAATGGAATGAGAAATGTAACATGTGAGATCATAGATGATGAATCCGCGACAAGTCCCGTGTCCATTTTTAGGACGCTCAACAGTATGGAGTGGGCAACCTCCAAACCTGCAAAAGATTGCTAAATAAATATCAGAATCTTCTATTTGGAGCAAACACATAAAAAGTTATGATATGAATAGCTACATTCGAGAATGGAGTTAAAACTTTGCCAAACTTGTAAAACTTGAAATTTTTACTGCTTTCAGCAACCTAACATTACTCATCACATTACTCATCTGAAATGCATATGATCTTGAAAATTATAGGTCTAATAAGAGGAAGATTTGATACAAAAGTTCTATTCAAGCATGAAATTAAACTTTGTCAAACTTCGAAATCTTGCAATGTGTTTTCTTGCTTTCAACAACTATATCTTAGTCTTCCGTGGTGAAGAATATTCTGAAACTAAATTACATAGACCTGATATGATCCATCAAGGAAAATACAAGAGCAATTTTTGAGGATGCATTTTTTGAGGATTAGATTTCACCGAGTCAAAGGCCAAATTACAAATCAACTTAAGAAATGTTCTTCCATCTGTACCTCCATCTCCATGGATCCATTGTCTTAAGTAATGCCCATGATGCAAGATGCAAACAAAAGAACAGACGTGAGCACTCACAAAAGTGGATGAATGATGTGACTTGAGACCAATGGTTCTTGAAGAAGAGTTTGTCCAAAGCTTTAGCAACAATATTCGAGTAGAGGACTATATCGAGTCTTTGTGATGGATTGGACCGCACCTAGGCTGGCCCTAGAGCAGAGGAGGGCGTACATGAGATCTAGTGCCGACCTTGCAGATTTCGTGTGGGGTGGGGCGAAGGGGGAGGCAACCCAGAGGGTCCCTAAAGCCATATGAACATGTGCATTCCCCCCTTCTATTTCAGCTGCAAATAAATACTCAGTATGACTACACGTACATATTCGTATTCTTTACTATCAGAAAAAACGGTGTCATAAACATTTTTTTGTGGCGTCATAATCATTCACCGTGAAATTGGTCAATCTTTTCAATCGACACTTACATATTTTTGTATTATTAGGTGAATTAGTAACATTTTGTTCCTATTCAAATTTGTATCTTCCTGTAGTTTTCAGTAGGTTGTTCTTCAACAACAATTAAGGCTAACTCCTCACAATTTCTAGAAGTAGAAATACTTGTTTTCTTTTTGCACGGAATCAGCACGTTACTCACACAGATGATTTGCCATAACTTTGCCAAAAACTTGAGGATTTGCCCCTGGCAAGATGGACCTACCATGAGATAACAAAAATACCATCGAACTGCCCATCAAATCACGCTCGGCTCTCGCCTGTTCTTTGTTCACCTGTTTGGCATGGATGCCGTGGCGGTGCGGCGACCTCCCTTCACCTCTCTTCTCCCTACCGCCCCTTTATTCGACTTCGTGCTCCCTTAGCCGGGACACTCCGCAGCCGCCACATCCGCCACTATGCTTCGTTGATGGCTCCCCCGGCTCCTGCTGCTGCACCATCGACTAAGCTCTGTTAGGGTACCGCATCTCCCGCCATATCTCCTCCTCACTCGGCTATCTGGTGGACCAGACCCTTGCTGTACCGCCACTTGGGAAGGCACCCATGCGTGGCTGCCAGTGACCACGCACACGGCATCGACTAGCAGCATGGCCAGCCGGGCAGCAACATCTGGCGTATGTGTCGGACGGGGCGAGCAGCGGCTGCCAGCAATGCACGGATCCACTCCAATGACTCAATCCGGCAGGTAGGTCTCCTCGCAGTCTGTTCTGGACAGTGGCGACCACTGGCGGCCTCCATGAACAGCATGTCACACTCGAGCCAAATGGATGGTTAGCTAATGTGTGACTGAGTGCTCTGTGTGTGTTGCCTGCGTGCGTGCTATAACACTTGGGCGTGGGCGATGTGCTAAGCGATCGTGTGCCTGGGCGTGTGATACATTTCCATCGCATCTACTTTTCCAAACTCTTTTGCCCTTGTTTTGGACTCTAATTTGCATGATTTGAATGGAACTAACCTCGACTAACGTTGTTTTCAGCAGAATTGCCTTGGTGTTGTTTTTGTGCAGAAATGAAAGTTCTCAGAACGTCCTGAAAATTTACAAATAATATTTCTGGAAAATATGAAAAATACCTGCGCAAAGATCTACCAGAGGGGGTGGGCCAGTGGGCCACAAGCCCTGTAGCCGCCACCCCCTGGTGGCGGCTAGCAAGCTTGTGGGGCCCATGTGGCTCTGCCGCCCCCAATCTCAGCTCTATAAGTTCACTTTCTTCCCAAAAACAATCAGGAGAGAAGATTTCGTCGCGTTTGCGATACGGAGGCACCGCCACATCCTGTTCTTCATCTGGAGGGCAGATCTGGAGTCCGTTTTGGGCTCCGGAGAGGGGAAATCGTCGCCATCGTCATCATCAACCTTCTTCCCTCTCCAATTCCATGAAGCTCTTCATCGTTCGTGAGTAATCTATTCGTAGGATCACTGGGCGGTGATGAGTAGGATGAGATCTATCATGTAATCGAGTTAGTTTTGACGGGGATTGATCCCTCGTATCCACTATGTTCTGAGATTGATGTTGCTACTACTTTGCCATGCTTAATGCTTGTCACCAGGGCCCGAGTGCCATGATTTCAGATATGAAATTATTATGTTGTCACCAATATATGTGTGTTTTAGATCCGATCTTGCAAGTTGTAGTTACCTACTATGTGTTATGATCCGACAACCCCGGAGTGACAATAACCGGAACCACTACCGGTGATGACCATAGTTTGAGGAGTTCATGTGTTCACAAAGTGCTAATGCGTTGGCCCGGTTCTTTTTTAAAAGGAGAACCTTAATATCCCGTAGTTTCCTTTTGGACCCCGCTGCCACAGGAGGGATGGACAATAGATGTCATGCAAGTTCCTTTCCCTAAGCACGTATGACGACACACATAATGCATGCCTACATCACATTGACGAACGGGAGCTAGCCACATATATCTCCGTGTTATAACTGTTGCATGATGAATATCATCCAAACAAATCACCGACCCATTGCCTACGAGTTTGTCCTACTGCTGCTGTTACTTGTTTTGCTCTGCTGCTGTTACTACTGTTGCTGCTGCTGTTACTTGCTACTGTTGCTACTTGCTACTGCTGTCACTACTGCTGTTCCTTGCCACTTCCGCTACTCGTTACACTGCTGCTACCTGCTACAATTTTGGTTCACTGGTCGTTGATGGGAAAAGACAATTTCCGTCAACGGCCAACTTTTGGCGCCATTGATACAATCGTTAGGAATAGTTTGCCGTCAATAGATCGTTTGTGACACCGTTGTTATCATATTACTTTGCTGCTGACACTTTGCTTGCAGATACTAATCTTTCACGTGTGTTTGAATCTGACACATTCAGCTGCTAATACTTGAGAGTATCCTCTCACCTCCTATAGGCGAATCAACAAATTTGGGTTGAATACTCTACCCTCGAAAACTGCCTCGATCCCACGCGCTGGTGGGTTATTGCAAGACAATTTCTAATTGTTGAGCAATCGAGAACAACATTCGTCTAGCTATTACCAGAGAGTGCTTGTCATCGTGCATGTATGTGATAGTGTGAGTGATGTGCGTATTCTGTGTGTGCATGATACGTCTCCATCGTATCTACTTTTCCAAACTCTTTTGCCCTTGTTTTGGACTATAATTTGCATGATTTGAATGGAACTAACCTGGACTGACGCTGTTATCAACAGAATTGCCTTGGTGTTATTTTTGTGTAGAAATCAAAGTTCTCCAAACGTCCTGAAAATCTACGGGGAGCAGTTTTGGAAAATATCAAAAATATCTGTGCCAACTTCCACCTAAGGGGTGGGCCAGTGGGCCACAAGCCCCTGCCCCGCCACCACCCCCTGGTGGCGGTGGGCAGGCTTGTCGGGCCCACACGGCTCTGCTGCCCCCAATCTCAGGTCTATAAGATCCCTTTCGTCCTAGAAAAAATAAAAAGAGAAGTTTTCATCGCGTTTGCGATACGGAGGCGCCGCCACCACCTGTTCTTCATCTGGAGGGCAGATCTGGAGTCCGTCTTGGGCTCCGGAGAGGGGAAATCGTCGCCATCGTCATAATCAACCTTCTTCCCTCTCTAATTCTATGAAGCTCTTCGTCATTCGTGAGTAATCTATTCGTAGGCTCGCTGGGCGGTGATGAGTAGGATGAGATCTATCATGTAATCGAGTTAGTTTTGATGGGGATTGATCCCTAGTATCCACTATGTTCTGAGATTGATGTTGCTACTACTTTGCCATGCTTAATGCTTGTCACTAGGGCCCGAGTGCCATGATTTCAGATCTGAAATTATTATGTTGTCACCAATATATGTGTGTTTTAGATCCGATCTTGCAAGTTGTAGTTACCTACTATGTGTTATGATCCGGCAACCCCGGAGTGACAATAACTGGAACCACTCCCGGTGATGACCATAGTTTGAGGAGTTCATGTGTTCACCAAGTGCTAATGCATTGGTCCGGTTCTTTATTAAAAGGAGAACCTTAATATCCCGTAGTTTCCTTTTGGACCCCGCTGCCATGGGAGGGATGGCCAATAGATGTCATGCAAGTTCTTTTCCCTAAGCACGTATGACGACACACGGAATGCATGCCTACATCACATTGACGAACGGGAGCTAGACACATATCTCTCCGTGTTATAGTTGTTGCATGATGAATATCGTCCAAACAAATCACCGATCCATTGCCTACGAGTTTGTCCTACTGCTGTTACTTGTCTTGCTGTGCTGTTGCTACCACTGTTGCTACTGCTGTTACTTGTCTTGCTCTTCTGCAGCTACTACTGTTGCTACTGCTGTTACTTGTCTTGCTCTACTGCTACTATTTCTACTACTGTAGCTTGCTACTGTTGCTACTTGCTACTGCTGTCACTACTGCTGTTCCTTGCCGCTGCTATTGCTCGTTACACTGCTACTACCTGCTACAATTTTGGTTCACAGTCCGTTGACGGGAACTGACAACTTCCGTCAACGCGGCAACGGAGGTGCCATTGATACAATCATTAGGAATAGTCTGCCATCAACAGATCGTTTCTGACACCGTTGTTATCATACTATTTTGCTGTTACTACTTTGCTTGCAGATACTAATCTTTCAAGTGTGGTTGAATCTGATAAATTCAGCTGCTAATACTTGAGAGTATACTCTCACCTCCCGTCGTGCAAACCAACAAATTTGGGTCGAATACTCTACCCTCGAAAACTGTTGCGAACCCACGCGCTGGTGGGCCGTCAACAACATTCTTCTAGTTTCGTTGTCGGGGAGTGCTAGCAGCATTCTTCTGGTGCCGTTGCAAGAGAAGGTTTGTTGTCATTAGCATTCGTCTAGCTATCGCCAAAGAGTGCAAATGAGCATTTTTCTGGCGCCGTTGCCGGGGAGGTATTGCTATATTCTCCGAGTCACTTGGGATTTATATCTGCTGATCACTATGAAGAATTTGAAGGATCTGAAGACCAAAGTCTTGCCCTCAACTACGAGGGGAGGTAAGGAATTGCCATCTAGCTTTGCACTTGATTCACCTTCAGTTATGAGTAAGTTTGCGACATCACCTCCTGCTAGAAATCTTGTTATGTCGCCTGTGCTTGATGATGCTTATGATGCTACTGCTAGAGATGCTATGCTTGATACTATGCCTGATGATACTATGCCTAATACTGCTAAAGATGCTATGCTTGATACTGCTAGAAATGCTATGCTTGATACTGCTTTGCCTGATGATGCTAGAGATGCTATTTTTCCTGATGATGCTAGAGATACTATTTTGCGTGATGTTCCGCTAGGAGTGTTCCTTGATGCTCATATTGCTAGAGTTAGTGCCAATGCTCGTGATGCTTCTGATACAGCCGATACTATTGAGATAGAACCTGCTTTTGCTCCTGCTAGATCTAGCTCTCGTAGATATGAATTGCCTGATATACTTGAGGGTTACATTATGGAGGGAGAAATAGCTAAGGATTTTCTTGCGTGTAAGGATGCCTATGACGCTGAGAAATTACTTCTCAAGTGGAAGGAAAAATCTCGGGAAGCTAGGATGAAAAATGACCCGAAGTTTGCCGCTTCGCCTATCTTTGTCACCGATAAGGATTATGAATTCTCTGTCGACCCTGAGATAATCTCTCTAGTCAAATCTGATCCTTTTCACGGTTATGAGTCTGAGACGGTCATAGCCCATCTTGCCAAACTATCCGAAATAGCCAACCTTTTCACTAATGAGGAGAAGATCTGCCACTACTATATCCTTAAGTTGTTTCCTTTCCCTCTAAAGGATGATGCTAAAGCATGGTTCACCTCTCTTGCTCCTGGATGTGTGCGTAGTCCCCAGGAGATGGTCTATTACTTCTGTGAGAAATATTTCCCTGCCCATAAGAAGCAAGCTGCCTTGCAGGAAATATACAACTTTTCTCAACTCCAAGAAGAGAGTCTTCCACAAGCTTGGGGGAGGCTCGTCCAGCTACAGAATGCTTTGCCTGATCACCCTCTTAAGAAGAACGAGATACTTGATATCCTCTATAACGGACTTACCGATGCCTCTAGAGACCACCTGGATAGTTGTGCCGGTTGTGTTTTTAGGGAACAAACTATAGAACAAGCTGAGACTCTACTGAATCACATCTTGATCAACGATAATGCTTGGACTATTCCTGAACCACCTCCTAAGCCAACTCCAAAGAAAAGAGGTATTCTATTCCTCAGTCCCGAAGATATGCAAGAAGCCAAGAAATCTATGCAAGAGAAAGGCATTAGATCTGAAGATGTCAAAAATCTACCACCTATCGAAGAGATCCATGGTCTCGGTAACCCGATACAGGTAGTGGAAGTGAATTCTCTGTGTAGATTTGATGAGAGTGATATTCCTTTTGATAAACCTGCTAGCCTATGCTTTGATGAATTTGACAACTTTATTTCCAAACAACAGAGTTTCAATGATTATGTTAGCAGACATTTGGAACAAAATGCTCGTATGCTTAGCCATTTAAGTTCTTGTGTAGACAGAAATGTCAATGATGTGAAGCTTCTGAGTAAACATGCCTCTATGATTACTACTCAGGTAGAACAAGTATTTAAAGCTCAGAATGACCTGCTCAATGAACTAAATGACAACTCTGTCAGAGTCATTACTAGAGGAGGCAAAATGACTCAGGAACCTTTGTATCCTGAAGGTCATCCTAAGAGAATTGATCAAGAGTCTCAAGGAATCAATGCTGATACACCCAGTCATCCTAAGGAGAAGAAGAAGGATGATAGAAACCTACACGCCAGTTCACCAAATACTGTCACACCTGAAGAACCTAATGATATTTCTGCGTCTGATCCAGAAACACAATCGGGTGATGAACATGAACCTGGTGACAATATGGACAGTGATGTTCATAATAATGCTCAACCTAGCCATGACGAGGATGTGGAGATTGAACCTACGGTTAATCCTCATAATCCACAACATAAGAATTACGATAAGAATGACTTCACTACTGTTGCGAAAAGGATCAGTAAGAATGACTTCACTACTCATAATTTGGATCGAATACTCTACCCTCGAAAACTGTTGCGAACCCACGCGCTGGTGGGCCGTCAACAACATTCTTCTAGTT
Source organism: Hordeum vulgare subsp. vulgare (assembly GCF_904849725.1). Taxonomy (NCBI): domain Eukaryota; kingdom Viridiplantae; phylum Streptophyta; class Magnoliopsida; order Poales; family Poaceae; genus Hordeum; species Hordeum vulgare. Next base: position 479,424,149 of record NC_058523.1, on the reverse strand, counting down.
TCGTTGTCGGGGAGTGCTAGCAGCATTCTTCTGGTGCCGTTGCAAGAGAAGGTTTGTTGTCATTAGCATTCGTCTAGCTATCGCCAAAGAGTGCAAATGAGCATTTTTCTGGCGCCGTTGCCGGGGAGGTATTGCTATATTCTCCGAGTCACTTGGGATTTATATCTGCTGATCACTATGAAGAATTTGAAGGATCTGAAGACCAAAGTCTTGCCCTCAACTACGAGGGGAGGTAAGGAATTGCCATCTAGCTTTGCACTTGATTCACCTTCAGTTATGAGTAAGTTTGCGACATCACCTCCTGCTAGAAATCTTGTTATGTCGCCTGTGCTTGATGATGCTTATGATGCTACTGCTAGAGATGCTATGCTTGATACTATGCCTGATGATACTATGCCTAATACTGCTAAAGATGCTATGCTTGATACTGCTAGAAATGCTATGCTTGATACTGCTTTGCCTGATGATGCTAGAGATGCTATTTTTCCTGATGATGCTAGAGATACTATTTTGCGTGATGTTCCGCTAGGAGTGTTCCTTGATGCTCATATTGCTAGAGTTAGTGCCAATGCTCGTGATGCTTCTGATACAGCCGATACTATTGAGATAGAACCTGCTTTTGCTCCTGCTAGATCTAGCTCTCGTAGATATGAATTGCCTGATATACTTGAGGGTTACATTATGGAGGGAGAAATAGCTAAGGATTTTCTTGCGTGTAAGGATGCCTATGACGCTGAGAAATTACTTCTCAAGTGGAAGGAAAAATCTCGGGAAGCTAGGATGAAAAATGACCCGAAGTTTGCCGCTTCGCCTATCTTTGTCACCGATAAGGATTATGAATTCTCTGTCGACCCTGAGATAATCTCTCTAGTCAAATCTGATCCTTTTCACGGTTATGAGTCTGAGACGGTCATAGCCCATCTTGCCAAACTATCCGAAATAGCCAACCTTTTCACTAATGAGGAGAAGATCCGCCACTACTATATCCTTAAGTTGTTTCCTTTCCCTCTAAAGGATGATGCTAAAGCATGGTTCACCTCTCTTGCTCCTGGATGTGTGCGTAGTCCCCAGGAGATGGTCTATTACTTCTGTGAGAAATATTTCCCTGCCCATAAGAAGCAAGCTGCCTTGCAGGAAATATACAACTTTTCTCAACTCCAAGAAGAGAGTCTTCCACAAGCTTGGGGGAGGCTCGTCCAGCTACAGAATGCTTTGCCTGATCACCCTCTTAAGAAGAACGAGATACTTGATATCCTCTATAACGGACTTACCGATGCCTCTAGAGACCACCTGGATAGTTGTGCCGGTTGTGTTTTTAGGGAACAAACTATAGAACAAGCTGAGAATCTACTGAATCACATCTTGATCAACGATAATGCTTGGACTATTCCTGAACCACCTCCTAAGCCAACTCCAAAGAAAAGAGGTATTCTATTCCTCAGTCCCGAAGATATGCAAGAAGCCAAGAAATCTATGCAAGAGAAAGGCATTAGATCTGAAGATGTCAAAAATCTACCACCTATCGAAGAGATCCATGGTCTCGGTAACCCGATACAGGTAGTGGAAGTGAATTCTCTGTGTAGATTTGATGAGAGTGATATTCCTTTTGATAAACCTGCTAGCCTATGCTTTGATGAATTTGACAACTTTGTTTCCAAACAACAGAGTTTCAATGATTATGTTAGCAGACATTTGGAACAAAATGCTCGTATGCTTAGCCATTTAAGTTCTTGTGTAGACAGAAATGTCAATGATCTGAAGCTTCTGAGTAAACATGCCTCTATGATTACTACTCAGGTAGAACAAGTATTTAAAGCTCAGAATGACTTGCTCAATGAACTAAATGACAACTCTGTCAGAGTCATTACTAGAGGAGGCAAAATGACTCAGGAACCTTTGTATCCTGAAGGTCATCCTAAGAGAATTGATCAAGAGTCTCAAGGAATCAATGCTGATACACCCAGTCATCCTAAGGAGAAGAAGAAGGATGATAGAAACCTACACGCCAGTTCACCAAATACTGTCACACCTGAAGAACCTAATGATATTTCTGCGTCTGATGCAGAAACACAATCGGGTGATGAACATGAACCTGGTGACAATATGGACAGTGATGTTCATAATAATGCTCAACCTAGCCATGACGAGGATGTGGAGATTGAACCTACGGTTAATCCTCATAATCCACAACATAAGAATTACGATAAGAATGACTTCACTACTAGGAAGCATGGTAAAGAAAGAGAGCCATGGGTTCAGAGACCCGTGCCCTTTCCTCCTAAGACATCCAAGAAAAAGGATGATGAAGATTTTGAGCGCTTCGTTGAGATGATAAGACCCATCTTTTTGCAGATGCGGTTAACTGATATGATCAAGATGTCTCCGTATGCCAAGTACATGAAAGATATCGTGACTAATAAACGAAAGATACCAGATCTTGAGATCTCCACCATGCTTTCCAACTACACTTTCAAAGGTGGAACTCCTAAGAAACTTGGTGATCCCGGAGTGCCCACTGTACCTTGCTCCATTAAAGGAGATTACGTAAGAACTGCCTTATGTGACCTTGGAGCCGGTGTTAGTGTTATGCCGCTCTCTCTTTATCGTAGACTTGAGTTGGATAAGTTGACACCCACTAAAATTTCTTTACAAATGGCCGACAAATCAACTGCTTTCCCTATCGGCATTTGCGAGGATGTGCCTGTTGTGGTTGCTAACACCACTATCTTAACAGACTTTGTTATCTTGGATATTCCCGAGGACGATGCCATGGCTGTCATCCTCGGAAGACCCTTTTTAAACACTGCAGGGGTTGTTATAGATTGCAACAAAGGCAATATCACTTTCCACATCAACGGTAATGAGCACACAATGCACTTTCTGAAGAAACGATATCCAGTACATTGCATCAATGCTATCGAAAAGACTTCATCGATTCTCACTGGGAGCTTTGAATGCCCTATTCCTCGTGTCAAGATGAAGTATGATTTGCTTGTTGGGAAGATACATATCCCCATTGAGGTGAATTAGTGGCTATTAGAAAATTCTCCGTTCTCTCTTGCGATTCGAGAAGGTTTTGTCATAAGGACTTGATCAATCCCATTGACGGATTTCTTTCGATGACATTGAAACGGATGAATCAAAGAGTCACATACCTCTGTTTTAAGTTTTATTTTTCTGTTGCTTAAAATAAAAATGATAGAATTAGTTTAGTTTTTCCTGTTTTCTGTTCTAGCGTCCCAGAGAAAAATACCTCAAAAATAAAAGTTCTCCGATGGTCCTGAAAATTTAGTATGATTTTTTCTGGAATTTTTGAAAATTTATGGGCCTAAGAGATGGACTAGGGGCCACACCAGTGGGCCACAAGACCTGCCACCGCCACCTACCCCCTGGTGGTGGGGTGCAAGCTTGTGGGGCCCACAGGCACCCCCTCCACTCATTCCAGCTCCCAGCCTCTTCTTCCACCTCCAGAAAAAATTGTTTCGCAGCTCAAACTCGTGTTCTTGCTCATTTGACTGTGATTTTCGATCTCCTTGCTCAAAGCACCATTCTCCGAACTGTTTTGGGGAAATTACTCCTTGGTAAGTGACTCCTCCATTGGTCCAATTAGTTTTTGCTCTAGTGCTTTATCCTTCGCGAATTCTTGCTACCTTGGTGACCCTGTTCTTGAGCTTGAAAGGTTGATTTTAGCTGGTCCCGAGTAGTTTTAGCGCGTGATACGGTCTCTAGGCACTAGTAGGAGTAGTTGCTACAAGTTGGGTTAATCCTTATTCATTTTTTTTCTCAATGTCTCTAAAAATTCAGAATTTTTCAGAGCTAGAAAAAGGAAAAGAGGAGGAGGTTCTTGAGAGGCTCTTCAAGCCGTAACCACTAGGAGGATTAGAAGAACCACCCCAAGTACATAGTCCCTCGAGTCACAGAAGTTCGAGCGTGCGAGTGGCCAAGTGGTGAATTTTTGCGCGCCGTCGGACTTTATGAAGACTTTTATTACTTGGTGGAGAACGCAGGTCTTACTGCGTTCGTTGAAGATAAGTGCCCACAATATCTCCTCCTCACCAATATTTTCGTTCAAAGCTTCAACTTTTATCCGAGGAAGAATCCTCCCATGGTTAAGTTCATGATATACGATATCCCCCAGTGCATGACGCTGCAGGACTTTTGCAATGTATGCAAATTACCTTATGTTTGGGATATCCGTGACCCTCGTCCACGGGACTTGGAGGATTTCATTGGTTCTATTGTTGTTGGAGAGGAGAGAGGACTGTCTCATGCTAGAATTGCTAGCATACATTTTCCTGTGCTTCGGTACTTCTCACTATTTGTGGGAAAATGTTTGATTGGCCGTGGGGAGGCTGGATCACTTAGTTCTCCAGACCTTGCGGTTTTGCGCGAAGGCCTTTATAACGATAAGACTTACATCCTAGGTGCTATAGTGGCCTAGCGGTTGAGCATCAACCGTTCCAAGGGTGTCGTCTATGGAGGTATCTATGCTACCCGTCTTGCCAGACACTTTGAGATACCCATTAGACTGGGAGAGGAAGGAGAGATCCTTCTCCCTGAGAAATATCTGGATTATGACAGCATGGCTCGCCATGATTTTCTGGATAGAGATGCTAGTAGACGGATGATTTATAACCTGGTATTTAGTCAGGGGTACTCGAGAGACTATTACTTTGCCTGCTCCTTCTTTGTTCGATCTTCATGCAAGCAGGTACACTATTATGCCCTCGGACATCTACGCATATTGGGGCTTGGCCCAACCACAGGCGCCCGTGCCCGAGCCGCCAGTCGAGTACCAGACGCTAGTTTATCAGTGGGAGCCAGAGGAGCTCACACGGCAGTGGCATCCACAGCCTGCTCGAGAGTATCTTGGAGCTGGTTATTTTCCACCTTGGGAGTAGACCAAGCTAGGCCAAAAGCCTAAGCTTGGGGGAGTACGTGTTCTCACCGACCTTACATTCATGCTTATGCTTTCGCTTTGTTAGCCGGTGTTTACACTTTGCCACTGTATTATCCTTGCTAGTTTCTTTTCTTTCTCTTGTTTTCTTGTTTTGTGTCCTTTTGAGAAAACCCAAAAAGATTTTTCGTTCTTCTTTTGCTTGTTGGGAGCTTTCCCGTGTAAATAGTTTTCTTTTTCTTTGTGTCAAGGTAGAAGATATTGGTTACAATGTTTAGTGGTTCTTGCATGCTTACCTGTTTAGCTTTCAAAGAGCCATATTACTTTGTCTTCTCCTTTGTGTTTGCCTGCAGATTCAGCTTAGTCCAGTGCGCTTATTATTGTTTTCATCGTTCGATCGTGCAAATGAAAGGCAACAATGATGATATATGATGAAGTGACTGAGACTGAAAAGCTGGTATGAACTCTATCTATTTTTTTTTGTAAATATGACTAGCTTGTCGACCCAGATTTAGCTTTGTTGTGAGAGAACCATGTTTGCAATGACAACTTAGAGATCATAGTTTCTGATGCCATGCTTATTTAGCCGAGAGCTTATAATGGTTTGTCTTGAATGCCAACATAGATTTTGAGATGACTATGATGTAGTATGATAGGATGGTATTCTCCTTTGAATGTTTCAAGTGGCTTGACTTGGCGCATGTTCATGCATGTAGTTGAAACAAAATCAACATAGCCTCTATGATGTTTGTGTTCATGGTGATTTATATCCTGTTCATGCTTGCATTTAATGTTAGTCAAACTCATTGCATCTTGATGTCTGTTGTCGCTCTCTAGTTGGCCGCTTCCTTGTCTTTTGCTATCCTTCACTTGTATTAAGCGGAATACTGCTTGTGCATCCACTTCCATAAACCCAAAAGTTTTTCCATGAGAGTCCACCATACCTACCTATTTGCGGTATCTACCTGCCGTTCCAAGTAAATTTGCATGTGCCATTCTCTAAACCTTCAAGAAATAATCTGTTTTGCATGCCTGAACCGCTCATGTGGTGATAGAGGGCTATCGGTATCTTCCATGCTAGGAGTGTTATCCTCGACATGTGTTTATTCACAGTCATTCATGAGAAAGGGGCCGGTAATTGGAATGCCCAGTTCCACGCTTAAATCGAAAACATAACTGTAAAACAAGACTCCCCCCGGATTGATGGTAGTATGGATGGTACCCGAGGATTCGGCTAGCCGTGGAGTGTGATTGATTGGTGGTGGGGGGGGGGTTAAAACTTTACTTTTCTGTTTGGGAACCGCCTATAGCACGAGTAGCATGGAAGATATTGAGAACTCTTGGTCATTGCGTTGACAATGAAAGTATGCCACCCAAAATTATTATCTCTGTTTAGACAGCATGAGCTCTCGCACTCTGCAAATCAATGCTTCCCTCTGCGAAGGGCCTGTCTATTTATTTTCCTGTTGAGTCATCCTCCTCTTATATATGCACCAATTAGAGAGCACCTCTGTCATTTTTATGCTTTGCTTTTGATTGATATTGAGTATGACTATGACTAGATCTTCGTTGCTATGAATTACAATGTTTAGTCAGCCCTTGATCTTTGAAAGTGCTCTGCATTTATGTTTTGCGGTCTCAGAAAGTGATAGCGAGATACCACCTATTCATATTGCTTCATGCTTGTTTTGATTGAAGTGTTGGTATATGAAACTCATTATTATTTGCTCATTAGCTCATTATGCCATTGATATTAGTTTACCGTGAGACCTTTGTGTCATTTGCTTATGTGGTTAACTTGTGATCTTGCTAAAATTCTGGTTATGAGTTAGACATAGTTGCAACAACAAGATCAAACAGAGTTTGTCAAAGTTTTTCTTTCTCTCAGTTTGTCAACTGAGTTGCTTGAGGACAAGCAAGGTTTTAAGCTTGGGGGAGTTGATACGTCTCCATCATATCTACTTTTCCAAACTCTTTTGCCCTTGTTTTGGACTATAATTTGCATGATTTGAATGGAACTAACCTGGATTGACGCTGTTTTCAGCAGAATTGCCTTGGTGTCATTTTTGTGCAGAAATCAAAGTTCTCCAAACATCGTGAAAATCTACGGGGAGCAGTTTTGGAAAATATCGAAAATATCTGCGCCAAGTTCCACCTCACGGGGTGGGCCAGTGGGCCACAAGCCCCTGCCCCGCCACCACCCCCTGGTGGCGGTGGGCAGGCTTGTAGGGCCCACACAGCTCTGCCACCCCCAATCTCAGGTCTATAAGATGCCCTTCGTCCCAGAAAAAATAAAAAGAGAAGTTTTCATCGCGTTTGCGATACGGAGGCGCCGCCACCACCTGTTCTTCATCTGGAGGGAAGATCTGGAGTCCGTCTTGGGCTCCGGAGAGGGGAAATCGTCGCCATCGTCATAATCAACCTTCTTCCCTCTCTAATTCCATGAAGCTTTTCGTCGTTCATGAGTAATCTATTCGTAGGCTCACTGGGCGGTGATGAGTAGGATGAGATCTATCATGTAATCGAGTTAGTTTTGATGGGGATTGATCCCTAGTATCCACTATGTTCTGAGATTGATGTTGCTACTACTTTGCCATGCTTAATGCTTGTCACTAGGGCCCGAGTGCCATGATTTCAGATATGAAATTATTATGTTGTCACCAATATATGTGTGTTTTAGATCCAATCTTGCTAGTTGTAGTTACCTACTATGTGTTATGATCCAGCAACCCCGGAGTGACAATAACCGGAACCACTCCCGGTGATGACCATAGTTTGAGGAGTTCATATGTTCACCAAGTGCTAATGCGTTGGTCCGGTTCTTTACTAAAAGGAGAACCTTAATATCCCGTAGTTTCCTTTTGGACCCCGCTGCCACGGGAGGGATGGACAATAGATGTCATGCAAGTTCTTTTCCCTAAGCACGTATGACGACACACGGAATGCATGCCTACATCACATTGACGAGATTGAAATAGGTATGCGGATACCGACAATCGAATCTCGGGCAAGTAACATACCGAAGGACAAAGGGAATGACATACGGGATTATATGAATCCTTGGCACCGAGGTTCAAACGATCAGATATTCGTAGAATATGTGGGATCCAATATGGGCATCCAGGTCCCGCTATTGGATATTGACCGAGGAGTCACTCGGGTCATGTCTGCATAGTTCTCGAACCCGCAGGGTCTGCACACTTAAGGTTCGACGTTGTTTTATGCGTATTTGAGTTATATGGTTGGTTACTGAATGTTGTTCGGAGTCCCGGTTGAGATCACGGACGTCACGAGGGTTTCCGGAATGGTCCGGAAACGAAGATTGATATATAGGATGACCTCATTTGATTACCGGAAGGTTTTCGGAGTTACCAGGAATGTACCGGGAATGACGAATGTGTTCCGGGTGTTCACCGGGGGGGGGGGGGGCAACCCACCCCGGGGAAGCCCATAGGCCTTGGGGGTGGCGCACCAGCCCTTGGTGGGCTGGTGGGACAGCCCAAGAAGGCCCTATGCGCCGTAGGAAGAAAATCAAAGAGAAAAAAAGAGGAGGTGGGAAAGGGGAGAAGGACTCCACCTTCCAAACCTAGTTGGATTCGGTTTGGAAGGGGAGGACTTCCCCCCTTGGCTCGGCCAACCCCCTTGGGGCTCCTTTAGCCTCAAGGCAAGGCCCCCCTCTCCCTCCTATATATAGTGGGGTTTTAGGGCTGATTTGAGACAACTTTTTCACGGCAGCCCGACCACATACCTCCACGGTTTTTCCTCTAGATCGCGTTTCTGCGGAGCTCGGGCGGAGCCCTGCCGAGATCAGATCACCACCAACCTCCCGAGCGCCGTCATGCTGCCGGAGAACTCATCTACCTCTCCGTCTCTCTTGCTGGATCAAGAAGGCCGAGATCATCGTCGAGCAGTACGTGTGCTGAACGTGGAGGTGCCGTCCGTTCGGCACTAGATCGTGAGACGGATCGCGGGACGGTTCGTGGGACGGTTCGCGGGGCGGATCGAGGGACGTGAGGACGTTCCACTACATCAACCGCGTTCACTAACGCTTCTGCTGTGCGATCTACAAGGGTACGTAGATTCGAAATCCCCTCTCATAGATGGATATCACCATGATAGGTCTTCGTGTGCGTAGGAAATTTTTTGTTTCCCATGCGACGTTCCCCAACAGTGGCATCATGAGCTAGGTTCATGCGTAGATGTAATCTCGAGTAGAACACAAAAGTTTTTGTGGGCGGTGATGTGCGTTTTGCTGCCCTCCTTAGTCTTTTCTTGATTCCGCGGTATTGTTGGATTGAAGCGGCTTGGACCGACATTGCTCGTACTCTTACGAGAGACTGGTTTCATCGCTACGAGTAACCCCGTTGCTCAAAGATGACTGGCAAGTGTCGGTTTCTCCAACTTTAGTTGAATCTGATTTGATCGAGGAGGTCCTTGTATAAGGTTAAATAGCAATTCATATATCTCCGTTGTGGTGTTTGCGTAAGTAAGATGCGATCCTACTAGATACCCATGGTCACCACGTAAAACATGCAACAATAATTAGAGGACGTCTAAATTGTTTTTGCAGGGTATGCTTGTGATGTGATATGGCCAACGATGTGATGTGATATATTGGATGTATGAGATGATCATGTTCTAATAGTTAATATCGACTTGCACGTCGATGGTACGGCAACCGGCAGGAGCCATAGGGTTGTCTTTAAACTAACGTTTGTGCTTGCAGATGCGTTTACTATATTGCTAGGACGTAGCTTTAGTAGTAATAGCATGAGTAGCACGACAACCCCGATGGCGACACGTTGATGGAGATCATGATGATGGAGATGATGGTGTGACGCCGGTGACAAGAAGATCGTGCCGGTGCTTTGGTGATGGAGATCAAGAAGCGCATGATGATGGCCATATCATGTCACTTATGAATTGCATGTGATGTTAATCCTTTATGCACCTTATCTTGCTTAGAACGACGGTAGCATTATGAGGTGATCTCTCACTAAAATTTCAAGACGAAATTGTGTTCTCCCCGACTGTGCACCGTTGCGACAGTTCTTCGTTTCGAGACACCACGTGATGATCGGGTGTGATAGACTCAACGTTCACATACAACGGGTGCAAAACAGTTGCACACGCGGAACACTCAGGTTAAGCTTGACGAGCGTAGCATGTACAGACATGGCCTCGGAACACATGAGACCGAAAGGTCGAGCATGAATCGTATAGTTGATATGATTAGCATAGAGATGCTTACCACTGAAACTATTCTCGACTCACGTGATGATCGGACTTGAGATAGTGGATTTGGATCATGTACCACTCAAATGACTAGAGAGATGTACTTTTTGAGTGGGAGTTCTTAAGTAATATGATTAATTGAACCAATTGTCATGAACATAGTCTAATGGTCTTTCCGAATTACGATGTAGCTTGCGCTATAGCTCTACTGTTTTTATATGTTCCTAGAGAAAATTTAGTTGAAAGTTGATAGTAGCAAACTTTGAAGAGGATTGTCCTCGTTGCTGCGCAGAAGGCTTATGTCCTTAATGCACCACTCGGTGTGCTGCACCTCGAGCGTCGTTTGTGGATACTGTGAACATCCGACATACACGTTTCTGATGACTACAAGATAGTTCAGTGCAAAATACTTAATGGCTTAGAAGCAAGGCGCCGAAGACGTTTTGAAACGTCACGAAACATAAGTGATGTTCTAAAGAGATGAAATTGTGATTTCATGCTCGTGCCCTTGTTAAGAGGTACGAGACCTCCGACAAGATTCTTTGTCCACAAAGTAAAGGAGAAAAACTCAATCGTTGAGCGTGTGCTCAGATTGTCTGAGTACGACAATCGCTTGAATCATGTGGGAGTTAATCTTCCAGATGAGATAGTGATAGTTCTCCAAAGTCACCGCCACCAAGCTGTGAGAGCTTCGTGATGAACTATAACGTATCAAGGAGATACAATGATCTTTGAGTGATTCGCAATGTTTGACACTACGAAAGTAGAAATCAAGAAAGAGCATCAATAGTTGATGGTTAGTAAAACCACTAAGTTTCGAGAAAGGCAAGGGCTAGAAGGGATACTTCGTGAAACGGCAAAACAGTTGCTGCACTAATGAAGAGACCCAAGATTAAACCCAAATCTAAGACTAAGTGCTTCTGTAATGAGGGGAACAGTCACTGAGGCAGAGCAACTCTAGATACTTAGTAGATAAGAAGGCTGGCAAAAGTCGAAAGAAGTATATTTGATATACATGATTTGTACTTTACTAGTACTCCTGGTAGCATGAGGGTATTGGATACCAGTTCGGTTGCTAAGTGATTAGTAACACGAAATGATAGCTACGGCATAAACGGAGACTAGCTAAAGGCGAGGTGACGATACGTGTTGGAAGTGTTTCCAAGATTGATATGATCAGAACGTCGCACGCTCCCTCTACCATCGGGATTGGTGTTAAGCCTAAATAATTGTTATTTGGTGCTTGCGTTAAGCATGAACATGATTGGATCGTGTTTATTGCAATACAATTATTCATTTAAAGAGAATAATGGTTACTCTATTTGCTTGAATAATCACCTTCAATGGTTTATTGAATCTCGATCGTAGTGTTACACATGTTCATAATATTGGTGCCAAAAGATACGAGGTAATGATGATAGTACCACTTACTTGTGGCACTACCGCTTGAGTCATGTTGGTATAAATTGCATGAAGAGGCTCCATGCTGATGGATCTTTATACTCACTAGATTTTGAATCACTAGTGACATGCAAATCATACCACATGACCAAGGTCTTGTTTTCATTGAGATGAAACAAGATAGTAACTTGTTGGAAGTGATACATTTTTGATGTGTGCAGTCCAATAAGTGCTAAGGCACGCAATGGATATCATTATGTTCTTACTTCACTGACGATTTGAGTAGATACATGAGTATTTACTTAATGAATCACAAGTCTGAAATATTGAAAAGTTCAATTCTGTTTCGGAGTGAAGTTCGTCGTAACAAGAGGATACATTGTCTATGATATGATCATAGAAATGAATATCTGAGTTACGAGTTTTGGTACGCAGTTAAGACAATGTGGAAATTGTTTCGCAGTTCATGCCACCTGGAACATCATAGTGTGATGATGTGTCCGAACGTCATAGCCACGCACTATTTGGTATGGTGCATGCTATGATGTCTCTTATCGAATTACCACTATCGTTTATGGGTTATGCATTAGAGACCACCGCATTCACTTTAAATAGGGCACCGCGTATTTCCGTTGAGATGACACAATATAGACTGAGGTTTAGAGAAATCTAAACTGTCGTTTCTTGAAAGTTTGGGGCTTCGACACTTATGTGAAAAAGTTTTAGTCTGATAAGCTCGAACCCAAAGCGGATAAAATGCATCTTCATAGGATATCCAAAACAGTTGGGTACATCTCCTATCTCAGATCCGAAAGCAAAGTGTTTGTTTCTAGAAACGGATCCTTCCTCGTGGAAAGGTTTCTCTCGAAATAATTGAGTGGGAGGGTGGTAGAACTTGATGAGGTTATTGAACCATCACTTCGACCAGTGTGTAGCAGAGCGCAGGAAGTTGTTCCTGTGGCGCCTACACCAATTGAAGTGAAAGCTGATGATGGTGATCATCGAGCATCGGATCAAGTTACTACAAGCCTTGTAGGTTGACAAGGTCGCGTACTACTGCAGCGTGGTACGGTAACCCTGTCTTGGAGGTCATGTTGTTGAGCAACAGTGAACCTACGAGTTATGGAGAAAGCAATGGTGGGCCCGGATTCTGACAAATGGCTGGAAGCCATGAAATCCGAGAGAGGATCCATGTATGAAAACAAAGTGTAGACTTTGGAAGAACTACTTGATGGTAGTAAGACTATTGAGTAAAGATGGATCTTTAAAAGGAAGACAGACGATGATGGTGATAAGTCACTACTAAGAAAAGTTCGACTTGTCGCAAAGATGTTTCCGACAAGATCAAACAGTTGACTATGATGAGACTTTCTCACTCGTAGCGATGCTAAAAGTCTATTAGAATTATGTTAGTAGTTGCTGCATTATTTATGAAATATTGCACATAGGATGTCAAAACATTGTTTCCTTGACAGTTTCCTTGAGCAAACATTGTATGTGATACAATCAGGAGGTTTTGTCGATCCTAAAGATACTAGCAAGTATGCAAGCTCCAGCGATCCTTCAATGGACTGGTGCAAGCATCTAGGAGTTGGAATATACACTTTGATGAGATGATCAAAGATTTTGGGTTTGTACAAGGTTTATGAGAAACTTGTATTTCCATATAAGTGAGTGGGAGCACTATAGAATTTCTGATAAGTATATGTGGTTGACATATTGTGGATCAGAAGTAATGTAGAATTTCTGTAAAGCATACAAGGTTGTTTGAAAGGAGTTTTCAAAGGAATACCTGGATTGCGCTACTTGAACGTTGAGCATCAAAGATCTATGGAGATAGATCGAAAGCGCTTAATAGAAGTTTCAACAAGGTGCATGCCTTTACAAGTTTTTGAAGGAGTTCAAAATAGATCAACAAAGAAGAAGTTCTTGGTTGCGTTGTAAGGTGTGAATTTGAGTAAGACTCAAAACCCGACCACGGCAGAATAAAGAGAATAGACGAAGGTCGTCTTCTATGCCTTAGCCGTAGACTCTAAAGTATGCCATGCTGAGTACCGCACCTGATGTGTGCCTTGGAGCAAGTCTGTTAAGAGGTACACAGAGTGATCCAGGATTGAATCACTGATCAGCGGTCAAAGTTATCCTTAGTAACTAAATAGACTAAGGATTTTTCCTCGATTATGGAGGTGGTTAAAGAGTTCGTCGTAAAGGGTTATGTCGATGCAAGCTTTGACACTAATCCGAATAACTATGAGTAGTGAAACGGATTCGTATAGTAGAGTAGATATTTGGAGCATTTCCGAATAGCACGTAGTAGCAGCATCTATAAGATGCCATAAAGATTTGTAAAGAACGCACGGATCTGAAAGTTTCAGAACCGTTGACTAAAACCTCTCTCACGAGCAAGACGTGATCAGACCCCAGAACTATATGGGTGTTGGATTCGTTGAAATCACATGGTGATGTGAACTAGATTATTGACTCTAGGTGCAAGTGGGAGACTGTTGGAAATATGCCCTAGAGGCAATAATAAATTAGTTATTATTATATTTCTTTGTTCATGATAATCGTTTATTATCCATGCTATAATTTTATTGATTGGAAACACAGTGCATGTGTGGATACATAAACAAAACACTGTCCCTAGTAAGCCTCTAGTTGACTAGCTCGTTGATCAAAGATGGTCAAGGTTTCCTGACCATAGGCAAGTGTTGTCACTTGATAACGGGATCACATCATTAGGAGAATCATGTGATGGACTAGACCCAAACTAATAGACGTAGCATGTTGATCGTGTCATTTTGTTGCTACTGTTTTCTGCGTGTCAAGTATTTGTTCCTATGACCATGAGATCATATAACTCACTGACACCGGAGGAATGCTTTGTGTGTATCAAACGTCGCAATGTAACTGGGTGACTATAAAGATGCTCTACAGGTATATCCGAAGGTGTTCGTTGAGTTAGTATGGATCAAGACTGGGATTTGTCACTCCGTGTGACGGAGAGGTATCTCGGGGCCCACTCGGTAATACAACATCACACACAAGCCTTGCAAGAAATGTGACTTAGTGTAAGTTGCGGGATCTTGTATTACGGAATGAGTAAAGAGACTTGCCGGTAAACGAGATTGAAATAGGTATGCGGATACCGACTATCGAATCTCGGGCAAGTAACATACCGAAGGACAAAGGGAATGACATACGGGATTATATGAATCCTTGGCACTTAGGTTCAAACGATAAGATATTCGTAGAATATGTGGGATCCAATATGGGCATCCAGGTCCCGCTATTGGATATTGACCGAGGAGTCACTCGGGTCATGTCTGCATAGTTCTCGAACCCGCAGGGTCTGCACACTTAAGGTTCGACGTTGTTTTATGCGTATTTGAGTTATATGGTTGGTTACCGAATGTTGTTCGGAGTCCCGGATGAGATCACGGAAGTCACGAGGGTTTCCGGAATGGTCCGGAAACGAAGATTGATATATAGGATGACCTCATTTGATTACCGGAAGGTTTTCGGAGTTACCGGGAATGTACCGGGAATGACAAATGGGTTTCGGGTGTTCACCGGGGGTGGGGGGGGGGCAACCCACCCCGGGGAAGCCCATAGGCCTTGGGGTGGCGCACCAGCCCTTGGTGGGCTGGTGGGATAGCCCAAGAAGGCCCTATGCGCCATAGGAAGAAAATCAAAGAGAAAAGAAAAAAAAGAGGAGGTGGGAAAGGGGAGAAGGACTCCACCTTCCAAACCTAGTTGGATTCGGTTTGGAAGGGGAGGACTTCCCCCCTTGGCTCGGCCGATCCCCTTGGGGCTCCTTGAGCCTCAAGGCAAGGCCCCCCCTCTCCCTCCTATATATAGTGGGGTTTTAGGGCTGATTTGAGACAACTTTTTCACGGCATCCCGACCACATACCTCCACGGTTTTTCCTCTAGATCGCGTTTCTGCGGAGCTCGGCCGGAGCCCTGCCGAGATCAGATCACCACCAACCTTCGGAGCACCGTCACGCTGCCGGAGAACTCATCTACCTCTCTGTCTCTCTTGCTGTATCAAGAAGGCCGAGATCATCGTCGAGCTGTACATGTGCTGAACACGGAGGTGCCGTCCGTTCGGCACTAGATCGTGAGATGGATCGCGGGACGGTTCGTGGGACGGTTCGCTGGGCGGATCGAGGGACGTGAGGACGTTCCACTACATCATCCGCGTTCACTAACGCTTCTGCTGTGCGATCTACAAGGGTACGTAGATCAGAAATCCCCTCTCGTAGATGGACATCACCATGATAGGTCTTCGTGCGCGTAGGAATTTTTTTGTTTCCCATGCGACGTTCCCCAACAGCTTGTGGGGTCCCTGCAGGCCCCCTGCCCTGATTCTCAGGCTTCCCGATCTTTTTCTGTTTTGGAAAAAATCTTTTTGGCAGTTTCATTCCGTTTGGACTCCGTTCAAACTCCTCCTCTGAAAGGGGTCAAAAACATGGAAAAAACAAGAAGTGGCACTTGGCACTGAGTTAATAAGTTAGTCCCAAAAAATATATAAAAGGCATGCAAAACATCCAAAGTTTGACAAGATAATAGCATGTAACCATCAAAAATTATAGATACGTTGGAGACGTATCAAGCATCCCCAAGCTTAATTCCTGCTCGTCCTCGAGTAGGGAAGTGATAAAGAATAAATTTTTGATGTGGAGTGCTACCTAGCATAGTTGTCCTTTGCAACTTCTTTCATGTGACATGAATGTTCAGATCCGTAAGATTCAAAACAATAGTTTGCTATTGACATGAAAACAATAATAATTCAAGCAAACTAGCAAGGTAATCATGAACTTTCAAAATAACAAGGCCAAAGAAAGTTATCCCTACAAAATCATATAGTCTGGCTATGCTCCATCATCCTCACACAACTAATGTAAATCATGCACAACCCTGGTATTGGCCAAGTAATTGTTTTAGCACTCTTATTTTCTCAAACTTTTTATAACTATCACACAATACATGAGTGTGAGCCATGGATATAGCACTATAGGTGGAATAGAGTGTGGTGGTGGTTGTGAGACAAAAAGCAGGAGATGGTCACATTGACTCGACGTATCAAAGGGCTATGGATATGCCCATTAATAGATATCAATGTGAAAGTGTAGGGATTGCCATACAAAGGATGCACTAGAGCTATAAGTATGTGAAAGCTCGAAAGGAGAACTAGTGGGCGTGCATCCAACTTGCTTGCTCACGAAGACCTAGGGAAATTTGAGGAAGGCCATCATTGGAATATACAAGCCAAGTTATATAATGAAGATTCCCACTAGCATATGGTGGTGACGAAACGAGAGGCTCTCAATCATGAAGAACATGGTGCTATTATGAAGCACAAGTGTGGAAAAAGATAGTAGCATTGTCCCTTCTCTCTTTTTCTCTCTTTTTTATTTTTTTGTTTGGGCTCTTTGGCCTCTTTCCATATCTATTTTTGTTGTTTGGGCTCTTTGGCCTCTCTTTTTTATTTACTCACACGGGACAATGCTCTAATAATGATGATCATCACACTTTTATTTACTCACACCTCAAAGCTTAGAACGATGATGACTCTATAGGAAATGCCTCCGGCAGTGTACCAGGATGTGCAACGATCTAGCTTACGATCATTCAATGGAAATATGAGAGTGACGACACAAGTCATGATACGGAACGGTGGGAGTTGCATGGCAATATATCTCGGAATGGCTATGAAAATGCCATAGTAGGTAGGTATGGTGGCTGTTTTGAGGAAGGCATATGGTGGGTTTGTGCACCGGCGAAAGTTGCGCGACACAATAGAGGCTAGCAATGGTGGAAGGTGAAAGTGCATCTGTACCATGGACTCACATTAGTCATGAAGAACTCACATACTTGTTGCGAAAGTTTTTATTAGTAATCGAAACAAAGTGTTAAATGCATACTCCTAGGGGAATGGTTGGTAGGTGTTAACCATCACGCAATCCCGACCTCAACACAAAGGATGACAATCAATAGATCAATTATGCTCCGACTTCCTAACATAGCGGTTCACCATACGTGCATGCTACAGGAATCACTAACTTCAACACAAGTATTTCTAGATTCACAACACCCTACTAACATAACTCTTAATATTACCAAATCCACATCTCAAAACTAATTGAGAGGAATCAAGATTCTCTTTCTACTCAATGCACATGAAGATGGAGGTTTTTGTATCCTCTTTGGGTACCTATCACCTTTGGGACTACTTTCATAGCATAAGCCAACTACCAAGTCACGCACCGCCGTGCTCTAAAAGATATAAGTGAAGCACAAAGAGCAAAATTATCTAGCTCAAAAGATATAAGTGAAGCACTATGAGCATTCTAGCAAAATCATGATGAGTGCATGTCTCTCTCTAAAGGTGTGCAGCAAGGATGATTGTGACACAACAAAAAGAAAAGACTCCTAAGATACAAGACGCTCCAAGCAAAACACATATCATGTGGTGAATAAAAATATAGCTCCAAGTAATGTTACCGATGGATTGAAGACGAAAGAGGGGATGCCTTCCCGGGGCATCCCCAAGCTTAGGCTTTTTGGTGTCCTTGAATTTGGCTTGGGATGCCTTGGGAATCCCCAAGCTTGAGCTCTTTCCACTCCTTATCTCTTTGTCCATGAGAACATCACCCAAAACTTGAAAACTTCACAACACAAAACTTAAACAGAAACTCGTGATAACATTAGGACAAGAAAAGAAACTACCAGCACTCTAGGTACTGTAGCAATCTTGATTTCGATTTATATTTGTGTTTAGCTACTGTATTCTCACTTTTCCATGGCTAGTACCCCCCGATACTATCCATAGTTTCATCAAAACAAGCAACCAATTCAACAAAAACAGAATCTGTCAAAAACAGACCAGTCTGTAGTAATCTGTATATTTAGTATAGTTATGGTACCTTCAAAATTCTGAAAACTTACGACTGCCTGGGAAAAAGGTATATCAACCAGAAGCAAAAAGAATCAACTCAAAAGCTCTTTCTGAATAAAAATGAAAAATCATCTCGCGAGCGAAAAGTTTCTGTCTTTTTCCAGCAGGATCAAACAACCATCACCAAGACTAGTCATAAAGGTTTTGCTTGGCTCAAACACAAAAAGAAACACAAAATACACTATCATAACAGAATTATGATGGTGTGGACGCAAAAAAAAGAAAGGAAAAGATAAATTTATTGGGTTGCCTCCCAACAAGCGCTATTGTTTAACGCCCTTAGCTAGGCATTGATAATTCAATGATGCTCACACAAAAGACAAGAATTGAAGCACAACGAGAGCATCATAGAGCATGTGAAAATCACATCTAAGTCTAACATACTTCTTATGCATAGGCATTTTATAGGAAAACAGATTTTCAAGACCACCAATAGTTACCATATGCAAGGAAGAAGAAAGAGACAATATCAATCTCAACATAACGAGAGGTGATTTAGTGATATGAAAGATTCTACCGCCATATTTTCCTCTATCATAATAATTACATGTGGGATCATATTCGAATTCAACAATGTAACTATCACATAGGATATTCTTTTCATGATCCACATGCATGCAAAGTTGACGCTCTTCAAAAATAGTGGGATTATCATCAACTAAAGTCATGACTTCTCCAAACCCACTTTCAATAATATTGCAAATATCATATTCATCATGAGGCTGAAACAAATTTTCAAGATCATAAGAAAAATCATCGCCCCACTCATGATCATCGCACCAAGTAGTGGACATAGCAAAACTAGCATCCCCAAGCTTAGGGTTTTGCATATTTTTAGCATGATTGTCACTAATAGAATTTATAGTGAAACCATTGCAATCATGCTTTTCATTCAAGGGGCCCTCGTGAATAACTTCATAAATTTCACAATTTTCAGATTCACGCATCTCAAGCAAAACTCCATAAGGATAGTCAAATGCACTCAACTCACTAGCAATTGGATCAACATAATTGGATCTCTTAAAGAGATTAGCAAGTGGATGAGGATCCATATCACTAGATTTTCAGCAAGCGAAGATGCAAGCATATTGAAGGCACATGGCACACAAGCGAACAGAAAGCAAGCAAGAGAAAAGGGCGAACGAAAAAGGCAAACGAAAAAGGCAAATTGGTGAAGTGGGGGAGAGGAAAACGAGAGGCAACTGGCAAACAAAGTAAATGCAAGAGATGAGTTTGCGACACTTATTTGGATGAGTTATTGACTTGATCCTCCCCGGCAACGACGCCAGAAATTCTTCTGCTATGACAACAAAAGTCCTTCCCCGGCAACGGCGCCAGAAATTCTTCTGCTACGTCGACAGAAACCTTCTGTCGTCTCTTGAGCTTGCGTTGGTTTTCCCTTGAAGAGGAAAGTGTGATGCAGCACAGGAGCAGTAAGTATTTCCCTCAGTTTGAGAACCAAGATATCAATCCAGTAGGAGAATCTCGTCAAGTCCAGAGTACCTGCACAAACACAAAGAGCTTGCACCCAACGCTATAAAGGGGTTGTCAATCCCTTCAAGATTGATTGCAAAGTGAGATCTGAAGGCGGAAAGTGCAACAAAGAAAAAGTATAAGGCTGAAAATATGGTGTGGAGTAGACCCAGGGGCCATAGTGTTCACTAGAGGCTTCTCTCAAAATAGCAAATATTACGGTGGGTGAACAAATTACCATCGAGCAATTGATATAACCGCGCAAATTCATGACGATATCTAAGGCAATGATCATACATATAGGCATCACGTCCGAGACAAGTAGACCGATACTTTGTGCATCTACTACCACTAGTCGAATGCTCGTGCGTTGCCACGGGAGATATAAAAAAACAATGATGTTACCGATCAAATCATCACAGTATTCAATATTTAATGTGCTTATTTTGGAGCATAAGATAATATGATCAATTTGGTTATCAAGAGTACATTATTTTTTTAGGCATATCGTATAAGTGATATGAGCTCTAAGTTTTATGAATAAAATTTTGTATGACAACATTTCAAAAACTAAAATTGAATTCAAACTTTAGTGAAAATACTCCCTCCTTGTTATCACTTCCTCCTTCCCAATATCTAAGGCGCGCTTGACTTTTTCTTGATCTTCATCTCACATCTAAGGCAAGATTCTCTCTAAATGGGAAGGTCCCTACATTGTTGAGGAAGTATATCGTTCCGGTGCCATCAAGATCAACAACACGGAAGGTAATTTTCCGATAGTGGTAAATGGGCAAATAATCAAGCATTATATCTCAGGTACTCCCATAAATGTTGAAAGCAATATATCAATACCATAACTCCGGAGGAGTATATAAGGGATATTTATCAGCCTGTTTCAGACTCCGAAAACGAAGAGGTATGTGATTCGGTAAGTAAACCGACTCCAAAACTTTTCCAGTAGGAAATTTTCTCCATTTTGGATTTTTTAGAAAAATAGAAAAATTTAAAGTAGTCCCGAAAGCGCACGAGGAGGCAACAAGCCTGCCAGGCGCGGGCCACCCCCTGGCCGCGCCTGGGGGGCTTGTGACCACCTCGTGTGCCTCCCGGACTCCGTTTTCATGCGGAGTACTCCTTCTGGTCGAAAAAAAATCATTATATATTCTCCCGAAAGGTTTGACCCCCGTATCATGCAATTTTCCTCTGTTTTCGTTTCGAGCCTATTTTCTACCGCAGATTTAGAGCAAGATGTCGTCTCAGGAATCTCTAGGGGAGAATGATCTCCCTCAAGTCTGCGAAGAAGTAAATGCTGATTTGAAAAGAATGGAGGTCATGGAGGCCAAGGAAAGGCTACCTAAAGAAACTAAGGGCAAATGTAAGGAGAAGAATCCGGCGTTGGACGAAGGGTAATCTATGCTCAACAAGGAAGAAGCTGAGGAAGAGGATTTTCTTCAAACCTACCTCCACCTTTTACCTCCATCCTTGATTGAGCTCTTGAGCTTATGTGAAATAACTCGTGTTCGTTATACTTATCTCACTCGTGAAGTTGTTTTGCTCAAGAAACATATCACAGAGCTCCAAGGTATAAATCAAAGATTGATGGCCCTCTTGGAATCAAAATACAAGACAACTCCACCACCATCACCTCCAAAGGAAGACAACTAAGCACGTGTATGGGCAATCCCCTTGGCTTGTGCCACCCCCGATGTATTCGAGTTCGTGAGTCATATAATAAAGAGTGTTTTAGTTAAGAGCCTTGCCTCATGCCATGATCAAGAGAATGATAAAAGAACAAAAGCATGAAAGATCATGTAATGATCTTATGGGAAGTGATGGCTTCACATATAAAAAGAATGTTGATTGAAACTTGTTGAGGGTGGACAAACGTAGACCTTGGTCATTTTTGCAATTAATAGGAAGTGATAAAGA
This sequence comes from Hordeum vulgare subsp. vulgare, assembly GCF_904849725.1. Lineage (NCBI taxonomy): Eukaryota > Viridiplantae > Streptophyta > Magnoliopsida > Poales > Poaceae > Hordeum > Hordeum vulgare. The sequence goes on along the minus strand of NC_058523.1, from coordinate 479,402,254 downwards.
AGGAGAGGTTCACATATAAATATATCATCTTTGACACCATCTATGATTGTGAACACTCACTAAACTATTACATGCTTATAAGTAGATGTTGGACAAGGAAGACAACATAATGAATTATGTTTGCTTGGTTTCGAACAATGATTATATGACTAGAGATCCCTTAGCATGTGACGATCGCTTCCACCTCATATCAGCCAAAACTTCTGCACTAAGTAGAGATACTACTTGTGCATCCATAGACCTTCAACCCAGTTTTGCCATGAGAGTCCACCATACCTACCTATGGATTGAATAAGATCCCTCAAGTAAGTTGTCATCGGTGCAAGCAATAAAAATTGCTCCCTAAACATGTATGATCTATTAGTATGTGGAAAATAAGCTTTGTACAAACCTGTGATGAGGAAGACATAAAAGCGACAGACTGCATAATAAAGTTCTTTATCACAGGAGGCAATATAAAGTGACGTTCCTTTACACTAAGAGGCCGGACATCCAAACCTCAAAAGCGCATGACAACCTCCGCTTCCCTCTGCGAAGGGCCTATCTTGTACCTTTACTTTTTGTCCTTGTAAGAGTCATGGTGATCTACACCAATTCCTTATTTCGCCTTTATCTTGGCTAACGTCATATGCTAGGGAAAGATCTATATTCATATGTCAACTTGGAAGTGAGTATTCATGAACTATTATTGTTGACATTACCCTTGAGGTAAATAGTTGGGAGGCAAAACTATAAGCCCCTATCTTTCTCTATGCCTGACTGAAACTTTGATCTCATGAGTACCACGTGAGTTGTAGCAACCGTAGAAGACAAAAGGATGATTGCGTATGTGGATTTGCTTTACAAGCTCTTACTCGACTCTTTCTAATGTTATGATAAATTGCAATTGCTTCAATGACTAAAGGCTATCGGTTGTTAATTCTCATTAATGTTCTTAAGCCATACATTACTTTGTGAAGGAATTATCACTTTAGCATGAGAGATTATATGATGGTATTGCCATTCTAACTATGATCATGATGCCTGCATGTCCATATCTTGTTTTGTCGACACCTCTCTCTCTAAACATGTGGGCATGTTTATTGATCTCGGCTTTCGCTTGAGGGCAAGCGAGGTCTAAGCTTGGGGGAGTTGATACGTCCATTTTGCATCATGCTTTCATGTTGATATTTATCGCTTTATGTGCTGTTATTACACTTCACGGTACAATACTTATGCCTTTTCTCTCTTATTTTGCAAGGTTTACATGAAGAGGGAGAATGCCGGCAGCTGGAATTCTGGCCTGAAAAAGGAGCAAATTTGAGATACCTATTATGCGCAACTCCAAAAGCCGTGAAAATCAATGAGTATTTATTTTGGAATTTATAAAAAATATTGGGCCGAAGAAGTACTAGAGGGGAGCCACGAGGAGGCCACAAGCCTGCTAGACGCAGCCTACCCCCTGGCCGCGCCTAGGGGGCTTGTGGGCTCCCAGTTGGCCCTCTGGCCCCCCTCTTTTGCTATAAGGAGGGTTTCATTCCAGAAAAAATGGAGGGGAGGCTTTCGGGAGGAATCGCCGCCGCCAGGAGGCAGAACTTGAGCAGAACCAATCTAGAGCTTCGGCAGGGCCGTCCTGCCTGGGAAACTTCCCTCCCGGAGGGGGAAATCATCGCCATCGTCATCACCAACACTCCTCTCATCGGAGGGGACTCATCACCATCAACATCTTCATCAGCACCATCGCATCTCCAAACCCTAGTTCATCTCTTGTAACCAATCTCCGTCTCGCGACTCCGATTGGTACTTGTAAGGTTGCTAGTAGTGTTAATTACTCTTTGTAGTTGATGCTAGTTGGATTACTCGGTGGAAGATTATATGTTCAGATCCTTGATGCTATTCAATACCTCTCTGGTCATGAATATTATTATGCTTTGTGAGTAGTCACTTTTGTTCCTGAGGACATGAGATAAGTCTTGCTATAAGTAGTCATGTGAATTTGGTATTCGTTCGATATTTTGATGCGTTGTATGTTGGTTTTCCTCTAGTGGTGTTATGTGAACATCGTAAGGGGCTGATTTGGATCCACTAATTTAATGCTATGTTTAGACTTTGTCTTAATTCTTCTTTCGTAGTTGCGGATGCTTGCGAGAGGGGTTAATCATAAGTGGGAGGTTTGTCCAAGTAAGGGCAGCACCCAAGCACCGGTCCACCCACATATCAAACTATCAAAGTAGCGAACACGAATCATATGAACATGATGAAAACTAGCTTGACAAAAATTCCCATGTGTCCTCGGGAGCGCTTTACCTCCTATAAGAGTTTGTCCATGCTTGTCTCTTGCTACAAAAGGGATTGGGACACTTTGCTACACCTTTTCTACTTGCTACTTGTTACTTGCTACTTGCTACGAATCATCTTACCACACAACTATCTGTTACCGATAATTTTAGTGCTTGCAGAGATTACCTTGCTGAAAACCACTTGTTAGACCCTTCTCCTCCTCGTTGGGTTCGACACTCTTACTTATCAAAAGGACTGCGATAGATCCCCTACACTTGTGGGTCATCAGCGCCCATACCTTCCAGATGTGTTGGTAAAAGCATGTTGCAATCCTCCCTTGAAACTACATTGTGTATGCTGAGTGTGCTGAGTACTGCCCCGAGCTCTCTCTGCTCCAAGTGATAGTGTCCGACGTTCCCTCCTCTAGTTGAGTATCTATCTCTCCCACCGGACTATCCAAGGAGAGGAATTATGGCAACACATGATGGTTGTTGTTGTGTGCTAAGTCCCTAATCCATGTATCCTCCTTAAGTACCTCTCGGACCGTCCTCTGTTTTCTTCTTCAGTGACTATAGATACTAGGGAATTGTTGGGATAGTGTCTCGTCCCTTCCATGAGGAATGCCAGAAGGAGGCCGAGTTCCCATCGCCAATAGCCACCGTCGTCATAGCGGTGAACATGGCCCGGTCCTTTCTGTTGCAGGGGACCTCAGTGCCAACCTAAGGCCCTTACGGATGGCGCCGATGCACCAAAGCCATCAAAGTTGAAGTTCCCTACTGAATTTGTGAAGATCATGTATTTCGAGGCCTCCAAGATCAGTTGGTGAGCACACTGTTGTCCAGTTAACATTGCAGCTTGCGCCCGTCAGCTCTTCATCTTGTCTCCAAAGGAAGCGGCGTATGCATTTGTCCACCTCCTTGAGAAGTTTCTTCAAAATTGGCAGGATAGTTAGGGTAAAAGTTTGCATGGCGGAGAGGACACAACATACTAGGTCATGGCGACCTGCGATGTGCATTAGCTTCCCCTTCCACCCGACCAGCCGGGCCTTGATCCTATCGATGATAAAGTATAGGTGTAGGATCTAAAGTATGTCTAGAGGGGGGTGATTAGACTACTTTACCAAATAAAAACTTAGCCTTTTCCCAAATTTAGTCGTGGGCAAGTTTTAGCAATTGTAGCAAGTCAAGCACACCCTACACATGAAAGTCTAAGAGTATAGGAGTGGGAAGTAAAGACATGCATATGTAAGTAGAGGGTAGGGATAAGAAGATCAAACACAAAAATTGATATGGAGATTTTTGGCGTGGTTCCGATAGGTGGTGCTATCATACATTCACGTTGATGGGCACTTCAACCCATGGAGGGTAACAGTCGTGAGAGTCCACGGAGGGCTAAACCCACGAAGGATCCATGGAGAAGCAACCTTGTCTATTCCACCATGGCTTACGTCCATGAAGGACTAGCCTCACTCGGGTTAGATCTTCATGAAGTAGGCGATCTCCTTGTCCTTACAAACTTCTTGGTTCAACTCCACGCGAAGTCGGAGGCTCCCAAGCGACACCTAACCAATCTAGGAGATACCACTCTCCAAAAGGTAATAGATATGGTAGTATGATGAACTCCTTGCTCTTGTGCTTCAAAAGATAGTCTCCTCAACACTCAATCACTCCCTCCCAAATTTGGCTTGGGTAGAAGAGATTGATTGGGTGGAAAGAAACTCGGTGAGGCTACAAATCAAGATTCATATGGTAGGAGTGGAATATCTTGATCTCAACACATGAGTAGGTGGCTCTCCCCAGAAAAATTGATGGGGAAAGTGTTGGTTCGTTCTGAGTGCTTCCTATACAAATCAGAGGTATGTGAAGGGGTATATATAGGCATCTCCAAAAATCTAACCATTACAACATTATTGCTTAACTTGGTTAAACTGGAGTAAAAACTCGGTTACACCGACCAGTGCAAAATGTGGAAACTTTAGGAATTTCGGTGAGACCGATATATGGATCTCAAAGGATCCGATTTTGGCTGGCCTAGGCAGTTACCAGACTCGGTGGCACAAATTTGCAAAACTCGAAAATTCCAATTTTAGCAAATCTCTAATGAGGGAGCTGGTTACTATTTTTCGGTCAGATCGAAACCAAATCTGTAATGGTGGTACCGAGATGCTAGAGTGGTGATACACCTTGATGAAGGAAGAAATAGGATTGGCTAAAGCTTCATGCAAGAAGACTCTTCATTTTACATTGTGTGAGAAGTCACGTTTGAGTCCATAGGAAAGCCAATACTATTAAAAGGGGATGAGGTATTATGATGAATTGGTTGCTTAAGTGCTTAGAGTTAGCCACCAAAAATACTTAGCCACTCTTCCACAAAATATGTCTGTCCCAAGCCAAATGTCCAAAATCGGTGCCACCAACAATTTCTACTCGGTCCTACCGATTTCAAACTTAGACAGATCCTAGCCAAACCCTACCACTTCGATGCAACCGAAACTGCATCGATTCTACCGATTTCATGTGACCAACTTTCTGTTGCCTCAGTACACAAAATCAGAATTTTCGAGTTTGAGTATCGTTGTCACTGAGTTGTGTCATATGACCGTTAGACACCTTTTCGGTGCCACCGAGTTGTGTATATCGGTTCCACCGAGATTCAAAGTTACTGCCTTTTGAGCAAGTCGGTACCACCGAGTTTGTAACTTCGGTGTCATCGAGTTGGTCAATCATGGTGTAACGGTTGGATTTTGTGTGCTGCCTATATATACCCCTCCACCTATCTCTCATTCGAAGAGGAAGCACTCAGAACACACACTTCATTGCCAGATCCATTTTTCTAAGAGAGAGCCACCTACTCATATGTTGAGATCAAGAGATTCTAGTCCAACCATTTGAATCTTGATTTCTAGCCTCCCAAAGTTGCTTTCCACAAGATCAATCTCTCCTACCCCTGCCAAATATGAGAGAGAGTGATTGAGTGTTGAGGAGACTATCTTCATAAGCACAAGAGCAAGGAGTTCATCGTTCTACCACATCTATTACGTTTTGGAGGGTGGTGCCTCCTAGATTGGTTATGTGTCGCTTGGGAGGCTCCTACTTCATGTTGTGTAATTGAACCAAGATGTTTGTAAGGGCAAGGATATCGCCTACTTCGTAAATATCTACCATGAGTGAGGCTAGTCTTGTGTGGACGGAAGCTGTGGTGGAATAGACAAGGCCGCTTCTTCGTGGACCCCTTATCGGTGGAGCACTCTCTGGACTCTCGTAGCCATTACCATTCGTGGGTTGAAGTCTCCACTAACATGGACGTACGATAGCGCCACCTATCGGGACCATGCCAAAAATTGCCATGTCAACTTCTTCGCGTTTGATCTTCCTAAACTCTACTCCTTACTACATGTGCAAAGTCTTTACTTTCTGCTGCCATATTTGTTGACTAGCATGTGTAGGGTGCACTAGACTTGTTAGAATTGCAGAAATCTGCCAACCGTTAAACTAGGAAAAAGCTAGCATTTTAATTTATGCAAGTAGTCTATTCACCCCCTCTAGGCACCTCTTATATTGATCCCTCAATTGGTATCAGAGCAAGGTCTCCAGAACCTTGGTTTAGTCGCCATTGGAGGAAAATGGATGTGCCTAGTTTGGGGAATATTAGTTGTAGAGTGCCTATTCTTGATGGGGAATATTTTAGACAATGGAAATATGAAATGCTCGACATATTTGATAAATTCCATTCGCGCAAGTATGTTAAATATCCCTATGAGCCACCCATTGATCCGTTGCATCCTTATGATGATGAATAACTTGATATGCTCGATAATCTCAAAATTGTAAATCTAATCATTAGAGGACCGCCAAGTAATGTGCTTAATCAATTGCAGAATTTTGAGTGTGCTCATACTTTGTGGAAAGACTTAGAGAAAAGATATCCCGATTATGCATTGAAAAATCTTGAGACCATTTTCCATAAATGTATTTCCTTTCACAAAATGAAGCCAACCGATCCTAATTTTAATAAATGCCTTTTTGAGCTTCGTGACCTCATGCGTGCTAAAGGAGATGTCATTACCATTAACAATGTCATTGTTGAAGCCATTCATATGCATAAATATGAACATTGTCATAGTCAAAATTCTGATGAAACTCTTATTTCTTATGACGAGGGTATTTCGTCCGATGACGACAATGTAGAGCATGGCTACTACAATGAAGATGAAGAATTTGACATCGAGTATGAGAAGACCATGAAAAACCTTATTCTTATGGCGAACCTTAGAGACTACATGGTCGGCAAAAAGGAGTGGGTTCATGACAGGGGATGCACCGATCACATGACCAGAGGTAAAAATATGTTCCATGAGATCACACGAAATCGTGGACCTTGAAGGTATGTGACTTCTGGAGATAACTCCAAGGGTATGGTACTTGGTATTGGTAAGGTGGCCATATCTCATGATAGTTCCATTCAAAATGTCATGCTTGTTGAATCCCTTGGATACAATCTTCTTTCCGTATCTAGACTAGCAGACTTTGGTTTCAATGTGTTATTTACGAAAGTTGACTGCCAAGTGTTTCATAGTGACAATTATAACATGGTCTTTACTGGTTTCCGTAGAGTGTGATCTATACATTGTCGATTTCACTAAAAAATCAAACCCATACATGTCTTATTGCAAAATCTTCTAAAGGTTGGTTATGGCATAGAAGGTTAGGACATGTAGGTATGCGTAACCTTGACAAGTTTATCAAAGGTGATCATATTCTTGGTGTTAGAGATGTTATCTTCAACCAAGATAGACTTTGTAGTGCTTGTCAAGCAGGAAGGCAAGTTGGTGGAAGTCATCCCGTAAAGAACATCATGACTACAAGAAGGCCACTAGAGCTGCTTCACGTGGATCTTTTTGGTCCCAATACTTACAAGAGCCTCGTTGGAAATTCTTACATTTTAGTCATTGTTGATGATTTTTCCAGATTCACGTGGGTATTCTTTCTTGATGATAAGTCGCACGTACAACATATCTTCAAGAACTTTGCTCGACAAGCTCAAAATTAGTTTGAAGTGAAGATCAAGAAAGTTCGAAGCGACAAAGGAACAAAGTTCAATAACACTAATGTGGATACTTTTCTTGATGAAGAAGGTATCTCACATGAGTTCTGGAGTGGTTGAGAGGAAGAACTGGACTCTCATAGAGATGGACGGAATGATGCTTGACGAATACAAGACGCCAATACGCTTTTGGGAAGAAGCCGTGGAAACAACTTTCCATGCCATAAACCGACTCTACTTACACAAGCTTCTTGGAAAAATGGCATACGTGCTACTCACCGGTAACAAACCCCAAGTTGGATACTTTTGAGTATTCGACTCTAAGTGCTACATTATTGATAAGCATCATCGCGCTAAATTTGCTCCTAAATCCAATGAAGGTTTCCTACTCGGTTATGGATCAAACTGTCACACTTATCGTGTCTACAACACCTTCACTCAAAAAGTTGAAGAGACAGTAGATATGAAGTTTGATGAATCTAATGGTTCACAAGTCGAACAATTTCCAAATGATGTAGGAGATAAGGAACCTTCAGAAGCCATCTAAGATCTACCTATATGCAAGATTCATCCCATGGAGGTGAAGGAAAGGAGTTCATCAACTCAAGTGGAAGCCCCCACTTCGCGTCAAAGCGAACCACAAAACGATACGGAGGCATCCACAAGCGGTACAGGACATGATGAGAAGGAAGAAAAAGTACATCATGATGATCGACCTCAATCTTCCTCACCACCACCTCAAGGAGTCAACACCATCAATGACAACGTGCAAGATGAGGATGATGAAGAAGCTCCACCATCCAACAAGAAGAAGCTGTCACGAGTTTGAGCAAGAGTGGAGAAAGATCATTCACTGAATCAAATGTTCGGTGACATACAAACCGGGAGAATCACTCGCTCTAAATCTCATTTAGCTAACTTTTTCGAGCATTATTATTTCATCTCTTGCATTAAGCCTTTGAAGATAGAAGAAGCACTTCAAGACCCAGATTGAGTGAATGCCATGCACGAAGAGCTACACAACTCCGAGAGGAATCAAGTGTGGACACTTGTTGAAAAGCCCAAAGACAAGCACGACATCATTGGTACAAGATGGGTGTTTCGGAACAAGCATGATGTAGATGGACAAGTTCGACATAACAAGGCGCGTCTTGTAGCCCAAGTATACACGCAAGTCGAAGATCTGGACTATGGTGAGACTTATGCCCCCGTTGCTAGACTTGAAGCCATTCACATTCTTCTCGCTTATGCCAATCACCATGATATTACTCTTTACCAAATGGATATCAAAAGTGATTTTATAAATGGTGAAATTGAGGAGGAGGTTTATGTCAAACAACCTCCCGGATTTGTGAACCCTAAGAAACCTAATCATGTTTACAAACTTCATAAAGCTTTATATGGTCTTAAACAAGACCCTAGAGCTTGGTAAAATGCCTAACAAAGTTTCTCATTGAAAAGGGTTTTGAAATTGGTAAAATTGATGCTACCTTATTCACTAAAAGAGTTAATGGAGAACTATTTGTATGCCAAATATATGTGGATGACATTATCTTTGGTTCTACTAACCCACATTTTAGTGAGAAATTTGGAAAGTTGATGTCTGATAAATATGTGATGTCAATGATGTGCGAGCTAAAAATCTTCCTTGGATTGAAAATCAAATAATCGAGATAAGGTACGTTTATCTCTTAAACCAAGTACACCAAGTACTTAATCTGGAAGTTCAATATGCAAGAGTGCAAAGGTATGAGAACCCCATGCCTACTAGTGGACATATTGACCTCACTAAGGAGGACAAACCAGTTGACCAAAGAGTTTATCGATCAATGATTGGTTCATTGCTATATCTATGTGCCTCCCGTCCTGACATCATGTTGAGTGTTGTCATATCTGCATGATACCAAGCGGCACCTAAAGAGTGTCATCTATTGGGTGTTAAAAGAATCGTGAGATACCTAATACACACATCAAACATTGACATATGGTGTATCCCAAGGGATCTTATTTTAATCTTGTCGGTTATTCCGACTCGGACTATGACAGAGATAAGGTTGATATAAAATCCACCTCGGGCACTTGTCAATTTCTTGGGAGATCTCTTGTGTCTTGGTCATCCAAGAAACAAAACGCGGTATATTTATCTACTATCGAAGCTGAATATATAGCCGCAAGATCATGTTGTGCTCAATTACTATGGATGACTCAAACTCTTAAGGATTATGGCATTCATGTTAGAAATGTTCCATTGTTGTGTGACAATGAAAGTGCTATTAAAATTGCCTATAATCCTGTGCAACATTCTCGAACAAAACATATTCAAGTGCAACATCATTTGATTCATGATCATGTTGGTAAAGGAGATATAGATCTTAAGCATGTTCGTTTCGACAAACAATTAGCTGATATCTTTACCAAACCACTTGATGAGATAGTATTTTTTCATTTGAGGAGTGAGTTGAACATCATTCATGCTTCAAAATTGAGCTAGACTTACTCGGATGCATGCAAAGGCATGAGCTTGATTGACCATTTCATGATGCTCCTGATTTGACACTATCTTATATCTTGGAAAAATATGGTCCCTTGTATTGCATATAACCTTTTGTAGGTACTTGTAAGAAATACACTTCATAAGATTGCCATCATCTCACATCAAAAGCAATCTTGACATAGCCAAGTATCAACAACCCTTTCTTAGGAGATGAAGGAAGAAGACAACAAAATCATATCCTTGACAATTATATGATAATGAAATTCACTCATGTCATTTGGATATATCATGTTCTTCCTTGCATGACTAACCATTATAGGTAAAAGGTGAACCAAAAAAAACAAGGATAGCTCCCAACTCAAGATGATCTTCATCAACTTTGAGCATCCATGACAAGTTCACCTACATGCCACATCATCAACATCATTTGAAGGTACGTACTCATATCCTTGATAAAGCTTTACACCAAATCATGAGGTAGAGCAACTCAAGTGATATGAAGACATTAAAATGCTTAATAAAAAAATGGTAACCCCATTTTTGTGATTAACGATGAGTATGACCTATGATCAAGCATTCTTGCTTGACTCCTCAAGTCAAATACTCTAATATAGGTGACCTAGTCACCGCCCACATCTAGATGGAGTTTCTTGTATGGTTCACATTTGTCATTTCATATCTTCTTGGAACCATTCAACTCCCATCTAAATGTATGTATATATATTTCGGAAATCAAAAAAATATTTGGTATTGTTTCTTGTCTTGAGTTCATTTCACAATTGGTATCTTATACCAATCCTTAGATTTACTTTCTGTATATTTCTTTCAATTCAGGAGTTGATTTTCTTTGCAACTCGGTCTCACCGATCTAGGAAACTTGGTCCAACCGATTTCTCCCACAGGCCTGATTTTATTCTCGGTTCTACCGAATCACATTGCCTCGGTGACACCGATATTATCACTGCATTAGGTTTTCAGATATTTCTGGACCTTTGTCTTAGGGGGAGAAAGATTTTCCATTATCCCAATTTTCATTTTCTTCTAAGATTTTATTGAACACATTTTTGGAAACAAAATCCGATTACATTGTTTTCTAGGGGGAGAAAACTTCTCCGGGGAGAGAGAAATCCTTAGTGACCCCACACAATATAAGAGGGAGAAACATAAAAGATCCCAAACATAGGGGGAGATCTTTATAGGAACTCTTATCCATATTAAAGGGGGAGAACATTCAATGAACCCTTACCTACTATCTAAGGGGAGAAAAATTCAAGGAACCCTTACCAAAGAGAGAAGTACCAAGGATCCCTTTTTCTCAATGAACACTTAACCTGTGACCTTTATGGCAATTAATGCCAAAGGGGGAGAAATGTCAAAGCTTGAATGAACCTATATAAAGGGGAGAAATATCACTAATGAGCTTACACAAAATAGGGAGAAATATGAATAGGGGGAGATATATGTTCCTAAAGGGAGATGTATCAAACCTTAAATATTAAGGGGGAGAGAGATAAAATTGTTTCAGATATCATTGCTTCTATATTTTGATTGAACTTGGCTTACCCTACCTACTCCCAGTATCTACATGCTATGATTCAGGGGGAGAGGAAAATCTCACACATTCATCCTTAGGGGAGAAAGTTATAAATTTTCTTGGCGACATATCTATCATCAAATCCTATTTTCAATATGTTCTCCATATCTTGGTACTTTTGAAGCTCTTTACATCTTTACAATAGAGTACTCTTGTGTTATCTAACATTTGTTTTCCCAAGTGTACTCCTACTGCTAAGTTGCTCAAGAACCTCGCAGTAAGTATATGCATCATATCCTTGTTCATGATGATCTCTTGTCTCATGCACATATTGTTTGCAAGAGTGAGTCTTGAACATGGAAGCATTTCATTTAGATATGTTTGATACATATAGCCAAGATATATATGACTTTCCTTGTCCTTCTACCTTGTGTGCGCCCATGCATTCCAAAGAAACTATCCTTTTAAAAGGGATTGCACACATTTAGGGGGAGCTTATACCAGTCATGTATCTTTCAAAGTTGTCATATTCTAATGCCTATCTTTATTTGAAGCTTTAATTGTATGTTGTCATAAATTACCAAAAAGGGGGAGACTGAAAGCACATATGCTCCCTTGGTGGTTTTGATAATTCATGATAACATACATTGTCCCTTGGACTAACACTCTTACCTAGTATATTTCAGGTTTAGTCCACAGAGAGCTTTGGCTATAGGATTGAGTGGAGATGCCCCTTGATGAAGGAATAAATAGGATTGGCTAAAGCTTCATGCAAGAAGACTCTTCATTTTACACTTTGTGAGAAATCACATTTGAGTCCATAGGAAAGGCAATACTATTAAAAGGGCATGAGGTATTATCATGAATTGGTTGCTCAAGTGCTTAGAGTTAGCCAACAAAAATACCCAGCCACTCTTCCAAAAAATATATCTGTCCCAAGCCAAATGTCCAAAATCGGTGCCACCAACAGTTTCTACTCAGCCCTACCGATTTCAGACTTAGACATATCCTAGCCAAACCCTACCACTTCGGTGCAACCGAAACTGCATCGGTGCTACTGAGTTCATGTGACCAACTTTCTGATGCCTCGGTACACAGAATCAGAGTTTTCAAGTTTGAGTATCGGTGTCACCAAGTTGTGTGATCTTATCGTTAGTCACCTTTTCGGTGACATCAAATTGTGTATATCGGTTCCATCGAGATTCAAAGTTACCGCCTTCTGAGCAAGTCGGTACCACCGAGTTTGTAACCTCGGTGTCATCGAGTTGGTCAATCATGGTGTAACGGTTGTATTTTGTGTGCTACCTATATATACCCCTCCACCTATCTCTCATTCGAAGAGGAAGCACTCAGAACACACATTTCATTGCGAGATCCATTTTTGTGAGAGAGGTCCACCTACTCATGTGTTGAGATCAAGAGATTCCATTCGAACCATTTGAACCTTGATTTCTAGCCTCCCCAAGTTGCTTTCCACAAGATCGATCTCTCCTACCCCTGCCAAGTCTGAGAGAGAGTGATTGAGTGTCTAGGATACTATCTTTAGAAGCACAAGAGCAAGGAGTACATTGTTCTACCACATGTGTTACCTTTTGGAGGGTGGTGCCTCCTAGATTGGTTAGGTGTCGCTCGAGAGTCTCCTACCTTGCATTGTGGAGTTGAACCAATATGTTTGTAAGGGAAAGGAGATTGCCTACTTCATGAAGATGTACCGTGAGTGAGGCTAGTTCTATGTGGACGAAAGGTGTGGTGGAATAGACAAGGCCGCTTCTTCATGGACCCCTTGTGGGTGGAGCCCTCCATGGTCTCTCGCAACCGTTACCCTCCGTGGGTTGAAGTATCCACTAACATGGACGTACGATAGCATCACCTATCAGAACCATGCCAAAAATTGTCGGATCAACTTCTTTGCGTTTGATCTTCCTAAACTCTACTCCTTACTACATGTGAGAAGTCTTTACTTGTTGCTGCCAAATTTGTTGAGTAGCATGTGTAGGGTGCACTAGACTTGTTAGAATCACTGAAATCTACCAACCATTAAATTGGGAAAATACTAGGATTTTAATTTATGCGAGTATTCTATTCACCCCCTATAGACACCTCTTCTATTGACCCCTCAATGGAGCCCCCGAGGGATGACCAACTATCACATACCGAGGAGGAGTACCACCAGCCACGGATGCGCCCACACAACCTCATCGCATGAGCACGAAGGAGTATCGTGGGATCTTCGCCGTTCCATGGGGGAAGCTTCGTCGGGATGAACCTCTTCGTCCTCCGACCCCTTTGACGGGAGAGTATGCCCGTATAGACGTTGACCAGGAGGAAGACCCAGAGGAACGTGACGACGAGACCGAGCACTGTACCACTTGAATCCAAGAACCCCTAGGGTAGGATAAGCCCTGCGAAGTCGAGTATGTGTAACGGTTCATATGAAACCATGTGTGCTTGTTGCTTGTTTCACTGTTTGTGTTTCAATGCAAGTCATGCTTTAGCCTTAGGCAACATGTAAGAAACTACATCGCCTATCTTATCTTAATGGTATGTGTTGGGTCTTCTGGACCTTTGTTTGTCACACCTGCACTTTACCAACCCCCTTAGGCGCGCATTTTCTCTTGTTACCTTATCTTGCCTATATCAGTTGTTTGACTCGGCTGCTCCAAACAGGATGGTGACTGCGACTCGCACCAACACTTTTGGCAACCCTAGCACCAGCAGTGCTAGCCAGCAGCCGGAGGCCGGTGGGTCTGCTCAAGCTGGAGGTAGCCAGGAGCGACCACAAGGCGACATTCCCCCCACCACCACCTCCACCGAAGAACATGACCATATCTTAGTTTCTCCAAGTTCTTCGGGAGGAGCACCAACCTAATGATGCCACTATGTAGCAGTTGGCCCAGACCCTTGTGAACAACCAACAACAGGGCAGGAACGACAATGGCCGCGCTACTTTGTCAGAGTTCATGAGGAATTCTTTGCCAACTTTCAATGTGACTGCAGAGCCTTTGGATGCTGATGGCTGGATCCACACCATCGAAGACCTCCTTGTGTTGGTCAACTGCAATGAGTGTCGTGATAAGGTTCTTTATGCCTCCCACTACCTCAGAGGTACTAGCAGAGCTTGGTGGGACGGGTTCAAGGTCATGCAAGGCGACCTTGTGATCACTTGTTTTGATTTCAAGCAAGGGTTCCACACCACTCACATCCCTTCTTGGATTATGGCTATCAAGAAATGGAAATTTCGAGCGCTAAAGAAAGGAAGTGGCTCTCTCAAGGAATACCTACAAAAGTTCAACCTTCTATCAAGGTATACACCTCAAGATGTCAGCACTGAGACATCGAAGATAGAACGCTTCATGGAAGGGCTCCAGCAAGCCCTACAGTATCAACTTGTTGTTTGTGACTGTTGGGACTTCTTTGAGCTGGTGAACAAGGCTCTTATGCTTGAAGGAAAGCATCATGCCATGGAATACGCAAACGCAAGATGATCAACAAGGGCAGCTCCAGCAACGAGAAGCCTCGCCCTTGGCAACTGGCCCCAACGAAACCAACTTATCAGCATCAGCAAGTCAAGCCCCCTGCACCACGTCCGAGCTACCAGCCTCAGCAGTATGCCAACCCTCGACCTACAAAAATCCCATAAACAGTGGTGCCAACAATAGCAACTCAGGCCAGGTCACCTGTTTTGGCTATGGACGGCCTAGGCACTTCTCAAGGACGTGCCCCAACAAGAAGCCGGATGCACCGTGCCCAATGCACCAAATCAAGGACAAGGCCTTGGAGCACCATCCAAGAACCCCACTCTCTGCAACCAACCCAACTACACCAAGGCTCGTGTGAACCACGTTGAAAGCACAATTGCTCCCTAAGGTGGTTGTGGTAATTAACCACAACATATGCATCATTGGACTAGTGAATTTATCCAAGTACATTTTAGAAAAGTTCAAAGATGCTTTGGCTATAGGATTGTGTGGAGATGCCCCTTTGACGCAAGGAAGGAATATGATTGGCTAAAGATTCAAGCAAGAAGACTCTTCATTTTACACTTTGTGAGAAATCACCTTTAGTCCATAGGAAAGCCAATACTATTAAAAGGGGATGGGGTATTATGATGAATTGGTTTCTCAAGTGCTTAGAGATAGCCACCAAAAATACTCAGCCACTTTCCCACAAAATATATCTATCCCAAGCCAAATATGCAAAATCGGTGCCACCAACAATTTCCATTTGGCTATACCGATTTTACACTTAGACAGATCCTATGCCAATCCCACCATCTCGGTATAACCAGCATTTCCATCGGTGCCACTGATATTGGGTGACCAACATTTTGTTGAGGTAACTTTAAGTTTTAGAATTTCCTAGTTTGAAGTTGGTCTCACGGAGTTTGGAAACCAGTCTAGGTCATCGTATCGGTTCCACCGAGATTCCTATATCGGTCTCACCGAGAATTCAAAGTTGCCACATTTAGTGCAACTCGGTACCACCGAGATTAACATTTCGGTGTCACCGAGTTGGGCAGTAATGTTGTAATGGTTGGATTTTTGGGGATGCCTATATATACTCCTACACCTACCTCTCACTCATAGAGGAAGCAGTCAGAACACACTTACACTTGCCAGATCCATTTTTCTAAGAAAGATCCACCTAATCATGTGTTGAGATCAAGAGATTCCATTCCAACCATTTGAAACTTGATTTCTAGACTCCCCAAGTTGCTTTCCATAAGATCAATCTCTCCTACCCCTTCGAAATCTGAGAGAGAGTGATTGAGTGTTGAGGAGACTATCTTTAGAAGCACAAGAGCGAGGAGTTCATCATTCTACCACATCCATTACCTTTTGTAGGGTGGTGCCTCCTAGATTGGTTAGGTGTCTCTTGGGAGCCTCCTACTTAGTGTTGTGGAATTGAACCAAGATGTTTGTAAGGGCAAGGAGATTGCCTACATCGTGAAGATCTACCGTGAATGAGGCTAGTCCTGTGTGGACAGAAGCCATGGTGGAATAGACATGGCCACTTCTTCGTGGACCCCTTGTGGGTGGAGCCCTCCATGGACTCTCGCACCCGTTACCCTCCGTGGGTTGAAGTCTCCAATAACCTGGACGTATGATAGTGCCACCTATCGGAACCATGCCAAAAATCGTTGTGTCAACCTTTGCGTTTGATCTCCCTACCTTACCCTCAACTTTACACTTGCATTTTTTACTTTCCACTGCAATGCTCTTAGATATGCACGTGTAGGGTGTACTTGACTAGTCATAGTTGCTAAAATTGGCCCACACTAAAATTGGGAAAGGCTAAGTTTTTATCTTGTCAAGAAGTCTAATCACCCCCTCTAGACATACTTTCGATCCTACACACATCACCGCCGAGGAAGTCTAGGAAGACCCGGATGTTATACTGGGTACGTTCCTTGTCAACTAAATCCCAACAACAATACTGTTTGATTGTGGTGCTTCACATTCTGTTGTTACTCACAAGTTTGCACAAAAGAGTGGTATGGAACACACACCTTTGGGTAGTCTGGTGATGGTACAAACCCCGGGTGCAGTATTAAGGTCTAAGATAGGATGTAAAGGTGTTGGGATTAATATGAATGGAGTAGACTTCCTGGCAGATCTTATCATCCTTAAGTCGCAAGGCTTGGATGTGATCCTTGGCATGGATTGGTTGACCAAGCACCAAGGCTTGTTGGACTATGCCAAGAGGACTATTACCATGACCAACAACCATGGAGTTTAAATTAAGTACGTTCCCAACCCCGCCTCCACTCAAGCCCGTCAGGTTATTTGCTTCTCGGGAATTGAGTTGGACCAAGTGCGAGTGGTATGTGAATACCTAGATGTCTTTCCTGATAAGATGCCAAGGATTCCTCCTGACCGTGACATCATGTTCATTATTGAGCTGATGCCCACATCAAGACCCATCTATAAGATACCCTATAGAATGGGGTTTGAAGAATTGGCTGAGTTGAAGAGACAACTGACCGAGCAGCTGAGGAAATGATTTATTCGCCCTAGTGCCTCTCCTTGGGGATCACATATTCTATTTGTGTCCAAGAAGAACGGAACTATCAGACTCTATGTTGAGTACCGTTCCATCAATGAAGTCACGGTAAAGAACAAGTATCCACTCCCCAAGATTGAAGACCTGTTCGATCAGTTGAATGTTGCCAAAGTGTTCTCCAAGATCGACCTCAGGTCTGGGTACTACCTATTGAAGATCAGACTCGAAGATATTCCAAAGACGCCATTTGTAACCATATATGGCATGTACGAGTGCATGGTCATGTCATTTGGGTTAAGCAATGCCCAGCCTACTTCATGTACCTCATCAACAAGGTCTTCATGGAGTATTTGGAAAAGTTTGTCGTTGTCTTCATTGACGACATAATCGTCTTCTCCAAGTGTGAAGAAGAACATGAGAAACACTTGAGGATGATCCTGGACAAGCTTTGAGAGCACCAGCTTTATGCCAAACTCAGCAAGTGTGAATTTTGGCTGCATGAAGTTGGGTCCTTGGGACATGTGATGACAACAGAAGGATTGTCAGTTGATCCTACCAAGATTGAAGCTGTGACGAAGTGGCAATCTCCAACCAATGTGAAGGAAGTTAGAAGCTTCCTCAGACTCGCGGGATATTATCGCAAGTTCGTCGAAGGGTTCTCAAGCATCACCCGACCAATGACGCTGCTCTTGAAGAAGGACAAGAAGTTAGAATGGACGCCAAAGTGTGAAGAGTGCTTCCACGAGCTCAAGAAGAGATTGACAACAACCCCAGTCTTGGCCACCCCTGATATTCACAAGGAATTTGTGATATGTTGTGATGCATAAAGGACCGGGCTTGGTGGTGTCCTGATGCAAGAAGGCACGGTCGTAGCCTATCTTCCAGACAGCTACGCCCTCATGAAGAGAACTATGCCACTCATGATCTTGAGATGGCAGCGATGGTTCATTCCTTGGAGACATGGCCACATTACCTTTTGGGTAAACAATGTGTGATATAAACAGAGCACAAGATTGTGAAGTATATTTTCACTCAAAAGGAATTGAACATGAGGCAGCGAAGATGGTTGCAGTTGATCAAAGACTATGACCTCAGTGTTAAATACTACTCCGGGAAGGCCAATGTGGTAGCTAATGCCTTGAACAGAAAGGCTTGTTCCTTGAATTCTATCATCAAGGAAAGGTTACCCGCCTTGTATGAAGAGCTTGAAATCTTCGGGTTGGAGCTAGTGGATTTATGGCTAACCTCGAGCAAAGCGTGCATTGATGGACGACATCAAGGAAGCCGAGAAGGGACACGAGAGCATTGAAGGCATCAAGAGGAAGATCAAGGAAGGCAAAGCCCCTGGATTATCAGTGGATGAACAAGGAGTGGTATGGTTTGGAAATCGCATTTGCGTGCCCAACTAAGCTGAGCTCAAGAACCTAATCTTGCAAGAAGCACACAACACTTTGTATTCCATCTATTCTGGAGGAACCAAGATGTACCAAGACCTCAAAGCAAGGTTCTGGTGGCATGGCATGAAGAGTGAAATAGCTTCTTATGTCACTAAGTGTGACATATGCCAGAGGGTCAAAGCTGAGCATCAGCGACCTGCTGGACTGCTACAATCTCTTAAAGTGTCAGAATGGAATTAATCACCAGTCTGCCCAGATCAAGCAGAGGACATGATTCCATTTGAGTCATTGTCGACCACGTGACCAAGATAGCCCATTTCATTCCCGTCAACACCTCCTATGATGGGCATAAGTTAGCCAGTCTCTACATCGAGCGTATCACGAGTCTCCACGAAGTTCCAAAGGAGACCGTGTCAGATCGAGGAACTCAATTCACCTCAAGGTTGTGGAAGAAGTTCGAAGAAGCTATGGGAACCAAGCTTTCTTTCAACACTGCTTTTCACCCTCACACATGCGGACAGACAGAACGAGTAAATCAGATACTTGAGGATATACTCCGTGCCTATGTCTTGGCATATGGAGCCAAGTGGGAAGATTGTTTGCCCTTTGTCGAGTTCTCCTACAATAATAGCTACTAGTCCGGTCTGCAGATGGCACCATTTGAGGTGTTGTATGGACGCAAGTGCCGCACTCCCCTCAACTGGTTAGAAACCGGAGAAGGACTGATCTTTGGACCATATATTCTCTGTGAAGCCGAGGAGCAAGTGCAACTCGTTAGGGAACATCTAGATACTGCCAATTCAAGACAGAAGAGCTACGCCGACTCGCGCCGCCGAGAAGTGGACCTCAACACCGAAGACTATGTATACCTCCACGTAACGCCTCTCAAGGGAACGAAGCACTTCCATGTCAAGGGAAGGCTTGCACCAAGATACATTGGCCCCTTCATGATCACCACAAGGTGAGGAGAAGTTGCTTACCAGCTAGAGCTACCATCCGAGCTTTCGTATTTGCACAACATCTTCCATGTGCCACAACTCTCGAAGTGCCTCCAAGTTCCCAACCGTCCGGACCTCTACAAGGACATCGATCATCACGCCATCGACCTTCAGCCATACCTCACTTATCATGAGCGGCCAATCCACATCCTGGATGAAGTCGAGCGTCACACCCGAAGCCGCACCATCAAGTACTTCAAGGTCCAGTGAAGCAACCACACCAAAGCTGAAGCAACATGGGAGCATGAATACTACCTTAGATCCGAGTTCCCTTATCTTTTTAGCGCTTAGCCTAGGAATCTTGGGGACGATGTTCTTCTAAGGGGGTTAGGTCTGTCACACCCTATGTTTGTACCCCTTTGCCACATTATGTTTTTGCAAAGTTTGGAACCAATAAAAACTTTTGAAGTGCTTGTAATGGTTATTTTAATTGCAACATGCTTGTGTAATTCGTTGTGTTCTATGTCACCAAAGTTATTCTCCTCTCCAAAAATTTCTCTCCTTGATCCAAACCCTTGCCCAATGACAATGCCATATGTATAGGACCAGAAACAACTTTTATAAAAATGTTTTCTCAACAAAAGGGCATTTATTTATTTTAAAGTTTCAAAACCCCTGAATTGGGATTTGCACTACAAGTCCCTAAATTAAAGGGATGTTTTACCCCAAAGATTTTATTTTGACTCTGTTATCAAAATGACTTCCCAAAGCCACAAAATTATTATTTTAAAAGTTATTTTATTATTGTATTTAAACACCCCTTTGTGAGGCTAGAAATGGTATTTCATAGGGAAACAATTATTTGCTTACCTTGAAAATATTTGATAAAATTTAGGGAAACTCAGTGGACATATATTTATCATACATATGTGTTTCAACACATGGTCATCTTCAAAATATTGTACAATACCCCTCAAAACCTTTTTTTTCCTATTTTAAGCTTTTCAAATATTTCCAAAGGAAATATTCTCAATAAATTCCAGCCAAATTCTAGCAAGTGAGCCATGGTATATGTGGTGACCCTGCAAAATTTAATCTCAATACAAGTTGATTTGGTTCACCTAAGAACCCCAAAACACTTCTTGTCCAGAACCAAACTTGAGCAACTTTACATTTCCAAGTTTATCCAAATAATCTCAAATTTTGCAGAGGAGATATAGGCCCCAAATAACGATGCTACACCAAGTAGTGCATTTGTGGGACTTTATTTGGTCACCAAAGTGATCAGGAATTTGTTTCTGTAAATTCTTGGGTATTAGTTTGCATTGCCAAGTTTTCTCAACTGAGCTGAAACTTGGTGAACACTATTGGTTTTTACCACAATGCAATCGTGTTAAATTTCACACCTTCTCGTAGTTTGGTAAAGTTGCTGTTTTCACCACCTTTACTCATCTCCTTCACTTCATTTTTCTACCACAACTTCTCGTGGTGATGCTTCTCACCCCAGTAACTTTCCCACAGCCATAGCTCAATTATTGGTGGGGTAAAACCCATAAATCTCCTCTTGGTCAGCAAGATCTCACCTCTCTCTCCACTCCTCTCTCTCTCTCTTTTTCAAATCTCCAGAGCATACAAAGCCTTTGCCCATTTGTTTATTTCCCCCCTTGACCCCCTGGACAGGTTTGGCCGTGCAAAAGTGGTCGTTGGCATGCCTCGGATGCAATTCTGGGGCTCTGGAGCGCACTACAGTGCCCAGCCGCACCATAGCTACCCTCTGCCTGACGATGCTGACCGCCTCGAGCCTCTCCCTCATGCCACTCGAGGCGCGTGGGCATCCGTGACCTTCTCCCTTATCGGACGCCTTCTCTCTTCCTCTCCATTGGCCACGTCCGGCGCGCCCGAGCAATGCCCAATTTGGCCAACCATGGGCCTCGCGCGTGCAGGCCACCCCGCTCACTTCTTCTCTCCTCTCGCCCTGGACTAACCCCAGGAGCACCATAGACTCACCCTCTTCTCTCCCCCGTGCCCTTGGCCTTGACCCCGAGCTCGCTAGTGCACGAAGCCTTCAGTGTACCATGACCACCTCTATTTAAAGGCCCCAAGTCTCCATCTCCTTCACTTCCGCTCTCACCTGACCCAAATCGCCCCCTGCACCACTCCCACTCGTCTCCCCCTCCGTGTGTTCGAAATCGAGCTCGACACCGCCGCTTCGGGCTGCCGTCGATTCCCACGGTAGGTGGAATCTCCGGCCATTCTCTCTCTCCCTCTGGAACCATAGTGAGTTGCGGATGCTTTTTTCCTTCATTCCCCGTGCTTTTTGCAGCCTCGAGCGCCAACTCTGATCACCTCCCGAAGCTCCTCCGCTGCAGGTGCTCGACGCCGACGACCTCGTGCATCTCCGGCCTTCATTTGACCTCTAGCAGAATGGCAACACCCTCCTCAGTCCATTCCCGCCGCTGGTTGCTCTCACCGTCACCGGAATCATCGCCGGTGAGCACCGCCGCCTCCTTGTACAGAGGTTGATGACGACCTTCGAGTGGGGCCTGATCGTCAGCCTCTACCATGCCTACCCTCGCTCCCGTCTCTCTCTCCCTTTGTCACTGGTCACCGTGCCCCGTGCGTCAGGTTCAAACCTGACGGCGTGTGTGCCACACCTCATCTGGGCTAGCCTTGCTATCTGGGCTAGTTTGGCCAGCAACTTCTGGTCGAGGAGGCACAAGGGAACCATTTATTTTTGCCAGTTTTGCAAAAATTCCAGAGAAGCCAAAATGCATCCATATGGATTTATTCTTTCACCACAAATATTGTAAAAAATGTGTAGTATTTAATAACATCACTTATTTAATTTTTACAAAAACTTTTATGCACAGTTTTATTTTAAAACCTAGTTTTAAATATTTTAACCTTCCGTTAAAATGTTTTCACAACTTTTTACACTCCATAAATAAAACCTAGCTATTTTTACTACCTGCAATCACCCTCGTATTTTATAAAAATAGGGTGACATTTTTCTGAGAAAATTATTTTTCCTGTTTTGTGGTGTGTTTATTTTTGCCCATTAATATTGCAACGATAGATTGCATTGCTGACGAAGGACTTGGACCAGAAGATTTTGAAGACCCCACAAGCTTTGTTGAGCAAGGCAAGCAGCCCTTTGACCATGTCTAAGAAACCATTTAATTTTGCATGACATGTAGCACTATATTTCTTTGCATTTGATTCATGATGAGTCGGTGAACACCTTGGTGGGTTGTCTCCGAGAGAACCCTTGTTGATACTTGCACATGAGCATGACCCTACCACCTATGAGGGTTGTGCGGGTGGGAAGTAGCTAGGATGATAGTAGATTCTACACAAATGGGATGGGTCTATGCATGGTGACCATGAGACAAATGATTTCGAAGGCTTCTCGAAAACCCCGTCGCGTGACACTAATACCCGAGGGAGATGGAGTAAGATGGGTGGCCACTTGAGAAAGAAGTGGTGTACCGAGAAAGGTTTTGTGTGTGTGGTTTCAAAAACGGGATTAGATTTAGGATTTGTCAACCATCCCAACATTACATGTGCGACCATGATACCCCTTATGGGACAGGGCTTTGTGGATTACTTTGGCGGTGCTAGTAGAGAGCCCGCATTACTAGTGGGAAGAGTGGCGTGGTCACTCTCGTGATGGGATCGTGCCACGTAGGGCGACCATTAACTGTTTTCACATGCACCGGGCACACCATTGGTCCCTTCATGGATGGTACGATCTAGAGCGAGGCTCGTATGATGTACATCCACTACTAGGGAAAATCCTAGTAGTAGCACGGGTTTAGTGCCTACTAGTAGCGCGGGTAACCATGCTACTAGTAAGGCGCTACAACTATTACTTACCAGCAGCGCGTGTAAGACGCGCTACTGCTAAGACATATAGCTGTAGCGTGTGTCATACCAGCGCTACTTATAAGAAAACTATTAGTAGCATTCTTCCAAACCCGCGCTACTAGTAATCTGTTTTTCATTATTTTTATTTTTTAGTGTATTTATACGCCGTTATACAAATTTTGATACAGTACCAATTAAGAGGTTGTTATATAATTATGTTCGTGCTGAATTATTATATCATTGTGAGGAAGAAACATGGATTTTATTCATCCAACTGAATCAAAAGTGATCAAAAGTAGAATTAGTAGGACATCGATCCTACTAATTCAACTTTTGGTTACTTTTGATCCATCCACATGAATCTAATCCGCTTACCTTCCCCCAATGATATAATAACCAATCATGATCATAATAACAAATCATCATGATAATCATGATCAACATCATCATCATATTAATATAAAAAATCTTGCATCATATCATCACCAACAACACTATAGGTAATAATAATCATAGTCATTACCACCAACACTATTTAATCATCATTTTAGTCAATGAGACATCATATAACAAGTTGTGCACTAGTCATAGTCACAACTGCTCCTCCTCCTCATCATCAACTATAACACATTGTAGCACATAATAACACATTGTACCTAGGACCTACTCCTCTCTCATAGGACCTACTCTACCCTCTCTTAGGTAGAATATCATAAAACAAGATAGGCCGTGACTCTCCATTATGGAGAATGGAGATCATCCCGTCTCTAATTCTTGGCCTACACACAATGTTGCTTCCAAGTAGCTCTCTACGATTGACCATACATTTTTTCCAATCTTTGATTGTCATTTCATACGTTTTAGAAATCCGGTATGGACAGGAGTGATGCGTATACGTATGCTGACCTGGCCGTGCTGGCCGTCAGCTCATAACATCAACGCGACCTCTTGGAAACATCAAATAAGGCACACAATCCTTCGGGATTTTCTGTTGAAAAACATAGTAATAAATTTGTAGTTAGCAATGTAGTTTAGTTTTACAAGAATTTATGCAAAAGATGCACGGATGTCGTAATAGTAGAAGATCTTACCATGCAATCTCCATGCATGTTACCGTAGTTCACCACATGCACTAGTGGCACGTATTGACCATAATGTGGAGGAGTTTGATAATAGCTATTGTAATTCTCAAGATGATTAATAAATGCTACAAGATGATTTTCTCCTTATAATTTAATTCTGCTTCATCATTGTAGCAGTAGGTTCTGTCTACCATCTCCCGTACATTTTTTGAAGAATGAAAATAAGCTGTCAATGGAAATAAGTTGTCAACTATTTTTGAATAAACAATATAAATTACTTAATAAATATGGTTGAGAAACTCACATAATGGTAGAACTGGAGGCATGTGCACATCGACCCAGATGTCGATATTACCTTCAATTTCAATTTTCGGACGAATATCAAAGGTGATAAGCATATTAGGCTCAAATGCATAAGCCTTGCATAGTGCTTGCCAATTTTTGCATTCAAAATAGGAGTAGGTGTCTGCATTGTACAATTTTACGGCAAAAGTATAACCATGCTCGGTCCTCAAGTGAACTCTCTTTACCTTCATACTTTTTTTAGTATTGAAACCAATCTTATCCAAGACATAAATTCTTGCATGGCAGGGGATACACTAGTATAATAGTAAAAAATTAAAATTATAAGTTGAAACAAAAGAAGGAGAAGTCATGCTTAATTACGAAAAAAGACTTGTCGTTGTGACTTAGTGTATCCACTTCGAAGTTCTCATCTAGCATGATGTTGAAGCGCCTATCATCAACTAGGTGAGGCATGTCGCATAGGCCGCGCTCGTCTTTGCAGTATTTGCACATAACAAATTCCCTTTCATCGTCAGACATTTCCTATGTTCATAGTTGAAACATTTAAAATCGATCAAAGGCAACTACCAGGAAACTTATATGACAGATCACTATTAATTCTAAAACAGATGAGTAGTACACCAAGACATCCTCTATATTCAGAATGCATCATCATCGACATCAATGACATGGCGACTAGCACTTGCATTTTCATCATCGACATTTACAACACATTATCATCTATATCAAGAACATGGGGATTACCTGCAAAACATACGCACTAGGAGGTTGTCTGTGCAATAACATACACACATCAAATAAATGGCATATAACTCATCATCATCTTACTCATTTAAGAACTCATGAAATTCATACAAGGAGCAACGACAAACCGAAAGATAACAGATATTATCACTAATACATCTCGAATATTATCATACAATATCACTAATAAAAATCCAGTTAACGTCTCACGGTGCAGGCGGTGGCAACCCAAAGATAAGGAACCATCACCGGATCATAGCTCGGGTGATGTCCCTGGAGAACCTGCCAGGTATTGGTGAACCTGACATCCAACGCAACCATGTAGTGACAGACGTGCTCGTCCTCCTCCCTGACACGATGACGTACCACCTCCGTGGGGGGCGGCTCCCTCGGCACCGATACTGGCCCACGCGACCGCCACCAAAGAAGCTCCGGGTCAACGATGAGACCTGGATTCCTCACCAAGATGCGCCCCCCGGAAGGTAGCACCTCCCAGTGCCAGCCCGACGGAGCCCAGTCCCGGACATGGCGCCTATCAAACAGGCTCTCGACAACCACTCAATGACGAGGATGTGGGTCGGGCATCGTCGACATTGAGACAAATTCCTCAGAGAAAATTTTCTTATTGTTTAATGTTTTACTTTTTAATTATCATTTATACAATAATCATCTCATTTGAATTTAGGTAGCGCCCACTACCTATTTTTCTCAACATGCAAGTATGACACCAAATATACAATAATAAAACACAATATATATATTTTGCAAATATTTTTGCAACAACATTCGGGGCTTGAGAAAATAAAATTTAATAATGACATAAAAATGCCTATATTTTGCAGGAACGTTGATTCATTCCCGGTGCGGCAAATCCCGGGCACTCATATGTCCTAGTTTGTAGCACAAGTCATGTCGAAATTCACGAAAAAATTCGGCATGACCTTTGTTAAAAGTGGACAAATTGAGCACCTGAAATTTGCCAGAACGAAAATGAATCAACATTTCCGACAAAACATAGGCCACTCGGCTTCATTCCCTCTAAACAACAAAAGGCTCCCTCTCTCACTAAGTATACACCTAAGTAAATTCTATGTTAACCTACTGCCCTAACAAACAACATGATCTTATGCCCTAACTAACAACATAACCTAATTAACCTAGAACCCTAGAACATAACCTAACTAACATTTGCTAATTTGTTAATTGTATTAACCTATTTAACCTATTTAACCTAGAACCCTAGAACATAACCTACCTAACATTTATTTTTTTAATTGTACTAACCTATCTATAGAGAAGAGGGGAGGGGAGAGGGACTTACGGTGGTGAGCTCGACGGCGGCGGGTGGAGGAGGTGGCATCGATGGTGTAGGAGGAAGGGTGTCAGCGAGGCAGGGGCGTCCGCGTCGGCGAGGCAGGGGCGTCGGTGAGGCGGGGGCGGAGCGGCAGCGCAGAGTGGGGAGAGAGGGAGTGCGGGGCGGCGGTGGCAGCGTAGAGTGGGGATGGAGGGAGTGCGGGGCGGCGGCAACGGCGCAGAGTGTGGAGAGGGAGAGAGGGAGAGAGTGAGAGAGGGGCCTGCGGGGAGACGAAATGATAAGTGCCCCACTTAGTACTAGCGCGGGTTGGAAAAACACTGCTACTATTCCATTAGTAGTAGTGCGGTATTGGGGGCACACTACTACTAAATCTAGCCCCATCGGCAACGGTGGGGCAATATTAGTAGTAACGTGTTTCCGAAAGCCGCGCTACTGCTAAGTAGTTAGTAGTACCGCCTGTACTGGAAGCGCGCTTTTGATATGTAGCAGTAGTGCCACCTTTTATGCAGCACTACTGCTATTGTTCTGTGTATAAGGTTTTCCCTAGTAGTGATCATTGGGCTGGGTACCAATCGAGTGGAGTCGTTGTTTAGCGTCATCATGGGAAAGGCATTGTTCGGGTGCTTATCTCCGGTATGTAGCACACGGCGAGTCGTGGATGACATAGAAATTCCCCGAGTCTTGTGGGTACACGTCACACCCCAAAAATTTAATCATATTTTAGAAAATTAAAATATTACCTAGAATAATTTTTTTGAGAAATAATTTGTTTTGGGACTCTTCCAAAGCCTCTCTCCAAAATCTCTTCTTTCCAAGTGGCATTTTGAAGATCATTTAGTGCTTGAGTTAATTCTTGAGACCATTTTAAATTCTTTAGTTAATCAAATGGGGATATTATTTTAAATTTGGTCATGTTTTTAAAATCTGAATTTCTAGGTTTTCATTTGATTTTTGGACCACTCCTTTCCCCCAATTAAAAAGCTCTCCCCAAGTAAATGTTTTTGAAAATTATGTTGGAACTTGAACTGCCCGGGTGAGGCCAGTCTTCGCGGGGGGAAAATGGGTGTGTACTAGTTCTGAGTGTTTACTTCTGAGATAGCATACGCGGGATTATTCAGAGTGTCTATTGAAACCCGTGGGCTGTGGGTAAAGGGTACACCCTCTGCAGAGTCAAAACTATTCGAGTAGCCGTGTCCACGGTCAAGGAAGACTGGTTGACTAGTCAAGTGTAGGTCTGAGTGTCGGTCTTCGGAGGAAGTTAAAGAAATCGTGAGACTAAACATGAAATATGGTGGATGATCATACTATTACTTTTACTATGGACTAACCACTATGATTATGATTGTTGGATATCCCTGGGACGGTTCTACCTCCTGGATATTCAATATTTATTATTGTTTCATATAAGCCCTTTCTATGGTGTCGCTCAGATGCCCGACTTTGGCAAGTGTTATTTCTTTCATATAAACCCTTTCTGTGGTGTCACTTAGATGCCCGACTGCGACAACTGTTATTTCTTTCATATAAGCCCTTTCTGTGGTGTCTCTTAGACGCCCGACTGTGCCAATGCTTATTTCTTTCATACAAGCCCTTTCTGTGGTGTCTCTTAGACGTTGGATTGTGGCAACTATGATTTATTTCCTATAAGCCCTTTCTGTGGTGTCGCTTAGACGCTGGACTGTGGCAACTGTTATTCCTTGCATGTGAGTGATACGTCCATTTTCCATCATGCTTTTATGTTGATATTTATTGCTTCTTGGTATGTTATTTCACTTCACAGTACAATACTTATGCCTTTTATCTCTTATTTTGCAAGGTTTACTTGAAGAGGGAGAATGCCAACAGCTGGAATTCTGGCCTGAAAAAGGAGCAAAGAAGAGATACCTCTTCCGCGCAACTCCAAACGCCGTAAAAATCAACGATGATTTTTTTTCGGGATTTATAAAAAATACTGGGCCGAAGAAGTGCTAGAGGGGCGCCAACACGTGGCCACAAGCCTGCTAGGCGCGGCCACCCCCCTGGCCGCGCCTAGGGGGCTCGTGGACAACCAGCTGGCCCTCTGCCCCCCCTCTTCTGCTATATGAAGGGTTTCGTCCGGAAAAAAAAATAAGGAGGAGGCTTTTTCGAGGATTCGCCGCCGCCATGAGGCAGAACTTGAGCATAACCAATCTAGAGCTCCGGCGGGACAATCCTGTCGGGGAAACTTCCCTCCCGGAGGGGGAAATCATCGCCATCGTCATCACCAACACTCCTCTCATCGGAGGGGACACATAACCATCAACATCTTCATCAGCACCATCTCATCTCCAAACCCTAGTTCATCTCTTGTAACCAATCTCCATCTCGCGACTCCGATTGGTACTTGTAAGGTTGCTAGTAGTGTTAATTACTCTTTGTAGTTGATGCTAGTTGGATTACTTGGTGGAAGAGTTTATGTTCAGATCCTTGATGCTACTCATTACCTCTCTAGTCATGAATACGATTATGCTTTGTGAGTAGTTACTTTTGTTCCCGAGGACATGGGATAAGTCATGCTAATAATAGTCATGTGAATTTGGTATTCGTTCGGAAATTTGATGTGTTGTATGTTGTTTTTCCTCTAGTGGTGTTATGTGAACGTCGACTACATAACACTTCACCATTATTTGGGCCTAGAGGAAGGCATTGGGAAGTAGTAAGTAGATGATGGGTTGCTAGAGTGACATAAACTTAAACCCTAGTTTATGCGTTGCTTCGTAAGGGGCTGATTTGGATCCACTAGTTTAATGCTATCGTTACACTTTGTCTTAATTCTTCTTTCGTAGTTGCAGATGCTTGCGAGAGGTGTTAATCATAAGTGGGATGCTTGTCCAAGTAATGGAAGTACCCAAGCGCCCGTCCACCCACATATCAAACTATCAAGGTAACGAACGCGAATCATATGAACATGATGAAAACTAGCATGACAGAAATTCCCGTGTGTCCTCGGGAGCGTTTTTCCTCCTATAAGACTTTGTCCAGGCTTGTCCCTTGCTACAAAAGGGATTGAGACACTTTGCTGCACCGTAGCTACTTTTGTTACTTCTTGCTTGCTACGAATCATCTCACCACACAACTACTTTTTACCGATCATTTCAGTGCTTGCAGATATTTCCTTGCTGAAAACCACTTGTCAGATCCTTGTGCTCCTAGTTGGGTTCGACACTCTTACTTATCGAAAGGACTATGATAGATCCCCTATACTTGTAGGTCATCAAGACTCTTTTCTGGCACCGTTGCCACGGAGTGAAGCGCCTTTGGTAAGAGGAACTTGGTAAGGAAACATTCATATAGTGTGCTGAAATTTATTGTCACTTGTCACTATGGAAACTAATCCTTTGAGGGGCTTGTTCAGTGTATCTTCACCTCGAACGGAAGCACAAAGAGTTGCTCCTCAACCTGCTGCACCTACTGAAAATATTTTCTTTGAATTTCCTTCGCGTATGCTTGAGAAACTGCTGGCTTATCCTTTTATAGGAGATGGAACATCACATCCAGACTTGCATCTAATCTATGTAGATGAAGTTTGTGGTTTATTTAAGCTTGCAGGTTTGCCCGTGGATGAGGTCAATAAGAAGGTCTTTCCTTTATCTTTGAAGGATAAGGTGTTTTTGTTGACATGGTATAGGCTATGTGATGATACTGGACCATGGAACTACAATCGGTTGAAATTGGAATTTCATCAAAAGTTTTATCCTATGCATTTAGTACATCGTGATCGGAATTATATTTATAATTTTTGGCCTCGTGACAGAGAAAGCATCGCTCAAGCTTGGGGGAGGCTTAAATCAATGTTATATTCATGCCCCAACCATGAGCTCTCGAGAGAAATTACCATTCAGAACTTTTATGCTCAACTTTCTCATGATGACCGCAACATGCTTGACACTTCTTGTACCGGTTCTTTTATGAAGAGAGATATTGACTTCAAATGGAATTTATTGGAGAGAATTAAACACAACTTTGAAGATTGGGAGCTTGAAGAAGGTAAGGAGTCAGGTATGAATTTCAAGTTTGATTGCGTTAAATCCTTTGTTAAAACAAATACCTTTTGTGATTTTAGCGCTAAGTATGGACTTGACTCTGAGATAGTAGCTTCATTGTGTGAATCTTTTTCTGCTCATATTGATCTCCCCAAAGAGAAGTGGTTTAAATATCATCCTCCCTTAGAAGTCAATGTAGTTAAGCCCAGTCCAGTTGAAGAGAAAGTAATTGCCTATAATGATCCTATTGTTCCCAGTGCTTACATTGAGAAACCACCTTTCCCTGTTAGGATAAAGGATCATTCTAAAGCTTCAACTGTGATTCGTAGAGGCTACATTAGAACACCTACACCCCTGAGCAAATTAGAGTTGAACCTAGTATTTCTATTATCAAAGATCTTCTGTGTGATGATGTTTTGGGACATAATATTCACTTCTGTGAAGATGCTGCTAGAATTGCTAAACCTCACGCTAGAGACAAACATAGGCCTGTTGTTGGCACGCCTGTGGTTTCTGTTAAGATAGGAGATCATTGCTATCATGGTTTATGTGACGTGGGTGCTAGTGTTAGTGCAATACCTCAATCCTTATATGATGAAATCAAAGACGAGATTGCACGTGTTGAGATAGAACCTATTGATGTCACTATTCAGCTTGCCAATAGAGATACTATCTGCCCTCTGGGAATTGTTAGGGATGTTGAAGTCTTATGTGGTAAAACGAAGTATCCTGCTAATTTCCTTGTTCTTGCTACCGCACAAGATAGCTTTTGCCCCATCATATTTGGTAGACCTTTTCTCAATACCGTCAATGCTCATATTGACTGTGAGAAGCAAATTGTCACTGTTGTCTTTGAAGGTGTGTCACATGAGTTCAATTTCTCCAAGTTTGGTAGACAACCTCATGAAAAAGAGTTGCCTAGTAAGGATGAAACTATTGCCTTAGCTTCTATTGCCGTGCCTCCTACTGATCCCTTAGATCAATACTTGCTTGAGCATGAAAATGATATGCATATGGATGAAAGGGATGAGATAGATAGAGTTGTCTTAGAACAATATCCTATCCTTAAGAATAACTTGCATGTTGAACTGCTTGGGTATCCACCCCCACCAAAGGGTGATCCTGTGTTCGAGCTTAAACAATTTCCTGATACTCTTAAGTATGCTTATAATGTTGAAAAAGAGATATATCCTGTTATCATTAGTGCTAGCCTCTCAGAGCATGAAGAAAAGAAGTTACTAAAAACTATGAGAAAGCACCGTGCTGCTATCGGATATAATCTTGATGATCTTAAGGGCATTAGTCCCACTCTATGCCAACACAAGATTAAAACTGATCCTGATTCCAAACCAGTTATTGATCATCAAAGGAGATTAAATCCTAAGATGAAAGAAGTAGTGAGAAAAGAAATACTAAAGCTCCTGGACGCAGGTATTATCTATCCTGCCGCTCATAGTGATTGGGTGAGTCCGGTGCATTGTGTCCCTAAGAAGGGAGGCATTACCATTGTCCCTAATGATAAGGATGAATTGATCCCGCAGAGGATTATCACTGGCTATAGGATGGTGATCGGTTTTAGGAAATTGAATAAAGCCACTAGGAAAGATCATTACCCTTTGCCTTTTATTGACCAAATGCTAGAAAGACTGTCTAAATACACACACTTCTGCTTTCTAGACGGTTATTCTGGTTTCTCCCAAATACCAGTTGCACAATCTGATCAGGAGAAAACCACTTTCACCTGCCCTTTCGGTACCTTTGCTTATAGACGTATGCCTTTTGGCTTATGTAATGCACCTGCCACCTTTCATAGATGTATGATGGCTATATTCTCTGACTTTTGTGAAAAGATTGTCGAGGTTTTCATGGATGACTTCTCCGTTTATGGGTCTTCCTTTGATGATTGCCTCAGCAACCTTGGTCGAGTATTGCAGAGATGTAAAGACACCAATCTTGTCTTGAATTGGGAGAAGTGCCACTTTATGGTTAATGAAGGCATCGTCTTAGGACATAAAATTTCTGAAAGAGGTATTGAAGTCGATAAGGCTAAGGTTGATGCGATCGAGAAAATGCCATACCCCACAGTTATCAAAGGTATAAGAAGTTTCCTTGGTCATGCTGGTTTCTATAGAATGTTCATTAAAGACTTCTCTAAGATTTCTAGGCCTCTTACCAATCTCTTGCAAAAGGATATTCCTTTTGTCTTTGACGATGATTGTGAGGAAGCCTTCGAAATACTTAAGAAGGCTTTGATAACTGCACCTATTGTTCAACAACCTGATTGGAACTTACCTTTTGAAATCATGTGTGATGCTAGTGATTATGCTGTTGGTGCTTTCCTAGGGCAAAGAGTTGATAAGAATTTGAATGTTATTCACTATGCTAGTAAAACGCTAGACAGTGCCCAAAGAAACTGTGCTACTACGGAAAAGGAATTTTTAGCACTCGTGTTTGCATGTGAAAAGTTCAGGTTTTACATAGTTGATTCCAAAGTCACTATTCACACTAATCACGCTGCTATTAAGTACCTCATGGAGAAGAAGGACGCTAAACCTACACTTATCAGATGGGTTCTCTTGCTACAGGAATTTGATTTGCATGTTGTCGACATGAAGGGTGTTGATAACCCTGATGACCCACAAGTATAGGGGATCAATCGTAGTCCTTTCGATAAGTAAGAGTGTCGAACCCAACGAGGAGAAGAAGGCTCCGATAAACGGTTTTCAGCAAGGTAATAAGTGCAAGCACTAAAATTACCGGTAACAAGTGATGGTGTGGTGAGGTGAAACGTAGCAAGCGAAAAGTAACAAGTGACAAGTAGTAGAAATGGTGCAGCAAAGTGGCCCAATCCCTTTTGTAGCAAGGGACAAGCCTGAGCAAAGTCTTATAAAAGGAAAAACACTCCCGAGGACACACGGGAATTTCTATCATGCTAGTTCCATCATGTTCATATGATTCACGTTCGTTACTTTGATAGTTTGACATGTGGGTGGACCGGCGCTTGGGTACTGCCCTTACTTGGACAAGCATCCCACTTATGATTAACCCCTCTCACAAGCATCCGCAACTATGGAAGAAGAATTAAGACAACGTCTAACCATAGCATTAAACTAGTGGATCCAAATCATCCCCTTACGAAGCAACGCATAGACTGGGGTTTAAGCTTCTGTCACTCTAGCAACCCATGATCTACTTACTACTCCCCAATGCCTTCCTCTAGGCCCAAATATGGTGAAGTGTTATGTAGTCAACGTTCACATAACACCACTAGAGGAAAAACAACATACATCATATCAAAATACCGAACGAATACGAAATTCACATGACTATTATTAGCATGACTTATCCCATGTCCTCAGGAACAAAAGTAACTACTCACAAAGCATAATCATAATCATGATCAGAGGTGTAATGAGTAGCATCAAGGATCTGAACATAAACTCTTCCATCAAGTAATCCAACTAGGATCAACTACAAAGAGTAATCAACACTACTAGCAACCTTACAAGTACCAATCGGAGTCGCGAGACAGAGATTGGTTACAAGAGATGAACTAGGGTTCGGAGAAGAGATGGTACTGATGAAGATGTTGATGGAGATGACTCCCCTCCGACGAGAGGAGTGTTGGTGATGACGAAGGCGACGATTTCCCCCTTTGGGAGAGAAGTTCCCCCGGCAGGATTGTCCTGTCGGAGCCCTAGATTGGTTCTGCTCAAGTTCCGCCTCGTGGCAGCGGCGAATCCACGAAAAAAGCTCTACCCTGATTTTTTCTCGGACGAAACCCTTCATATAGAAAAAGAGGGGGGCCAGTGGGCCACCAGGGTGCCCACAAGCCCTGTTGCCACGGCTAGGGGGTAGGCCGCGGCAACCAGGCTTGTGGGCCCTGGCTGCTCCCCTCTGACACTTCTTTCGCACAATATTTTTTATATATTTCCAAAAAAATCCACGTTGATTTTCAGGGCATTTGGAGTTGTGCAGAATAGAGGACTCAGACTTGCTCCTTTTCCAGTCCAGAATTCCAGCTGCCGGTATTCTCCCTCTTCAAATAAACCTTGCAAAATAAGAGAGAAAAGGCATAAGTATGGTTCCACAAAGTATAATAACAGTCCATAAAGCGATAAATATCAACATGAAAGCATGATGCAAAATGGACGTATCAACTCCCCCAAGCTTAGACCTCGCTTGTCCTCAAGCGAAAACCAAGACCCAAAACATGTCCACATGTTTAGGGATGAAGGTGTCGATAAAACATAATATGGACATGAGGGCATCATGATCACACATAGAACAACAATACATCATAGATATTCTTATGGGAAAGTAACAATTCCTTCACAAAGCAAAGTATGAAACAAAAATCTTACCGAGAAGTAGCCAACAACAATCCATAGTCATTGAAGCAATTGCAATTTATCATAACATCTGAAAGAGTCAAATAGGAGCTTGTAAGGAAAGTCCACATACTCAATCATCTCTTTTGTTTTCCACAATTGTTACAACTCACATGGTACACATGATATCAAAGTTTCAGTTGGACACATAGAAAGATAGGGGCTTATAACTTTGCCTCCCAACCATTTACCTCAAGGGTAAAGTCAACAATAATAAAGCATAAGTCCTCAGATCCAAGTTGATATATGAATATAGATCTTTCCCAAGCATATGAAGTTCACCAAGAAAAAGGCTAAATAAGGAATTGGTGAAGATCACCATGACTCTAACAAAGGCAAAAAGTAAAGGTACAAGATAGGCCCTTCGCAGAGGGAAGCACAGGTTGTCATGCGCTTTTGAGGTTTGGATGCGTGTCCACTTAGTACGGAGGAACGTCACTTTATATTGCCTCCTGTGAAAATGAACTTTATTATGCAGTATGTCGCTTTTATGTCTTGCTCATCATAGGTTCGTACAAAGCTTATTTTCCACACACTAATAGATCATACATGCTTGAGAGCAATTTTTATTGCTTGCACCGATGACAACTTACTTGAGGGATCTTATTCAATCCATAGGTAGGTATGGCCGACACTCATGGAAAAACTGGGTTGAAGGTTTATGGATGCACAAGTAGTATCTCTACTTGGTGTGAGAGTTTTGGCTAATATGAGGTGGAAGCAATCGTCACATGCTAAGGGATCTCTAATCATATAACATTGTTTGGAACCAAGCAAACACAATTCATTATGTTGTCTTGCTTGTCCAACATCTACTTCTAGGCATGTAATAGTTTAGTGAGTGCTCACAATTATAGAAAGTGTCTAAGATGATATATTTATATGTGAACCTCTCTTTCCTTATTACTTCTTATTAATTGCAACAATGACTGAGGTCTATGTTGTCTATTCTCAACAAGTTTCAATCATCATACTTGTTATATGTGAAGGTATCACTTTCCATAAGATAATCTCATGATCTTTCATGCTATCGTTCTTTTCATACTTTTGATCACGACACAAAGCAAAGCCCTTGACTAAGGTACTCTTTATTATATAGCTCGCAAGCTCGAATACAACAGTGGAGACACAAGGAAAAAGACTCAAACTAAAACACTAAAGACTTATTCTACTAAGAGAAGAAATAAAACTGAAAAGGAAAGAACTAAAACAAAGGTAAAAGCAAAAGATATAAAGGTGATACGATACCAGGGAAACTCCCCCAAGCTTGGCATAAGTCAAGGGAGTTGCCCATACCAATGCTTAGTTGTCTTCCTTTGGTGGTGATGGTGGTGGAGTTGTTGAAGAAGTCTTGAGCTTGTCTAATTTCCACTTGAGCATAAAGTTCTGCTCCCTCAGATCGTCATTTTCCTCCTCAAGCTTCAACACTCTATGGCAAAGTTCCTGCTTACTCTCGTGCAAGAAACGAGAAGGGATAAGCAGGGTCTTAGGCTTTTTCCTTTGGTCAGGGAGGCTTGACTTCTTGAACTCCACATGAATGCGTCCAGGTTGAGGTAGAGGAGCCTCCTCTTCATCGGAACTCGTTTGTTCCTTCCCCTTGGGATCATAGTCCTCTTCCTCGTCAGTGGTCCAGCCATATGGTTCCAAGTCCCCATAGACCTTTGGGTTAGCAAGGTAATCAGCCACATAGCTCTCCCCCTATGAATCCTGAGAAGACATCTTGACCTAGATCTGCGCCTGAAAACAGGCTCGAAATTAAAACAGAGGAAAACTACATGATACGGAGATCAAAACCCTCGGGCGTATATATAATGATTTTTTTCTGGACTAGAAGGAGTGCTCCACAAGAAAACGGAGTCCGGGAGGCACACGAGGTGCCCACAAGCCCTGTTGCCGCGACCAGGGGGGAGGCCGTGGCAACCAAGCTTGTGGCCGCCTCGTGCGCTCTCCGGACTGCTTTTTATTTTTCTAATTTTCTATAAATTCCAAAATGGAGAAAATTTCCTATTGGAAAAGTTTCGGAGTCCAATTATTTACCGAAACACATACCTCTTCGTTTTCAGGGTTTGAAACAGGCTGATAAACATCCCTTATGTACTCCTTTGGAGTTATGATATTGATGATATTGGTCTCAACATTTATGGGAGTACTAGAGATATAATGCTTGATTCTTTGCCCATTTACCACTCTAGGAAAATTACCTTCCGTGTTATTGATTTTGATGGCACCGACACGATATACTTCCTCGACAACATAGGGACCTTCCCATTTAGAGAGAAGCTTGCATGCGAAGAATCTTAAGCGAGAATTGTATAGCAGGACATAATCACCTACATTGAACTCTCATTTTTGTATTCTTTTATCGTGCCATCTCTTAACCTTTTCCTGGAACAACTTGGCATTCTCATATGCCTGGGCCCTCCATTCATCTAATGAGCTGATATCAAACAACCGCTTCTCACCGGCAAGTTTGAAATCGAAGTTGAGCTCTTTGATTGCCCAATAAGCTTTGTGTTCCAGCTCAAGAGGTAAATGACAGGCCTTACCGTAAACCATTTTATACGGCGACATGCCCATGTGATTCTTATAAGCAGTCCTATAAGCCCATAGTGCATCGTCAAGTTTGCTAGACCAATTCTTTCGGGATCTATTGACGGTCTTTTGTAAGATCAATTTGATCTCCCTATTACTCAACTCCACTAGACCACTAGACTGAGGATGATAAGGAGAAGCAACTCTATGGTTGGCATCATACTTAGCGAGCATCTTGCGGAAAACACCATGAATGAAGTGTGAACCGCCATCAGTCATCAGATATCTAGGGACTCCAAATCTTGGGAAAATGACTTCTTTAAGCATCTTAATAGAGGTGTGGTGATCAACATTTCTAGTGGGGATAGCTTCTACCCACTTAGTGACATAATCCACAGCAACTAAGATGTGAGTATACCCATTGGAACTCGGGAAAGGTCCCATATAGTCAAAGCCCCACACATCAAATGGTTCAATGACAAGTGAATAGTTCATAGGCATTTCCTGACGCTTACTGATATTCCCTATTCTTTGGCATTCGTCACAAGACCAGACAAGCTTGCGGGCATCCTTGAAGAGAGTGGGCCAATAGAAACCTGATTGCAATACCTTATGAGCAGTTCTGTCTCTAGCATGGTGTCCTCCGTAGGCTTCAGAATGACACTTCTGCAGGATCTGTCCGTGTTCATGTTTAGGCACACAACGTCTAATAACACCATCTACTCCTTCCTTATAAAGGTGAGGATCATCCCAAAAGTAGTGTCTCAAATCAAAGAAGAATTTCTTCTTTTGCTGGTAGGTGAAACTAGGTGGTATGTATTTGGCTACGATATAGTTTGCGTAATCAGCATACCACGGTGCACTATGTGAAGTGCGGATGACATTCAATTGATCATCAGGAAAGCTGCCATCAATAGGTCGTGGGTCATCAAGGACATTCTCTAGCCTAGACAAGTTATCTACTATAGGGTTATCAGCACCCTTTCGGTCAACAACGTGCAAATCAAATTCCTGTAGAAGGAGGACCCATCTGATTAGCCTAGGCTTAGCGTCCTTCTTCTCCATAAGGTACTTAATAGCAGCATGATTAGAGTGAATAGTGACTTTGGAGTCAACTATATAAGATTTAAACTTTTCACATGCAAACACGACTGCTAAAAACTCCTTCTCCATAGTGGCATAGTTTCTTTGGGCACTGTCTAGAGTTTTACTAGCATAGTGAATGCCATTCAACTTCTTGTCAACTCTTTGTCCTAGAACAACACCAACAACATAATCACTAGCATCGCACATGATTTCAATGGGCAAGTTCCAATCAGGTGGTTGAACAATAGGTGCGGTTATCAAGGCCTTCTTAAGTATTTCGAAAGCTTCCTCACAATCCTCATCAAAAACAAAAGGAACATCCTTCTGCAAGAGGTTGGTAAGAGGCCTAGAAATCTTAGAGAAGTCTTTCATGAACCTTCTATAGAAACCAACATGACCTAAGAAACTTCGTATACCTCTGATATCTGTGGGGCAAGGCATTTTTTCAATTGCATCAACGTTAGCCTTATCAAATTCAATGCCTTTCTCAGAGATTTTGTGTCCTAAGACGATGCCTTCATTAACCATGAAGTGGCACTTCTCCCAGTTCAAGACGAGGTTGGTATCTTTGCATCTCTGTAAGACTCGATCAAGGTTGCTGAGTCAATCGTCAAAGGAAGAACCATAAACGGAGAAATCACCCATGAAATCCTCAACAATCTTTTCACAAAAGTCAGAGAATATAGCCATCATACATCTTTGAAAGGTGGCAGGTACATTGCATAAGCCAAAAGGCATATGTCTATAAGCAAAGGTACCGAAGGGGCAGGTGAAAGTGGTTTTCTCCTGATCAGATTGTGCAACAGGTATTTGCGAGAAACCTGAATAACCGTCTAGAAAGCAGAAGTGTGTGTGTTTAGATAGCCTTTCTAGCATTTGGTCGATAAACGGCAAAGTATAATGGTCTTTCCTGGTTGCCTTCTTCAGTTTCCGGAAGTCTATCGCCATCCTATAGCCAGTAATAATCCTCTATGGGATTAGTTCATTCTTATCATTAGGAACGACGGTGATACCTCCCTTCTTAGGTACGCAATGTACTGGACTTACGCAATCACTATGAGCAACAGGATAAATGATTCCTGCTTCCAGAAGCTTTAGTATTTCTCTTCTCAAGACCTCTTTCATCCTCGGATTCAATCTCCGTTGATGATCAACAACTGGCTTAGAATCAGGATCGGTTTTAATCTTGTGCTAACATAGAGTGGGACTAATACCCTGAAGCTCATCAAGAGTATATCCAATAGCAGCACGGTGCTTCCTCAAAGTTTTTAATAACTTCTTCTCTTCGTGATTCGAGAGGTGAACACTAATAATAACATGATATATCTCCTTCTCATCAAGATAGGCATACTTAAGAGTATCTGGTAACTGTTTTAGCTCGAACACAGGATCACCCTTTGGTGGGGGAGGATCCCCAAGCAGTTCAACAGGCAGATTATTTTTGAGAATAGGATATTGTTCTAAAACAATTTTATCTATCTCATCTCTTTCATCCATATGCATATCATTCTCAAGCTCAAGCATATATTTCTCTAAAGGATCTGTAGGAGGTACGACAATAGAGGCAAGAGCAATGATTTCATCCCTACCAGACGACTCTTTTTCATGGGGTTGTCTTCCAAACTTGGAGAAGTTAAATTCATGAGACACACCCTCGAAGCTAACAATGACACTCTGTTTAACGCAATCAATATGAGCATTGACAGTGTTGAGAAAGGGTCTACCAAATATGATGGGACAAAAGCTATCTTGTGCAGTAGCAAGGACGAGGAAATCAGTAGTATACTTCGTCTTACCACACAGGACTTCTACGTCTCTCACAATTCCCAAAGGGCAGATAGTGTCTCTATTAGCTAGCGTAATAGTGACATCGATGGGTTCTAACTCAGCAGGTTCAATCTCATCTTTGATTTCATCATATAGGGACCGGGGTATTGCACTAACACTAGCACCCATATCACATAAACCATGATAACAGTGATCTCCTATCTTGATAGAAATAACGGGCAAGCCAACTACAGGTCCGTATTTGTTTTTCGCGTGAGGTTTAGCAATTCTAGCGGAGTCCTCACATAATTTGATAACATGCCCGTTTATGTCTTCGGCTAAGAGATCTTTTATAATAGCAAAACTAGGTTCAACTCTAATTTCCTCAGGGGGTGCAAGTGGTCTAATGTAACCCCTACGTATCACAGTTGGAGCTTTAGAATAATCCTTTTTCCTAGAAGGGTAAGGTGGTTTCTCAGCGTAGGCACAAGGAACAATAGGATCACTAAAGGCAATGACTTTCCCTTCAACTAGATTGGGTTTAACTATGTTGACTTCTATAGGCGGATGATACTTAAACCACTTCTATTTGGGAAGATCAACATGAGCAGCAAAAGATTCACATAGAGAAGCTACTATCTCAGAGTCAAGTCCATACTTCGCGCTAAAATCTCTAGAAGTGTTTGTTTCAACAAAAGATTTAACGCAATCAAACTGGAAATTCATACCTGACTCCTTACCTTCTTCAAGCTCCCAATCTTCAGAGTTACGTTTGATTCTTTCCAATAAATTCCACTTGTGGTCAATATCCTTCTTCATAAAAGAACCGGTACAAGAAGTGTCAAGCATGGTACAATCTTCATGAGAAAGCCGAGCATAAAAGTTTTGAGTGACAATTTCTCTCGAGAGCTCATGATTGGGGCATGAATATAGCATTGATTTAAGCCTCCCCTAAGATTGAGCTATGCTTTCCTTGTCACGAGGCCAAAAGTTATAAATATAATTCCGATCACGATCTACTAAATGCATAGGATAAAACTTTTGATGAAATTCCAATTTCAACCGATTGTAGTCCCATGATCCAGTATCACCATATAGCCTATGCCATGTCAACGCCTTATCCTTCAAAGATAAAGGAAAGACTTTGTTCTTTACCTCATCGTCGGGCAAACCTGCAAGCATAAATAAACCACAAACTTCATCTGCATAGATTAGATGCAAGTCTGGATGTGAAGATCCATCTCTTGTAAAAGGATTAGCCAGCAGTTTCTCAAGCATACCCGAAGGAATTTCATAAAAGATATTTTCAGTAGGTACCTCAGGTTGAGGAACAACTCCTCGTGCTTCCGTTCGTGGTGAAGATACCCCGAACAAACTCCTCAAAGGAACAGTTTCCATAGTGACAAGTGACAATAAATTTCAGCACAGTATATAAATGTTTCCTTACCAAATTCCACTTTCCAAAGGCGCTTTCCTCCCCGGCAACGGCGCCAGAAAAGAGTCTTGATGACCCACAAGTATAGGGTACCAATCGTAGTCCTTTTGGTAAGTAAGAGTGTCAAACCCAACGAGGAGAAGAAGGCTCTGATAAACGGTTTTCAGCAAGGTAATAACTGCAAGCATTGAAAGTAGCGGTAACAAGTGATGGTGTAGTTAGGTGAAACGTAGCAAGCGAAAAGTAACAAGTGACAAGTAGAAGCAACGGTGCAGCAAAGTGGCCCAATCCCTTTTGTAGCAAGGGACAAGCCTGAGCAAAGTCTTATAAGAGGAAAAACACTCCCGAGGACACACGGGAATTTCTGTCATGCTAGTTTCATCATGTTCATATGATTTGCGTTCGTTACTTTGATAGTTTGATATGTGGGTGGACCGGCGCTTGGGTACTTCCCTTACTTGGACAAGCATCCCACTTATGATTAACCCCTCTCGCAAGCATCCGCAACTACGAAAGAAGAATTAGGACAACGTCTAACCATAGCATTGAACTAGTGGATCCAAATCAGCCCCTTACGAAGCAACGCATAGACTAGGGTTTAAGCTTCTGTCACTCTAGCAACCCATCATCTACTTACTACTCCCCAATGCCTTCCTCTAGGCCCAAATATGGTGAAGTGTTATGTAGTCGACGTTCACATAACACCACTAGAGGAAAAACAACATACAACATATCAAAATACCGA
The DNA here is from genome assembly GCF_904849725.1 of Hordeum vulgare subsp. vulgare. Taxonomy (NCBI): domain Eukaryota; kingdom Viridiplantae; phylum Streptophyta; class Magnoliopsida; order Poales; family Poaceae; genus Hordeum; species Hordeum vulgare. The sequence goes on along the minus strand of NC_058523.1, from coordinate 479,359,315 downwards.
ACAAATACGAAATTCACATGACTATTATTAGCATGACTTATCCCATGTCCTCAGGAACAAAAGTAACTACTCACAAAGCATAATCATAATCATGATCAGAGGTGTAATGAGTAGCACCAAGGATCTGAACATAAACTATTCGACCAAGTAATCCAACTAGCATCAACTACAAAGAGTAATCAAAACTACTATTAACCTTACAAGTACCAATCGGAGTCGCGAGACGGAGATTGGTTACAAGAGATGAACTAGGGTTCGGAGAAGAGATGGTGATGATGAAGATGTTGATGGAGATGACTCCTCTCCGACGAGAGGAGTGTTGGTGATGACAAAGGCAACGATTTCCCCCTCCGGGAGGGAAGTTTCCCCGGCAGGATCGTCCTGCCGGAGCCCTAGATTGGTTCTACTCAAGTTCCGCCTCGTGGCGGCGGCGAATCCACGAAAAAAGCTCTACCCTGATTTTTTTCTCGGACGAAACCCTTCATATAGCAAAAGAGGGGGGCCAGTGGGCCACCACGGTGCCCACAAGCCCTGTTGCCGCGACTAGGGGGGTAGGCCGCGGCAACCAGGCTTGTGGAACCTGGCTACTCCCCTCTGACACTTCTTTCGCCCAGTATTTTTTATATATTCCCAAAAAAATCCACGTTGATTTTCAGGGCATTTGGAGTTGTGCAGAATAGAGGACTCAGACTTGCTCCTTTTCCAGTCCAGAATTCCAGCTGCCGGTATTCTCCCTGTTCAAATAAACCTTGCAAAATAAGAGAGAAAAGGCATAAGTATGGTTCCACAAAGTATAATAATAGTCCATAAAGCGATAAATATCAACATGAAAGCATGATGCAAAATGGATGTATCAAACCCCGTAGCAGATAACTTGTCTAGGTTAGAGAACGTTCTTGATGACCCACAACCTATTAATGATAGCTTTCCCGATGAGCAATTGAATGTCATCAATGCCTCACGTAGTGCATCGTGGTATGCTTATTATGCAAACTATATCGTTGCTAAATATATACCACCTAGTTTCACATACCAGCAAAAGAAGAAATTCTTCATTGATTTAAGACATTACTTTTGGGATGATCCTCACCTTTAGAAGGAAGGAGTAGATGGTGTTATTAGACGTTGTGTACCTGAACATGAACAGGGACAGATCCTACAGAAGTGTCACTCTGAGGCCTACAGAGGGCACCATGCGGGAGATAGAAATGCATACAAGGTATTGCAATCAGGTTTCTATTGGCCCACTTTCTTAAAGTATGCCCATAAGTTTGTCTTGTCTTGTGACGAATGTCAAAGAGTAGGTAATATCGGTAAACGTCAGGAAATGTCTATGAACTATTCACTTGTCATTGAACCATTTGATGTCTGAGGTTTGATTATATGGGACCTTTTCCAAAATCCAACGAGTATACTCATATCCTAGTTGCTGTTGATTACATCACTAAGTGGGTAGAAGCTATCCCCACTAGTAGTGCTGATCACGACACACCTATTAGGATGCTTAAAGAAGTTATCTTCCCTAGACTTGGAGTCCCTAGATATCTAATGACCGACGGTGGTTCACATTTCATTCATGGTGCTTTCCGTAAAACGCTTGCTAAGTACGATGTCAACCATAGAATTGCGTCTCCTTATCACCCTCAGTCCAGTGGTCAAGTAGAGCTAAGCAATAGAGAAATTAAACTAATTCTCCAAAAGACTGTCAATAGGTCTAGAAAGAATTGGTCTAAGAAGCTCGATGATGCACTGTGGGCTTATAGAAGTGCCTATAAGAATCCCATGGGCATGTCTCTGTACAAAATGGTGTATGATAAAGCATGTCATTTACCTCTTGATCTAGAGCACAAAGCTTATTGGGCAATCAAAGAGCTCAACTTTGATTTCAAACTTGCCGGTGAGAAGAGGTTATTTGACATTAGCTCGCTTGATGAATGGAGAGCTCAGGCATATGAAAATGCCAAGTTGTTCAAAGAAAAGGTTAAGAGATGGCATGATAAGAGGATACAAAAGTGTGAGTTCAATGTAGGTGATTATGTCTTGCTATATAATTCTCATCTAAGATTTTTTGCAGGCAAGCTTCTCTCTAAATGGGAAGGTCCCTATATTGTTGAGGAAGTATATCATTCCGGTGCTATCAAGATCAACAACGTGGAAGGTAATTGTCCGAGAGTTGTAAATGGGTAGAGAATCAAGCATTATATCTCAGGTACTCCCATAAATGTTGAAAGCAATATTATCAATACCATAACTCCGGAAGAATACCTAAGGGATATTTATCAGCTTGTTTCATACTCTGTAAACGAAGAGGTATTTGATTCGGTAAGTAAACAGACTCCAAAACTTTTCGAGTAGGAATTTTTCTCCGTTTTGGAATATTTGAGAAAATATAAAAATTGGAAGTAGTCCGGAAGGCGCGCGAGGAGGCAACAAGCCTGCCAGGCGCAGGCCCACCCCCTGGCCGCGCCTGGGTGGCTTGTGGCCACCTCGTGTGCCTCCCGGACTCCATTTTCGTGCCGAGTACTCCTTCTGGTCTAGAAAATACCATTATATATTCTCCCGAAAGGTATGACCCTTGTATCACGCAGATTCCTCTGTTTTCGTTTCGAGCATGTTTCTGTTGCAGATCTAGATCGCTATGACATCCCCAAAAGCTCCGAAGGACAAGATCTTCGAGAAGGTCATCAATCCCTACCTCACGGGAGTGCTGCAACACCCTCAATCTATCAAGATGCGTGAGGGGATGTTGCACATTCGTGATGTTGATGGGCCTAAGAAGACCGAAAGCGTTGAGGCGAGGCTCGAAGCAATGGAGCAACAAGTCTTCAAGTGCCAAGGGATGGTGGAGCGTGGACTCAACATCGACCACATGATGATCACGTAGTTCACCAGCAAGCAAAGGATCGATGCCAATGACATTGGGAAGCACCTCTCCAGGATCTATGACAGGATTGATCAACTCCAGGCCCAGATCTATGACCTGTAGAACCAAAACTGTGAGTATGAATATAGATTTAAATCAATACGGTTGGCTACAGATTTGAGGATTCCGGAGACTCGTCCATCTTTCCATGATGGAGCACCTATGCCTTGGAAGACGGAGGATCAAACCCATGTTGCAACAACTGCACCACCATCACCTCCAAAGGTAGACAACTAAGCATGGGTATGGGCAATCCCCTTAGCTTTTGCCAAGCTTGGGGGAGTTGCCCCGGTATCGTATCACCATCACATCTTTTGCCTTTACCTTTGTTTTAGTTTGTTCCTTTTCAGTTTTCTTTTTCTCTAGTAGTTTAAAAGTCTTAGTGTTTTAGTCTTGAGTTTTGCTTTGTGTCTCCCTCGATGTATTCGAGCTCGTGAGCCATATAATAAAGAGTGTCTTAGTTTAAGGGCTTTTCCTCTTGCCATGATCAAAAGAGTGAGAAAAGAACAAAAGCATGAAAGATCATGTAATGAACTTTTGGGAAGTGATGGTTTCACATATAAAAAGAATGTTGATTGAAACTTGTTGAGTGTAGACAAACGTAGACCTTGGTCATTGTTCCAATTAATAGGAAGTGATAAGGAAGGAGAAGTTCACATATAAATACATCATCTTTGACACCATCTATGATTGTGAACACTCACTAAACTATTGCATGCCTAGAAGTAGATGTTGGACAAGGAAGACAACATAATGAATTGTGTTTGCTTGGTTCCGAACAATGTTATATGACTAGAGATCCCTTAGCATGTGACGATTGCTTCCACCTCATATTAGCCAAAACTCCCGCACCAAGTAGAGACACTACTTGTGCATCCACAAACCTTCAACCCAGTTTTGCCATGAGAGTCCACCATACCTACCTATGGATTGAATAAGATCGCTCAAGTAAGTTGTCATTGGTGCAAGTAATAAAAATTGCTCCCTAATATGTCTGATATATTAGTGTGTGGAAAATAAGCTTTGTACGAACCTGTGATGAGGAAGACATAAAAGCGCCAGACTGCATAATAAAGTTCTTTATCATAGGAGGCAATATAAAGTGACGTTCCTCCGCACTAAGAGGACACGCATCCAATCCTCAAAAGCGCATGACAACCTCTGCTTCCCTCTGCGAAGGGCCTATCTTGTACCTTTACTTTTTCCCTTGAAAGAGTCATGGTGATCCTCACCAATTCCTTGTTTCACCTTTATCTTGGCTAACGTCATATGCTAGGGAAAGATCTATATTCATATGTCAACTTGGAGGTAAGCATTCTTGAATTTTTATTGTTGACATTGCCCTTGAGGTAAATGGTTGGGAGGCTAAACTATAAGCCCCTATCTTTCTCTGTGTCCAACTGAAACTTTGATCTCATGAGTACCACGTGAGTTGTAGCAATTGTAGAGAATGAAAAGATGGTTGAGTATGTGGAGTTGCTTTACAAGCTCTTATTTGACTCTTTCTGATGTTGTGATAAATTGCAATTGCTATCGGTTGCTATTTCTCGGTAAGGTTCTTGATCCATGCTTTAATTTGTGAAGGAATTGTCACTTTAGCATGAGAGATTATATGTTGGTATTGCTGTTCTGATCATGATCATGATGCATGCATGTTCGTAGCTTGTTGTGCCGACACCTCTCTCCCTAAACATGTGGTCATATTTATTAAGCTCGGCTTTCGCTTGAGGACAAGCGAGGTCTAAGCTAGGGGGAGTTGATACGTCCATTTTGCATCATGCTTTTATGTTGATATTTATTGCTTCTTGGGCTGTTATTTCACTTCACGGTACAATACTTATGCCTTTTCTCTCTTATTTTCCATGGTTTACTTGAAGAGGGAGAATGCCGGCAGCTGGAATTCTGGCCTGAAAAAGGAGCAAAGTAGAGATCCCTATTCTGCGCAACTCCAAACGTCGTAAAAATCAACGATGATTTTTTTCGGGATTTATAAAAAATACTGGGCCGAAGAAGTGCCAGAGGGGCGCCAGCAGGTGGCCACAAGCCTGCTATGCGCGGCCACCCCCTGGCCGCGCCTAGGGGCTTGTGGGCACCCAGCTGGCCCTCTGCCCCCCTCTTCTGCTATGTGAAGGGTTTCGTTCAAAAAAAATAGGAGGAGGCTTTTTCGAGGATTCGCCGCCGCCACGAGGCGGAACTTGAGCAGAACCAATCTAGAGCTCCGGTAGGACGATCCTGCTTGGGAAACTTCCCTCCCGGAGGGGGAAATCATCGCCATTGTCGTCACCAACACTCCTCTCATCAGAGGGGACTCATAACCATCAACATCTTCATCAACACCATCTCATCTCCAAACCCTAGTTCATCTCTTTTAACCAATCTCCGTCTCGCGACTCCGATTGGTACTTGTAAGGTTGCTAGTAGTGTTAATTACTCTTTGTAGTTGATGCTAGTTGGATTACTTGGTGGAAGAGTTTATGTTCAGATCCTTGATGCTACTCATTACCTCTCTGGTCATGAATATGATTATGCTTTGTGAGTAGTTACTTTTGTTCCTGAGGGCATGGGATAAGTCATGCTAATAATAGTCATGTGAATTTGGTATTCGTTCGGTAATTTGATGTGTTGTATGTTGTTTTTCCTCTAGTGGTCTTATGTGAACATCGACTACATAACACTTCACCATTATTTGGGCCTAGAGGAAGGCATTGGGAAGTAGTAAGTAGATGATGGGTTGCTAGAGTGACAGAAGCTTAAACCCTAGTTTATGCGTTGCTTCGTAAGGGGCTGATTTGGATCCACTAGTTTAATGCTATGGTTAGACTTTGTCTTAATTCTTCTTTCGTAGTTGAGGATGCTTGCGAGAGGGGTAAATCATAAGTGGGATGCTTGTCCAAGTAAGGGCAGTACCCAAGTGTCGGTCCACCCACATATCAAACTATCAAGGTAACGAACGCGAATCATATGAACATGATGAAAACTAGCATGACAGAAATTCCCGTGTGTCCTCCGGAGCGTTTTTCCTCCTATAAGACTTTGTCCAGGCTTGTCCCTTGCTACAAAAGGGATTGGGGCACTTTGCTGCACTCTTGCTACTTTTGTTACTTGTTGCTTGCTACGTACATCTCACCACACAACTACTTGTTACCGATAATTTTAGTGCTTGCAGATATTTCCTTGCTGAAAACCACTTGTCAGATCCTTCTGCTCCTCGTTGGGTTCGACACTCTTACTTATCGAAAGGACTACGATAGATCCCCTATACTTGTGTGTCATCAAGACTTCATCAGTGAGCCCTTTAGGCGGTGACGCTCCATCGCCCGACTGCGGCACGCATGCTACTACTTATTCATTGTTACCCTTCCTTGCTTGGTTATACAACTTTGGTGGAAATAATTTATGTGCATGAATACATCCGTAAATTAATTCTTATGGCCTGATAAAGTTATTAAGTGGACTTTGCATGCATCGCACCTTATTTAACTGGTCTATTTTCTTGATGTTTGCGAATACATTCAAAGTACTCTCTGGCTTGTCCCTGGCTATTGTCCTCGCCAAATTGCATTCGGAGAGGAGCACGGTACCGTCAATCCCGGAACCTAGGAGTCCAGGATATGAGCCTTGTGAGATAGGAATTTATCCAGGTCACCTGTTCCTATGGAAATGAAATCCCATGGGCACTGGAGATTCCTCGAGTCGCTTCCGCCGTCAGCCTCAGACTGCTGTCTGAACGAGTAGACCTTCATGGTCTTGTAACCCAGATTTTGTATGTTGCTTGGATATTCTATATCAAGTGAGTGTCCACCAGCTAACAGTAGTCCTGGGGCTGGTTAACACAAAGACCTATTTTCTCGAAATTATTTTTTGAAAAACCGGTCGCCACAACCTTGGTATCAAAGCAAGGCTGACCATTGGCTAAACCTATCTTAGCTAGGTCACTATCCCTAACCCGGATATTCATATATCCGCAAAACAGCCTAGCCTACCCAATAGTCAACCAAAGTGTCTATCCGACACCTTTTGGCAGTCGATGTCCAACATGTTAGCCCAGCCTTTAAGTTGTGTGTCTATGACTGACACCGGAGTTGTCACATCCCCTAGCGTGAGATGGAAGACTCCTTAATTTATATAGTATGGCCTTGCCTCAAACTAGCAACCCACAACCTTGAGACCCCCCAATAAAACCAGACCAACGAGATGCATGGCTGCATTCTTTGCAACAAGACCACCACATCCAAGCCTAGAGAGGTAATGAGTAGCATCAAGGATCTGAACATAAACTCTTACACCAAGTAATCCAACTAGCATCAACTGCAAAGAGTAATTAACACTACTAGCAACCTTACAAGTACCAATCGGAGTCGCGAGATGAAGATTGGTTACAAGAGATGAACTAGGGTTTGGAGATGAGATGGTGCTGATGAAGATGTTGATGGTGACGAGTCCCCTCCGATGAGAGGAGTGTTGGTGATGACGATGGCGACGATTTCCACCTCCGGGAGGGAAGTTTCCCCGGCAGGATCGTCCTGCCGGAGCTCTAGATTGGTTCCTCTCAAGTTCCGCCTCGTGGCGGCGGCAAATCTTCCGAAAAGCCTCCTCCTGATTTTTTCCAGACTGAAACCCTTCTTGTAGCAAAAGAGGGGGGCCAGTGGGCCACCAGGGAGCCCACAAGCCCCCTAGGCGCGGCCAGGGGGTGGCCGCGCCTAGCAGGCTTGTGGCCACCTGCTGGCACCCCTCTGGCACTTCTTCGGCCCAGTAATTTTTATAAATCCAAAAAAAATCCACGTTGATTTTCACGGCTTTTGGAGTTGCGCAGAATAGGCATCTCAAACTTGCTCCTTTTTCATGCCAGAATTCCAGCTGCCGGCATTTTCTCTCTTCATGTAAACCTTGCAAAATAAGATAGAAAAGGCATAAGTATTGTACCGTGAAGTGAAATAACAGCCCAAAAAGCGATAAATATCAACATGAAAGCATGATGTAAAATGGACGTATCAACTCCCCAAGCTTAGACCTCGCTTGTCCTCAAGCGAAAGCTGAGCTCAATAAATATGACCACATGTTTAGAGAGAGAGGTGTCGACAAAACAAGATACGAACATGCATGCATCATGATCATGATCAGAATAGCAATACCAACATATAATCTCTCATGCTAAAGTGACAATTCGTTCACAAAGTAAAGTATGGATCAAGAACCTTACCGAGAATTAACAACCGATAGCCTTTAGTCCTTGAAGCAATCGCAATTTATCACAACATTAGAAAGAGTCAAATAAGAGCTTGTAAAGCAAATCCACATACTCAATCATCTTTTCGTTCTCTACAAATGCAACAACTCACGTGGTACTCATGAGATCAAAGTTTTAGCTGGACACAGAGAAAGATAGGGGCTTATAGTTTCGCCTCCCAACTGCTTACCTCAAGGGTAATGTCAACAATAATAATTCATGAATGCTTACCTCCAAGTTGACATATGAATATAGATCTTTCCCAAGCATATGACGTTAGCCAAGATAAACGCGAAACAAGGAATTGGTGAAGATCACCATGACTCTTTCAAGGGCAAAAAGTAAAGGTACAAGATAGGCCCTTCACAGAGGGAAGGAGAGGTTTTCATGCGCTTTTGAGGTTTGGATGCGTGTCCTCTTAGTGTGGAGGAACGTCACTTTATATTGCCTCCTGTGATAAAGAACTTTATATGCAGTCTTTCGCTTTTATCTCTTCCTCATCACAGGTTCATGCAAAGCTTATTTTCCACACACTAATAGATCATACATATTAGGGAGCAATTTTTATTGCTTGCACCGATGACAACTTACTTCATGGATCTTATTCAATCCATAGGTAGGTATGGTGGACTCTCAAGGCAAAACTGGGTTGAAGGTTTATGGATGCACAAGTAGTATCTCTACTTGGTGCGGGAGATTTTGCTAATATGAGGTGGAAGCAATCGTCACATGCTAAGGTATCTCTAATCATATAAAATTGTTCGGGACCAAGCAAACACAATTCATTATGTTGTCTTCCTTGTCCAACATCTACTTCTAAGCATGTAATAGTTTAGTGAGTGTTCACAATCATAGATGGTGTCAAAGATGATATATTTATATGTGAACCTCTCCTTCTTTATCACTTCCTATTAATTGCAACAATGACCAAGGTCTACGTTTGTCTACCCTCAACAAGTTTCAATCAACATTCTTTTTATATGTGAAGCCATTACTCCCCATAAGATCATTACATGATCTTTCATGCTTTTGTTCTTTTCTCAATCTTTTGATCATGCCAAGAGGCAAGGCCCTTCAACTAAGACACTCTTTATTATATGGCTCACGAGCTCGAATAAATCGGGGGTGACACAAAGCAAAACTCAATCCTAAAACACTAAGACCTTTATTCTACTAGAGAAAGAGAAAACTGAAAAGGAACAAACTAAAACAAAGGTAAAGGCAAAAGATGTGATGGTGATACGATACCAGGGCAACTCCCCCAAGCTTGGCACAAGCCAAGGGGATTGCCCATACCCATGCTTAGTTGTCTTCCTTTGGAGGTGATGGTGGTGGAGTTGTTGTAGAGGTCTTGAGCTTGTTTAATTTCCACTTGAGCATAAAATTCTGCTCCCTCAGATCATCATTTTCCTCTTTAAGCCTCAGCACCCTTTGGCATAATTCCTGCTTACTCTCCTGCAAGAAACGAGAAGGGATAAACAAAGTGTTAGGCTTCTTCCTTGAGTTAGGGAGGCTCGACTTCTTGAACTCAACATTCGTGTGTCCAAGTTGAGGTAGAGGAGTCTCCTCCTCATCGGAACTTGTTTGTTCCTTCCCCTTGGGATCATAATCTTCCTCCTCATAGACCTTGGGGTTAGCAAGGTAATCTGCCACATAGCTCTCCCCTTCTGAATCTTGAGAAGACATCTTGCCCTAAATCTGCGGCAGAAAACTAGCTCGAAACGAAAACAGAGGAAATTCGCGTGATACGAGGGTCAGACCTTACGGGAGAATATATAATGTTTTTTTCCAGACCAGAAGGAGTACTCCGCACGAAAACGGAGTCCAGGAGGCACACGAGCTGGCCACAAGCCCCCCAGGCGCGGCCAGGGGGTGGGCCCGCGCCTCGCAGGCTTGTCGCCACCTCGCGCGCTTTCCGGACTACTTACAATTTTTCTATTTTTTCAAATATTCCAAAACGGAGAAAAATTCCTATTGGAAAAGTTTTGGAGTCTGTTTTCTTACCGAATCACATACCTCTTCATTTTCGGAGTCTGAAATAGGCTGATAAATATCCCTTAGGTATTCCTCCGGAGTTATGGTACTGATATATTGCTTTCAACATTTATGCGAGTACCTGAGATATAATGCTTGATTCTATGCCCATCTACAACTCTCGGACAATTACCTTCCGTGTTGTTGATCTTGATAGCAGTGGAACGATATACTTCCTCAACAATATAGGGACCTTCCCATTTAGAGATAAGCTTGCGTGCAAAAAATCTTAAACGAGAATTATATAGCAAGACATAATCACCTACATTGAACTCACGCTTTTTTATCATCTTATCATGCCACCTCTTAACCTTTTCTTTGAACAACTTGGCATTCTCATATTCCTAAGTTCTCCATTCATCAAGCGAGCTAATATCAAATAACCTCTTCTCACCAACAAGTTTGAAATCAAAGTTGAGCTCTTTGATTGCCCAATAAGCTTTATGCTCTAGCTCAAGAGGTAAATGACATGCTTTACCGTACACCATTTTGTACGGGGACATGCCCATGGGATTCTTATAGGCAGTTCTGTAAGCCCATAGTGCATCATCGAGCTTCTTAAACCTTTTCTTTCTAGACCTGTTGACAGTATTTTGCAGAATTAGTTTAATCTCTCTATTGCTTAGCTCTACTTGACCACTGGACTGAGGGTGATAGGGAGACGCAATTCTATGGTTGACATCGTACTTAGCAAGCGTTTTACGGAAAGCACCATGAATGAAATGTGAACCACCATCGGTCATTAGATATCTAGGGACTCCAAATCTAGGGAAAATAACTTCTTTAAGCATCCTGATAGAAGTGTTGTGATCAGCACTACTAGTGGGGATAGCTTCTACCCACTTAGTGACGTAATCAACATGAACTAGGATATGAGTATACCCATTGGATTTTGGAAAAGGTCCCATATAATCAAAGCCCTAGACATCAAATGGTTCAATGACAACATAATAGTTCATAGGCATTTCCTGACGTTTATGATATTACCTATTCTTTGACATTCGTCGCAAGACAGGACAAACTTATGGGCATCCTTGAAGAGAGTGGGCCTATAGAAACCTGATTGCAATACCTTGTGTGCAGTTCTATCTCCCGCATGGTGTCCTCCGTAGGCCTTGGAGTGACACTTCTATAGGATCTGTCCCTGTTCATATTTAGGTACACAACGTCTAATAACACCATCTACTCCTTCCTTATAAAGGTGAGGATCATCCCAAAAGTAATGTCTCAAGTCAAAGAAGAATTTCTTCTTTTGCTGGTATGTGAAACTAGGTGGTATATATTTGGCAACGATATAGTTTGCATAATCAGCATACCACAGTGCACTACATGAAGTATTGATGACATTCAATTGCTCATCGGGAAAGCTATCATCAATAGGTTGTGGGTCATCAAGAACTTTCTCCAACCTAGACAAGTTATATGCTACAGGGTTATCAACACCCTTCCTATCGACAACGTGCAAATCAAACTCTTGTAGCAAGGGAACCCATCTGATAAGTCTAGGTTTAGCGTCTTTCTTCTCCATGAGGTACTTAATAGCAGCGTGATTAGTGTGAATAGTGACTTTGGAATCAACTATGGAAGACCTGAACGTTTCACATGCAAACACGACTGCTAAAAATTCCTTCTCCGTAGTAGCATAGTTTCTTTGGGCACTGTCTAGAGTTTTACTAGCATAGTGAATAACATTCAACTTCTTATCAACTCTTTTCCCTAGGACAGCACCAATAGCATAATCACTAGAATCACACATGATTTCAAAAGGTAAGTTCCAATCATGTGGTTGAACAATAGGCGCAGTTATCAAGGCCTTCTTAAGTATTTCAAAGGCTTCCTCACAATCATCGTCAAAGACAAAAGGAATATCCTTTTGCAAGAGATTGGTAAGAGGCCTAGAAATCTTATAGAAGTCTTTAATGAACCTCCTATAGAAACCAACATGACCAAGGAAACTTCTTATACCTTTGATATCCGTGGGGTATGGCATTTTCTCGATTGCATCAACCTTAGCCTTATCGACTTCAATACCTCTTTCAGAAATTTTATGTCCTAAGACGATGCCTTCATTAACCATAAAGTGGCACTTCTCCCAATTCAAGACAATGTTGGTGTCTTTACATCTCTGCAAGACTCGATCAAGGTTGCTGAGGCAATCGTCAAAAGAAGACCCGTAAACGGAGAAGTCATCCATGAAAACCTCAACAATATTTTCACAAAAGTCAGAGAATATAGCCATCATACATCTTTGAAAGGTGGAAGGTGCATTACATAATCCAAAAGGCATACGTCTATAAGCAAAGGTACCGAAAGTGCAGGTGAAAATGGTTTTCTCCTGATCAGATTGTGCAACTGGTATTTGGGATAAACCAGAATAACCGTCTAAAAAGCAGAAGTGTGTGTGTGTTTAGACACTCTTCCTAGCATTTGGTCGATAAAAGGCAAAGGGTAATGATCTTTCCTAGTGGCTTTATTCAATTTCCTAAAATTAATCACCTTCCTATAACCAGTAATAATCCTCTGTGGGATCAATTCATCCTTATCATTAGGGACAACGGTAATACCTCCCTTCTTAGGGACGCAATGCACCGGACTCACCCCATCACTATGAGCAACAGGATAGATGATACCCGCTTCTAGGAGCTTTAGTATTTCTTTTCTTACTACCTCTTTCATCTTAGGATTTAATCTCCGTTGATGATCAGCAACTGGCTTGGAGTCAGGATCGGTTTTGATCTTGTGCTGGCATAGAGTGGGACTAATGCCCTTAAGATCATCAAGAGTATATCCAATAGCAGCACGGTGCTTCCTTAGAGTTTTTAATAACTTCTTTTCTTCCTGCTCTGAGAGGCTAGCATTAATAATAACATGATATATCTCTTTTTCATCAAGATAAGCATACTTAAGAGTATCTGGCAACTGTTTAAGCTCGAACACAGGATCACCCTTTGGTGGGGGTGGATCCCCAAGCAGTTCAACATGCAAATTATTCTTAAGGATAGGATATTGTTCGTAGACAACTCTATCTATCTCATCCCTTTCATCCATATCCATATCATTTTCATGCTTAAGCAAGTATAACTCTAAGGGATTAGTAGGAGGCACGGCAATAGAAGCTAAGGCAATAGTTTCATCCTTACTAGGCAACTCTTTTTCATGAGGTTGTATACCAAACTTGGAGAAATTGAACTCATTTGACACGCCTTCAAAGCCAACAGTGACAGTTTGCTTCTCATAGTCAATATGAGCATTGACAGTATTAAGGACGGGTCTGCCAAATATGATGGGACAAAAGCTATCTTGGGTGTTAGCAAGAACGAGGAAATCAGCAGATTACTTTGTTTTACCACACAAGACTTCAACATCCCTAACAATTCCCACATGGCAGATAGTATCTCTATTGGCAAGCTGAATAGTGACATCAATGGGTTCTATCTCGACAGGTGCAATCTCATCTTTGATTTCATCATATAAGGATTGAGGTATTGCACTAACACAAGCACCCACGTCACATAAACCATGATAGCAATGACCTCCTATCCTAACATAAACAACAGGCGTGCCAACAACAGGCCTATGTTTGTCTATAGCGTGAGGTTTAGCAATTCTAGCAGCATCTTCACAGAAGTGAATATTATGTCCCTCAATATCGTCGGACAGGAGATCTTTGATAATAGCAATGCTAGGTTCAACTCTAATTTTCTCAGGGGGTGTAGGTGTTCTAATTTAGCCTCTACGTGTCAGAGTTGAAGCTTTAGAATGATCCTTTATCCTAAAAGGGAAAGGTAGTTTCTCAATGTAAGTACTGGGAACAATAGGATCATTATAGGAAACGACTTTCTCTTCAACTAGATTGGATTTAACTACATTGACTTCTAAGGGAGGATGATATTTAAACCACTTATCTTTGGGGAGATCAATATGAGCAGCAAATGATTCACACAATGAAGCTACTATCTCAGAGTCAAGTCCATACTTAGCGCTAAAATCACAAAAAGTATTTGTTTCAACAAAGGATTTAACGCAATCAAACTTCAAATTCATACCTAACTCCTTACCTTATTAAAGCTCCCAATCTTCAGAGTTGTATTTAATTCTTTCCAATAAATTCCATTTGAAGTCAATATCTCTCTTCATAAAAGAACCGGTACAAGAAGTGTCAAGCATGGTGCGATCATCATGAGAAAGCCGAGCATAGAAGTTCTGAATGATAATTTCTCTTGAGAGCTCATGGTTGGGGCATGAATATAACATTGATTTAAGCCTCCCCCAAGCTTGAGAGATGCTTTCTCTGTCACGAGGCCAAAAATTATAAATATAATTCCGATCACGATGTACTAGATGCATAGGATAAAACTTTTGATGAAATTCCAATTTCAACCGATTTTAGTTCCATGATCCAGTATCATCACATAGCCTATACCATGTCAACGCCTTATCCCTCAAAGATAGGGGAAAGACCTTCTTCTTGACCTCATCCTCGGGCAAACCTGCAAGCTTAAATAAACCACAAACTTCATCTACAGAGATTAGATGCAAGTCTGGATGTGATGTTCCATGTCCTGTAAAAGGATTAGCCAGCAGTTTCTCAAAGGATTAGTTTCCATAGTGACAAGCGACAATAAATTTCAGTAGGTGCAGCAGGTTGAGGAGCAACTATTTTTGCTTCCGTTCAAGGTGAAGATACCCCAAACAAGCCCCTCAAAGGATTAGTTTCCATAGTGACAAGCGACAATAAATTTCAGCACACTATATGAATGTTTCCTTACCAAGTTCCACTTACCAAAGGCGCTTCACTCCACGGCAACAACGCCAGAAAAGAGCCTTGATGACCCACAAGTATAGGGGATCTATCGTAGTCCTTTCGATAAGTAAGAGTGTCAAACCCAACGAGGAGCAGAAGGATCTGACAAGTGGTTTTCAGCAAGGTAATATCTGCAGGCACTGAAATTATCGGTAACAAGTAGTTGTGTGGTGAAATTATTTGTAGCAAGTAGCAAGTAACAAAAGTAGCAACGGTGCAGCAAATTGGCCCAATCCCTTTTGTAGCAAGGTACAAGCCTGGACAAAGTCTTATAGGAGGAAAAACGCTCCCGAGGACACACGACAATTTCTGTCATGCTAGTTTTCATCATGTTCATATGATTCGCGTTCGTTACTTTGATAGTTTGATATGTGGGTGGACCGGCGCTAGGGTACTTCCCTTACTTGGACAATCATCCCACTTATGGTTAACCCCTCTCGCAAGCATCCGCAACTACGGAAGAAGAATTAAGACAAAATCTAAACATAGTATTAAACTAGTGGATCCAAATTAGCCCCTTACGACGCAACACATAAACTAGGGTTTAAGCTTCTGTCACTCTAGCAACCCATCATCTACTTACTACTTCCCAACGCCTTCCTCTAGGCCCAAATAACGGTGAAGTGTTACGTAGTCGATGTTCACATAACACCACTAGAGGAAAACCAACATACAACACATCAAAATATCGAACGAATACCAAATTCACATGACTACTTATAGCATGACTTATCCCATGTCCTCAGGAACAAAAGTAACTACTCACAAAGCATAATCATATTCATGACCAGAGAGGTAATGAGTAGCATCAAGGATCTGAACATAAACTCTTCACCAAGTCATCCAACCAGCATCAACTACAAAGAGTAATTAACACTACTAGCAACCTTACAAGTACCAATCGGAGTCGCGAGACAAAGATTGGTTATAAGAGATGAACTAGGGTTTGGAGATGAGATAGTGCTGATGAAGATGTTGATGGTGACGACTACCCTCCGATGAGAGGAGTGTTGGTGATGACGATGGCGACGATTTCCCCCTCCGGGAGGGAAGTTTCCCCGGCAGGATCGTCTTGACGGAGCTCTAGATTGGTTCTGCTCAAATTCCACCTCGTGGCGGCGGCGAATCCTCCGAAAAACCTCCTCCTGATTTTTTCGAGACCGAAACCCTTCTTGTAGCAAAAGAGGGGGGCCAGTGGGCCAGCAGGGAGCCCACAAGCCCCTAGGCGCGGCCAGGGGGAGTGGCCGTGCCTAGCAGGCTTGTGGCCACCTGCTGGCGCCCCTCTGGCACTTCTTCGGCCCAGTATTTTTAATAAATCCCAAAAAAATCCACGTTGATTTTCTCGGCTTCATGTAAACCTTGCAAAATAAGAGAGAAAAGGCATAAGTATTGTACCGTGAAGTGAAATAACAGCCCAAAAAGCGATAAATATCAACATGAAAGCATGATGCAAAATGGACGTATCAAGGAGTCTGGAAGAGAAGTTGTTTCAGGAATGAGATATTTAAACCCACCAATTCTATGATCGTGAGTTATTTTCAACCAATGATTTCTTCCATTGAGCTATCTTGGTTTAGCTTTGACCTAAAGCTTTTCCTATGGATTGTTGCTATCATGGTGCTTGTCATTAATCCAAGTTCTCAATGTATCCTGTTGGTGTAAGAAGTTTTGTCTTTCTTGTTGCTCTTAATCAATCCTTGTTTCTATTAGTGGCTGGTTGTCAACTCATTATTTTTGAAATGGTTTCCATAAGCCCAATACAAGCTTGTTCTTTTCATTGTTGTCTTTCCGACAATTCCGTTCAATTCCTTTTGTTAGGATGCTCATCAATTCAATTTTGGTAGTAGTTGTCATTTTCTTCTTCGTTCTTTCTTTCCTAGATCTAGTTTCTACTCTGTGTAACAGAGGCCTTGTGATGTTGCTCTCTTCAATCTATCATTTTGTCTTTTCAAGATCATATTGTTTCCTTGCTTATCAAGTTAGTTGGATTGATGTGAAGCTTTTCAAGTCCTTTCTATCTTATCAAATTTTGTCCTCTTTTCCTACCGAAGTGCTGTCGAAATTTTGTGTAAATTCTTCTTTGTTCCTCATGTCATTTTTCATATGTTTGCAAACTCTAAGTCTTATTGGTTTCACTCGTTAGTCAAAGAAGCGACTAAGTTACCTATTGCTCTTTCTCATCCTCTTCCCCTTTTCATTCTTAGATCTCGGGGCGAGATCTCTTGTTAGTGTAGGAGAGTTGTAACAACCCGAGACCGACGCTCCAAAAGATTCCCCTTTTATTCCGTTGCCGCCGTGTGTTTAGATTGTTTGTCGCATTCATCATCGCATCATTCGCATCATCTGCATTGCATCGGCACTCCGTTTCCGCCAGTTTTAAAAACTTGCATCCGTTATTAGTCGTCGGTTCTCTCTGTGTTCGTCGTTGACCGTTTTGAGTCCGACCACACTCGCATGTGCCCGTGGCATTGTTAAAATCTTGTTTTCAAAAGAGTGTATAAAATATTCTCGGATTGAGTTGAAACTTGGCGTGCGGTATTATTTTAATGTAGATGGGCCGCCTGCCAATTTTTGTCGCAATCGGATATCGTTTGATGCCCGTACCGTCAAATGTATAGCAACACTATAGGTGTTTTAGTTATCGGACGTTTCGATGTTGTAAATCTTTGTCTCCGGGTCGTACCATTTCCCTCTTATCCCTACATAGCCCAACTGCACAGCCCACTGGACCCATCTAGCCACTTCCTCCATTCGTGGTCATCGGATCTCGATAGGACGAACAAGGTCCGCCCCCACCTTAGACCAAACCCTATATAAGAACCACCCGTCATGGATGCCCGTGCAAGCGTCGGACCCTCACCGGCGAGCACCGCTGCCGAGCTTCATCGGTCCAGCATGACAACATCGTGCCCTGCCTTCTCTCTATCTTTCTACTTCCCTACCCTCTGTTTTCTTTTTCTCTGAAGCCTCTCTATCTTGTTTGCTTCAGGCAACAGCAACCGTCAAGGACGTTAACTCTGGCAGCCTCCCATCCGCTCTCCCTCATGCCAAACCACGCTGGTGAGACCGAGTTCCCCCGCGCGCTCCTCCCTCACAAAACATCCTTCCCTCTCCTTCCTCCTCTGATCCCTCTCCCTCTTGCTTGTTTTTCGCGCCACCCACAAGGCCCTCGTCGTTGGGAATAGAATCCTCTTGCCCGGATCTGCCCATTCCACCAGGATTCATCCTTCTCCATCATTGGGTGCCGTCGACGTCATCTGCAGGTCCAGCGCCATGGTCTCTACCTTCCCTGCATTGCTGACCGGCGCTACCCTCGATGCCTCCTCGTCTGCGGACCTTCCGGTGCGTGGACAGGCTACATTGCGACCACATCCCCGCGTCGTGCCCAAGCCCAGCCACGGATCGAGCCCGTGCCATCCCCAAGCCTCGCCATGAGCAGCCAAAGCTGGCCCTTGTACCTGCTAGTTCCAGCAATGTACAAAAACGACCCTGTTTCAGATTTAGTTTTGTTCGGGTCTAGGATTCAGCGTGGGTGTATGTTAAATCTAGCGTAGGAATCGATTTTTCCACAAGAGAACCACCTAGCCCAGCTGATCAACCAAGCAAACTAGCATGCTCAGGTCCTGGGTTCGAATCCAGCCAGCCCCAATTTTGGTTGGTTTTTGTTTTGCCATATATATGTCTCGTTCAGATATTCCGTGGCGCATACTTCACCTGCGGCCAAACCCTTTTTTTATCCAACACTAGTTGTGCCCTAGCATCGCGATTTCGAGGGATCAAATCCCCATAGCCTCACTTTTATTTTCACACTGTATATTTTTTGTATGCATGTTGCATTCATGGCATGGTATCCTGTGTTGCACGTATCTTTTAAACGTAGCTCCATTCAATGCTCTGTGTGTAAGTCGACTAGAATGCCGTGTAGATCACATGCTTCACCCCTTGCCATGTTTAACAACATTTAATATTGTTGTGATAATAAACGGGAGTGACCTAGAAAATTAAATGTCGAGTTTCGTTAATATGCAACTCGATGCATATTGAGCTTCACTTAATGTGTAGTGTTTGATTGATTTGAATTGCCATGCCATGACTTGCATTAGACCGATCACTTATCATATGTGTTGAGAATTATGTCATGCATGTGCCGTGGTCAATATCGTGTGTTGATTCTTGTTTTCGGTTTTCTTCATCTCGATAGAGTTCTGCAGCATGTCGGAAAGTGAGGATCCATTTGACTTCGTCGGTTCTCCCGCTTCACGGAGTCGTTCTTCTTCCAAGCGGGATCTCAGGAAAGATGATCATTTCCCTAGATACCATTACTACCATTGCCATGCTAGTTGTTTGTTTCTATTGCTATGTCTCGCTGCCTACCACCTGTTTAATAAGCCGCCCAACATTGCCATGATAACCTTCAACCTTTGCGCAACCTAGCAAACCATTGATTGGCTATGTTACCGCTTGCTTAACCATGTGTTAGTGTTGCTAGTTCCAGGTGCAGTTGCTTCCATGTGATAACATGGGTTCTTTGTTATATCACCATATAATTGCTAGTTAATTTAATGGACCTATATACTTGGTAAAAGGTGGAAGGCTCGGCTTTCTATCCCGGTGTTTTGTTCCATCTTTGCCGCCTTAGTTTCGGCTACCGGTGTTATATTTCATAATTGAGTGCTCCTAACACGATCGGGGTTGTTATGGGGACCCCCTTGATAATTCGTCTTAGATTAAAACTGGTGTGGCAAGGCCAAACTTTGGTACTATTTTCTTAATAACTGATGAACCACATAGGGAGTAATTAACCCGAGGAAACTTAATCAACCCCCGGACCAGTGCTCCTCATGAGTGTTGGTCCAAACTAGCAGACTATGGGGCCACCGCGGGGCAACCCGAGGTTTGGTTTTACTCCTAGTGTGACCCATCCGTCGTGTCCTGAGAATGAGATACACGACTCCTATCAGGTTGGTCGACACGTCGGGCGGCCTTGCTGGATTAGTTTTACCTTTTACCAAATATCTTGTGCATCGCGACTGTCTCTTTCGTGAGCTCCTTCTCCGATTGAGGACATTGTGGGGTTATGTTTGACGTAAGTAGGTGTTTAGTATTATTCATTTGATCATCATAGTTCACGCCCATTATGCGTAGATCATCCCCCTCTTTTATTCTTGTACTCATAAGTTAGCCACCTCAAATAAATGCTTAGTCGCTTGCAGCAACCTCACCACTTAACCATACCTCACCCATTAAGCTTTGCTAGTCTTGATACCTTCGGAAATGAGATTGCTGAGTCCCCGTGGCTCACAGATTACTACAACACCAGTTGCAGGTACAGGTAAAGCGATACTTTGACATGAGTGTGATGATTGTTCGTTTGGAATTTCTTCTTCTTCTTCTTTGTCGATCTAGGATGGGTTCTAGGCCGGCAGCCTGGGATAGCAAGGATGGACGTCATTCTTTTATCATTTGTTTT
This sequence comes from Hordeum vulgare subsp. vulgare, assembly GCF_904849725.1. NCBI lineage: Eukaryota > Viridiplantae > Streptophyta > Magnoliopsida > Poales > Poaceae > Hordeum > Hordeum vulgare. The sequence continues at coordinate 479,338,857 of NC_058523.1, read as the reverse complement.
CGTCCGTAGTCGGACCCTGCTCTTCTTCATGATGACTATATCTTGTTGTATTGATGTGACTCTGATGTTGCTTGTGGCGAGTGTAAGCCAATTCCATATACTCATCTTTTCAGTACATGTACTTGTAATGATATCCATTCTTGCAAAAAGACGAGATGCGCTTATATCCCTGTTGAGGCCCTCGCGCCAAAATAAGGATAGGATCGCATCTTGGGCGTGACACGTCACTAGCTCGTCGGACCCTGGCAAGCCATGAAGCTGCAACCGCCTCCAACAACCAGCCCATATTGGTTGGAAGACCTATCGGATCCTTGAGTGTGACGCCCTCGATTTGATCGTACGCTAATCATACATGCAAATGCGTACGACCAAGCTCAAGGAATCACATGAAGATATCACAACACAACACTAGACACAAATAAAAATAAACAAGCTTCATATTACAAGCCAGGGGCTCGAGGGATAGAATATAGAAGCTCGAGAAACACACGAGTCAGCGGAAGCAACAAATATCTGAGTACATACATTAAACATGAGGTGCCTTAGTGAAGGCTAGCACAAAAGATACAACGATCAAACAAGGCGACGCCTCCTGCCTAGTAACCTCCTAACTACTCCTGGTCTTCAGCGGCCTCCATGTAGTAGTAGGCTCTGTCGGGGTAGCAGTCGTCGTCGGCAGGATACTCCATCTCCTAGGCTCCATCATCTGGTCGCAACAACGAATCAAGGGGGACAAAGGGGGAGCAAAGCAAGGGTGAGTACTCATCCAAAGTACTCGCAAGACTTACATCAGAACTATGATAAGTATGCATCAGTATCAAATGAAGGGATTGTATGTGGACTAACTGCAGCAATGCGAGAATAGAGAGAGAAGTCTAGTCCTATTGAGGACTAGCATCTTCAGGGGTCTTGCAGCAATAGACGAGAGTATAACAAGGTAACAGAAATAATAGTCATATTGCTGCAGCAATATTAAAATGAGGTCACGCCCAAAGATCCTTCCCCGACTCCCTGCGAGGAAAGCAATCCCGGGGCAAACAAATCCAGCTAAGTAACAGTTGTAGTTGTATAAAATCAGGGCACAACTCCAAGTCGTCGTGTAACCGTGGACACGGCTATTCGAATAGATAAGTTCTTCTCTGTAGGGGTGCACCATAGTTCCCAACACGCTTGATGAAACTCTGGTTGGACATACTTTTCTGGGTCATGCCCGGCCTTGGAACATCAACACGTCGCAACCCCACCTAAGCTCAATAGAGAGGCCAGCCCACCGGTCTAAATCCTAAGCACAAAGGGTTCATGGGCCCACTTGCCCTCTACGCTCCTGCATAATGCAAGGGCGGCCGATGTCAGTCCTAGCACCCCTTATTACAAGCGCAATGCATATTAGGGCCACTCGGGCGCGTGCCACTCCATTGCTGAAGTTTGAAGAGCTTCGGCTGATACCACGACGTCGAGTACCCATAACTTTTCCCACATAGAAGGTTGGTGCGAAAAGGTCTCCCGACCAACTTAGATCAAATACCCAAATCCATTAGCATTTTAATTAACTCGAGGACATGTGGCAAGGACAACGATGCCCAGCCAGGCCTCGTCACATTCACGCGGGAATCCACCCGCCAAACATTGTCCATCAATGTTCCCAGTAGCACGGTCATGTAATGGTGTGGTCGAAACATCAGAGGGATCCAAGGTATCACCCTCGATGGATGCCGTACGATGTAATCGTCAAGGTGTCCAGTGAGGAATCACCCTCACTGGACCAGCTTGAAGGGTTGTACGACATAGTCGTTACCGGAGGTGGGGCACGAGGAATCACCCTCCGAGAACCACCGCCGGTCAACTTTACTACAATGCTAACATCGGGGTAAGTAAGGAGGTGTCACCCCCTATACCCGATAGTAGCCTTGCAACGTCGTAAAACTAAGGGGGGGGTGAGTGCGGTGTCGGGCCTTGGCTCGTCGATCAAAAGATCGAGACTTGAAGATAAAGCGGGGGCAACTGGTCTAAGGGGTCAAAGGGGATGACTGAGCCACCTACACTAAGCAGTTTAAAGTGGTGGTACTGAAAGTAGCTGTTCATCGAAAGTCAGGCTATGCATCAGATATAGGAGCTATCTACAACAGTAGCAAAATTCTAATGCAAGCATGAGGGAGAAAGAATAGGCAATATATGGATGATCAATGGGGTTTTGCTTGCCTTGTTGCTCTGCAGACAAAACGGAACCTCGACCGGGAAGTAGTCGATCACCGGATCATCATCGGTCTCGGGATCTACCGAAAAGGAAGTATCGTAGGGAAAACACAATAAATAACAGAGCAATCAAATGCATCACAAAACAAGACATAGCTATATGCAGCGCTAGGCATGAGCTAACGCAATACTAGTCGTTATAGACGGATCGGGAAAATATCAGATGATATTTCCCGAGTCTCTGGCTACTACCGGTGAGATGATCCTAATGCTAAATGTTCATGTTCACCATGCTAGGAGCATGTGATAGATGAACGAACAACGTATTTAGATTCGTGGGATTTTTCTGAGCAACTTTCATAGATAAAATATTTTCATCTGACTTATGGTTTATTTTATATTAATTTTTAAAATTTTAGTATTATTTCTGGAATTATTCTAATTCAAAAATAAATACAGAAATATCTTTCTCACAGGGGGCTGTACTAGCTAGTGTGTATGATAGTGGGCCACGGGCTTGGGTTGACCGAGTCAAAGATTGACAAGTCAAATGAGGCACGGGGTCCACATGTCATAGACTATACCTAAGCAAATAAATCTAACTTATTTAATAGGATACTACAGGTCATCTACAACTAAACTAACATAGCACTAATCTAATCCTAAGTCAATCTAACCTAAGTACTACTCCTACTCATCAACACACACAACACTTACACACGCTGCACACACTCACGGAGACACACAACACACACACACAGCCGCACACTCAGCCATGGCCTCCATCAGTAGCACCCGTCTACGTCAGCGCTAGCAGGGAGCAACGACAAGCAAGCAGCAGCAGTGCAGCGGCGGCTGCAGCCAGCGGAGGCAGCCAAGAGAAGCAACGCGCAGGGGTTAGCAGCAGGGCGTGGCGGAGCGGTGACATCACACAATAGGACCAACAGCAACGCAGAGCAATGGCAGGGCAGCGGGTGAGGCACGACGAGTAGCAGGCGGCCGTAGATGGCTGCATGGGCGCGACCAGGGGCAGCCAGGACGTGCGTCAGGCGCAGTAGGGGCTCGCAGGCAAGGTCATGCGCGGGCGCCCATGCACGTAGGTACATACGCGTACACGTACACTCGGACGAACTCGGAGACGAAGACAAACGGCGACGAATCGAAGGGGGCTAGGGGGGAAACTAGAGGAGCTCACCACGAGGCGGGTGGCACGCTTGGGGAGGCCGAGGATGACCCGGAGCAGTGGGGACCGGCGACGAGATCCGGCCACCGGACGAAGAAGACGAAGACGAGGTCGACTCGAGGGCGTCCCGGCTTGAGCTGGTCATCAGGACGGGTGAAGCCGGCAATGGTGAATCTCCTGGACGTGCTCCCGTGCGACGGAAACAACGGTGGCTGCGGTAACAATGGTGAGGCAACGGTCACCGTGGAGCTCCCGAGGTCGAATTCACGAAGAAGAGAAAGGGAACGATGGGGGAAAGAGGGGGAACTGGACGAGTGGGAGCTAGGGTTTTCAGGGGGCGTATTTGTAGGTCGATGGAGGCGACGTGGTGGGCATCCATGGCCATGGTGCCCTGGATGGCTGCCACGCCATGGCTCTGCCTCCTCTAGCGAGGTGGAAGAAGAGATGGAGGTGGGCTGGGCCTAGCTCAGTCTAACTTGGGCCTCCCTCCTCTCTCATTTCTTTCTCTTTTTTTGTGTATGTTTAAATCTTTTTTCTTTTATTTCAGCAGTATTTATTTCAATTAGTCCTTACTTGACTTTAAAAAAATGTGGGATCTGGTCCAATAATTCTAATGTATTATTCGTCATTGGCACTAAAAGTTTGGCAGGCATTGGAAAATGTTTTTAATTTTCTATAATTAAAAAGGAATTTAATTAATTGTTTTGGCATGTGTTATAATTATTTTGAGGCACTAAAATGCTTAAAAGAATGTTGTTTATAATTTTATAAATACTAGGTGAATATTTGTAACCCCAGGACGATTTTTGTTTTCTAGTTTGCCAAAATATTTAAACCATTTTTAATTGAATTTGAAAATCAAAAGGAATTTGAAAAGAGATATGATTCCATTGTGACCAAACATTGATTAGTAAAAGCATTAGCTTAACCTCATGATTTACTGTATCTTAATTACATGAGTCACTCTAGCTAATAACCAGCGGTGTTACACTGAGGTATGCCCTAGTCTTTATCCTAGTCAACCCAACCATGACCCAAGTGGAGCTTCAGCGTAGTTTGGATGCTTTCCGTAATGAAGTTGTGCCAAGGGTGCACCGTGTGAGGCATTCTCACCACCGCAACCGTGCAACCCCGTTCCATGGTCCAGTAAACCGTGGGGCTATGACAAACGGAGGAGCCTTAATGGCTACTCAGCACGGCCGCTCAGAGGCCAATGAAGGTGGAGCGAGTCCGTCAGAGTAGCTCTCAAGCCCTAATAACTGCGTTATCCTCTAACATTGTATTCACATGTTGTCATTAGCCGGTCTTAAATAAAATTGCAGGATGCCTGCCCGCCTTTTATTTTAAGGTATAATTGCATAACCGGTATTGGCAAGACTGCGTGGCCTTAGAACTAAATTTTTGAGCATGACCACCTAGCCACCAAACCAGCTACCTGAGTGATGTGTCACTTGGGAGTTGATACCCGAGTTTCCACCCCGATGACACATGTCATACTAGTATTATACTATGTGTCCCTAAACCAGGCACCCTAGTCAGACCACCCATGGCCGCTCCTAGGACTTCTCACCAAGTGTGCTGCCCCCGAGCTAGTCCCTCTCCTGTCTGCCATTGGATTCGTCTCAGATTCCTAGATGCAACCCCACAATAGAGATCGTGTTACATCGCAGCTAGTGTAGAGAAGCCCTGTGTGCCCATTCCTTGCCCTGCAAGTCATCACCAAGAGTGTTGACTCAACAACGGGTGGAGTAATTCAACACTCTTGTTGTTGGAAAATCTTTTTCCGATTTTCCCTCATAGGCCATTGTTGCCCGACCCAAGGGGACACGTTCTCCGGACTCCTTCTACGAGAAGTGGAATGTGTTTTCCCCAGCCGAGAATATTTTGTCGGGAACCCCTTTCCCGTATCCCGTTGACCGTCCTCGGAGTGTACATTAGTCCACTAGTATGTTTTCCTAATGCTATATGAGTAACAGTGTGAATTAAGATTGTTCTATCTGCACCTCTATATGAGTGACCGTGTGCCATGTGATTGCCTTGTTTGCGCATGCATTGAGTGATCATGTTCCGAGTTTTCAGGAATTGATTATTTTTCCTTCCCTAAGAAAATCTCAGGGAGGAGATTTATTTTTAAGGGGGGTAGTGTCCGTCACACCCCAAAAATTTAATCATATTTTTTATAAATTGAAATATTGCCTAGAATAAAATTTTTGAGAAATAATTTGCTTCGAGACACTTTCAAAGCCTCTTTCCAAGAACTTTTCTTTTTCAAGTGGCATTTTAAAAATCATTGAGTTCTTGACTCAATTCTTGAGACCATTTTAAATTATTTATTTAATCAAATGGGTATATTATTTCTAATTTGGCCATGTTTGTTAAAATCTGAATTTCTGGTTTTTCAATTGAGTTCTTGCATCAAAAGATTTCCTTTCTTCTCACAAATTCATTGGAGATTTTTTTAAAATATTTTGGTCAAAGTTTATTTTATTCAAAATTGAATTTTAATTCCTTTAAGGACCTATTTGCACATCAACCTTTTGATAACTTTCTCTAAAAATTCTACAAAAATTTGTGGAAGAACTATGATGTCCGTGGATCAAATTTTTGTAAAAACTTGGCCGAGTGCTTTGGATAATTTGAGCATTGTAACCCCTAGGAATAATCTTCCAAAAATTCTATAAAAATTTGGAGATGTCAAGTAATGCTTGAGATTCACTTTTATGCAAAACCCAACTTTGTGCTTTGGAAAAATTTAGCAAAACAATCATTTTTGTATTCTGGTCCTGTTGGAGTTTTATACTGCAAGACCAATTTTTTTTGCTCCAATGACGTTGAGATTTTTCATGCTTGTAGAAAACCCAACCAAACCCATAAGTCCAAGATTTTAGCAACATTGGATGATTTCAAATGCATGTAATGATAGTATAAACCTACTATTCAGAATTGATTTTCTCAAAAAATTGCTTTACCAAGTTTTTCCTTTTCCCAAACTAAACTTGCCATCATGTCTTACTCCTACAGAGAGTGGGATGTGAAGATTTTGGTTGGCATCATAGTCCTTTTGATGCCACTAGCAATCTTTCAAGCAGGTTGTGTGCATGTCCAATTTGGGCCAGATCTGGTTTGGTCCAAATATTGCATTGGGGTATTTCTCCCCTTGCCCCAACCAACTTGTCCACTAACCTCCCCCTTGCCCCTAGCCTAGCCCTGTGCAGTTTCACTAGCATTGGAACACTTTTGGGTGCTTTGGCATTCTGTCGAACACCCTGGCTACGTGCCTAGAGCATGCTGATGACGAGAGAATGTATATACTTCTCACCCACTCGTTGGTTACCCCAAGTGCAAGGTTGAGATGTAGTCAGCAACAACTTTCCCTCACACATGGACTGTAAGGTTTATCAAACTAGGAAGACTCTAAGGTTCAACAAGTAGGTGTCTGCTACTCTGGCGCTTACAGAGGACGTGGACCTGCACACATGGCAAATAACTTTGCTCCCAACGAGTACAGAGAGGTTGTCAATCTCTTCGGCCTTGTAGTTTGCAAAGGATCAAAACACAAGCGGGGATAGTAATGGTGATTGCAACGGGAAAGTAAATAAAACATTAAATAATGGAGGTGTAAACAGTGGTGGAAATATGGACCGGAGTCTCATGATGTTCACTAGTGATGTCTCTCTCCCAAAACAAGATAAACAACTATGCGAGGTAAAGAAATTAAAGACAGACAATTGACAGAATTATACACGCACCGCGATGCTAATCATGCTCCTTGATGATTTTGAGGCTCAAAGTAATGGTCAGTACGCCAAGACAAGTAGACTGTTTATTCATCAGCATCTACTTACTAATCATCCACCTTTAGATATCTATGTATAACATCTCGCTGGTATTAAGTTGCGAGTCCCACCCAAAGTGTAAACTCAAAGCAACGGACAATTGCATTAACGAACTATGCGTAAGGTAAACAATACTTGCAACCGCGGTCACAAGCATCATTGTTTTCTCCCTAGTGGCAACATCACATCCTCTAGTCTCATGTTTCTGTCATTCAAGCTAGACATCGGGAGGCGGGAACCCACAATCATGCATAACGCTCCCGCTTGGAGTTACAACCTACTACTCGGCCAAACAATAAAAGGTAACGGAGTGTGACAGCCCGATGCCGACGTTCCAGAAGCTTCCCCTTTTTCTTTCCGTTTTCGTCATGTGGGTATTTTCAGTTGCCGCATAATCATCGCATCATGCACATCATCTGCATTGCATCGGCATCTCCGTTGCCGCCAGTTTTCAAAACTTGCATCCGTTGTTAGTTGCCGGTTCGCGTCGTTGTCCGTTCGGAGTCCGACCGCACTCGCACGCGCCCGCGGCACCGTCGAAAGCCTGTTTTTAAAGTGAGCGTAAAACTTCCTCTGATCGGTTTGATATTTGTCGGGCGGTATTATTTATATATAGCTAGACCGCCTGTCGAATTTCGTCGCGATCGGAGACCGTCTGGTACCCGAACGGTCGCCCGTAGCGGCACCGTATTCGGTCTACCGTCGGACGTCTGTCGGTGTTTTAAAATTCGTTGCCGCGCCGCCCATTCTCCCTCTCTACACGGCCGCGTACACGGCCGCGTACCCATACCTGCATTTGGGTGTCCCCTCTACACGGCCGCGTACCAATACCTGCATTCGGAATCGTCCGAATCCGACCCCGCGGTTGGATCCGGAGCGCGATTCCGGTTAACCGAGCCCCCCCCCCGTTTGTCTATATATAGGCCCCCTCCTTAATTTTAGGCAACCAACCCCTCTCCACCTCGGAATCCGTGCCACCTACCCAAAACCCTAATTTCCCACCCCTCTCTCCCTCCCCAGCCGCCGGGCCCGCCCGAGCCCGCGCGCGGCCCGCCCGAGGCCCATCTCGCGCCGCCACCGCCGTGGCTCGAACCCTTGTGCTCCCGAGGCCCCGAGCTCCTGGCCATGGCCGCGCCTGTCCGGAGGAGACCCCGTCGCGCCGCCTCCCGTCGCCGCTCGCCTGCAAGCCCACCGCCCTCGGCACCCGCGCCGTCCCCGCTGGCCGTCCTCCGCCACCGCGACCGATCCAGTGCCCGGGGCGCCGCCGCCGTTCCCTGCTGCCGGCGAGCTGCTGTTGCCGCCTCCCGTCCCCAGATCCAGGTCGGGAACCCCCGGATCCGGTCCCCTCGGCCAGCCCTGCCTCGCCGCGCTCCCGGGGCGGCTTCCCCTCGCCGGAAGTCCTGTCACCGGCCGTCGATGCGAGCTCCAGCGCCGCCGTCTCCCCTGGCTCGAGGAGAGCGACGAGGGCGACGGCCCCTTCCAGCGCGCCTGGGCCTCTCGCCCCAGGCCGGCTCGGGCTCCCCTCGGCCCAACGCCAGGCCAGCCGCCTCGCCCCGCCTGGGCCAGCCGTCGCAGCGGCCCAGCAGGCCTGCCCGAGGAGCCGCCGCAGCTTCCCCCGCATGGGCCGGCCCATCCGCCTCCGAGCAGGCCGCCTTCTCTAGATCTGGGCCGCAGCCCGCTAGATGAGTTGCTCCCCTGTCACCTATTTGACGCCCTTGGCGTGTTTTGTTTATCTTGCGCCCCTTGCCCTGTGTAGTTCGGCCCGTGTAGGGTTTTTATATTCCTGTGATTTTATTCTTTTCACAGAATAGGCTATATTTCAAACGCACGTATCTTGTTATCCGTAAGTCGGATCGAGGTGATTTTTATATGGTTTTGGGGTAGCTTCGCGAGTAGAACACGATTATCCAACTTGCATAATTGTTTGACACCGTTTAGAGTGCTTAATTCGTCGTTTTGCGTGCTGTCCTATATTGTTTCGTCCCGTATTTATTTTTTCGCGCTAGACCGTATTGCCCGTATGGCGTGTTAGAAATGCCCATGTTTTAGGGACTTATTTGACATGTATTTTAGAGCGGTCAATTGTATTTTTACGTGTAGGGATTGCCGGTAGTTTATTTTCCCGTATATAGGTCATTTTCCCGCATTAATGTGTGGCTTTATTTTGTGTTGCAAACCCCACATATTTTATATGTTTCCGGGGTAGAAAAATCTCATGGGTTTTTCTGTGCAATTAGTTTTAGCTTTTGAGGAAGTTAGTTCGCGAGATATTTTGCCGTGATGCCCTTTTGTTTAATTCGTAGGATTTATTCCGTGCGTTGTTTGACGGAGTTGTCAACTAGAGAGTTGATCTTGGATGTTTAGACTAGCCCCGTGTATTTTAAGTTGCAATAGAAATGCATGTTTAGGTGTGTTTTGCTTGCCCGCAAGTTGCTAGAAATAGTGCTGTTTTAGACGTGCTGAAATATTTCTAAGTCTGGAATCTGTTATATTTTGTTGCAGTCTTGTCTTGCTTGCATCTTTAGATCTGTAGCTCTTTTGAGGTTGGTCCAATGGAGTTAGTTGTTCCCCTTGTGTTCCTCTAGCATGCTGTTAATTTTCATGCCATTTGGAGTCCTATAGATATAGGTTTTTCTGCTGTCAATATTGCTTCAGGCTGAAAAATGCACTTTCATGAGGTGCTATTTTCACTAAGTCTGAAATAGTGCGTGAGATGCCAATTTGTGTCTTCTTTTCCTAGTGCTCCTTGCTGCCATGCTAGTTGTTGTTAGTTGTTCGTAGTAGTGCTTCTTTCCCTATTCCGTGCCATGCCTTGCTTGAGCATATCGGAGTTGTGTAGCCGTAGTTGTGTGGCGTAGAAAATGCTATGTGGCTGATTTTGGCAGATTGTAGAGATTTCTTGTTTTGCTCGTAGTTTTTGAACCGTAGCTCCGATTTGATCGTGTCCTACATGAAACTTGCTTAGAATCTCGTGTAGTTTCATGTTCTCTTGCTGTTTGCATGTTTTGAAGTGCTCGTGACCGCCGTTGCACACATATTGCATTCATGCCATCATATCTTGCGGTGCATGTATCTTTTGAACCGTAGCTCCGTTGGAGATGTTCTTTATGTGTAGATTTCTTGCCTTGACGCGTAGAATCACGTGAACCTATTGGTTTTTCTGTTTAACAACTAATTAAATGCATTAATTCAGATCTGGTCAGAATTGTAAATTAACATATGAGGTCGTCTCGGAGGTGCTATATGTCATTTCCGACCTCATTTAAAATGTCTAGATAGGTAGTTTAATTTCCGGTTCACCTCTTGCATGTGTAACAACATTAATATTGCCGTGTAAATAACCGGGAATGAACTAAATAATTAACGTGGAGTTTCGTCAATATGCAACTCGTTGCATATTGAACTTCACTTAAGGTGTAGTGTTTGATTGTGTGAATTGTCATGCCGTGATTTGCATGTAATCAGTAGCTCATGCATCATATGTGTTGTGCATCGTGTGGTGAATTCTGTGTGTTGATTTGTGTTTCCAGTTTGCTTCGTCTCGATAGAGTTCCGCATCGTGCCGGATTGTGGGGACCCGTTCGACTACGTCGGTTCGTCTGCTTCACGGAGGCATTCTTTTTCCAAGCGGGATCTCGGGGAAGATGATCATTTCCCCAGATACCATTACTACCATTGCCATGCTAGTTTTACCGTTGCTATCGTTTATGTCTCGTTGCCTACCACATGTTAAATATCAGCCTCTCAACAATGCCATGATAACCTTCAACCTGTTCAACCTAGCAAACCACTGATTGGCTATGTTACTGCTTGCTTTACCCTGTGTTAGCGTTGCTAGTTGCAGGTGCAGTTGCTTCCATGCAAAGCATGGGTTCCTTGTTATATCACCATATTAATGTTATCCAATTTAATGCACCTATATACTTGGTAAAAGGTGGAAGGCTCGGCCTTTCTAGCCTGGTGTTTTGTTCCACCTTTGCCCCCTTACTTTTCGGCTACCGGTGTTATGTTCCATAAACGAGCGCTCCTAACACGACCGGGGTTGTTATGGGGACCCCCTTGATAATTCATTTTAGATTAAAGCTGGTCTGGCAAGGCCCAACTTTGGTACTACATTTGCCTAAACACCTAATAAAATTGCATAGGGACTTTCCAGACCCCGAGGATAATTTAATCAACCCCCGGGCCAGTGCTCCTGATGCGTGTTGGTCCCACCTGAGCGATGTCCGGCGCCCCTCTGGTCACCCGGAGGTTTAGCGATCCCGACGTCTAGCTCATCCGCCGTGTCCTGAGAACGAGGTACGCGACTCCTATCGGGATCGTCAACACGTCGAGCGGCCTTGCTGGATTAGTTTTAGCTTTGACGAGATATCTTGTGCATCGGGATTCCGGTGATGCTTTGGGTAATCTCAGAGTTGAGGTTTTCCACTAGGGAATCCGACGAGATCGCGAGCTTCGTGATTGAGGATTTCTATGCGGCTTGTCGTAATTTGTGATGGACTAGTTGGAGCACCCCTACAGGGTTAAATCTTTTCGGAAAGTCGTGCCCGCGGTTATGTGGCAACGTGGAAACTTTGTTTAACACTGGTTCTAGATAACTGGAAGTTAACTTAATTAAAACATGCCAACTGTGTGCGTAACCGTGACTGTCTCTTTCGTGAGTTCCTTCTCCGATCGAGGACACGGTGGTGTTATGTCTGATGTACGTAGGTGTTCAGGATCATTCATTTGATCATGAGTAGTCACGTTCGCTATGCGTAGATTTCCCCCTCTTATTTCTGGTACTCGTAAGTTAGCCACCATATATATGCTTAGCCGCTGCTGCAACCTCACCACTTAACCTTACCTCACCCATTAAGCTTTGCTAGTCTTGATACCTTTGGAAATGAGATTGTTGAGTCCCCTGTGGCTCACAGATTACTACAACACCAGTTGCAGGTACAGGTAAAGGTTACTTGACGTGAGCGCGTTGATTGTACAATTGGAGTTGCTTCTTCTTCTTCTTCGTCATCGATCTAGGATGGGTTCCAGGCCGGCAGCCTGGGATAGCAAGGATGGACGTCGTTCTTCTTTTGTCGTTTATTTTTGTCCGTAGTTGGACCCTGCTCTTACTCTTGATGAATATGTAATGTACTGATGTGACTCTGATGTAGCTAGTGGCGAGTGTAAGCCAATTCTATATATATCTCTTCTTTTTAGTACATGTACTTGTAACGATATCCATTCTTGCGACACGACGAGATGCGCTTCTATCCCTGACGAGGCCTTCGTGCCAAATTGAGGATAGGGTCGCATCTTGGGCGTGACACGGAGAACATGCATAAATCACTAAGAACATAATATAAAAGGAGAACCAAATATATAACTCACAACAATCTGAATATAATCTCATAATCCATCGGATCCCATCAAACTCAACATAGCAATAGCAATATGATTAAATATATGCCTTGATCATGTAGGGCAACTCACAAGGACTAACCATTAAAGCACAAGATTGGAGAGAAGACATCACATAACTACTGGTCATGATCTCATGGTCCAAGGAGGACTACTCACGGCACGTCCGGGAAGCGTCCATGGTGGCGGAGAAGCTCCCGGCGATCAATCCTCCCTCCGGCAGGTTGCTGGGAAGAGGTCTTTTGACGCTCCCGATTTCGAAAGCGCTGCGGCGGCGGAATGGTGGAGGAATTCGCGATTCTGGATGTGGTGCGAGGTTTTTCCCTCAGGAAGGTAAAGATAGGCGTAATGAGGGCACCGGAGGAGGTGGGCCCCATCCAATCGGCCTAGTGGCGTGGGTAGGGGCCAGGCCGTGTAGGGAGGCCGCCCTGGAATTTTTCGGGCTTCGAAAAATTGGATAATAGCCCCTGCAAAAAATACATGAGCAGACAGAAACTAACACTCGGTGCACTGAGTTAGTAGGTTAGTCAAAATATGTGAAAATTGATATAAATGTGTTGCAAAACAAATAACAATGTCACCCAAAAGATCATGGAACAAGCAAAAATTATAGATACGTTAGGGACATATCAACATCCCCAAGCTTAATTCCTGCTCGTCGTCGAGTAGGTAAATGATAACATAAATAATTTCTGTGGTGACATGCTATCACACATATAAGAACTACAAAGTAAAGCACGTATGATATGCAATTCAAGTCAAGACAATAACAAGCAAGAGTCTATATCTAGTATTGAGATTAGCAAAGTAAGAACATAAAGGTGCAAGAGCTCTCGCAGTCCGTTAATCGAATGTCTCCAAATGGTGTTTGCGTGCAAGAAGTGGGAGATGGGTTGAGAGTAAAAATATTTTTTTAATTGAGAACTCAATCTATTAAAATTTCACACTTGGTCTCCTTCGGAATCTTATTTTGACTCATCCCCAGACCACTAGTGAGGTACAAGTCAAAATGACACTCTCCCTTTCGACTTTGAGCACTCATGCAATGGACGAGCGCAAGCAAGATATATTGGCACTTAGGATGGCAAAGAGAATAATGATGAGGAAGGAAGACAAAAAGGGTGTGAAAGGCTCACATCAATGAGGATAATCATAGGTGAGAGAAAACAAAATGATAGATATGATGTGAGGAGTAGGGACTGCGATGCAACGGATGCATATATGAGCTATGGTAAGCTCTCTAATGTAACTAGTGGGGGTCCATCCAACTTGTTTTCTCATGAAGACCTAGAGCTCATTTGAGGAGGCTCATCATTGGAATATGCAAACCAAATTTTATAGTGTAAAGGTCCCCACATAGTTATGCATGAATGATAAGCTCTATGGAGCACAAATATATCAATGGAGTACGAGTGTGGATTTTTAAAAAGGAATAGAAGTGTTGCCCCCTTCTCTCTTTTTATTTCTTTTATTTATTTTTTTGTGGCCTCTTTGGATCTTTCTATTTATCTCTCATTTGTCCTCTTTGGGATCTTTTCATTTTGTCCTCTTTGGTATCTTTTCCTCACTTAAGGGCAACACTTTTTTTACAAGAGTAGCAAGAAAAATCTTCACACTTTATGGGATGTACTCACCTCAAAGAACAATGAAAACTATCATGATTTATGCAACAGTATGCCTCCGCCAGTGTAGCAGGATATGCAATGATACTAGCACGTCATGTAGCAAAAATGGTAAGGGCATAGCCCAACTAACAAGCGGCTCCTCGACCAAGCAAAAGCATGTATGACATGAATATCAAGTCATGAGATGATGGATGTTGCATGGCAATGTATCTCAGAAAGGCTATGAAAATGCCTTAATAGGTAAGTATGGTGGCTGTTTTGAGGAAAGATATAATGAGGCTTATGTATGACAGAGTGTATCATGTCATGGGTTCTGATGCACCGACGGAGTTTGCACCAACTCTCAAGATGAGAAAGGGAAATGCACGGTACCAAAGAGGCTAGCAAAATATGGATGGTGGAAGTTGTTGGGGAACGTCGCATGGGAAACAAAAAATTTCCTACGCGCACGAAGACCTATCATGGTGATGTCCATCCACGAGAGGGGATTTCCGATCTACGTACCCTTGTAGATCGCACAGTAGAAGCTTTAGTGAACGCGGTTGATGTAGTGGAACGTCCTCACGTCCCTCTATCCGCCCCGCGAACCGTCCCGCGATCAGTCCCACGATCTAGTGCCGAACGGACGACACCTCCGCGTTCAGCACACGTACAGCTCGACGATGATCTCGGCCTTCTTGATCCAGCAAGAGAGACGGAGAGGTAGATGAGTTCTCCGGCAGCGTGACGGCGCTCCGGAGGTTGGTGGTGATCTTATCTCAGCAGGGCTCCGCCCGAGCTCCGCAGAAACGCGATCTAGAGGTAAAACCGTGAAGATATGTGGTCGGGCTGTCGTGGCAAAGTTGTGCCAAATCAGCCCTAAAACCTCTGTATATATAGGGGGAAGAGGGGGAGCCTTGCCTTGGGGTCCAAGGACCCCCAAGGAGTTCGGCCGAGCCAAGGGGGGCAACCCTCCCCTTCCAAACCAAGTCCAACTAGGTTTGGAAGGAGGAGTCCTTCCCCCTTTTCCCACCTCCTCTTTTTTTCTTTTCTCTTTGATTTTCTTCCTATGGCGCATAGGGCCTTCTTGGGCTGTCCCACCAGCTCACTAAGGGCTGGTGCGCCACCCCCAAGGCCTATGGGCTTCCCCGGGGTGGGTTGCCCCCCCCAGTGAACACCCGGAACCCATTCGTCATTCCCGGTAACTCCGAAAACCTTCCGGTAATCAAATGAGGTCATCCTATATATCAATCTTCGTTTCCGGACCATTTCGGAAAACCTCGTGACGTCCGTGATCTCATCCGGGACTCCGAACAACATTCGGTAACCAACCATATGACTGAAATACGCATAAAACAACGTCGAACCTTAAGTGTGCAGACCCTGCGGGTTCGAGAACTATGCAGACATGACCCGAGTGACTCCTCGGTCAATATCCAATAGCGGTACCTGGATGCCCATATTGGATCCTACATATTCTATGAAGATGTTATCGTTTGAACCTCAGTGCCAAGGATTCATATAATCTCGTATGTCATTCCCTTTGTCCTTCGGTATGTTACTTGCCCGAGATTCAATCGTCAGTATCCGCATACATATTTCAATCTAGTTTACCGGCAAGTCTCTTTACTCGTTCCGTAATACAAGATCCCGCAACTTACACTAAGTCACATTGCTTGCAAGGCTTGTGTGTGATGTTGTATTACCGAGTGGGCCCCGAGATACCTCTCCGTCACACGGAGTGACAAATCCCAGTCTCGATCCATACTAACTCAACGAACACCTTCGGAGATACCTGTAGAGAATCTTTATAGTCACCCAGTTACATTGCAATGTTTCATACACACAAAGCATTCCTCCGGTGTCAGTGAGTTATATGATCTCATGGTCATAGGAACAAATACTTGACACGCAGAAAACAGTAGCAACAAAATGACACGATCAACATGCTACGTCTATTAGTTTGGGTCTAGTCCATCACATGATTCTCCTGATGATGTGATCCCGTTATCAAGTGAAAACACTTGCCTATGGTCAGGAAACCTTGACCATCTTTGATCAATGAGCTAGTCAACTAGAGGCTTACTAGGGACAGTGTTTTGTCTATGTATCCACACATGCACTGTATTTCCAATCAATACAATTATAGCATGGATAATAAATGATTATCATGAACTAAGAAATATAATGATAACTAATTTATTATTGCCTCTTGGGCATATTTCCAACAGTCTCCCACTTGCACTAGAGTCAATAATCTAGTTCACATCACCATGTGATTTCAACGAATCCAACACCCATATAGTTCTGGGGTCTGATCACGTCTTGCTCGTGAGAGAGGTTTTAGTCAACGGTTCTGAAACTTTCAGATCCATGTGTTCTTTACAAATCTTTATGACATCTTATAGATGCTGCTACTATGTGCTATTCGGAAATACTCCAAATATCTACTCTACTATACGAATCCGTTTCACTACTCATAGTTATTCGGATTAGTGTCAAAGCTTGCATCGACGTAACCCTTTACGACGAACTCTTTAACCACCTCCATAATCGAGAAAAATTCCTTTGTCCATCTGTTACTAAGGATAAATTTTGACCGCTGCTAGTGATTCAATCATGGATCACTCTCTGTACCTCTCAACAGACTTTGAGTCAATGCACACATCAGGTGCGGTACCCAGCATGGCATACTTCAGATTCTACGGCCAAGGCATACAAGACAACCTTCGTCTATAATCTTTATACTGCCGGGGTCGGGTTTTGAGTCTTACTCCAATTCACACCTTACAACGCAACCAAGAACTCCTTCTTTGTTGATCTATTTTGAACTCCTTCAAAAACCTGTCAAGGCATGCATCTTGTTGAAACTTCCATTAAGCGCTTTTGATCTATCTCCATAGATCTTTGATGATCAACGTTCAAGTAGCTCAATCCAGGTATTCCTTTGAAAACTCCTTTCAAACAACCTTGTATGCTTTACAGAAATTCCACATTACTTCTGATCCACAATATGTCAACCATATATACTTATCAGAAATTCTATAGTGCTCCAACTCACTTCTTTGGAAATACAAGTTTCTCATAAACCTTGTACAAACCCAAAATCTTTGATCATCTCATCAAAGTGTATATTCCAACACCGAGATGCTTGCACCAGTCCATTGAAGGATCGCTGGAGCTTGCATACTTGCTAGTATGCTTAGGATTGACAAAACCTCTTGGTTGTATCACATACAATGTTTGCTCCAGGAAACCGTCGAGGAAACAATGTTTTGACATCCTATGCAACAACTACTAACATAATTCTAACAGACTTTTAGCATCGCTACGAGTGAGAAAGTCTCATCATAATCAACTGTTTGATCTTGTCAGAAACATCTTTGCGACAAGTCGAGCTTTTCTTAACAGTGACTTATCACCATCATCGTATGTCTTCCTTTTAAAGATCCATCTTTACTCAACAGTCCTACGACCATGAAGTAGTTCTTCCAAAGTCTACACTTTGTTTTCATACATGGATCCTCTCTCGCATTTCATGGCCTCCAGCCATTTGTCGGAATCCGGGCCCACCATTGCTTTCTCCATAACTCGTAGGTTCACTGTTGTTCAACAACATGACCTCCAAGACAGGGTTACCGTACCACTCTGCAGTAGTACGCGACCTTGTCAACCTACGAGGCTTGTAGTAACTTGATCCGATGCTCGATGATCACCATCATCAGCTTTCATTTCAATTGGTGTAGGCGCCACAGGAACAATTTCCTGCGGCCTGCTACACACTAGTTGAAGTGATGGTTCAATAACCTCATCAAGTTCCACCACCCTCCCACTCAATTCTTTCGAGAGAAACCTTTCCTCGAGAAAGGATCCGTTTCTAGAAACAAACACTTTGCTTTCGGATCTGAGATAGGAGATGTACCCAACTGTTTTGGATATCCTATGAAGATGCATTTATCCGCTTTGGGTTCAAGCTTATCAGACTGAAACTTTTTCACATAAGTGTCGAAGCCCCAAACTTTCAAGAAACGACAGTTTAGATTTCTCTAAACCTCAGTCTATACTGTGTCATCTCAACGGAAATACACGGTGCCCTATTTAAAGTGAATGCGGTTGTCTCTAATGCATAACCTATAAACGATAGTGGTAATTCGACAAGAGACATCATAGCATGCACCATGCCAAACAGTGCGTGGTTATGATGTTCACACACATCATCACACTATGATGTTCCAGGTGGCATGAACTGCGAAACAATTTCCACATTGTCTTAACTGCGTACCAAAACTCGTAACTCAGATATTCATTTCTATGATCATATCGTAGACCGTTTATCCTCTTGTTACGATGAACTTCACTCCGAAACAGTATTGAACTTTTCAATATTTCATACTTTGTGATTCATTAAGTAAATACTCTTGTATCTACTCAAATCATCATTGAAGTAAGAACATAATGATATCCACTGCGTGCCTCAGCACCATTGGACTGCATACATCAAAATGCATCACTTCCAACAAGTTACTATCTCGTTTCATCTCAATGAAAACAAGGCCTTGCTCATGTGGTATGATTTGCATGTCACTAGTGATTCAAAATCAAGTGAGTATAAAGATCCATCAGCATGGAGCCTCTTCATGCAATTTATACCAACATGACTCAAGCGGCAGTGCCACAAGTAAGTGGTACTATCATCATTACCTCGTATATTTTGGCACCAATATCATGAACATGTGTAACACTACGATCGAGATTCAATAAACCATTGAAGGTGATTATTCAAGCAAATAGAGTAACCATTATTCTCTTTAAATGAATAATCGTATTGCACTAAACACGATCCAATCATGTTCATGCTTAACGCAAGCACCAAATAATAATTATTTAGGTTTAACACCAATCCCGATGGTAGAGGGAGTGTGCGACGTTTGATCATATCAACCTTGGAAACACTTCCAACACGTATCGTCACCTTACCTTTAGCTAGTCTCTGTTTATGCCGTAGCTTTCATTTCGTGTTACTAATCACTTAGCAACCGAACCGGTATCCAATACCCTCGTGGTACTAGGAGTACTAGTAAAGTACACATCAACATCATGTATATCAAATATACTTCTTTCGACTTTTGCCAGCCTTCTTATCTACCAAGTACCTAGAGTTGCTCCGCCTCAGTCACTGTTCCCCTTATTACAGAAGCACTTAGTCTCGGGTTTGGGTTTAATCTTGGTTCTCTTCATTAGTGCAGCAACGGTTTTGCCGTTTCACGAAGTATCCTTTCTAGCCCTTGCCTTTCTTGAAACTTAGTGGTTTTACTAACCATCAACTATTGATGCTCCTTCTTGATTACTACTTTCGCAGTGTAAAACATTGCAAATCACTCAAGGATCATTGTATCTATCCTTGATATGTTATAGTTCATCACGAAGCTCTCACAGCTTGGTGGCAGTGACTTTGGAGAACCATCACTATCTCATCTGGAAGATTAACTCCCACTTGATTCAAGCGATTGTCGTACTCAGACAATCTGAGCACACGCTCAACGATTGAGCTTTTCTCCTTTACTTTGTGGACAAAGAATCTTGTCGGAGGTCTCGTACCTATTAACAAGGGCACAAGCATGAAATCACAATTTCATCTCTTTAGAACATCACTTATGTTCCGTGACGTTTCAAAACGTCTTTGGCGCCTTGCTTCTAAGCCATTAAGTATTTTGCACTGAACTATCGTGTAGTCATCAGAAACGTGTATGTCGGATGTTCACAGCATCCACAGACGACGCTTGAGGTGCAGCACACCGAGTGGTGCATTAAGTACATAAGCCTTCTGTGCAGCAACGAGGACAATCCTCTGCAAAGTTTGCTACTTTCAACTTTCAACTAAATTTTTCTCTAGGAACATATAAAAACAGTAGGGCTATAGCGCAAGCTACATCGTAATTCGCAAAGACCATTAGACTATGTTCATGACAATTAGTTCAATTAATCATATTACTTAAGAACTCCCACTCAAAAAGTACATCTCTCTAGTCATTTGAGTGGAACATGATCCAAATCCACTATCTCAAGTCCGATCATCACGTGAGTCGAGAATAGTTTCAGTGGTAAGCATCTCTATGATAATCATATCAACTATACGATTCATGCTCGACCTTTCGGTCTCATGTGTTCCGAGGCCATGTCTGCACATGCTAGGCTCGTCAAGCTTAACCTAAGTGTTCCGCGTGTGCAACTGTTTTGCACCCATTGTATGTGAACGTTGAGTCTATCACACCCGATCATCACGTGGTGTCTCGAAACGAAGAACTGTCGCAATGGTGCACAGTCGGGGAGAACACAATTTCGTCTTGAAATTTTAGTGAGAGATCACCTCATAATGCTACCGTCGTTCTAAGCAAGATAAGGTGCAAAAAGGATTAACATCACATGCAATTCATAAGTGACATGATATGGCCATCATCACGTGCTTCTTGATCTCCATCACCAAAGCACCGGCGCGATCTTCTTGTCACCGGCGCCACACCATGATCTCCATCAACGTGTCGCCATCGGGGTTGTCATGCTACTCATGCTATTACTACTAAAGCTACATCCTAGCAAAATAGTAAACGCATCTGCAAGCACAAACGTTAGTTTAAAGACAACCCTATGGCTCCTGCTGGTTGCTGTACCATCGACGTGCAAGTCGATATTATCTATTACAACATGATCATCTCACACATCCAATATATCACATCACATCGTTGGCCATATCATATCACAAGCATACCCTGCAAAAACAAGTTAGACGTCCTCTAATTTTGTTGTTGCATGTTTTACGTGGTGACCATGGGTATCTAGTAGGATCGCATCTTACTTACGCAAACACCACAACGGAGATATATGAATTGCTATTTAACCTTATACAAGGACCTCCTCGGTCAAATCCGATTCAACTAAAGTTGGAGAAACTGACACTTGCCAGTCATCTTTGAGCAACGGGGTTACTCGTAGCGATGAAACCAGTCTCTCGTAAGCGTACGAGTAATGTCGGTCCAAGCCGCTTCAATCCAACAATACCGCCGAATCAAGAAAAGACTAAGGAGGGCAGCAAAACGCACATCACCGCCCACGAAAAATTTTGTGTTCTACTCGAGAAGACATCTACGCATGAACCTAGCTCATGATGCCACTGTTGGGGAACATCGCATGGGAAACAAAATTTTCCTACGCGCACGAAGACCTATCATGGTGATGTCCATCTACGAGAGGGGATTTCTGACCTACGTACCCTTGTAGATCGTACAGCAGAAGCGTTAGTGAACGCGGCTGATCTAGTGGAACGTCCTCACGTCCCTCGATCCACCCCGCGAACCGTCCCGCGATCAGTCCCACGATCTAGTGCCGAACGGACGGCACCTCCGCGTTCAGCACACGTACAACTCGATGATGATCTTGGCCTTCTTGATCCAGCAAGAGAGACGGAGAGGTAGATGAGTTCTCCGGCAGTGTGACGGCGCTCCGGAGGTTGGTGGTGATCTTATCTCAGCAGGGCTCCGCCCGAGCTCCGCAGAAACACGATCTAGAGGTAAAACCGTGGAGATATGTGGTCGGGCTGCCGTGGCAAAGTTGTGTCAAATCAGCCCTAAAACCTCCGTATATATAGGGGGAAGAGGGGGAGCCTTGCCTTGGGGTCCAAGGACCCCCAAGGAGTTCGGCCGAGCCAAGGGGGGCAACCCTCCCCTTCCAAACCGAGTCCAACTAGGTTTGGAAGGAGGAGTCCTTCCCCCCTTTCCCACCTCCTCTTTTTTTTCTCTTTGATTTTCTTCCTATGGCGCATAGGGCCTTCTTGGGCTGTCCCACCAGCTCACTAAGGGCTGGTGCGCCACCCCCAAGGCCTATGGGCTTCCCCGGGGTGGGTTGCCCCCCCCCCCCCGCCCGGTGAACACCCGTAACCCATTCGTCATTCCCGGTACATTCCCGGTAACTCCGAAAACCTTCTGGTAATCAAATGAGGTCATCCTATATATCAATCTTCATTTTCGGACCATTCCGGAAACCCACGTGACGTCCGTGATCTCATCCGGGACTCCGAACAACATTCGGTAACCAACCATATAACTCAAATACGCATAAAACAACGTCGAACCTTAAGTGTACAAACCCTGCGGGTTCGAGAACTATGCAGACATGACCCGAGTGACTCCTCGGTCAATATCCAATAGCGGGACCTGGATGCCCATATTGGATCCTACATATTCTACGAAGATGTTATCGTTTGAACCTGAGTGCCAAGGATTCATATAATCCCGTATGTCATTCCCTTTGTCCTTCGGTATGTTACTTGCCCGAGATTCGATCATCAGTATCCGCATACCTATTTCAATCTCGTTTACCGGCAAGTCTCTTTACTCGATCCGTAATACAAGATCCCGCAACTTACACTAAGTCACATTGCTTGCAAGGCTTGTGTGTGATGTTGTATTACCGAGTGGGCCCCGAGATACCTCTCCGTCACACGGAGTGACAAATCCCAGTCTCGATCCATACTAAGTCAACGAACACCTTCGGAGATACCTGTAGAGCATCTTTATAGTCACCCAGTTACGTTGCAACGTTTGATACACACAAAGCATTCCTCCGGTGTCAGTGAGTTATATGATCTCATGGTCATAGGAGCAAATACTTGTCACGCAGAAAACAGTAGCAACAAAATGACACGATCAACATGCTACGTCTATTAGTTTGGGTCTAGTCCATCACATGATTCTCCTAATGATGTGATCCCGTTATCAAGTGACAACACTTGCCTATGGTCAGGAAACCTTGACCATCTTTGATCAACGAGCTAGTCAACTAGAGGCTTACTAGGGACAGTGTTTTGTCTATGTATCCACACATGCACTGTGTTTCCAATCAATACAATTATAGCATGGATAATAAACGATTATCATGAACTAAGAAATATAATAATAACTAATTTATTATTGCCTCTAGGGCATATTTCCATGAAGTGCCAATAATCAAATACTCACATTAGTCCGAAGAACTCATACACTTATTATCGGTAACTCTTTGTCTAGTCAGGAAATTGACAAAGAGACAAGCACCCCGAGGAGGAGTGTTTGGGGATTTGCTTATCCTTGCGCATCCTCGACCCATGGTAACATGAGGTACTCTATATATTCCAACCCCTCCATAGGTTAGCGATCCATTTAATAGCTAGAGTTCTCAACTAATTTTTAGTTTTTGAAAACACACGGATTTCCCAAAATACGACACCTATCACTAATAGGCTCAAGCTCTCGGCACTAATAGTCCAAATAATACTCAAATCAATACCACAAAACTATTCCAAGTTACTACTATACTTAAATAGCAACCTTAATTACCTACTCATGCAAGACACATAACTCCATGCAACAAGCCAACTCTCTAAACAAGAAAGTTCAAGAGAGTTTCAAAATCAACCTAAATAAAAAAATAGCTCTTAAAATATAAGTGTAACACCCCATATTTTTGCCAATATTTTATTTAATAAATTTTGGCCTAAGTTGTTTTAAAACTTTTATTTCAGAGTCTTCTGATGATTCCAAAACCCTCTTATGCTTGAATTTGTGAGTAGCTCTTCCTTGAGCTAGAACTTTAAAAATAATAATTCCTTATGACTTGGATGTTGACTCACCTATTTTTCCTCCACAATATTTCTCATACAAGGATTTTCTAAATTTTTTTTATCTCCTTCTCTATTCTTTCAACTCATGTTTTAAATCCCTTAAGGTCCAGTTTTGAACTGCAACCACCTGCTAACTTCCTCTAAATATTTCCCAATGAGCTTGACAATTACCTATTATGTTTCTGGATCAATTTTATATAATAATATAACCAAGTATTTTGGTAGGATTAAGAAAATTAATTAATCTTGCTTCCTGGTCCAATTATATATTTGCACTACAACCACTTTATTAAAATTCCCAGAAATTCTGTAAAAATTTGTAGTAGCCAGGGGATTCTTACAAATGAGTTCTGTGCAAAAACCTAGCTAAGAGTTTTGGGAAAATATTTCTTTTGGCCATCTTTTCTGTTCTGCTCCCAATAGATTCTTTGCACTACAACCTCCTCATTAAGGTCTTTAATAATTCTATAAAAATTTGGAGAGACCCAGATGGTTATATGTACGAGTTTTCTTCAAAAATTTATGTTGGTCCTTTGCAATATTTGAGCACCACCTCTTGTTTTATGTTCTGGACCAGATTGATCTTTTGAACTACAACCCCACTTTTTTCCTTCCCCAATGCTTTCGTAAATTTTTGTGCTTATAGACCACCCTGTGAAACCCTTACCAAGTTTCAATTCCATTGGAGTTAAGTTGACCCCTGTTGCATTAATGTTTTGTTTCTGTCCAGAAATGAATTTTTACCAATCTTGAATTGCAAAGTTGTTGAGTTGCCATTTCTAACCTTGCTAACTTGGTGCCCATTCAGTGAGACTTAGATCTAGACTTTGTCATGGCTAGTAAGTGCTCCTGGATGCCATTGGCATTTCATCAAGCACGTGGTGTCCATGAGCTCAACTCGCAGGTTCTTTTTTTTATGGTGAAGTTGAGCCCCAGACTGAACCATCATGTCCAGCTAGCCCCCGCCATCCCCATCCTTGGATCTGGAGATTCTCTCCTCCATCCCCAAGCTCTAGCCTACCCTGGCATTTTGTCGAGCACCTCGCACGCGTGCCATTGCGTGCTCTAGAGCGTGCACATTGCAGGCAGAGCACCCGAGTCGCCGCGTCACGTGCTGCGCCGCTTCCCTTGTTGACCAAGGCAGCCCGACCGCGTGGGCATTTGTACATGAGCTCATCGTGCACCCTGTCATCCCTGCTGTCCCCTGCACCTCTACTTCGCCACAGCCGTGGTGCCCGTCGACAGCCGCAGCTCCGTGCAACGCTACTGCATCGCCCTAGCGCCCCCAGCTCGACACCTGCGCCTTGGACCACCCCTGTATCAAACCAGAGCTCCCCTTGACCCATTGCTGCGTCGCCACCGCCCTTCGTGCCCTCGCTAGAGCCTATTCCGGCGAGGTTATCCACTCGGTCGCGGAATCGATAACCCCAAACTATAAGAGGGACCTCTGAGAACTTTTCTTGGACCCACAGAACCCCCTCGATGCCCCTGCGAGTTCCCCTAGCCCAATTTGAGCCGTAGCGCCCTCTTCCCCAGTTCCGGCGAGCTCCATTGCCGTAGCCACCCCGGAACGATTCGAGCCATACAGAGCCCCTCAGCCCCGCCCGAGTCTGCCATAGTCTTCCCCTCGGTGCCACCAAGCTATCCCCTAGCTCAACCCAGCCTTAGAGCCCGCCTAGCCATCCCCCTCATCGGAGCCGAAGCTTCCTCCGCCGTGGAGGACGAGCTGCTCGCTCCCGGCCACCCCCATAGCTGCCAGGCATGGGAATGGATGCGCCTCACCGCCCTGAGGACGCCGGTGCCCTTGGTTTCCCCGACGGAGGTCTCCACCACCGGCGAGCCTCGCCGGAGATCCTCTTTCCTTCGGCCAGAGGAAGAAGAGGGAAACCGGGTCAAACCTGCCAGCGGGCCCCGCTCTTCAGCGTCGCACCCTTCGGCCTGAGCCCACGCAAGTTGGAGCGCACTCCTCCAAGTACGTTTTCCCTCCTGCGCAAGCGCCTTTTTCTGAAAACGTTTTCCTTCACTTCTGTTTTTAAAAATAGATTCTGTTCAAATTTTGTTTTGGCCACAAATTTTTATAGAAATCTCCAAATGAGTTGCTTATTTTTCTCACCCATTTCAAATGCTGTCTAGTTTATTTCAGGATTGATCTGATAATTTTCTAAGGCAAAATTGTGTCCTGTTTTGGAATGGTGTGTTAATTAGCATATATTCTTAAATAGGCTTTGAAGATAGGATTAAAACTTTCAAAAGTTTAGTGAGGAACCCCACCTATCTACACTTGGAAGGCAAGCAACTTGAACCCACTTCTTATCTTGGTCATATATGTTTGCATGGTGGAAGTGACATGTGATTATGTTATCCTTATGATGTTATTTTATGTGGCAAATCAGGCTTGTGCATACATGATTTTGAGAATAAAGGTTCCTATGAACTAGTGCATGGATAGTGGTCACCCCTTTCTGCCCTACATGCCTACCGAATGAGGTTCGGTGAGAGTCATGGTCCTGTGGAGACAAGACCGGGGATTGACATCTCATGGATGAGGTCAATGAAACATGTTGGCTGGGCTGTGACCCTATCTGCACCAGGTTTGTACTAATCGTGCAGGTAACGCTTAAACCTCCTAAGTCGACCATAGATCGAGTCTTGTCAGTATGTCTCCTTACTTACGTGCGACCATTGCTTCCTGGATAATGGATCCGGTACAATCAGTTGTGGACCTATTATTAATCACACACTATTAGAGGGGCCGAGATGAAGGTATCCACGACCGTGGTATAAATCCAGTCACTACGGTCAGGGGGCATGGGTGTTTCCGATCTGGGGTCGGAAGGGAGGGCACTCCCTTGAGCGCGCAATATAAATATTGTGATCCCATGCTAGTCGAGGTCGGAGCCTCCCCGTCTTATGGCTTTGCCTTGGCAGCGTAGTCCGGGTGAGACCGGGCTTCAGAGAGGTAAAGTGGGTGTGTGTGTTGATTTTGAGCTTCCACTTCTAAAATACCATACACGAGATTAGTCATGATGGCTATTGAAAACCATGAACTATGGGTAAAGAGTGTTGGGTAACGTAGCATAAATTCAAAAAATTTCCTACGCATGTTCAGATCTTCCTATGAAGAGACCAGCAACGAGAGAGGGGTAAGAGCATCTTCGTATCTTTGAAGATCGCTAAGCGGAAGCGTTGCTAGAACGCGGTTGATGGAGTCATACTCGCAGCGATTCCGATCTAGTGCCGAACAACGGCACCTCCGTGTTCAACACACGTGCAGCCCGGAGACGTCTCCCGCACCTTGATCCAGCAAGGAGGAGGGAGAGGTTGGGGAAGAAGTCCAGCAACACGACGGCGTGGTGTCGATGGAGAGACGAGGTCTCCCGGCAGGGCTTCGCCAAGCGCCGACACAGAGGAGGAGGGAGAGGAGCAGGGTTGCGCCGAGACAGAGATCAAACGGTGTGTCAAACAGCCCCGAACCCTCATCTATATATAGGGGGAGAGGGAGGGGGCGCAGCCCTTAGGGTTCCCACCCCCAAGGGGTGCGGCAGCCCCAGATGGGAGAGGGGGCGGCGGCCAGGGCAGGGAGGAGGGGTGGCGCACCCCTCTGGTGGGCCTTAGGCCCACCTATGCTAGGGTTCCCCCCTTCCCGCTTTTCTCTGGTGCGCATGGGCTGGGTGGGAGGCGCACCAGCCCACCTAGGGGCTGGTTCCCTTCCCCACTTAGCCCATCTAGCCTCCCGGGGTCATTGCCCCCCTTCGGTGGTCCCCCGGGACCACCTCCGGTGGCCCGGTGGTCCCAGTACGTTACCGGTGACGCCCGGAACACTTCCGGTGTCCAAAACCATCCGTCCTATATATAAATCTTTACCTCCGGACCATTCCGGAGCTCCTCGTGACGTCCGGGATCTTATCCGAGACTCCGAACAACTTTCGGTAACCTCGTACAACAATTCCCTATAACCCTAGCGTCATCGAACCTTAAGTGTGTAGACCCTACGGGTTCGGGAGACAGGCAGACATGACCGAGACACCTCTCTGGACAATAACCATCAGCGGGGTCTGGATACCCATGGTGGCTCCCACTTGCTCCACGATGATCTCATCGGATGAACCACGATGTCAAGGATTCAATCAATCCCGTATACGATTCCCTTTGTCTGTCGGTATAGAACTTGCCCGAGATTCGATCGTCGGTATACCTATACCTTGTTCAATCTCGTTACCGGTTAGTCTCTTTACTCGTTCTGTAGTACGTCATCGTGTGACTAACTCCTTAGTCACATTGAGCTCATGATGATGTTCTACCGAGTGGGCCCAGAGATACCTCTCCGTCACACGGAGTGACAAATCCCGATCTCGATTCGTGCCAACCCAACAGACACTTTCGGAGGTACCAGTAGTGCACCTTTATAGTCACCCAGTTACGTTGTGACGTTTGATACACCCAAAGCACTCCTACGGTATCCGGGAGTTGCACAATCTCACGGTCGAAGGAAAAGATACTTGACATTAGAAAAGCATTAGCATACGAACAATACGATCTAGTGCTAGGCTTAGGATTGGGTCTTGTCCATCACATCATTCTCCCAATGATGTGATCCCGTTATCAATGACATCTAATGCCCATGATCAGGAAACCATGATCATCTATTGACTAACGAGCTAGCCAACTAGAGGCTTGCTAGGGACACATTGTGATCTATTCATTCACACATGTATTACTGTTTCCTGTTAATACAATTATAGCATGAACGATAGACGATTATCATGAACAAGGAAATATGATAATAACCATTTTATTATTGCCTCTAGGGCATATTTCCAACAGTCTCCCACTTGCACTAGAGTCAATAATCTAGTTACATTGTGATGTATCGAACACCCATAGCATTATGGTGCTGATCATGTTTTGCTCGTGGAAGAGGTTTAGTCAACGGGTCTGCAATATTCAGATCCGTGTGTACTTTACAAATATCTATCACTCCACTTTGGACATGGTCCTGGATGGAGTTGTAGCGGCGCTTGATGTGCTTCGTCTTCCGGTGAAACCTGGGCTCCTTGGCTATGGCAATGGCTCCAGTGTTATCACAGAAGAGTGTCATAGGACCCGACGCGCTTGGAACCACTCCAAGGTCGGTGATGAGCTCCTTCATCCAAATTCCTTCATGAGCCGCTTCTGAAGCAGCTATGTACTCCGCTTCACATGTAGATGCTGCCACGACTTCTTGCTTGCTGCTGCACCAGCTCACTGCCCCACCATTCAACACATATACGTATCCGGTCTAAGACTTAGAGTCATCCGGATCTGTGTCGAAGCTAGCGTCGACGTAACCCTTTACGACGAGCTCTTCGTCACCTCCATAAACGAGAAACATTTCCTTAGTCCTTTTCAGGTACTTAAGGATATTCTTGACCGCTGTCCAGTGTTCCGTACCAGGATCACTTTGGTACCTCCCTACCAAACTTATGGCAAGGTTTATATCAGGTCTGGTACATAGCATGGCATACATTAGAGATCCCACGGCTGAAGCGTAGGGGACATAACTCATCTTCTCTCTATTTGCTGCCGTGGTCGGTGACTGAGTCTTACTCAATCTCATACCTTGTAAAACTGGCAAGAACCCTTTCTTTGAGTTTTCCATATTGAACTTCTTCAATATCTTGTCAAGGTATGTACTTTGCGAAAGACCTATGAGGCGTCTCGATCTATCTCTATAGATCTTGATGCCTAATATGTATGCAGCTTCTCCAAGGTCCTTCATTGAAAAACTCTTGTTCAAATAGGCCTTTATGCTCTCCAACATCTCTATATTATTCCCCATCAATAATATGTCATCTACATATAGTACGAGGAAATCTACAGAGCTCCCACTCACTTTCTTGTACAGACAGGCTTCTCCGTAAACCTGTATGAACCCAAACGCTTTAATCACCTCATTAAAGCGAATGTTCCAACTCCGAGATGCTTGCACCAGCCCATAGATGGAGCGCTGGAGCTTGCACACTTTGTTAGCACCCTTAGGGTCGACAAAACCTTCTGGTTGCATCATATACAACTCTTCCTTAAGGTTCCCGTTAAGGAACGTTGTTTTCACGTCCATTTGCCAAATTTCATAATCATAAAAGGCGGCAATTGCTAACATGATTCGGGCTGATTTCAGCTTCGCTACGGGAGAGAAAGTCTCTTCGTAGTCAACTCCTTGAATTTGTCGAAAACCCTTTGCAACAAGTCGAGCTTTGTAAACGGTTACATTACCGTTTGCATCAGTCTTCTTCTTGAAGATCCATTTATTTTCTATGGCACGCCGGTCATCGGGCAAGTCCACCAAAGTCCATACTTTGTTCTCATACATGGATCCTATCTCGGATTTCATGGCCTCAAGCCATTTGTTGGAATCTGGGCCCGCCATCGCTTCTTCATAGTTCGAAGGTTCACCGTTGTCTAACAATATGATTTCCATCACAGGGTTGCCGTACCACTCTGGTGCGGAGCGTACCCTTGTGGACCTTCGCGGTTCAGTAGTAACTTGATCCGAAGCTTCATGATCATCATCATTAACTTCCTCTTCAGTCGGTGTAGGCGCCACAGGAACAACTTCCTGTGCTGCGCTACTTTCCTGTTCGAGAGGGGGTGTAATCACCTCATCAAGTTCTACCTTCCTCCCACTTACTTCTTTCGAGAGAAACTCTTTCTCTAGAAAGGATCCGTTCTTGGCAACAAAGGTTTTACCTTCGGATATAAGATAGAAGGTATACCCAATAGTTTCCTTAGGGTATCCTATGAATACGCATTTCTCCGCTTTGGGTTCGAGCTTTTCTGGTTGAAGTTTCTTCACATAAGCATCGCAGCCCCAAACTTTAAGAAACGACAGCTTAGGTTTCTTGCCAAACCATAGTTCATACGGTGTCGTCTCAACAGATTTAGACGGTGCCCTATTTAAAGTGAATGCTGCAGTTTCTAATGCGTATCCCCAAAATGATAGCGGTAAGTCGGTGAGAGACATCATAGATCGTACCATATCTAATAAAGTGTGATTACGACGTTCAGACACTCCGTTGCGCTGCGGTGTGCCAGGCGGCGTCAGTTGTGAAACGATTCCACACTTCCTTAGGTGCGTGCCAAACTCGTGACTCAAATATTCTCCTCCACGATCAGATCGTAGACATTTAATTTTTCTGTCACGTTGATTCTCAACCTCACTCTGAAATTCCTTGAACTTTTCAAACGTCTCAGATTTGTGCTTCATCAAGTAGATATACCCATACCTACTCAAATCATAGGTGAGAGTGAGAACATAACGATAAGCACCGCGAGCTTCAACGTTCATTGGACCACACACATCAGTATGTATTATTTCCAATAAGTTGGTTGCTCTCTCCATTATTCCTGAGAATGGAGTCTTAGTCATCTTGCCCATGAGACACGGTTCGCATGTGTCAAATGATTCAAAGTCAAGAGACTCTAATAGTCCATCAGTATGGAGCTTCTTCATGCGCTTAACGCCGATATGACCAAGGCGGCAGTGCCACAAGTATGTGGGACTATCATTATCAACTTTGCATCTTTTGGTACTCACACTATGAATATGTGTAACATCATGATCGAGATTTATCAAGAATAAACCATTCACCAGCGGAGCATGACCATAAAACATATCACTCATATAAATAGAACAACCATTATTCTCTGACTTAAATGAGTAGTCGTCTCGCACTAAGCAAGACCCTGATACAATGTTCATGCTTAAAGATGGTACTAAATAACAATTATTAAGGTTTAAAACTAATCCCGACGGTAGATGTAGAGGTAGCGTGCCGACGGCGATCACATCGACCTTTGAACCATTCCCGACGCGCATCGTCACCTTGTCCTTGGCCAGTCTCCGCTTATTCCGCAGTTCCTCCTTTGAGTTGCAAATGTGAGCAACAGCACCGGTATCAAATACCCAGGAGCTACTACGAGCGCTGGTAAGGTACACATCAATAACATGTATATCACATATACCTTTAACGTTGCCGGCCTTCTTGTCTGCTAAGTATTTTGGGCAGTTCCGCTTCCAGTGACCCTTTCCCTTGCAATAGAAGCACTCAGTCTCAGGCTTGGGTCCGTTCTTTTTCTTCTTCCCGGCATCTGGCTTACCGGGCGCGGCAACAGCTTTGCCGTCTTTCTTGAAGTTCTTCTTACCTCTGCCTTTCTTGAAACTAGTGGTCTTGTTGACCATCAACACTTGATGCTCCTTCTTGATTTCTACTTCTGCAGACTTGAGCATCGAGTACAACTCGGGAATGGTCTTCTCCATCCCTTGCATGTTGTAGTTAAGCACAAAGCCTTTGTAGCTTGGTGGGAGAGAATGGAGGATTCTGTCAATGATAGCATCGTCCGGAAGTTCGACTCCAAGTGAAGTCAGACGACCGTGTAACCCACACATTTTGAGTATGTGCTCACTGACAGAACTGTTCTCCTCCATCTTATAGCTGAAGAACTTGTCGGAGACTTCATATCTCTCGACATGGGCATGAGCTTGAAAAACTAGCTTCAGCTCCTGGAACATCTCATATGCCCCGTGTTGCTCAAAACGCCTTTGGAGCCCCGTTTCTAAACTGTATAACATGCCACACCTGACCAAAGAGTAGTCATCACTCCGTGCTTGCCAGACGTTCAGAATGTCCTGGGCTGCTGCGGGAGCGGGAGGGTCACCTAGCGGCGCATTAAGGACATAAGCCTTTTTAGCTGCTTCAAGGATGAGCTTCAGGTTGCGAACCCAGTCCGCATAGTTGCTACCATCATCTTTCAGCTTGTTTTTCTCTAGGAATGCGTTGAAGTTGAGGTTGACGTTGGACATCTACAATATTTATAAAGACAAATTTTAGACTAAGTTCATGAAAATTAAGTTCATTTAATCAAATTAAGTATGAACTCCCACTTAAATCGACATCCCTCTAGTCATCTAAGTGATACATGATCCATGTTGACTAACCCGTGTCCGATCAACCCGTGAGACGGACTAGTCACCATGGTGAGCAACTTCATGCTGATCGTATTCAACCATACGACTCATGTTCGACCTTTCGGTCGCTTGTATTCGAGGTCATGTCTGTACATGCTAAGCTCGTCGAGTCAACCTAGGTGTTTCGCGTGTGTAAATCTGGCTTACACCCGTTGAATGCGAACGTTAGAATCTATCACACCCGATCATCACGTGGTGCTTCGAGACAAGGAACCTTTGCAACGGTGCACACTTAGGGGAATACGTTCTCGAAATTTTAAGAGGGATCATCTTATTATGCTACCGTCGTTTTAAGCAATAAGATGTAAAACATGATAAACATCACAATGCAATCATATAGTGACATGATATGGCCATTATCATCTTTGCTCTTTCGATCTCCATCTTCAGGCATCGCATGATCATCATCGTCACCGGCGTGACACCATGATCTCCATCATCATGATCTCCATCATCGTGTCTCCGTGAAGTCGTCACGCCAACTACTACTATCACTACTACTATGGCTAACCGTTAGCAATGAAGTAAAAGTAGTAAGCACATGGCGTTGCATCTCATACAATAAATTAAGACAACTCCTATGGCTCCTGCCGGTTGTCATACTCATCGACATGCAAGTCGTGAAACCTATTACAATAACATGATCATCTCATACATCATACATGCAACATCACAACTTTGGCCATATCACATCACATGTCAAACCCTGCAAAAACAAGTTAGACGTCCTCTAATTGTTGTTGCAAGTTTTACGTGGCTGATTTGGGTTTCTAGCAAGAACGCCTTCTTACCTACATGACAGCCACAACGATGATATGCCAAAGCTATTTACCCTTCATAAGGACCCTTTTCATCAAATCCAATCCGACTAGAGTAGGAGAGACAGACACCCGCTAGCCACATTTATGCACGATGTGCATGTCTGTCAGTGGAACCAGTCTCACGTAAGCGTACGTGTAAGGTCGGTCCGGGCCGCTTCATCCCACAATACCGCCGGAAAAGAATAAGACTAGTAACGGCAAGCAAATTGACAAACCATCGCCCACAACTTTTGTGTTCTACTCGTGCATAGAATCTACGCATAGAAAACCTGGCTCGGATGCCACTATTGGGTAACGTAGCATAAATTCAAAAAATTTCCTACGCATGTTCAGATCTTCCTATGGAGAGACCAGCAACGAGAGAGGGTAAGAGCATCTTCGTACCTTTGAAGATCGCTAAGCGGAAGCGTTGCTAGAACGCGGTTGATGGAGTCGTACTCGCAGCGATTCCGATCTAGTGCCGAACAACGACACCTCCGCGTTCAACACACGTGCAGCCCGGAGACGTCTCCCGCACCTTGATCCAGCAAGGAGGAGGGAGAGGTTGGGGAAGAAGTCCAGCAACACGACGGCGTGGTGTCGGTGGAGAGACGAGGTCTCCCAGCAGGGCTTCGCCAAGCGCCGACAGATAGGAGGAGGGAGAGGAGCAGGGCTGCGCCGAGAGAGAGATCAAACGGTGTGTCAAACAGCCCCGAACCCTCATCTATATATAGGGGGAGAGGGAGGGGGCGCAACCCTTAGGGTTCCCACCCCCAAGGGGTGTGGCAGCCCCAGATGGGAGAGGGGGCGGCGGCCAGGGCAGGGAGGAGGGGTGGCGCACCCCTCTGGTGGGCCTTAGGCCCACCTATGCTAGGGTTCCCCCCTTCCCCCTTTTCTCTCGTGCGCATGGGCTAGGTGGGGGGCACACCAGCCCACCTAGGGGATGATTCCCTTCCCCACTTAGCCCATCTAGCCTCCCGGGGTCGTTGCCCCCCTTCGGTGGTCCCCCGGGACCACGTTACCGGTGACGCCCGAAACACTTCCGGTGTCCAAAACCATCCGTCCTCTATATGAATCTTTACCTCCGGACCATTCCGGAGCTCCTCGTGACGTCCGGGATCTTATCCGGGACTCCGAACAACTTTCGGTAACCTCGTACAACAATTCCCTATAACCCTAGCGTCATCGAACCTTAAGTGTGTAGACCCTACGGGTTCGGGAGACAGACATGACCGAGACACCTCTCTGGCCAATAACCATCAGTGGGGTCTGGATACCCATGGTGGCTCCCACTTGCTCCACGATGATCTCATCGGATGAACCACGATGTCAAGGATTCAATCAATCCCGTATACGATTCCCTTTGTCTGTCGGTATAGAACTTGCCCGAGATTCGATCGTCGGTATACCTATACCTTGTTCAATCTCGTTACCGGTTAGTCTCTTTACTCGTTCTGTAGTACGTCATCGTGTGACTAACTCCTTAGTCACATTGAGCTCATGATGATGTTCTACCGAGTGGGCCCAGAGGTACCTCTCCGTCACACGGAGTGACAAATCCCGATCTCGATTCGTGCCAACCCAACAGACACTTCCGGAGGTACCCGTAGTGCACCTTTATAGTCACCCAGTTACGTTGTGACGTTTGATACACCCAAAGCACTCCTATGGTATCCGGGGGTTGCACAATCTCACGGTCGAAGGAAAAGATACTTGACATTAGAAAAGCATTAGCATACGAACAATACGATCTAGTGCTAGGCTTAGGATTGGGTCTTGTCCATCACATCATTCTCCGAATGATGTGATCCCATTATCAATGACATCTAATGCCCATGATCAGGAAACCATGATCATCTATTGACTAACGAGCTAGCCAACTAGAGGCTTGCTAGGGACACATTGTGATCTATTCATTCACACATGTATTACTGTTTCCTGTTAATACAATTATAGCATGAACGATAGACGATTATCATGAACAAGGAAATATGATAATAACCATTTTATTATTGCCTCTAGGGCATATTTCCAACAAAGAGTACATCCTCTGCAGAGTCAAAAATATTCGAGTAGTCGTGTCCACGGTCAAGGACGTTAGTTGACTAGCCAAGGGTCGGTCTAGGTGTCGGTCTTCGGAGGTGGTTAGAGGAAAGTGAGACAAATCTGTGATATGGTTGACGATTATAATTATTATATTCTGAAGACTAACAATTATGATTTTATTGTCGGATATCCATGTGACGGTGCTACCTCCTGGATATTCTTTATTATCATTTCTTATAAGCCTTTTATATGGTGTCGCTAAGACGCCTGACTGTGGCATTGTCTTATTATTTCATATAAGCCCTTTATGTGGTGTCGCGCAGATGACCGACTGTGGCATTGTTTTATTATTTCACATAAGCCCTTTATGTGGTGTCGCTCAGACGCCCGACTGTGACATGCTTATAATGCATCTAATATTATTGTCTCTTAAGATTGCCAAACAATTTCATTATGATTATTACTTTTCTACTAATGCTAGAATAGTGTTTTGAGTTGCTGCAACATTTTATTTTTATGATTGTTTGGTTAACCCGGCTACTCTTATGTTTGTTTTCTTAATGTTTGTGAGTGCATTCAAAGTACTCACTGGCTTGTCCCTGGCTATTGTCTTGGTCAGGTAGCGTGTTTGGGAAGGTTGAGCCTGTCGATGAACCCCGGGCATGGACATCGAAGGTAGTTTCCGTGCAAGATAGGAGTTAACCCAGTCAGCTGTTCCTGAGGGAAATGGAGTCCTAGAGGAGTTGGAGATCCGTGTAACACTTCCACCATCAACCACTAGAAACCCTTATTGATGTACTCATCATACCACCTTGGTCTTGTACCTCAATTTGTATTTTTGCTTGGACATTTGTATCAAGGAAATGTGTGCCAGCTAACAGTATTCCTGGGGCTGGTATGCTTGAGGGCCATTTGAAGGGAAATGTAAATCCCCGAAAATCCTTTCCCCACGACCTTGGTATCAGAGACAGGCTGACCGTTGGCTAAACCTATCTTAGCCAGGTCAATAAGCCCTAGAAGACCACTTATCAACCAGTGCCGCAACCCCAAGTCAAGTCTGCCCTAGCCAGTGGCCGTATAGTGTCCGCCAACACCTTTAGGCCACGCAGTGCCCAACCTATCAGACTAGCCCTATGGTCACTCGCCAGTGACCACGACCATTTTGTCCTTTCCCGCAATCTTGTGAGAGAAGAGTCGTTTTTATTTCTATAAAGGGAGCGATTGCCCAGCACAGCGCATCACGACCACAACAATTTCAAGATGCCAGGCCCCATTATCCACAATGGAACCACTGCTGCAGACCAAGGAGGTTTTGTAGCCATCTTGGCCAACCTGATCCGTCGCGCCTTCGCTATGGAAGAGCCTCCGGAGTATGTTGTGTACCAAGAGCGCATGAGTGGTGACATTCGTCACTTCTGGGCGACTGTACACATCTACGGCAGGAGTATCACCCAAGAGCGTCCCCATCGGTTCACTCGAAGGTCAACTTCCTATGAGCCTGAAGCCATCCAGCTGGCAGCTCGTGAGGCAATAGTCAAACTCAGGCACCAGTCGCCCGAAGTTAACAGCCGCTCGTTCTACTACTACCCTACACGTGAAGGTTATGGTAGGCCGATCCAAGTTGCCAGCGGAGACCAAGAGACCGACCCCGCTCTGTTGCACCTTGTGCGCTACGTGAGGCGCAAGAGGCACTGTACGACCAGGTCACCCTGGACCTGCTCATAGCCCATGCAGAGCTAGCCCGTCGGAGGAGGAGAGAAGCGGAGCCCGAAGCCAGCAACCCTGTAGTGCTATTTGGGAGACCGATTGAGCTCCAGTGGTCTCTCTCAGCTGTCGACCAAAACCATGCGCCTATCTCCCACGAGGAGCTTCGCCGCATTTTAGGGATTTCCTCCAACGGAACGATAACAACAGCGCCCCACCACGAACACTGCCGCTACCCCAGCCTCATAGGTCCACCCCTTCCCCGAGCAACCGTGACACCGTAGTTCTGGCAAACTCGACATCTACAAGACCCGCCAACCTAGATGTAAATGAATTAGACTAAGCCCTACCCCTGTTGTGGAACTCGCTTGCATGTAATATATGAGCTGTATTTCGTTACGCAAGCAAGTTGTTTGTGTTCTATTGTTTTAAGCCCCGTAGGTAATCACTTATGTATGCTTTGGGCTACATAACTATAGTTGGGCGTAACCACAGGAAGCCGTTTCCCAGCAGTCTGCCATAGTGAGGTGTCACATTTCGTAAGACTTTTATCGTTGGCCTTGACCAGACCACGTTAAAGGCAAGACCAACCACCGAGACCGAGCCACCTCAGAGTTTGTGCCCAGCCAGTACTATATAAGGATCACTAGGTGATTCTTCCGGCATTGCCACCTTGTGCACTACCTTCACAGCCTTTTGTCATGCTACCCCAAGGGAGTTACTTCAGAACCCCGGATGCAACTCCGGGAAGTTTTGTTAAAGTATTGTGGGATTTCACCCGCAGTACCATGGGTTCTTCCCTCCCCCCAGTACGATCTGTTCAAGTCGAGGATCACTCCCACCACCTCGAAATATTGGGCAGTTGTGCACATCTTCCCAGTAGACCCAAACCAAGACCCATGGGAATCTGCTTCAGCGGAAAATCCATGCCTGCCCTGGAAATGGCCATAGAGGTTGCAACCTACGAAGCGGTTACTCGCCTTAGTTATGCGGTACCATATGCCAGTGAGAGGGGGTACTATTATTTTCTGAGCCAAGCGGTACACGGAGGAACATCGTCTGTTTCAGACCCTTGTTCCGAGAGGGACCTCATGTTGGTCAGGCTCGTGCAATATGTCATTGCCCAGGAACGCTTGATCCAGCGAGTAATTTATTTTCTCCAGAACCTCGCCATCCAGGACCCTCAGATCGCCATCGGCGAACCCCTGAGACTAAACCCAGCAGGACACATTCTGCGGATCCTTTAACCGCTAGGCCCCGAGGATGAAGGAGACGTTCCGTTACCTGAGATATTTTTACTTGACCCCTAGCCTTGTGTTCCCTGAGCAGCTTGTTTCTGCTCCAGATTGTTTGGAGTAATAGTTGTGTCTTACCTTGTATATTACTACATGCTTATGTGTATATCAGTTGTGTGATTGCTATGCATTTTCTCGGATTATTTTCCCAAGCCGATTCTTTGACTGAAGTCCACCCCGGTAATGAGATTTTTGCACAGTAGGATTTTATTCACGTGCCAACTGGCTTACAACCACACTCGCCCCCCACTACACTGCCGACAGGGCCACATTCTTGCACCTAGCGAATCACTTTGCTAAACACCAGAGTTTTCCAGAAGGAATACATTGTGGGTGTCATTATTTCTGGACGGTGATGACCAGCTGCTGCCTCTTGTTCTTGCGCTGGTTTTTCCCTTGAAGAGGAAAGGGTGATGCAACATAGGAGCAGTAAGTATTTCCCTCAGTTGAGAACCAAGGTATCAATCCAGTAGGAGAATCAAGCCAAGTGTCCAGCTTACCTGTGCAAATACAAACAAGCTTGCACCCAACGCTATAAAGGGGTTGTCAATCCCTTCAAGATTGATTGCAAAGTGAGATCTGAAGGCGGAAAGTGCAACGAAGTAAAAGTGTAAGGCTGAAAATATGATGTGAAGTAGACCCGGGGGCCATAGTGTTCACTAGAGGCTTCTATCAAAATAGCAAACATTACGGTGGGTGAACAAATTACTGTCGAGCAATTTATAGAACCGCACAAAGTCATGACGATATCTAAGGCAATGATCATACATATAGGCATCACGTCCGAAACAAGTAGACCGATACTATCTCCATCTACTACTATTACTCCACACATCGACTGCTGTCCAGCATGCATCTAGTGTATTGAGTTCATGACGAACAGAGTAACGCCTTAAGCAAGATGACATGATGTGGAGGGATAAACTCAAATCAATGATGTAAACCCCATCTTTTTACCCTTGATGGCAACAACAAGATGCGTGCCTCGCTACCCCTTCTGTCACTGGGTGAGGTCACCGCATGGTATGAACCCAAAACCAGGCACTTCTCCCATTGCAAGAATCATAGATCAAGTTGGCCAAACAAAACCCACAACTCGAAGAGAATTACAAGGATATGAAATTATGCATATAAGAGATCAGAAGAAACTCAAATAAGATTCATAGATAATCTGATCATAAATCCACAATTCATCGGATCTCGACAAACACACTGCAAAAGAAGATTACATCGGATAGATCTCCATGAAGATCATGGAGAACTTTGTATTGAAGATCCAAGAGAGAGAAGAAGCCATCTAGCTACTAGCTATGGACCCGAAGGTCTATGGTGAACGACTCACGCATCATCGGAGAGTCCATGGTGTTGATGAAGAAGCCCTCCGTATCCGAATCCCCCCTCCGGCAGGGCACCAGAACGTGCCCCAGATGGGATCTTGCGGAGACAGAAGCTTGCAGCGGCGGAAAAGTATTTCGTGGATCTCTCGTGAAGTTTTGGATTTTTCAGGAATTTATAGGCGGAATAGGTAGGGCAGACGAGCCACACGGGGCCCACAAGCGTGCTAGGCGCGGGCCCCCTGGCCGCGCCTAGGGGGCTTGTGGCCTCCCCTGGTGGCCTCTGCCTTGGTTCTCACGTCCCGTGCGTATCTTCTGTTCCGGAAAAAAATCTTTTCGAAAGTTTTATTCTGTTTGGACACCATTTAATATCCTCCTCTAGAAAGGGTGAAAAACACGAAAAAACAGGAACTGGCACTTGGCACTGAGTTAATAAGTTAGTCCCAAAAAAGATATAAAAGGAATACAAAACATCCAAAGTTTGACAAGATAATAACATGGAACCATCAAATATTATAGATACGTTGGAGACGTATCAAGCATCCCCAAGCTTAACTCCTGCTCGTCCTCGAGTAGGGAAGTGATAAAGACTAAATTTTTGATGTGGAATGCTACCTAGCATAGTTGTCCTTTGTAACTTCTTTCATGTGACATGAATGTTCAGATCCGTAAGATTCAAAACAGTAGTTTGCTATTGACATGAAAACAATAATACTTCAAGCAAACTAGCAAGGTAATCATGAACTTTCAAAATAACAAGGCCAAATAAAGTTATCCCTACAAAATCATATAGTCTGGCTATGCTGCATCATCCACACACAACTAATTTAAATCATGCACAACCCCGGTATTGGCCAAGTAATTGTTTTCACACTCTTACTTTCTCAAACCTTTTTAAACTCTCATGGATATAGCACTATGGTGGAATAGAGTGTGGTGGAGGTTGTGAGACAAAAAGGAGGAGATGGTCACATTGACTCGACGTATCAAAGGACTATGGAGATGCCCATTAATATATATTAATGTGAATGAGTAGGGATTGCCATACAAAGGATGCACTAGAGCTATAAGTATGTGAAAGCTCAAAAGGAGAACTAGTGGGTGTGCATCCAACTTGCTTGCTCACGAAGACCTAGGGAAATTTTGAGGAAGCCCATCATTGGAATATATAAGCCAAGTTATATAACAAAGATTCCCACTAGCATATGGTGGTGACAAAACGAGAGGCTCTCAATCATGAAGAACATGGTGCTATTATGAAGCAAAAGTGTGGAAAGAGATAGTAGCATTGTCCCTTCTCTTTTTTTTGGGCTCTTTGGCCTCTTTCCATATCTCTTTTTTTGTGGGCAACTTTGGCCTCTTTCCCCCTTTTTTTAATTTTATTTCCTCACATGGGACAATGCTCTAATAATGATGATCATCACACTTGTATTTACTCATAGCTCAAAGCTTAGAACGATGATGACTCTATAGGAAATGCCTCTGACAGTGTACCGGGATGTGCAACAATATAGCTTGGCGTATGACGTTGAAACATCTCGCTAGCTATCTTACGATCATGCAATGGAAATATGAGAGTGACGGCACAAGTCAAGAGACCGAACGGTGGGAGTTCCATGGCAATATATCTCGGAATGGCTATGAAAATGCCATAGTAGGTATGTATGGTGGCTGTTTCGAGGAAGGCATATGGTGGGTTTGTGCGCCGGCGAAAATTGCGCGGTACTAAAGAGGCTAGCAATGGTTGAAGGTGAAAGTGCATCTATACCATGGACTCAAATTAGTCATGAAGAACTCACATACTTGTTGCGGAAGTTTTTATAGTAATCGAAACAAAGTGCTAAACGCATACTCCTAGGGGATGGGTTTGTAGGTGTAAACCATCGCGCGATCCCGACCGCAACACAAAGGATGACAATCAATAGATCAATTATGCTCTGACTTCCTAACATAGCGGG
Source organism: Hordeum vulgare subsp. vulgare (assembly GCF_904849725.1). NCBI lineage: Eukaryota > Viridiplantae > Streptophyta > Magnoliopsida > Poales > Poaceae > Hordeum > Hordeum vulgare. The sequence goes on along the minus strand of NC_058523.1, from coordinate 479,296,848 downwards.
TCACCGTACGTGCATGTTACAGGAATCACTAACTTCAACACAAGTATTTCTAGATTCACAACACCCTACTAACATAACTCTTAATATTACCAAATCCACGTCTCAAAACTAATTGAGAGGAATCAAACTTCTCTTTCTACTCAATGCACATGAAGATGGAAGTTTTATTGTATCCTCTTTGGGTACCTATCACCTTTGGGACTACTCTCATAGAACAAGCCAACTACCAAGTTACGCACCGCCGTGCTCTAAAAGATCTAAGTGAAGCACATAGAGCAAAATTGTTTAGCTCAAAAGATATAAGTGAAGCACAAAGAGTATTCTAGCAAATTCACGATGAGTGCATGTCTCTCTCAAAAGGTGTGCAGCAAGGATGATTGTGACACAACAAAAAGAAAAGACTCCTACGATACAAGACGCTCCAAGAAAAACACATATCATGTGGTGAATAAAAATATTGCTCCAAGTAATGTTACCGATGGATTGAAGACGAAAGAGGGGATGCCTTCCCTTGGCATCCCCAAGCTTAGGCTTTTTGGTGTCCTTGAATTTGGCTTGGGATGCCTTGGGCATCCCCAAGCTTGAGCTCTTTCCACTCTTTATCCCTTTGTCCATGAGAACATCACCCAAAACTTGAAAACTTCACAACACAAAACTTAAAACAGAAACTCGTGATATCATTAGCACAAGAAAACAAACTACCACCTCTTGAGGCACTGTAGCAATCTTGATTTCTATTTATATTGGTGTTAGATTACTATATTCTCACTTTTCCATGGCTAGTACCCCCTGATACTATCCAAAATTTCATCAAAACAAGCAACCAACACAACAAAAAACAGAATCTGTCAAAAACAGACCAGTCTGTAGCAATCTGTATACTTCGTATACTTATGTACCTCAAACATTCTGAAAAATTACGACAGCCTGGGAAAATGGCATATCAACCATCATCAAAAAGCATCAACTCAAAAGCTCTTTCTGAATAAAAATGAAAAATAATTCCGTGAGCGAAAAGTTTCTGTCTTTTTCCAGCAGGATCAAACAACCATCACCAAACTAATCATAAAGGTTTTGCTTGGCTCAAACACAAAAAGAAACACAAAAACACAACGAAAACAGAATTATGATGGTGTGGACGCAACAAAACAGAAAGAAAAAGATAAATTCATTGGGTTGCCTCCCAACAACCGCTATTGTTTAACGCCTTTAGCTAGGCATAAGGTGATAGAATCACGTATCGTCGTCTTTGGTGCTCAAACCATAAGTAGCCTTCATCATGGATTAATAAGGCAATCTTATTTTCTTTCTAGGAAAATGCTCCATGCCCTTCTTTAAAGGAAATTTAAACCCAATATTCCCTTCCTTCATATCGATGATAGCACCAATAGTACTTAGGAAAGGTCTACCAAGAATGATAGGGCATGTAGGATTGCAATCAATATCAAGCACAATGAAATCCATGGGTACATAGTTCCTCTTTGCAATAATAAGAACATCATTGATCCTTCCCATGGGTTTCTTGACAGTAGAATCCGCAAGATGCAAATTAAGAGAGCACTCCTCAATGCCATTAAAGCCTAGAACATCACACAAAGACTTTGGAATCGCGGAAACACTAGCACCCAAATCACACAAAGCATTGCATTCATAGTTTTTGATTTTGATTTTGATAGTAGGTTCCCACTCATCATGAAGCTTTTTAGGAATAGAAACTTCCAACTCAAGTTTCTCTTCAAGAGATTTTATCATAGCATCGACGATATGATCGGTAAAGGACTTGTTTTGGCTATAAGCGTGTGGAGAGTTTAGCATGGATTGAATCAAGGAAATGCATTCAATCAAGGAGCAACTATCATAATTGAATTCCTTGAAATCCAAAGTAGTAATTTCATTACTACTCAAAGTTTTGATATCGTCTACTCCACTTTCAATGCTTTTAGCATCAAGATAGATGGACTCCGAATCATTGGGGCGTTTTTCAACCAAAGTGGATTCATATCCAGCCCCATCATCATTAGGTTTGTCACTAGAAAACAAAGATTCAATGGGAGTCACACCAAGCACTTTAAGATCTTCGTGATTCTTATCATGAGAACACGCCTTTTTAAGCCATTCATGTCTAGCACGAATTTGGGCGGTTCTTTCTTTGCTCTCATTCATGGAAACACGCATAGCTTTCAAAGTTTCATCCATATTGATCTTGGGAGGAGCACATCTAACTTTCAAAGCATCAATATCAATAGACATTTTATCAACGCTCCTAGCCAAATCATCAATTTTGAGTAGTTTTTCCTCTATGGACGCATTGAAAATCTTTTGCGAGTTGATGAAATCTTTGATATTACTCTCAAGATCAGAAGGTAATTTATTGTAATTTCCATGAGTATTGTTGTAGGAGTTGCCAAAGTTATTAAAGTGATTACTAGGAAAAGGCCTAGGAACACAGTTTCCTCTAAAAACATTGTTGTTGCCAAAATTATTCCTACCAACAAAATTAACTTCCGAGCTCGCGTTGCTACTCTCAATCAAGGAAGACAAGGGCATATCATTAGGTTCTAAAGGAGCACCTTTACTAGCAACCAATTTCATTAACTCATCCATCTTAGCGCTCAACGAGTTAATTTCTTCTATATCGTATACCTTTTTACTAGTAGGTGACCTTTCAGTATACCACTGAGAGTAGTTTGTCATGATATTGTCTAGGAGTTTTGTGGCTTCTCCTAATGTGATTTCCATGAATGTTCCACCTGAGGCGGAGTCAAAGATATTTCTAGAAGCAAAATTCAAACCAGCATAGAAGATTTGTATAATCATCCAAAGACTCAAGCCATGAGCGGGACAATTTCTAATCATCAATTTCACTCTCTCCCAAGATTGTGCAACATGTTCATTATCTAGTTGCTATAAATTCGTGATATCATTACGGAGAGAGATAATCTTAGCCGACGGAAAATACTTGGATATATAAGCATCTTTGCACTTGTTCCAAGAATCAATACTATTTTTGGGCAAAGATGAAAAACAAGTTTTTGCTCGATCTCGCAACGTGAACGGAAAAAGCTTCAATTTAATCACATCATTATCCACATGTTTCTTCTTTTGCATATCGCAAAGCTCAATGAAGGTATTAAGATGGGATGCGTCATCTTCACTAGGAAGGCCGGAGAATTGCTCTTTCATAACAAGATTCAGCATAGCAGCATTGATTTCGTATGATTCCGCACTAGTGGCGGGAGTAATCGGAGTGCTAATGAAATCATTATTATTAGTATTCGAGAAGTCACAAAGTTTGGTGTTTTCAGTCATGGTGACTTCAGCAGGCAAACAAGCACACAAGCGAACGAAAAGCAAGCGAGAGAAAAGGGCGAACGAAAAAGGCAAATATTTTTGTAATTTTTTGTTTTTCAGAAGTGGGGGAGAGGAAAACAAGAGGCAAAAAAAGTAAATGCAAGAGATGAGTTTGCGACACTTACTTGGATGAGCTTCACCTAGAATAATCCCCGGTGCTAGAGATTGACACGTTGACGGGAGACTATTCTTGACTTGATCCTCCCCGACAACGGTGCTAGAAATCGTTCTGCTACCTCTTGAGCTTGCGTTGGTTTTTCCCTTGAAGAGGAAAGGGTGATGCAGCACAGGAGCAGTAAGTATTTCACCCAGTTGAGAACCAAGGTATCAATCCAGTAGGAGAATCAAGCCAAGTGTCCAGAGTACCTGCGCAAACACAAACAAGCTTGCACCCAACGCTATAAATGGGTTGTCAATCCCTTCAAGATTGATTGCAAATTGAGATCTGAAGGCGGAAAGTGCAACGAAGTAAAAGTGTAAGGCTGAAAATATGATGTGAAGTAGACCCGGGGGCCATAGTGTTCACTAGAGGCTTCTCTCAAAATAGCAAATATTACGGTGGGTGAACAAATTACTGTCGAGCAATTGATAGAACCGCGCAAAGTCATGACAATATCTAAGGCAATGATCATACATATAGGCATCACGTCCGAAACAAGTAGACCAAAACTTTCTACATCTACTACTATTACCCCACACATCAACCGCTATACATCATGCATCTAGTGTATTGAGTTCATGACGAATAGAGTAACGCCTTAAGCAAGATGACATGATGTAGAGGGATAAACTCAAACCAATGATGTAAACCCCATATTTTTACCCTTGATGGCAACAACACGACGCGTGCCTTCTGTCACTGGGTGAGGTCACCGCACGGTATGAACCCAAAACCAAGCACTTCTCCCATTGCAAGAATCATAGATCAAGTTGGCCAAACAAAACCCACAACTCGAAGAGAATTACAAGGATATGAAATCATGCATATAAGAGATCAGAAGAAAGTCAAATAAGATTCATAGATTATCTGATTGTAAAACCACAATTCATCGGATCTCGACAAACACACCACAAAAGAAGATTACATCGGATAGATCTCCATGAATATCATGGAGAACTTTGTATTGAAGATCCAAGAGAGAGAAGAAGCCATCTAGCTACTAGCTATGGACCCGAAGGTCTATGGTGAACTACTCACGCATCATCGGAGAGGCCATAGTGTTGATGAAGAAGCCCTCCGTATCCGAATCCCCCCTCCGGCAGGGCACCAGAACGTGCCCCGGATGGGATCTTGCGGAGACAGAAGCTTGCAGCGGCGGAAGAGTATTTTCGTGGATCTCTCGCGAAGTTTTGATTTTTTCGGGAATTTATAGGCGGAAGAGGTAGGGCAGACGAGCCACAGGGGGCCCACAAGCCTGCTAGGCGCGGGCCCCCCTGGCCGCGCCTAGGGGGCTTGTGGCCTCCCCTGGTGGTCTCTGCCTTGGTTCTCACGTCCCGTGCGTATCTTCTGTTCCGTAAAAAATATTTTTGGAAGTTTTATACCATTTGGACACCGTTTAAAATCCTCCTTTGAAAAGGGTGAAAAACACGTAAAAAACAGGACCTCGCACTTGGCACTGAGTTAATAAGTTAGTCCTAAAAAAGATATAAAAGGCATACGAAACATCCAAAGTTTGACAAGATAATAGCATGGAACCATAAAAAATTATAGATACGTTGGAGACGTATCACCAGCACACTCGCAGTCACCATGCAGTCGTGCACATGCCTTGTCATCGTGCTAACCTCCCTTGCGTAGAGTCGCCACCCGAGCAGCAGTATCGCGGCGATCGTCTTGGATCATCGCGCACAACAACATCGAGGACCCGATCAGCAGCGCCACCCCTCCAGTTAGCAGGATGATCACGCACCCAGGATGCTCGTCCACCATTGGAGCTTCGCTTCGTGCTTCGTCTAGTAGAGGAGACGAGAGGAGGAAGCAGGAGAGAGAGGTCGAGTGTGAGGTAGACGAGAGAACAACGAGGTCGTTTTAGAGCTCGAGATCAGTGCGCGATGGACGCAGTCCACCAGCGCCACTCGCCGCTCGATCTCCGGTGTTCGGAAGCGAATCCGCGAGCAGTGCTGACAAGCGCTGGCCAGTGATGCGAGTGCACGCTGCACCAGCCGCTAGTACGCCACGCACTACCACTGTACGGCCTTAGACGCCTACATGCTAGACGCCACGCGTGGAGTAGCTAGTAGTGCACGCGAGAGAGAGGCGAGAGCTGGAGGGAGAAGAAGAGGCTGACAGTGGGCCCTGGACCCACCTGTCAGTTGGAGAGAGCATTGTGCCCGTGTGTACGGCAAGCAAATTCGGAAATTGGAAAAATTCCCTTTTTTGAAATTTTGTTGTAGCCATTCATAACAACCCCTCGTTTTGCTAAACCGTAGCTTCTGTCGGTACCACCAATATCACACTGTAGCTGCATCAATTATTGTTTTTACCGTGATCTCCTTACTTCTGTTTCTATCCCATGAAAGGTTTGTTTCTGACAAATCTCGAGGACGAGATTTTTCTTAAGGGGGGTAGAGTTTGTAACACCCCAAATTTTGCCAATATTTTATTTAATAAATTTGGCCTGAGTTGTTTTAAAACTTTTATTTGTGAGTCTTTTGATGATTCCAAAACCCTCTTATGCTTGCATTTCTGAGTAGCTCTTCCTTGAGCTAGAACTTAAAAACAAAATAATTCCTTATGACTTGGATGTTGACTCACGTGTTTTTCCTCCACAAGATTTCTCATACAAGGATTTTCTAAAAAAAAAATCTCCCCTTTTCTATTCTTTCAACTCTCGTTTTAAATCCCTTAAGGTGTAGTTTTTAAATGCAACCACGTGCTAACTTCCTCTAAATATTTTCCAATGAGCTTGACAATTACCTATTATGTTTTTGGATCAATTTTATATAATAATATAACCAAGTATTTTGGTAGGATTAAGCAAATTAATTAATCTTGCTTCCTGGTCCAATTGTAGATTTGCACTACAACCACTTCATTAAAATTCCCAGAAATTCTGTAAAAATTTGTAGTACCCGGGGGATTCTTACAAATGAGTTTTGTGCAAAAACCTAGCTAAGTGTTTTGGAAAAATATTTATTTTTGCCATCTTTTCTGTTCTGCTTTGAATAGATGCTTTGCACTACAACCTCCTCATTAAGGTCTTTAATAATTCTATAAAAATTTGGAGAGACCCAGATGGTTATATGTATGAGTTTTCTACAAACATTTATGTAGGTCCTTTGGAATATGTGAGCACCACCTCTTGTTTTATGTTCTGGACCAGATTGACCTTTTGAACTACAACCCCACTTTTTCCTTATCCAATGCTTTTGTCATTTTTTGTGCTTATAGACCACCCTGTGAAACCCTTAAGTCCCAAGATTCAACTCCATTGGAGTTAAATTGACCCCTGTTGCATTAATATTTTGTTTCTGTCCAGAAATGATTTTTTACCAAACTTGCATTGCAAAGTTGTTGAGTTGCCATTTCTAACCTTGCCAACTTGGTGCCCATTCAGTGAGACTTAGATCTGGAGTTTTTCATGGCTAGCAAGTGCTCCTGGATGACATTGGCATTTCATCTAGCACCTGGTGTCCATGAGCTGAACTGGCAGGTTCTTTTGTTTGTATGGTGAAGTTGAGCCCCATACTAAACCATCATGTCCAGCTAGCCCCTGCCATCCCCATCCTTGGATCTAGAGATTCTCTCCTCCATACCCTAGCTCTAGCCTGCCCTGGCATTTTGTCAATCACCTGGCAGGCATGCCAGTGCACGCTGTAGAGCTTGCATATTGCAGGCACAACACCCGAGCCGCCGTGTCACGTGCTGCACCGTTTCCCTTGTTGACCAAGGCAGCCCGAGCGCGTGGGCATTTGCACATGAGCTCCTGTTGCGCCCTGTCACCCCTGCTGCCCCCCCTGCACCTCTGCTTCGCCACAGCCGCACCACCCATTGACAGCCGCAGCTCTGTGCAGCGCTGCAGCATCGCCCTAGCGCCCCTAGATCGACACGTGTGCCTTGGACCACCGCTGCATCGAACCAGAGCTCCCCTTGACCCGTTGCTGCTGTTAGAGTTAACCTTGTTGTGTAAGCTTTCGTCATATTTATTTATTAGTGTCATGCATGTTATCACGTCCAACACTAGTTTGGCTGCGGGCATGTAATCACGAAGAGAAGGGATCGTGTGCGTATATGCAAGTCAGCAGTGTGTGTCGTTGGGTTTGTTAGTAGTTTGCATGGATATATTAGCTGCATGCATCAAGCTCCGTGGAATCCGAGCGGCCGAGTTGCGTAGCAGAAATAGGTGGAGAAAGAAGCGGGCACATTCAGTTGTGGCATGCGCCGGCTGCGTGAGCTCTTAACCATGTTCTGCAGAAAACTTGGAGGTGAATCAAGCTGTGCGTGCTAGTGCGGGTAGTAGAGCGTTATTAGTGGACCAGGCTGTTAGGCTTGATCATGTGTGTGTGTGCGAGCTGTGTTATAAAGCTCTGTAATCATTTTATGTACTTTGACCAAGAGAGAACAAGAGAAAAGCACAAGTGCGTGTGCACCAGACTCTGTGTCTTCTTCTCCCGTTGGTGTTGTGTATGGTGTGAGTCTTCTTCTTCCTTCAACCTCCAGCTTGCGTATGTGTGTTCCTTCCTTCTTTGGGTAGCCCCAACATTTGGTATTCAGAGCTTCGTTGCGATCCTGTCGGCGGCCATGGCCCTTGTTCCTTACGGTGCCGGAGGAAGGACGGTGTCGCTCCTGGTGCTGATGCTCACCGGTGATAACTACACCGTGTGGGCGATCAAGGTGGAGGCGAACCTCGACGCGCAAGGGCTGTGGGAAGCGGTGGTTCCGGCGGAGGACTCGGCGGCGGCGGTCATCGCGAAGAAGGACAAGCCGGTGAGGGCATACCTCCTCTGAGCGCTCTCCGAAGACATCCTGCTGCAGGTGTCATCGAAGAAGACGGCGGCAGAGCTGTGGGCGAGCCTCAAGACGAGGTTCGTCGGCGCGGATCGGGTGAGGGCGGCGCGGCTAGCCACTCTCCGCGGCGAGTTCGATCGCCTGCGCATGGAGTGCGGTGACGAGCTGGACGCGTACGCCGGGAGGATCAGCGGCATGGCGGCAAGGTACGCGGCTCTCGGAGCGACGCTCGACGACGCGGCAATGGTGAAGAAACTGCTCGACACCATGCCGGACCGGTTGTACGCAGCGGTGGCCGGAATTGAGCAGTTCTGCGACGTCGACAACATGCCGTTCGAGGAGGTGCTCGGGCGGCTGAAGGCGTTCGAGGAGCGGACGAGGCGACGCACTCAGGATAGCGGCGTACAGGACGGCAACCAGCTCATGCTCACGGCAGCGCAGTGGGAGGTGCGGAAAGGTGAGCGTGGTGGCGGCGGCAAGAAGAAGGGCAACTTCGACATACGCAAGGTGCGCTGCTACAACTGCCAAGATTACGGGCATTTCTCGAGGGACTGCACCAAGCCAAGGAAGGAGCAGGCCCATCTCGTCGCCGTAGACGCCGACGACGAGCCGGCGTTGCTTTGAAGGTCCACGCAAAGGTGATCGAATAAATGACAACAAGGTTAAGGAGGTGATTGTTAGAGTTAACCTTGTTGTGTAAGCTTTCGTCATATTTATTTATTAGTGTCATGCATGTTATCACGTCCAACACTAGTTTGGCTGCGGGCATGTAATCACGAAGAGAAGGGATCGTGTGCGTATATGCAAGTCAGCAGTGTGTGTCGTTGGGTTTGTTAGTAGTTTGCATGGATATATTAGCTGCATGCATCAAGCTCCGTGGAATCCGAGCGGCCGAGTTGCGTAGCAGAAAGAGGTGGAGAAAGAAGCGGGCACATTCAGTTGTGGCATGCGCCGGCTGCGTGAGCTCTTAACCATGTTCTGCAGAAAAATTGGAGGTGAATCAAGCTGTGCGTGCTAGTGTGGGTAGTAGAGCGTTATTAGTGGACCAGGGTGTTAGGCTTGATCGTGTGTGTGTGCGAGCTGTGTTATAAAGCTCTGTAATCATTTTATGTACTTTGACCAAGAGAGAACAAGAGAAAAGCACAAGTGCGTGTGCACCAGACTCTGTGTGTTCTTCTCCCGTTGGTGTTGTGTATGGTGTGAGTATTCTTCTTCCTTCAACCTCCAGCTTGCGTATGTGTGTTCCTTCCTTCTTTGGGTAGCCCCAACAGCTGCGTCGCCACCGCCCTTCGTGCCCTCGCCAGAGCCTGTTCCAGCGAGCTTATCCACTCGACGCAGAAGCGACAACACCGAGCTATAAGAGGGCGCTTTGAGAACTTTGCTTGGACCCAGAGAACCCCCTCGATGCTCCTACCAGTTCCCCTAGCCCAATTTGAGCCGTACCTCCCTCTTCCCCAGTTCTGGCGAGCTCCATTGCCGTAGCCACCCCGGAACGTTTCAAGCCATACAGATCCCCTCAACCCCTCCCGAGTCTGTCATAGTCTTCCCCTCGACGCCACGAACCTATCCCCTAGCTGAGACCAGCCTTAGAGCCTGCCTAGCCATTCTCCTCGTCGGAGCCAAAGCTTCCTCCACCGTGGAGGACGAGCTGCTCGCTCCTGGCCACCCCCACAGCTCCCAGGCATGGGAATGGATGCGCCTCACCACCCTAAGCACGCCGGTGCCCTTGGTTTCCCCGATGGAGGTCTCCACCACCGGCGAGCCTCACCGGAGCTCCTCTTTCCTTCGGCCAGAGGAAGAAGAGGGAGACCGGGTCAAACCTGCCAGCGGGCCTCGCTCGTCAGTGTCGCAGCCTTCGGCATGAGCCAGCGCAAGTGGAAGCGCACTCCGCCAAGTACGTTTTCCCTCCCGCGCAAGCGCCTTTTTCCCAAAACGTTTTCCTTCACTTCTGTTTTTAAAAACAGATTATGTTCAAATTTTGTTTTGGCCACAAATTTTTATACACCCTCTGTTCCTAAATATAAGTCTTTCTAGAGATTCCACTAATTGACTACATACGGATGTATATAGACCTACTTTAAAGTGTAGATTCACTCATTTTGCTCCGTATGTAGACCCTTGATCAAATCTTTTAAAAGACTTATATTTAGGAACGGAGGGAGTAAGAAGATCCAACTGAGTTGATTCTTTTTCTCACCCCTTTAAAATTCTGTCTAGTTTATTTTAGAATTTATTTGATAATTTTCTAAGGCAACTTTGTGTGCTGTTTTGGAATTGTGTGTTAATTAGCATATATTCCTAAATGGGCTTTGAAGAGAGGATTAAATTCAAAAGTTTTGTGAGGAACCCCACCTCTCTACACTTGGAAGGCAAGCATCTTGAACCCACTTTTTATCTTGGTCATATATGTTTGCATGGTGGAAGTGACATGCGATTTTGTTATTCTTATGGTGTTATTTTACGTGGCAAATCATGCTTGTGGATACATGATTTAGAGAATAAAGGTTTCTATGAGTTAGTGCATGGATAGTGGCTACCCCTTTCCGCCCTACATGCCTACCGAATGAGGTTCGGTGAGAGTCGTGGTCCTGTCGAGACACGACCGGGGATTGACATCTCGTGGATGAGGTCAATGAAACATGTTGGGTGGGCTGTGACCCTATCTACACCAGGTTTGTACTAATCGTGCAGGTAATGCTTAAACCTCCTAAGTCGACCATAGATCGAGTCTTGTCAGTATGTCTCCTTACTTACGTGCTACCATAGCTTCCTGGATAATGGATCCGGTACAGTCAGTTGTGGACCTATTATTAATCACACACTATTAGAGGGGCCGAGATGAAGGTATCCACGACCGTGGTATAAATCCAGTCACTACGGTCAGGGGGCATGGGTGTTCCCGGTCTGGGATCGGAAGGGAGGGCACTCCCGTGAGCGTGCGATATAAATATTGTGATCCCATGCTAGTCGAGGTCAGAGCCTCCCCATCTTATGGTTTTGCCTTGGCAGCGTAGTCCAGGTGAGACCGGGCTTCGCGGAGGTAAAGTGGGTGTGTTTTGATTTTGAGCGTCCACTTCTAAAATACCGTACACGAGATTAGTCGTGATGGCTACTGAAAACCGTGAACTATGGGTAAATAGTACACACTCTGCAGAGTCAAAACTATTCGAGTAGCCGTGTCCACGGTCAAGGACATTAGTTGACTAGCCAACGGTCGATTTAGGTGTCGGTCTTCGGAGGTGGTTAGAGGAAAGTGAGACAAATCCGTGATATGGTTGACGATTATAATTACTATATTCTGAAGACTAACCATTATGATTTTATTGTCGGATATCCATGGGACGGTGCTACCTCCTGGATATTCTTTATTATCATTTCTTATAGGCCCTTTATGTGGTGTCACTCAGACGCCGGACTGTGGCATTGTCTTATTATTTCATATAAGCCCTTTATGTGGTGTCGCACAGACGCCTGACTGTGGCATTTTATTATTATTTCATATAAGCCCTTTATGTGGTGTCTCTCAGACGCCCGACTGTGACATGCTTATAATGCATCTGATATTATTGTCTCTTAAGATTGCCTAACAATTTCATTATTATTATTGCTTTTCTACTAATGCTAGAATAGTGTTTTGAGTTGCCGCAACATTTTATTTTTATGAGTGTTTGGTTAACCCAACAACCCTTATGTTTGTTTTCTTGATGTTTGCGAGTACATTCGAAGTACTCACTGGCTTGCCCGTGGCTATTGTCTTGGTCAGGTAGCGTGTTTGGGAAGGTTGAGCCTGTCGATGAACCCCGGGCATGGACATTGAAGGCAGTTTTCGTGCGAGATAGGAGTTAACCCGGTCAGCTATTCCTGTGGGAAATGGAGTCCCAGAGGAGATGGAGATCCGTGTAACGCTTCTGCCATCAACCACTAGAAACCCTTATTGATGTACTCATTAGACCACCTTGGTCTTGTTCCTCAATTTGTATTTTTCCTTGGATATTTGTATCAAGGAATTGTGTGCCAGCTAACGGTATTCCTGGGGCTGGTATGCTTGAGGGCCATTTGAAGGGAAATGTAAATCCCCGAAAATCCGGTCCCCACAATAAGCATGAAAACTAAGAGCTAAGCATGACAACAACTATGTAAAGATATAGAACACACAAAAAGGATAAACATGAAAACTCATGTTGTATTCTATGTTGGAGTGAAGCATGCTTCTCTCCCAAGCAAAGAAGGATAGGATCCAAATTGTTATGGACAACAACCAAAACTAAACAAAATAAAAAGTAAAGAGAAATACACTCCAAGCATAGCACATAACTTATGAAGTGATAAAAATACAGCATGGAGATGGACGAACTGATGATTGTTGATGGAGAAGGGGATGCACGGGGGCATCCCCAAGCTTAGACGCTTGAGTCTCCTTGAATATTTCTTGAGGGTGCCTGGGGGCATCCCCAAGCTTGAGCGCTTGAAATTCCTGGATCTTCTTTCATCATCTTCCACCGCATACTTGAAAACTCCCTTCATACGCAACTCATCATAAGCTGACTAGAGTGGTTAGTTCCCTTAATAAAATAATTTACTCAGTACTGGAAATAAATATTTTCAGGAAGAGTTTCTGTTTCTCAAGATTGCCAAAAGTGTTTTGCAAAGAAAAAGCAAGCTTAAGCTTTGCAAAACAATGAGAATGCAAAGCAGGGCAGAATCTCGGAACAACAGACCAGCATGTAGTAAATATTTTTTTGGGGCACTTCTGCAACTCAAATAAAAAACCTCAGAACTTACGCCAGAAATAAAATTATATAGAGCATGCTGTCAAAACAATTTAGAAAAAAAGATAATATTATGATTTTAGGAGATTTTTTCTATCACACATACATAATCTGTTTCTGGACAACATGTCACAACTTTTGCACTTTCTTGCAATCGGAGGCTAAAACTTGGCACAAAGCTAAAAATTAAAGATACAATGATGTTGCTATAGTAGTAACAAACATCAATACCACTAAAACTGAAAGTAAAAACAAATTGGGTTGCCTCCCAACAAGCGCTTTCTTTTATGCCTTTGAGCTAGGCACAATGCAAAAGATCAAGTTATATCAACTCCAAAAGAATAACTTGCCCATGTAACGGACTCATAAGGTAACTTATTATTCTTTCTAGGGAGTGTTCCATTTCTTTTTTAAGAGGAAATTGGAATCTGATGGTTCCCTCTTTCATGTCAATGATAGCACCAACGGTGCGGAGAAAAGGACGTCCCAAAATAATTGGACATGAGGGATCACACTCAATATCCATAATAAGAAAATCAATGAGAACATAATTATCATTGACAACAATAAGCACATCATCAATTCTCCCTAAAGGTTTCTTTATGGAAGCATCAACAAGACGAACACCAAAAGAACATGGATCATAAGATTTCAAGTCAAGCACATCATACATTCTTTTGGGCATAATGAGACACTAGCTCCAACATCCCACAAAGAAAAGCAAGAGAAATTATAAATTTTGATCTTGACCATAGGATCCCAACCATCTTCTAGTTTCCTAGGGATAGAAGTCTCTAGATTGACCTTCTCCTCCCTAGCTTTGATAAGAGCATTAGTAATATGATCGGTGAAGGTTACATTGAGTGTACTAGTGTGGGGGTCCTTAGCCATTCTTTGCAAAAAGGTGATGACTTCAGAAAGACTACAATTGTCACAACCAGGATTACTACCATTAATTAAAGTGGTAGTGATGTCATCTAAGCTCACTCTTTGAGTAGTCTATAAGTTAAAAGGACCTACTTGTCCTAAAGTTGATGTATTAGCATCACCATTAATAGGTCCATTGGGACTAGGGATGTGATGGGTGCTAAAAGTTTTGATATCCTCAACAACATGTATAGTAGTAAGGGTAGTGTGTGTAGGAAGGCTATTAATCCTATATTCCTCTTATTTTTCTCTCTCCCATCTTTACTTAAGTTTGGCTAGCATTCTAATGTTCTCATTAATTTGGACTTGGATAGCATTCATGGGTGTGATCTTCCTTTCCTCAAGGGGGAAGTTCTAATCTTAAGCATCTCTACATCATGAGCTATGTTGTCCACCTTCAAAGAGAGATTATCTAATTTTTATGATTTCTCTTCCACACTCTTATTGAAGGCTTTTTGAGAAGTGATAAAATCCTTAAGCATGCTCCCTAATTAATTAGTGGAGTTTTTGGTGCCAGGATAAGTGTTGTTGTTCCCATAGTTGGGTGAAAATGGTCTAGGATTGCTACCAAAATTACTCCTATAAGCATTATTGTTAAAGTTGTTACTTGAGATAAAATTAACATCAACTTGCTCTCTTTCTTGAGAAACCAAATAATTCAAAGGAACATCACTAGGATCAATAGGAGCTTGCATAGTAAGTAAAGTCATGATCATGTCAACCTTATCATTGAGGGAGGAAATCTCCTCAACAGATTTTACCTTCCTACCTGTTGGAGCTCTCTCGGTGTGCCATTGAGAATAATTTGTCATCATCTCATCCAATAGTTTTGTGGCTGCACCAAGTGTAGTTGACATAAAGGTTCCTCCCGCGGCTGAGTCTAACAGATTCTGCGAGGTAAAGTTCAATCCTGCACAGAAAGTTTGGATAACCATCCAAGTAGTCAAACCATGAGTAGGGCAATTCTTAACAAGAGATTCCATACGTTCCCAAGCTTGGGCAATGTGTTCATTATCCAGTTGCCTAAAATTGATAATGTTACTTCTCAACTGGATAATCTTAGCAGGCGGGCAATACTTCCCAATAAAAGCATCTTTGCACTTATCCCAAAAATTTATGCTATTCCTAGGCAAAGATTGAAGCCACACTTTAGCTCCTCCTCTCAAGGAGAAAGGAAAAAGCTTAAGTTTAACAATATAACCATCTACTTATTTGTACTTTTGCATGTCACAGGGCTCAACAAAATTATTCAAGTGCAAAGAAACATCATCTCCAGCATCGGAGAATTGATCTTCCTAACAAGGTTCGGTAAAGCAGGTTTAATCTCATAGGATGTCGCCGCAGTGGCGGGAGCAACAATAGGAGTGCAGATCAGTCATTATTGTCGTGACTAGTGAAGTCACACAACTTGGTGTTCTCAGTGGAACCCATACCAGTAGCAACAACAAGCAAGAACAAAGCAACTAATTCTTTTGTGGTTTTTCGGTATAAGACTCTAAAGAAAAAACTAGCAATCAAACTAACAAGACTGAAAACAAAGGTATAGGATGGTGTGCAACTCCCCCATCTTGAGGACTGGAGTCCCCGGCAACGGAGCTAGAAACTTTGGTTGATGATGAGAGAATGTATATACTTCTCACCCCCTCGTTGGTTACCCCAAGTGCAAGGTTGACATGTAGTCAGCAGCAAGTTTCCCTCACACAGGGACTGTAAGGTTCATCGTACTAGGAGGACTCCGAGGTTCAACAATTAGGTGTCCGTTGCTCTGGCGCTTACAAAGGACGTGGACCTGCACACACAACAAATAACTTTGCTCCCAACGAGTATAGATAGGTTGTCAATCTCTCCGGCCTTGTAGTTTGCAAAGGATCAAAACACAAGCGGGAATAGTAATGGTGATTGCAACGGGAAATTTAATAAAGCAGTAAATAGTGGAGGTGTAAACAGTGGTGTAAATATGGACCGGAGTCCCATGATGTTCACCAGTGATGTCCCTCTCCCAAAAGACGATAAATAGCTATGCAAGGTAAAAAAATTACACACAGGCAATTAACAAAATTATAAACGCACCGCCATGCTAATCATGCTCCTTGATTGTTTTGAGGCTCAAAGTAATGGGCAGTACACCAAGACAAGTGGACCGTTTATTCATCAACATCTACTTACTAATCATCCACCTTGAGATATCTATCCAGAACATCTCGCTGGTATTAAGTTGCGAGTCCCACCCAAAGTGTAAACTCAAAGCAACGGACAATTGCATCAACGAACTATGCGTAAGGTAAACAATACTTGCAACCGCGGTCACAAGCACAGTTGTTTTCTCCCTGGTGGCAACAACACATCCGCTAGTCTCATGTTCCTGTCACTCAAGCTAGACATGGAGGGGCATGAACCCACAATCATGCATAACGCTCCCTCTTGGAGTTACAATCTACCACTCAGCCAAAGTAATAAAAGGTAATGGAGAACATGCATAAATCACTAAGAACATAAAATAAAAGAAGAACCAAATATATAACTCACAACAATCTAAACATAATCTCATAATCCATCGGATCCCATCAAACTCAACATAGCAATAGCAAGAGGAATACATATATGCCTTGATCATGTAGGGCAACTCACAAGGACTAACCATTGAAGCACAATATTGGAGAGAAAACATCACATAGCTACTGGTCATGGACTCATGGTCTAAGGAGGACTACTCACGATATGTCCGAGAAGCGTCTATGGTGGTGGAGAAGCTCCCGAAGATCAATCCTCCCTCCGGCAGGGTGCCGGGAAGAGGTCTTTTGACACTCCTGATATCGAAAGCGCAAGGGCGGCGGAACGGTGGAGGAATTCGTGATTCTGGATGTGGTGCGAGGGTTTTCCCTCAGGAAGGTAAATATAGGTGAAAGGAGGGCACCGGAGGAGGTGGGCCCTACCCAGGCGGCCTGGTGGCGCGGCGAGGGGCTAGGCCGCGCAGGGAGGCCACCTGGGCAGGCCCTAGCCCCCCTGTGGCCCCCTTCGGTGATTCTAGAGTTCCCATCATGCTGATTTATATATATTTTTCCTCGAATTTTTCGGGCTTCGGAAAATTGGATAAAAGCCCCTGCAAAAAAGACATCAGCAGACAGAAACTGGCACTGGCTGCACTAAGTTAGTAGGTTAGTCCAAATATGTGAAAAATGATATAAAAGTGTTGCAAAACATATAACAATGTCAACCAAAAGATCACAGAGCAAGCAGAAAGTATAGATACGTTAGGGACGTATCACGCGCCCGGAGCGCATGTTTTGCAAGCACGTGCCCGAGCCGCTGTGTCCACGCGCCCCTTGCCCCGTGGTCAGCCGCAGAGACGCGACAAACCCGCCCGACCAATTGTCACTGCCGTTGTGCCGTGCAGTGTTTTGGCTATGCCAGTGCTGGCAGCTTGCACACGGCAACTGCATCTACTGCAGCGACAACAGCGTCGCCCGAGCCCCACTAGTGTGTCACCTTCCCTCACCCCCTCCATCGCCCTCCTCCTGCTAAGCCCTGGTGTACTGCTAGCTCGCTCATGCTGCCCTGCGCCGTTGCCAGAACCTGTCACCGGCGTCCCTATCCACAACTGTTGCGGAACCGCCTCGGGCCAGCTATAAAAGGAGGTCTCGAGCTCCATTTGAGGAACGAGCGCCACCCCTGGACCCTCAGGACCCTCTCCTTCGCTCCAATTTAGCCGGAGCCGGTCACTCTGCTCCGCCGTGGCCACGGCGCCGCCACCACCTGTGGCTAAATTCCGGTAGTCCAAAGACTCTTTCGATCCACCATAGCTTCTACTAACTCCTTCGCAGCCCCTAGAACCCATTCCCTATGCTTAGTCACGCCATATCCGCCGTAGGCCGAGGCTCCGTTCGCCGGAGCTCTCTCTCCGTCATGGATGAAAGAGTTCTCAACCCTGAGCTCCCCAGCGATCCTGTTTCCTCCAGAGGAGGGGGCCATCCCTCCCGAGCATGCTCGTGTGCACAGCTCCGGGAACGGAGCCTCCTAGCGTCAGCGAGCATTGCGGGAGCTTTCCCCTGACCCTGTCCTTGCACGCGGGAGGAAGGAGAGGAACCCGACAGGCGGGCCCCCTTGTCGGTGAGCCAGCCAAGCCCCGAGTGGCGCAACCCCGCTTCTATGCTTTCCCTCTTGGGAAACGTCCTCCTCTAAGCATGCGTCGTTCTTTATGAAAGTGTATTCCTTTCGAAGCGCTTTCTTTTTCTGATTTATTTAAAAATAGAGTTTGACTAAAAGTTTGATGGGTCATAAATTTTTAACCACAACTCCAAATGGACTGATTTTTTTCCTGCCTCTCACAAATTTCATGTAGTTTATTTTGAGATTTATTCCAAAAATATGCAAACAACTTTTATGTGCTGTTTTGAAATTGTGTGTTAATTTAAATACTTTCAAAATAGGAATTTGGAGAGAGGAGACTTACTTCAAGATTTTGGGGTACACATCACCCTCCTCGAACTCCAAAGGCAAGCATCTTGAACCCTGATTTGCATTAAGTGTGTGATGTTTGTTGTGGTGCATTATGCGTGTGTTTTTGGTTATGTTGATGGAACCCTCACATGACATCACATCATTGCACGAGTGCATGAGATAGATATAATATTATATGGTGTATATGGTAAGTGGGTACTACCTCATGACTAGTATGCCATGCTGGTCAAGACAACCTCAAAGGGATGTTTGTCGTGAATGTTGTGTGACCATGGATTGACATCTCGTTGGATGAGAGTGGTCAGTGAGGGCATACCGAGATGTGATGGTAGTAACACTGAGAGGTATTAGTCAACAAAATTGTGAGATACTAACCCTTGCAAGAAATCTTAAACCTCCTAAGTCGACCGTAGATCGAGTCTTGTCTGTGTGTCACCTTACCTTTCATGCTGCCACGGGTCTTCCCGAAAGGGAGTACGGTCTAGTAGGTCGTAAACCTATTACCAGGTACACACCAAGTAGAGAGACCGGGATGAAGTTATCCATGGCCCTGGACTAAATCCAGTCATCCGGTCAGGGGGCATGGGTGTTTCCGATCTGGGATCGAGAGGGAATGGACGTTCTTGTAGCGCGCGGTATAGATTTGATCCCATGCTATTCGAGGTTGGAGCCTCCCCGTCTTATGGTTTTTCCTAGGCAGCGTAGTGATACGTCTGCAACGTCTCTATAATTTATGAAGTATTCATGCCATGTTTACAACAATATTATATGATTTTATTAGAACTAACCCGGACTGACTTGAGCAGAACTACCGTGGTGTTGTTTTTGTGCAGAAATAAAATTTCTCGGAATGAGCTGAAAATTTACGGAGAATATTCTTGGAAAATATAAAAAATACTAGAGAGAAAAGTCATCGGAGAGGAAGGCCGAGGAAGCCACAAGGGTGGGGGGCACCCCCCGTAGGGCGCGCCCCCTGGCTTGTGACCTCCTTCGGAACCTTCCTGACGTGATTCCAATGCTAAGTACTCCTATAAATACCCAAACCTCTGAAAAGAAAGCTAGATCAGAAGTTCCACTGCCGCAAGTATCTGTAGCCATGAAAGATCAATCTTGGCCATCTCCGGCACCTTGCCGAAGGGGGTCACCTTCACCGGAGACCATGAAGGAGGAAGACAGAGGGGCCATCATGGCCATGGAGGCCAACGACCAGAGGGAGAATCTCTCCCCACTCAGGGGGAGGCCATGGTGGAAGAAGCACAGGGGGAGAACCTCTCCCTATCTCTCTCTCGATGGCGCTGGAGTTCCATCAAGGGAACAATCACCACGGTGATCGTCTTCATCTACATCACCTTTTTCATCACCATCCTCATTTCCTTTGAGTGGTTCACTCTCCCGCACCTCATTGTAATCCCCTACTTGAACATGGTGCTTTATGCCACATATTATGATCCAATGATGTGTTGCCATCCTCTGATGTTTTGAGTAGATTTCTTTTGTCCTTTGGGTTGATTGATGATCTAGATTGGTTTGAGTTGTATGTTTATTTTAGTGCTGTTCGATGGTGCCTTCTGTGTCGCGCATACGTGAAGGATTCCTGCTGTAGGGTGTTGCAATACGTTCATGATTCACTTATAGTGGGTTGCTTGAGTGACAGAAGCATAAACCCGAGTAAGGGGGTTGTTGCTGATACGTCCCTAACGTATCTATAATTTCTGCTTGTTCCATGATCTTTTGGGTGACGTGACATTGTTATATGTTTTGCAACACTTTTATATCATTTTTCAAATATTTAGACTAATCTACTAACTTAGTGCACCAAGTGTCAGTTTCTGTCTACTGATGTCTTTTTTTGCAGGGGCTTTTACCCAATTTTTCGAAGCCCCAAAAATTCCAGAACAAATATATAAAAATCAGTGTGACGGGAACTCAAGATCACCGAAGATGGGCCAGAGGGGGTCGAGGGGCCGCCCAGGCGACCCGTGGGCGCAGCCTACCCCCTAGCCACACCAAGAGGCCGCCTGGGCGGGTCCCACCTCCTCTGGTGCCCTCCTTTGGCCTATGTTTACTCCTCCACGAGAAAATCCTTCCATCACATCCAGAATCGCAAATAACTCCACCATTCCACCGCCGCCGCACTTTCGAGCTCGGGAGCGCCAGGAGACCTCTTATCGGCACCCTACCGGAGGGATGATTGATCTCCGGGAGCTTATCCACCACCATGGATGCTTCCCAGACGTGCCGTGAGTAGTCCTCCTCGGACCATGAGTCCGTGACCAGTAGCTATGTGACGTCTTCTCTCGAATCTTGTGCTTCAATTGTTAGTCCTTGTGAGCTTCCCTACATGATCAAGGCATGTATGTAATCCTCTTGTTATTTCTATGTTGAGTTTGATGGGATCCGATGGATTATGTGATTATGTTCAGATTATTGTGAGTTATATATTTGGTTTTCCTTTTATATTATGTTCTTAGTGATTCATGCATGTTCTTCGTTACCTTTTATTACTTTTGCCGAGTATTAGATTTTAACCCCAAGAGGGAGCGTTATGCATGATTGAGGGTTCATGCCCCTCGATGTCTAGCTTGAGTGACAGAAACATGAGACTAGGGGATGTGCTATTATCACCAAGGAGAAAACGACGGTGCTTGTGACCGCGGTTTCAAGTATTGTTTATCTTACGCATAGTTCGTTAATGCAATTGTCCATTGCTTTGAGTTTACACTTTGGGTGCGACTCGCAACTTAATACCGATGAGATGTTCTAGATAGATATCTCTAGGTGGATGATTAGTAAGTAGATGCTGATGAATAAACGGTCTACTTATATTGGCATATTGCCTATTACTTTGAGCCTCACAATAATCAAGGAGCATGATTAGCATCGCGGTGCGTTTGTAATTCTGTCAATTGCCTATCTATAATTTGTTTACCTCGCATAGCTATTTACCGTCTTTTGGGAGATAGACATCACTAGTGAACATCACGAGACTCCGGTCCATATTTCCACCATTGCTTACACCGCTACTATTTACTGCTTTATTTCCTTTCCCGTTGCAATCACCATTACTATTCCCGCTTGTGTTTTGATCCTTTGAAAACTACAAGGCCGGAGAGATTGACAACCTCTCTGTACTCGTTGGGAGCAAAGTTATTTGCGGTGTGTGCAGGTCCACATTCTCTGTAAGCACCAAAGCAGAGAACACCTACTTGTTGAACCTTGGAGTCTTCCTGGTTCGATAAACCTTACAGTCCCTGTGTGAGGGAAACTTGCTGCTGACTACATCTCAACCTTGCATTTGGGGTAACCAACAAGGGGACGAGAAGTATATACATTCACTCATCATCAAGCAAAGTTTCTGGCACCGTTGCCGGGGACTCCATTCCTCAAGATAGGGGAGTTTCACACTATCTTTTACCTTTGCTTTTTAGTATTGTTAGGTGTCTTTTGAGATAGATGGGCTTATGGAAAATTGCAATCTTAGCTCGCTGCCTGGGGAAGTCCGGTTTACCACAGTCGTGGTAGAGAAGTCTCCTCCACCTACTGAATGTATCCCATTCAAAATACCACTCACGATAATTGAAATAATTATGAATGATTGTTATGCAGGAGATGGAACAGTCAATTCTAGTATTCATTTGTTGAAACTTACAAAAATCTATGAGTTGTTTAAGATTTCAGGTTTGAAAACATATGGAGTCATGAGGAAATTATTTGCCTTGTCACTGAAAGGAAAATCATTGGAATGGTATAGGCTACTAGATGATTCTCACCTACGGGATTGGGAAGAGATCGAGTCTCTCTTTTACTCCAAGTTTTATCCTCTTCAATAAGTCCATGAGAATAGGAATTATGTTTACAATTTCTATCCTCATAACGGAGAGAGCATAGTTCAAGCTTGGGGGAGACTTAAAACTTTAATGCTAAAATGTCCTAACCATGGGCTCCCCAAAGATATGCAGGTTGTTTTTGATAGTCCTACTCCCACTATTACCAATTAGAAGGATTATGCTTATGTGGAGAGTAAGAGTAACTTTTTGCATGTGGATCATGGTAACAATGCTTTATGTGATACTTATATTGTTGAGTTTATTCATGATCCCACTGAAAATTATTATGAGAATGGAACATATGCTTATATATATTTCAATAATATCAAGTTCCCTCTCTTTATGTTGAAGGTTTTGAAGCTGCACTTGTTTTGCCTTCTTATGTTTATTGCTTTGTGCTTCAATGAACTATTTTATTGCAATATTCCTATGCATAGGAAGCATGTTAGACTTAAATGTGTTTGGTATCTTCTTCTTGATGCTCCCTTTTGTTCTACAACTCTTATTCCTACGAGAGCATCATTAAAATCTTAAGCCTATCTTTATCGATATAAAGAAAGAGCTCTAGGGAGAAAACCCTTGTTATCTTTACTTTGAGTTTTTACTTTTAGTTTTTAGTGGTCTTGATGTTTGTTACTACTGTAGAAACATTATTGTATCTTTATTTTTAAGCTTTGTGCCAAGTTTTAGCCTCTGATTGCAAGAAAGTGCAAAAGTTGTGACATGCTGTCAAGAAACAGATTCTGTCTGCGTGATAGAACAATTTGCCTAAAATCACCAGATCATCTTTTTGATCTGAATGTTTTTGACAGCATGCTATATATAATTTTCTTTCCGTCGTCAGTTCTGAGGTTTTTGATTTGAGTTGCACAAGTGCCCCGAAACAATTATTTACTACCAGCTGGTCTGTTTTTTCCAGATTCCGCCCTGCTTTGCATTTTCATTGTTTTGCAAAGCTTAAGCTTGCCTTTTCTTTGCAAAAACCTTTTGTCAATCTTGAGAAACAGAAACTCTTCTTGAAAATATTTATTTCCAGTAGAGAGTAAATTATTTTATTAAGGAAACTAACCACTCTAATCAGCTTATGATGAGTTGCGTATGAAGGGAGTTTTCAAGTATGTGATGGAAGATGATGAAAGAAGATTGAGGAGTGTCCAGCGCTCAATCTTGGGGATGCCCCCATGCACCCCTAAGAAATAGTCAAGGAGATTCAAGTGTCTAAGCTTGGGGATGCTCCCGTGCATCCCCTTCTCCATCAACAATCATCAGTTCGTCCATCTCCATGCTATATTTTTTATCACTTCATATGTTATGTGCTATGCTTTGAGCGTCTTGCTCTTTACTTTTTAGTTTGTTTTAGTTTTTCTTGCTGTTCATAACAAGATGGATCCTATCCTTCTTTGCTTGGAGAGAAGCGTGCTTCACTCCAACATAGAACACCACAAGAGTTTTCATGTTTATCTTTTTTGTATGTTCTATATCTTTCCATAGCTACTATCATGCTTAGCTCTTAGTTTTCATGCGTATTCTTTTAAGTGCTATTTATATATTTAGGTTGATTTCGGAACTCTCTTGAACTATCTTGTTTAGAGAGTTGGCTTGCTGCATTGAGTTGTGTGTCTTGCATGAGTAGGTAATTATGGTTGCTATTTAAGTATAGTAGTAACTTGCAATAGTTTTGAGGTATTAATTTGAGTAATGTCTGGACTATTGGTGCCAAGAGCTTGAGCTTATTAGCTATAGGTGTCATATTTTGGGAAATCCGTGTGTTTTCAAAAATTTAAAATTAGTTGAGAACTCTAGCTATTAAACTAATCGATAACCTCTGGAGGGGTTGGAATATATAGAGTAACCTCACGTTACCATGGGTCGAGGATGCGCCAGGATAAACAAACCCCAAAACACTCCTCCTCGGGGTGCTTGCCTCTTTGTGAATTTCCTGACTAGACAGAGAGTTACCGATAATAAGTGCATGAGTTCTTCAGACTAATGTGAGTATTCGATTATTGGCACTTCCACCATCCATATTTTGCTAGCCTCTTTGGTACCGTGCATTGCCCTTTCTCATCTTGAGCGTTGGTGCAAACTCCACTGGTGCATCCAAACCCATGACATGATACTCTCTGTCATACATAAGCCTCATTATATCTTTCCTCAAAACAGCCACCATACCTACCTATTAAGGAATTTCCATAGCCTTTCTGAGATACATTGCCATGCAACATCCATCATCTCATGACTTGACCTTCATGTCATACAGGCTTTTGCTTGGTCGAGGAGTTGCATGTTAGTTGGGTGTTGCCCTTATTATTTTTGCTGCATGACGCGCTAGTATCATTGCGTATCCTGCTACACTGGCAGATTCATACATTTGCATACATCATGATAGTTATCATTGTTCTTTATGTTGAGTACTTCCTATAAAGTGTGAAGATCTTTCTTGCAACTCTTGTAAAAAATAGAGTGTTGCCCTTAAGTGAGGAAAAGATCCCAAAGAGGACAGAATGAAAAGATCACAAAGAGGAAAAATGAGAGATAAAAAGAAAGAGACAAAGAGGCCACAAAAAAACTAAAAAAAGAGAAAAAGAAATAAAAATAAATAAAAAGAGAGAAGGGGGCAACACTACTATTCCTTTTTGAAAGATCCACACTCGTACTCCATTGTTATATTAGTGTAGGGACCCCGACTTACGAGTCGAGATCGCCGAATGAATGTGCTCAGTGATCCCAGAGATCAATGCTCACCGAACACATAGATACTGAATAACAAGAGTCTTACATCCGAATTTAATGTGTGATACAAATACATCCATTATGGCCAAGTCTTATAGATAGGGCCATGGAGGCCAATCATACCATCACAATTTACTAGCGGAATACTTGGTAGCATAACGGGAAACCCATTGCCATCAGCCTTAACCAACAGGCGTTCTGACTGGGAAGCGTCCTAGATCGCGTGTCCCTCTCCGGCATATTCTTCTTGAAACTCAGGTTCCTCCATGTATGGTCAATAAGATAACAAGTGGCAAGCCAATGAGTACTTTTGATTGTACTCGCAAACAACCCATGATATGGATAAATGCAGTTGGTACAGTAAAGAGGTGGCATGTAGCATTTGCGGAAAGCAAGTTTCACTTGTAATAAACATGATCAATGCTTGTATGGATATGCATCATAAACTAGGTGTTGTTTAGAGGAACAAGTTACAGATATCATTATATCTGTCAAGGGCTGAACATTCTGGGTTCACCCTATATGGCAAGTCACCAAACCTGTCATATCATCTTACTCAGATAACACCTTTAACACACACACACACACACACACACACACACACTTGGTTTATGCGGAAACAACATCACGTAGTCTAAGCAGGATTACCCAACTGTCCTTGACCATGAACACCGGCTATTTGAATATTTTTACACTCTGCAGAGGTTGCACGCTTTACCCACGAGATCTGGGAAACTTCCGTGTCACACATGACTCGCGGTATACAACATATACCCGAGGTAAGTACCCGATCATCATCTTTCCTCTAATGATACAAGCCAAAGATTCCACTCGATTGGTACCCAGCCCATATGATGTACATCTTACGAGCACCAACTCTGGGCTGTATCATCCATGCGGGGACCAACGGTGTGACCAAAACATATAAAAATGGTATGGTCGACCTACCTGGTATGACCCCCGTCATGAGAGTGACCACATATCGCTCCCGCTACTAGTAAGGTGGCATCTTTGCTAGTACCGACCAAAGTAATCAACAAAGCCCCGTCCCATAAGGGGTATCGTGGTCGTACATGTAAGGTTGGGACGGTCAGCAATTCTTAAATCTAATCCCATTTCCGAAACCATACACACACAAATTACACGGTGCACCACTTCACCAAAAGTGGCCACCTAACTCATCATCACCCTCATGCATTAGTGGCACCCGACAGGGTTTTCATAAAACATTTGATACCATCTTAGTTTACCATCCTCATGCATATGCTCATCCTATGCGAAGCGTTCTACTACTACTTGACTACATGAAAAATAGCGTGACCCTCATAGGTGGTAGGATCAAGGTCAACATGCAGGTGCTCCGAAGGAGCCATCGGTAACATCACATCAATGATTTACTCGCACTATGATCATATGCAACACAATACTTTATCTACTAGCATGCAATATAACATATCCTCAAAACATGGTCAAAGGGCTGCTTGGCTTGGTCAACTAGGTATCCGGGGTCTTCGAGGTCTTCGGGTCCAAGTCCTTCGTCAAATGCGTGATCTAACGTCGAAAGTAAAATAATAGCAATAAGAGCACACTTAAAGATACATCACAATCTTGTTTTAAATATGTTTTTTAGTTGTGATAAATCCATATTAGTATTTTAGAAATTTTTGTCTCTGGTTTAGAAGCAAGATTTATTTTGTAAATCTATTTAACAGAAGCAACACTATTAAAACTATTGCTTTTTATTAGTCCAAAACAGAATAGTTGTTTTGAAAATTCTTGCAATGGTTCTCTTAAATACTACATATTTATAGAAGATTTATGGTGAAGGAATAAATAATTTGTACAAGATAATTATTTTTACAAAAATCCTACAAAACAGGATTTAAATGAAAAAGGAAAATGGAAAAACTCCCTCGCCTGGCTCGGCCTGAGGCTCCGCCGGCCCAGGTGGCCAGCCAGCCAACCAGCCCAGGCGTGCGCGCGTGCCAGGTTCAAACATGACGCACGGGGCCCGTCTATCAGCGGCTGAGGGGCGCGGGAGAGAGAGGGAAGGGCCACCGACAGGTGGGCCACACCTGTAGGGGTCATCTTCCAGCTCTCGACAGAGGGGAAGAGGAGCTCGCCGGCGTGGCTACCGACGCTCTCCGGCCCTGAAGACGGTGGGACTGGGTCCAGCACGTCACCGCCTACCTGCCGATGGTCGAGACGACGACGGGGTGGCGTACTTCGCCGGCGACAAGGAGGCCGCGGCGGAGATGATTCGGTCGACGGTGGAAGTGGTGGCTACAGGAGTGGAATCAATCGGGCGAGTGGGGGAAATGATCCCTGGGGTCCCAGTGAGTGCGTAGGTGGGCAGAGGGGCCCGAGAGCCGATGTGTAGCCAGAAATCGACCAGAGCTCCAAGGCGGAGGGGCCTCGGTCGATCTCGAGCACTGGGCTTTACTAGCTCAATGGGGTGGCTAGGGAGGCAATTGGGGTCTAGGTGGAGTGAACTGGGGGTGCTGGAGCGAGGGGAGGGGCTATTTATAGCCTCTCGACAGTGAGCCGACTCGGGAGTGCCGGTGAACTCACCATTGTGCACAGGGAGGTGCAGAGATATGTTGGGGCTGAATCCATGGTTTCAGAACATGGTTTTGGACTCCCGCGACTAGCTAAGAGAGGGGGAGAGGGAGGAGTTGTGTGTGTGCGTGGCCGCGCTCCTCTGGCCAAATCTGGCGCGCACGGGCACGCGTCGCCTTGGCTCGCACAGAGGTTAAAGGAGGGGCCCTGAGCAGCCCTGATGCAGGGTGTTCGTCGGGGAAGAGGAGGGACATCGAGGGGAGGCTGGAACCGACCGTGGGAGGTCGCCCCCACCTAAGTTGCTATCTGTAGTGCGTCCAGAGCGTGGTTTTGGCATGCTACGGCATACTGGTGCGCTCTGGGGCGCTTTGACATGTCTGGCGTGTCCAGGGGCTTTACTGGGTGCTTCTAAGATGCTTGGTCGCCGTGGGAGCCTCAGCTGGTCAAAGGAGAAGGGAAAAGGGGATGCTGTCAGCCTTGGGCTGAAGCTCAAATTGAAGTTTTTGGATTTTCCACTTCAAACCAGTGAAAGGCCACTTGACTGGAGTTAGGTACTAATGTAGCAACTTAATCTAGGAGTTTGGGAGAAAGGGATTGGGTTTAGCTTTGGTTTGGAGAGGTTTTACCATCCTGTCAGAAGGTGTGTGACAGTGGTTTGGGGTGGTTGCACCCCACCATTGGCCATGCAACTTAACATGATTGGTTTTGGTGCTAAAACAAGGGACTCCACCAAGTTTGAGCTCCACTGGACAAGTTTAGCTTTGTAAACTTGAAATCAACCCCATTTGGCCAGATCTGTTCCTTCCATAAAGTGTGTGGGGAAATCAAGTCTCCCAAATCCCATTTTTGGCATGGAGTCCTCATTTGAGGTATTAGGCAATCCGGCAAAGTTTCAGCTTCATTGGATAAACTTTGCTATGTAGAGTTGCTCTAACTTCATTCTGGATAGAAAGGGTTTTGGGATTGTTCGGTGACCCTAACCATCTTGGATCAAGGTGAATTTTTGTGTGGGCACCAAACATGGCTTAGGGAGGTTGCTGGAATTTTCTAAGAATTTGTGGAGAATATTTCCTTTGGAAATATTCAAAAAGATCAAGAAAGACAGAATGGGTTTCTAGGTTTTTTCTCAATTATTTACAATATAAAATAGGGTTGAAAATCTTATATATGGAAAATATATGTCCTTCTGAGTATTCTCAAATTTTCTTAGATTTTCCTAAGGCAGAAAGGTAATTTTCCCCATAGGAATATCATTCCTGGCCTTGGAAAAGGACATCTAATTAAAATAGGAATATAATCTGAAAACTAATTAGTTTATGATTTTGAAGGTGCATAACTATGCTGGTTTCAAAATACATTGCTTGGGATTTAGCACTCCTTGGAAATCAAGGACTTGTAGTGCAAATCCACAAGCAAGGTTTTATTTGTAGGAATAAGAATAAGGTATTTATATCAAGATTTATTTGTGAAAACAGAATTTTGAGATCCACACATACAAGCATTCATACAAACAATGATAATCAAGCCACTCATATTATTTGGAATAAAAGTTTTAGTTGGTTCTAAATTTAAAGAGGTTAGATCCAGGTGAGTGAAAATCAGACTGTGACAAACCT
This sequence comes from Hordeum vulgare subsp. vulgare, assembly GCF_904849725.1. NCBI lineage: Eukaryota > Viridiplantae > Streptophyta > Magnoliopsida > Poales > Poaceae > Hordeum > Hordeum vulgare. The sequence continues at coordinate 479,267,660 of NC_058523.1, read as the reverse complement.
ATCCCTCTTAAAAGAATCTCGTCCCCGAGATTTCCAAGCTAAGTGTTGAAAAGGTCTGGAAACTCAGAGCGAAGATAGTCTTCGCGTTCCCGGGTGGCCTCTGCTTCAGTGTGGTTGCTCGGCTGGACCTTGAAGAACTTGATGGTGTGGCTCCTGGTGCATCTTTCAGCTTCGTCCAGAATGCGGATCGGTCTCCCGCGGTAGGTGAGGTCAGGCTGCAGGTCAATAGCCTGATGGTCAATATCCTTATAAGGGTCTGGACGGTTTGGCGCTTGAAGGCACTTCCGAAGTTGCGACACGTGGAACACGTTGTGCACGCCCGAAAGTTCTGGAGGTAGCTCTAACTTGTAGGCAACTTCTCCGCGTCTTGCCATGACCTTAAAAGGACAAATGAACCTTGGAGAAAGTTTCCCTTTGACGTGGAAATGCTTTGTCCCCTTGAGAGGTGTAACTCGAAGGTATACAAGATCTCCGGGGTTGAGCTCAATTTCTCAGTGATGAGAGTCCGCTTAGCTCTTCTATCGTGACTTGGCAGCTTTTAGGTTCTCCCTAAGGAGCTGCACCTTCTCTTCGGCCTCATGAAGAACATCTGGCCCGAAAATTAAACCTTCACCGGTTTCGGACTAGTTGAGCGGGGTGCGGCACTTGGGTCCATATAGCACTTCTAAAGGGGCCATCTAGAGACTTTCCTGATATCTGTTGTTGTAAGAGAACTCGGCGAAAGGCACGCAATCTTCCCATTTGGCTCCATGTGCCAAAGCACAAGCGCGGAACATGTCCTCGAGTATTTTATTTACTCGCTCCGTTTGTCCGCCTGTCTAAGGGTGGAAGGCGGTGCTGAAAGAGAGCCTTGTTCCCAAGGCTCCTTGGAATTGCTTCCAGAATCTTGAGGTGAATTATGTGCCTTGATCGGACACAATTCCCTTAGGAATTCCGTGGATGGTCACTATCCGCTCAATGTAGAGGTTGGCCAGCTTGCTTCCGTCGTAGGTGGTGTTGACAGGAATGAAATGGGCCACCTTCGTCAAGAGATCGACAATGACCCATATAGAGTCATGCCCCTTGCTCGATTTGGGTAGTCCTGTGACGAAATCCATGCCAACCTTGTCCCACTTCCATTCTGGCACTTGAAGGGGTTGAAGTAATCCAGCAGGTTGTTAATGTCTAGCCTTTACTCACTGGCATATGTCGCACTTGGCGACATATGTTGCTATTTCCCGCTTCATACCATGCCACCAGAATCTTTTTCTGAGGTGTTGGTACATTTTGTTCCCACGAGGATGGATGGAGTACGGAGTGTCGTGGGCTTCTTGCAGGATCAAGTCCTTGTGCTCCGCCGTGTCGGGCACCCATAAGCGCTTCCCAAACCATACAACTCCTTTATCATCCACGGTGAATCCTAGGGCCTTGCCTTCCTTGATCTTTTTTTGAGGCCTTCGATGCTCTTGTGCCCCTTCTGGGCTTCCTTGATGTCGTCTGCTAGAGTGGGTTTGACTTCGAGGTTAGACAGGAATCCTGGTTCAACCAGCTCTAACTCGAAGCTCTCCAGCTCTTCATACAAGGCGGGTAGCCTTTCCTTGAGTGCGGCATTCAAGGTGCAAGACTTATGGCTCAAGGCATCGGCTGCCACATTGGCCTTGCTGGGGTGGCATTGAATACCGAGGTCATAATCCTTGATTAGCTCCAGCCATCTTTGCTGCCTCATATTCAATTCCCGCTGGGTGAAGATATACTTTAGACTCTTGTGGTCAGTGTATATTTCACACTGCTTACCCAGGAGGTAATGTCGCCACGTCTTCAGAGCATGCACTACGGCTGCTAATTCTAGGTCCTGAGTGGCGTAGTTCTCCTCATGCGGGCGCAGTTTCCGTGAGAGATATGCCATGACCTACCGTCCTGCATTAGAACGCTACCGAGCCCGATCCTTGAGGCATCACAGCATATCACAAACTCCTTGTTGATATCTGGAGTGGCCAAAACCGGGGCGGTGGTTAGCCTCTTCTTTAGTTCTTGGAAGCTCTCCTCGCATTCAGGCGTCCATTCGAACTTCCTTCCTTTCTTCAAGAGCTGGGTCATTCGTCGAGCGATGCGGGAAAACCCTTCAACGAACTTGCGGTAGTATTCTGCAAGTCTGAGGAAGCTCCTAACTTCCTTCACATCGATTGGCGACTTCCAGTTGGTCACTGTGACAATCTTGGAGGGATCGATAGCCAATCCTTCGACTGTCATGGTATGACCCAAGAATCCAGCGTCGCTCAGCCAGAACTTGCACTTGCTGAACTTGGCAAAAAGTTGGTGCTCTCGAAGTTTCCCCAACACTAATCTCAAGTGTTGCTCATGTTCTTCTTCGAATTTGGAGAAGATTGGTATGTCATCGATGAAGACGACAACAAACTTGTCCATATATTCCATGAAGACTTTGTTCATGAGATACATGAAGTATGCTGGGGCATTGGTCAACCCAAATGACATTACCGTGCACTCGTATAGACCATATCTGGTCATGAATGCTGTTTTGGGTCTGTCCTCGGGCTGAATCTTCACATGGTAATATCCAGACTGGAGATTGATCTTGGAGAATACCTTGGCGCCATTCAACTGGTCGAACAAGTCTTTGATCTTTGGGAGTGGGTACTTGTTCTTTATTGTGACCTCGTTGAGCGAACGGTAATCAACGCATAGCCTGATTGTACCATCCTCCTTAGACACGAACAGAACAGGTGATCCCCAAGGCGAAGCGCTTGGTCGGATAAATCCTTTTCGAAATTGTTCAGCCAACTGCTTCTTCAATTTTGCCAGCTCTTCGGATCCCATCCGATACGACTTCTGATAGATAGGCCTTGACCCAGGCATGAGCTCGATGATGAACTCGATGTCGCGGTCAGGAGGCATACCTCACAGTTCATCGGGAAACACATCCGGGTACTCACACACCACTGGTACTTGGTCCACACTTTCTTCCGAAAGGCAGTTAACCTGAGGGGTTTGAGTGGTGGTAGTCTCAGGGACAAACTGAACATTGACTCCTTGGTCACTCGCCATGGTGATTGCTCGCTTGGCACAGTCGAGCACACTTTGGTGCCTGGCCAGCCAATCCATTCCGAGGATGACGTCCAAGCCTTGCGACTTAAGGACGATGGGATCGGCGGTGAAGTCTACCCCATTAATGTTGATCTCAACCCCTCTACATCCTAGGTTGGTTTTAAGCACTGCTCCCGTGGTATGTACTGACATATGCCCATGAAAGAAAGTTGGTTTTAATCCACTCTCGGCAGAAAATTTTTGAGTGACAAAGGAATGCGAAGCACCACAATCAAACAATACTGTTGCTGGGGCTGAGTTGACAAGGAACGTACCCAGAATGCAGTCCGGGTGTTCCTGGGCTTCCTCAACGGAGATGTGATTCACACGTCCCCTGTGGTGATATTGCTGGTTGCGGGGTGCCATGTTCCGGTTGGGTGCTCCTTGACCTTGGTTTGGCGCATTGGGGTGCTGTGCATCCGACTTCTTGTTAGGGCACTGTCGGGAGTAGTGTCCTGGCTGACCACACCCAAAGCAGGTGACCTACCCTGGAATGACGGGCTTGCCCCCACTGTTGTTGGGTGGGTTGGCTGCTGGCTTGGGCTTCACAAGCTGCTGGGGTTGAAAGCTTGGGCGAAAGGTAGGAGTCTTGTACTGCTACTGCTGGTAGCTGGGCCTGGCCGAGGCGGGTTGCCATGGACGACGCTTCGGTGCACTCGACCCACTGCTACCCATCAGTTTGCGCTTACGAGTATCATCCATAACTCGGCACTTGTCTTCCAGCATGAGCACCTTATTCACCAGATCGGTGAAAGTCCGGCAATCACAGACAACAAGTTGATACTGCAGTGAATGCTGAAGCCCTTCCATGAAGATTTCCACCTTGGCAGCTTCAGTGTTGACATCTTTTGGCGCATACCTTGACAGGAGATTGAAGTTCTGTAGGTACTCTTTGATCATGCCACTGCCTTACTTCAGAGCTCTGATTTCCCACTTTTTGATGGTCATCATTCCGGGAGGAATGTGAGCAGCGCGGAATCCATTCTTGAAGACAGTCCACGCGATGGCCTGTGCGCCTTGCATTATCTGGAATCCATCCCACCAAGCTCTGCCAGTGCCTCCAAGGCAGTGAGAGGCATAGAGGACCTTCTCACGATCATCAACGCGCTTCACCAAGGCAAGGAGGTCTTCAATGGTACGGATCCAGTCATCGGCATCCAGGGGTTCAGTCGTCTCAGTGAATGTTGGTGGCGTAGTCCGCATGAACTCAGGCAAAGTGGAGCGACCATTGCCATTCCCACCTCGCGGCTGGTTATCCACTAAGGCTTGTGCTAACTGCTGGATGGCGGCATTGTTGGCCTAACGTTCCTCTCGGAGAGTTTGAATGAATTGAGCCACAATCAAGTTTTCCGGAGGAGGTGGTGGCAGGGGATTGTCGTGCTGTTGCTTTGGGTGTTCTCTAGCTTGGGTGGTTTCACCGGCTCCTGGCTGCTGGCTAGACTCACCAGCACCAAGGTTGCCGAAGACACTGGTGCATGTAGCAGTCACCATCATGAGAAAGCAACCAGGTCAAAACAATGTTAAGGTCGAGGGAATCACAAAGGACAAGGTGCCTATTAAGGGGTCTTGGTCTGGTGCAAGTGTGTTAATTTAAGGAGGTTTGAAGAACCTTGCGACTGCATTAATTATGATAGGTGATGTAGTCGCTTACATGCTGCCTAAGGCGAGGTGCAACTTACATCAAACACAAGCAACAATCACACAGCTAAGAGCACTACATGGTTTCATATGAACCATTATACGGACTCGACTACGCTGGGGATTTCCATCTAGTCCTAGCGTACACCTATGCAGCGGATTGCTCGGTCTCATACTCATGCTCTTCGGGGTCTTCCTCCTCATCATTAGTGGGATCATCTTCCTTCTTCACAGGTGTGGGTGATGGAAGAGGCCCGTCTTGGCGTCACTTAGTCAGGGGAAGCCATGAGGAGCTCAGTATACTCCTCAGCAGTCAGTCGACGGCTATGGAGGGGAACGACTAGGAGTGGTGGCACTCCTCCTCGGAAGGCAACGGCAGATCGCGCTCCGGGTGCGCCATCTTTCTTGACCTTGCCAGTCTTTATCTTCTCCAAGCGAAGCAGGTCCTTGACTTGGTGAAGTTCCTGGCGAAGGGTCACCGACTCCCTGATCAGCAAGTGAGCCAAAGTGTCGGCGGACAGGCTGTAGTAGGTCTGGAATCGAAGGGGTGTCCCATCCTCCAGAGATGGGTTGAGAGTCCAACTCCCGTCTTGTCCGTCCTTCACAAAGGGAAGATGACGAGTAGCAGGATCTTCCGCCACCTTGGGAAGAAGGTCGCGGAGATGCACTAGCGCTGTTGGAATTATGCCCTAGAGGCAATAATAAATATAGTTATTATTATAATTCCTCTATCAAGATAATCGTTTATTATCCATGCTATAATTGTATTGAATGAAGACTTATATACATGTGTGGATACATAGACAAAACACTGTCCCTAGCAAGCCTCTAGTTGGCTAGCCAGTTGATCAAAGATAGTCAGGGTCTTCTGATTATATACAAGGTGTTGTTGTTTGATAACTGGATCACGTCATTAGGAGAATCACGTGATGGACTAGACCCAAACTAATAGACGTAGCATGTTGATCGTGTCATTTTGTTGCTACTGTTTTCTGCGTGTCAAGTATTTGTTCCTATGACCATGAGATCATATAACTCACTAACACTGGAGGAGTGCTTTGTGTGTATCAAACATCGCAACGTAACTGGGTGACTATAAAGATGCTCTACAGGTATCTCCGAAGGTGTTCGTTGAGTTAGTATGGATCAAGACTGGGATTTGTCACTCCGTGTGACGGAGAGGTATCTCGGGGCCCACTCAGTAATACAACATCACACACAAGCCTTGCAAGCAATGTGACTTAGTGTCAGTTGCGAGATCTTGTATTACGGAACGAGTAAAGAGACTTGCCGGTAAACGAGATTGAAATAGGTATGTGGATACTGACGATCAAATCTCCGGCAAGTAACATACCGAAGGACAAAGGGAATGACATACGGGATTATATGAATCCTTGGCACTGAGGTTCAAACGATAAGATCTTCGTAGAATATGTGGGATCCAATATGGGCATCCAGGTCCCGCTATTGGATATTGACCGAGGAGTCACTCGGGTCATGTGTGCATAGTTCTCGAACCCGCAGGGTCTGCACACTTAAGGTTCGACGTTGTTTTATGCGTATTTGAGTTATATGGTTGGTTACCGAATGCTGTTCGGAGTCTCGGATGAGATCACGGACGTCACGAGGGTTTCCGGTATGGTGTGGAAACGAAGATTGATATATAGGATGACCTCATTTGATTGCCGGAAGGTGTTCGGAGTTACCGGGAATGTGTCGGGAATGACGAATGGGTTCCGGGTGTTCACCGGGGGGGGGGGGGGGCGGCAACCCACCCCGGGGAAGCCCATAGGCCTTGGGGGTGGCACACCAGCCCTTGGTGGGCTGGTGGGACAGCCCAAGAAGGCCCTATGCGCCAAAGGATAAGAAATCAAAGAGAAAGAAAAAAAGGGGAGGTGGGAAAGGAGAGAAGGACTCCACCTTCCAATCCAAGTTGGATTCGGTTTGGAAGGGGAGGACTTCCCCCCTTGGCTCGGCCGACCCCCTTGGGGCTCCTTGAGCCTCAAGGCAAGGCCCCTCCCCTCCCACCTATATATACACAGGTATTAGGGCTGATTTGAGACAACTTTTGCCACGGCAGCCCGACCACATACCTCCACGGTTTTTCCTCTAGATCGCGTTTCTGCAGAGCTCGGGCGGAGCCCTGCCGAGATCAGATCACCACCAACCTCTGGAGCACCGTCACGCTGCCGGAGAACTCATCTACCTCTCCGTCTCTCTTGCTGGATCAAGAAGGCCGAGATCATCGTCGAGCTGTACGTGTGCTGAACGCGGAGGTGCCGTCCGTTTGGCACTAGATCGTGGGACGGATCGCGGGACGTTCACGGGGCGGATCGAGGGACGTGAGGACGTTCCACTACATCAACCACGTTCACTAACGCTTCTGCTGTGCGATCTACAAGGGTATGTAGATCGGAAATCCCCTCTCGTAGATGGACATCACCATGATAGGTCTTCGTGCACGTAGGAAATTTTTTGTTTCCCATGCGACGTTTCCCAACAGTGCCATCATGAGCTAGGTTCATGCGTAGATGTCTTCTCGAGTAGAACACAGAAGTTTTTGTGGGCGGTGATGTGCGTTTTGCTGCCCTCCTTAGTATTTTCTTGATTCCGCGGTATTGTTGGATCGAAGCGGCTCGGACCGACATTACTCGTACGCTTACGAGAGACTGGTTTCATCGCTACGAGTAACTCCGTTGCTCAAAGATGACTGGCGGGTGTCAGTTTCTCCAACTTTAGTTGAATCGGAATTGACCGAGGAGGTCCTTGTATAAGGTTAAATAGCAATTCATATATCTCCTTGTAGATCATGGCTCACGCGACATTCACCCTGAATTTTAATACGTTCCTAGAGAAAGTTAAGTTGAAAGATGATGGAAGCAACTTTGTAGACTGGGCTCGTAATCTTAAGCTAATCTTACAAGCCGGGAAGAAGGATTATGTCCTTAATGCTGCGCTAGGAGATGAACTACCCGCCACGGCTGATCAGGATGTTAAGAACGCTTGGTTAGCACGTAAGGAGGACTACTCAATAGTTCAATGTGCAGTCTTGTATGGCTTAGAACCGGGACTTCAACGTCGCTTTGAACATCATGGAGCATTTGAGATGTTCCAGGAGTTGAAGTTTATCTTTCAGAAGAACGCCCGGATCGTGAGGTATGAGACCTCCGATAAATTCTATGCTTGCAAGATGGAGGAGAACTCGTCTGTCAGTGAACATGTGCTCAAAATGTCTGGGTACACAAACCATCTAGCTGAGCTGGGGATTGAACTCCCGCAAGAAGCTATCACTGACAGAATCCTTCAATCACTGTCGCCAAGCTATAAAGGCTTTGTGTTGAACTACAACATGCAAGGGATGAACAAGTCTCCCGGCGAGTTGTTTGCGATGCTGAAAGTCGCAGAGTCTGAACTCCGTAAAGAGCATCAATTGTTGATGGTGAATAAGACCACTAGTTTCAAGAGAAACGGGAAAGGCAAGAAGGGTAATTCGAAGAAGAGCGGCAAGCCTGTCGCCAATCCGACGAAGAAACCCAAAGCTGGACCTAAGCCTGAAACAGAGTGTTACTATTGCAAGGGTATGGGTCACTTGAATCGCAATTGCCCCAAGTATCTGGCTGACAAGAAGGCGGCAAAAGAAAAATCAGGTATATTTGATATACATGTTATTGATGTCTACTTAGCCGGCTCTCGTAGTAGTGCCTGGGTATTTGATACCAGTTTTGTTGCTCATATTTGCAACTCGAAACAGGAACTGCGGAATAGACGAAGGCTGGCGAAAGATAAAGTGATGATGCGCGTGGGAAATGGTTCCAAGGTTGATGCAATCGCTGTCGGCACAGTCTCACTTCAGTTACCGTCAGGATTAGTTATGAACTTAAATCATTGTTATTTAGTGCCTGCGTTGAGCATGAACATTATATCTGGATCTTGTTTATTGTGAGACGGTTACTCTTTTAAGTCAGAGAATAATGGTTGTTCTATTTCTATGAGTAACATCTTTTATGGTCATGCACCCAATGTGAGAGGATTATACATATTGAATCTTGATAGTGATACACACATACATAACACTGAGACCAAAAGAGTTAGAGTTAACAATGATAGCACCATATTTTTGTGGCACTACCGCTTAGGTCATATTGGTGTAAAGCGCATGAAGAAACTCCATGCCGATGGACTTTTGGAGTCACTTGACTTTGATTCACTTGACACGTGCGAACCATGCCTCATGGGCAAGATGACTAAAGCTCCGTTCTCCGGAACAATGGAGCGTGCAAGTGACTTGTTGGAAATCATACATACCGATGTGTGTGGTCCGATGAGCGTAGAGGCACGCGGTGGATATCGTTATTTTCTCACCTTCACTGACGATTTGAGTAGATATGGTTATGTCTACTTAATGAAGCACAAGTCTGAAACATTTGAAAAGTTCAAGCAATTTCAGAGTGAAGTTGAAAACCATCATAACAAGAAGATCAAGTTCCTATAGTCTGATCGTGGGGGTGAATATCTGAGTTTTGAGTTTGGTGCTCACTTAAGACAATGTGGAATTGTTTCACAGTTGACACCGCCTGGAACACCACAGCGTAATGGTGTGTCCGAACGTCGTAATCGTACTTTATTAGAGATGGTGCCATCTATGATGTCTCTTACCGATTTGCCATTATCATTTTGGGGTTATGCATTAGAAACAGCTGCATTCACTTTAAATAGGGCACCATCAAAATCCGTTGAGACGACACCATATGAACTGTGGTATGGTAAAAGGCCAAAGTTGTCGTTTCTTAAAGTTTGGGGATGTGATGCTTATGTCAAAAAGCTTCAGCCTGAAAAGCTGGAACCCAAAGCGGAAAAGTGCATCTTCATAGGTTACCCAAAAGAGACAGTTGGGTACACCTTCTATCTCAAATCCGAGGGCAAAGTGTTTGTTGCTAAAAACGGAGATTTTCTCGAGAAGGAGTTTCTCTCGAAAGAATTGAGTGGGAGGAAGATAGAACTTGACGAGGTTGTCGAACCTCTCATCCCTCTGGATGGTGGCGCAGGGCAAGGGGAAACCTCTGTCGTTGCGACACCGGTTGAGGAGGAAGTTAATGATGATGATCATGAAACTCCGGTTCAAGTTCCTGTCGAACCACATAGGTCGACGAGACCACGGGCTGCTCTAGAGTGGTACGGTAATCCCGTTTTGTCAATCATGTTGTTGGACAACAATGAACCTGCAAATTATGAAGAAGCAATGGTGGGCCCAGATTCCAACAAATGGCTGGAGGCCATGAAGTCCGAGATAAGATCCATGTATGAAAACAAAGTGTGGACTTTGGAAGTACTACCTGAGGGCCGCAAGGCTATTCAGAACAAATGGATCTTTAAGAAGAAGACGGACGCTGACGGCAATGTGACCGTTTATAAAGCTCGACTTGTGGCAAAGGGTTTTTCACAAGTTCAAGGAGTTGACTACGATGAGACATTCTCACCCGTAGCGATGCTTAAGTCCGTCAAAATCATGTTAGCAATAGCTGCATTTCTCGATTATGAAATCTGGCAGATGGATGTCAAAACGGCGTTCCTTAACGGTTTCCTTAAGGAAGAGTTGTATATGATGCAACTCGAAGGTTTTGTCGATCCTAAAAATGCTAACAAGGTGTGCAAGCTCCAGCGATCCTTTTATGGACTGGTGCAAGCATCTCGGAGTTGGAACAAACGCTTTGATAAGGTGATCAAAGCATTTGGGTTTATACAAGTGGTTGGAGAATCTTGTATTTACAAGAAAGTGAGTGGGAGCTCTGTGGCGTTTCTAATATTATATGTGCATGACATATTGCTGATTGGAAACAACGTAGAGTTTTTGGAGAGCATAAAGGATTACTTGAATAAAACTTTCTCGATGAAGGACCTAGGAGAAGCTGCTTACATTCTAGGCATTAAGATCTACAAGGATAGATCAAAACGCCTGATAGGACTTTCACAAAGCACATACCTTGATAAAGTTTTGAAGAGGTTCAAAATGGAACAGTCCAAGAAAGGGTTCTTGCCAGTTTTACAAGGTACGAGATTGAGTAAGACTCAGTGCCCAGCAACTGATCAAGATAGAGAGCATATGCGCTTCATCCCCTATGCTTCAGCCATAGGTTCTATCATGTATGCAATGCTGTGCACTAGACCGGACGTTAGCCTGGCCATAAGTATGGCACTTAGGTTCCAGAGTAATCCAGGAGTGGATCACTGGACGGCGGTCAAGAATATCCTGAAGTACCTGAAAAGGACTAAGGAGATGTTTCTCGTGTATGGAGGTGACGAAGAGCTCGCCGTAAAAGGTTACGTCGATGCAAGCTTTGACAAAGATTCGGACGACTCTAAGTCGCAAACCGGATACGTATTTATTCTTAATGGGGGTGCGGTAAGCTGGTGCAGTTCCAAGCAGAGCGTCGTAGCAGATTCTACATGTGAAGTGGAGTACATGGCTGCCTCGGAGGCGGCTAAGGAGGGTGTCTGGATGAAGCAATTCATGACGGATCTTGGAGTGGTGCCAAGCGCATTGAATGCAATAACCTTGTTCTGTGACAACACGGGTGCCATTGCCCTAGCAAAGGAACCACGGTTTCACAAGAAGTCCAGACACATCAAATGACGCTTCAACCTCATCCGCGACTACGTCGAAGGGGATGACGTAAATATATGCAATGTGCACACGGATCTGAATGTAGCAGACCCGCTGACTAAACCTCTTCCACGGGCAAAGCATGACCAACACCAGAACTGTATGGGTGTTAGATTTATTACAATGTAATTCGCATGATGATGTGTGGGCTAGATTATTGACTCTAGTGCAAGTGGGAGACTGTTGGAATTATGCCCTAGAGGCAATAATAAATATAGTTATTATTATAATTCCTGTATTAAGATAATCGTTTATTATCCATGCTATAATTGTATTGAATGAAGGCTTATATACATGTGTGGATACATAGACAAAACACTGTCCCTAGCAAGCCTCTAGTTGGCTAGCCAGTTGATCAACGATAGTCAGTGTCTTCTGATTATGAACAAGGTGTTGTTGCTTGATAACTGGATCACGTCAATAGGAGAATCACGTGATGGTCTAGACCCAAACTAATAGACGTAGCATGTTGATCGTGTCATTTTATTGCTACTGTTTTCTGCGTGTCAAGTATTTATTCCTATGACCATGAGATCATATAACTTACTAACACCGTAGGAATACTTTGTGTGTATGAAACGTCGCAATGTAACTGGGTGACTAGAAAGATGCTCTACAGGTATCTCCGAAGGTGTTCGTTAAGTTAGTATGGATCGAGACTGGGATTTGTCACTCCGTGTGACGGAGAGGTATCTCGGGGCCCACTCGGTAATACAACATCACACACAAGCCTTGCAAGCAATGTGACTTAGTGTAAGTTGCGGGATCTTGTATTATGGAACGAGTAAAGAGACTTGCCGGTAAACGAGATTGAAATAGGTATACGGATACTGACGATCGAATCTCGGGCAAGTAACATACCGAAGTACAAAGGGAATGACATACGGGATTATATGAATCCTTGGCACTGAGGTTCAAACGATAAGATCTTCGTAGAATATGTGGGATCCAATATGGGCATCCAGGTCCCGCTATTGGATATTGACCGAGGAGTCTCTCAGGTCATGTCTACATAGTTCTCGAACCCGCAGGGTCTGCACACTTAAGGTTCGACGTTGTTTTATGCGTATTTGAGTTATATGGTTGGTTACCGAATGTTGTTCGGAGTCCCGGATGAGATCACGGACGTCACGAGGGTTTCCGGAATGGTCCGGAAACGAAGATTGATATATAGGATGACCTCATTTGATAACCGGAAGGTTTTCGGAGTTACCGGGAATGTACCGGGAATGACGAATGGGTTCCGGGAGTTCACCGGGGGGGCACCCACCCCGGGGAAGCCCATAGGTATTGGGGGTGCCGCACCAGCCCTTAGTGGGCTGGTGGGACAGCCCAAAAGGGGCCTATGCGCATTGGGAAGAAAATCAAAGAGAAAAAGAAAAAAAAAGGAGGAGGTGGGAAAGGGAAGAAGGACTCCACCTTCCAAACCAAGTATGACTCGGTTTGGCAGGGGAGACCTTCCCCCCTTGGCTCGGCCGACCCCTTGGGGGTTCTTGGACCCCAAGGCAAGGCTCCCCCCTCTCTCTCCTATATATAGTGGGGTTTTAGGGCTGATTTGAGACAACTTTGCCACGGCAGCCCGACCACATATCTCCACGGTTTTACCTCTAGATCGCGTTTCTGCGGAGCTCGGGCGGAGCCCTGCGGAGACGAGATCATCACCAACCTCCGGAGGGCCTTCACGCTGCCGGAGAACTCTTCTACCTCTCCGTGTCTCTTGCTGGATCAAGAAGGCCGAGATCATCGTCGAGCTGTACGTGTGCCGAACGCGGAGGTGCCGTCCGTTCGACACTAAACCGTGGGACTGATCGCGGGATAGTTCGCGGGGCGGATCGAGGTACGTGAGGTCTGTTCCACTACATCAACCGCGTTCACTAACGCTTCTGCTGTACGGTCTAGAAGGGTACGTAGATCACACATCCCCTCTCGTAGATGGTCATCACCATGATAGGTCTTCGTGCTCGTAGGAAAATTTTTGTTTCCCATGCGACGTTCCCCAACAAGCGCCTCTCGTGCGGCTGTCTCCACGGCTAGCATTATGGTCTCCATCCGTGGTCCTTCAAAGAACCAACTTGTGTGGGAGTCGTTTGCCTTCACGATCACATCCACGTGATATTCCTTGGTGTCGGCATTGACCCAGTGCTCGTGGTAGAGGAAGATAGGCGTGCGGCATACTTGACACTTCACCAGACCGTCCCCTAGAAGCAAGGGAAAGCTAGTCTACAGGAGCATGTCAGGTACAAGGGCCATCTACAAGTTCATAGGAGAGAGTTAGAATTTGTAGGTAATAAAACGGGTGGAAAGGTGAGGAATCTAGTGGTGTTGGTTTGTCAGGTTTTATCTGCCTTGGCTAACGTCCATTCTACCTAAGGCTTCCTATAGTCCGGATGGCTCTGATACCAGCTGTGTGGGGACCCCGACTTACGAGTCGAGATCGCCGAATGAACGTGCTCAGTGATCCTAGAGATCAATGCTCACCGAACACACAGATACTGAATAACAAGAGTCTTACATCCGAATTTAATGTGTGATACAAATATGACCATTGTGGCCAAGTCTTACAGATAGGGCCATGGAGGCCAATCACACCATCACAATTTACTAGCGGAATACTTGGTAGAATAACGGGGAACACATTGCCATCAGCCTTAACCAACAAGCATTCTGACTGAGAAGCGTCCTAGATCGCGTGCCCGTCTTAGGCATATTCTTCTCCAAACTCAGGTTCCTCCATGTCTGGTCAATAAGATAAGAAGTGGCAAGCCAATGAGTACTTTTGTTTGTACTCGCAAACAGCCCATGATATGGTAAATGCAGTTGGTACAGTAAAGAGGTGGCATGCAGCATTTGCGGAAAGAAAGTTTTACTTGTAATAAACATGATCAATGCTTGTATGGATATGCATCATAAACTAGGTGTTGTTTGGAGGAACAGGTTATAGATTTCATTATATCTGTCAAGGGTTGAACACTCCGGGTTCACCCTATATGGAAAGTCACCAAACCTGTCATATCATCTTACTCAGATAACACCTTTAACACACACACACACTTGGTTTATGCAGGAATAACAACACATAGTCTAAGCAGGATTACCCTACTGTCCTTGACCATGGACACCAGCTATTCGACTAGTTTTACACTCTGTAGAGGTTGCACGCTTTACCCACGAGATCCGGGAAACTTCCGTGTCACACATAACTCGCGGTATACAACATATACCCGAGGTAAGTACCCGACGCTCTCCGGCCCTGATGACGGCGGGACTGGGTACAACAGGTCACCGCCTACCTGCCGGTGGTCGAGACGACGACGGGTGGTCCTACTTCGCCGGTGACGAGGAGGCCTCGGCGGAGATGATTCGGTCGGCGGTGGAAGTGGTGGCTATAGGCGAGTGGGGGAAAAGATCCCTGGGGTCTCAGTGAGTGTGTAGGTGGGAAGAGGGGTGTGAGAGCTGACGTGTAGCTGGAGATTGACCGGAGCTCCAAGGCGGAGGGGCCTCGGTCGATATCGAGCACCGGGGCTCTGCTAGCTCAATGGGGTGGCTAGGGAGGCAATTGGGGTCTAGGTGGAGTGAACTGGGGGGTGCTGGATCGAGGGGAGGGGCTATTTATAGCCTCTCGATGGTGAGCCGACTCAGGAGCACCGATGAACTCACCATGGTGCACAGGGAGGTGCAGAGAGACGCTGGGGGTTGAACCCATGGTTTCGGAACACGGTTTTGGACTCCCGGGACTAGCTAAGAGAGGGGAGAGGGAGGAGTGGTGTGTCTGCGTGGCCGCGCTCCTCTCACCAAATCTGGCGCGCACTGGCACACGTCGCCCTGGCTCGCAAAGAGGGGAAAGGAGGGGCCTTGAGCTGCCCTGATGCAGGGTCCTTGTTGGGGAAGAGGAGGGACATCGGGGGAGGCTGGAACCGGCCGTGGGAGGTCGCCCCCATGTCGGTTGCTCTCTGTAGCGCGTCCAGAGTGTGGTTTTGGCATGCCACGGCATGCTGGCGCGCTGTGGGGCGCTTTGGACGTGTCTAGCGTGTCGAGGGGCTTTACTGGGTGCTTCTAGGATGGTTGGTCGTCGTGGGAGCCTCAGCTAGTCAAAGGAGAAGGGAAAAGGAGATGCTGTAAGCCTTGGGCTGAAGCTTAAATTCGAGTTTTTGGATTTTCCACTTCAAACCAGTGAAGGGTCACTTGACTAGAATTAGGTAGTGATGCTAGCAACCTAATCTAGTAGTTTGGGAGAAAGGTATTGGGTTTAGATTTGGTTTGCAGAGGTTTTACCATCCTGTCAAAAGGTGTTCGAAAGTGGTTTGGGGTGGTTGCACCCCACCACTGGCCATGCAACTTAACATGATTGGTTTTGGTGCTAAAACAAGGGTGAGCTCCATTGGACAAGTTTAGCTTTGTAAACTTGAAATCAACCCCATTTGGCCAGATTTGTTCCTTTCAAAGAGAGTGTGGGCAAATCAAGTCCCACAAATCCCATTTTTGGCATGGAGTCCTCATTTGACGTATTAGACACTCCTGCATAGTTTTAGCTCCATTTGATAAACTTTGCTATGTAAAGTTGCTCTAACTTCATTCTGGACAAAAAGGGTTTTGGGATTGTTTGGTGATCCTAACCATCTTGGATCAAGATGAATTTTTGTGTGGGCACCAAACATGGCTTAGGGAGGTTGCTAGAATTTTCTAAGAATTTCTGGAGAATATTTCCTTTGGAAATATTCAAAAAGATCAAAACAAACATAATGGGTTTCCAGGGTTTTTCTCAATTATTTATAATATAAAATAGGGTTGAAAATTTTATATATGGAAATATATGTCCTTGTGAGTATTCTCAATTTTTCTGAGATTTTCCTAAGGCAGAAAGGTAATTTTCCCCATAGGAATATCAGTCCTGGCCGTGGAAAAGAACATTTAATTAAAATAGGAATATAATCTGAAAAATAATCATTTTATGATTTTGAAGGTGCATAACTATGCTGGTTTCAAAATACATTGCTTGGGATTTAGCACTCCTTGGAAATCGGGGACTTGTTGTGCAAATCCACAAGCAAGGTTTTGTTTGTAGGAATAGGAATAAGACATTTTTATCAAGATTAATTTGTGAAAACAGAATTTTTAAATCGACACATACAAGCATTCATACGAAGAATGACCATCAAGCCACTCATATTACTTGGAATAAAAGTTTTAGTTGGTTCCAATTTTTAAGAGGTTACATCCACGTGAGTGAAAATCAGACTGTGACAATTAGTACTCCATAGAGATTATCATTCATGCATAACTATGTAGGGACCTTTACACTATTAAACTTGGTTTGCATATTCCAATGATGAGCCTCCTCAAATGAGCTCTAGGTCTTCTTGAGCAAACAAGTTTGATGCACCCCCACTAGTTCCATTAGAGAGCTTACCCTAGCTCATATGTGCATCCGTTACATGGAAATCCCTACTCCTCACATTATATCTATCATTTGGCTTCCTCTCGCCTATGGTTGTCATCATTGATGTGAGCCTTTCACATCTTTTTGTCTTCCTTCCCCATCATTATTCTCTTTGCCATCCTAAGTGCCAATATATCTTGCTAACGCTCATCCATTGCATGAGTGCTCAAAGTTGAAAGGGAGAGGATCATTTTGACTTGCACCTGACTAGTGGTTTGGGGATGAGTCAAAATAAGATTCCGAACGAGACCAAGTGTGAAATTTTAATAGATTGAGCTCTCAATTAAAAACTATTTTTACTCCCAATCCATCTCCCACTTCTTGCACGCAAACACCATTTGGAGACATTCGAGTCACGAACAGCGAGAAGTCTTGAACCTTTATGTTCTTACTTTGCTAATTTCAATACTAGATATAGACTCTTGCTTGTTATTATCTTGACTTGAATTTCATATCTTACTTGTTGTACTTTGTAGTTCTTATATGTGAAATAGCATTTCACCACAAAAATTATTTCTGTTATCATTTACCTACTCGAGGGCGAGCAAGAATTAAGCATGGGGATGTTGATACGTCCCTAACGTATCTATAATTTCTAGTTGTTCCATGGTCTGTTGGGTGACGTTGTTATATGTTTTGCAACACTTTTATATCATTTTTAACATATTTGGACTAACCTACTAACTTAGTGCACCAAGTGCCAGTTTCTGCCTACTGATGTATTTTTTGCACGGGCTTTTACCCAATTTCCCGAAGCCCCAAAAATTCTAGAGCAAATATATAAGAATCAACATGAAGGGAACTCCAGGATCAGTGAAGATGGGCCAGAGGGGGGCCAGGGGCCGCCCACGCGACCTGTGGGCGCGATCTACCCCCTAGCCCTGCCAAGAGGCCGCCTGGGTGGGTCCCACCTCCTCCCGTGCCCTCCTTTGGCCTATATTTAGTCCTCCACGGAAAAACCCTTCCATCACATCCAGAATCGTGAATTCCTCCACCATTCCGCCGCCACAGCGCTTTCGAGATCGGGAGCGCCAGGAGACCTCTTCCCGGCACACTGCCGGAGGGAGGATTGATTTTCGGGAGCTTCTCCACCACCATGGACACTTCTCGGACGTGCCGTGAGTAGTCCTCCTTGGACCATGAGTCCGTGACCAGTAGCTATTTGATGTCTTCTCTCCAATCTTGTGCTTCAATGGTTAGTCCTTGTGAGCTGCCCTACATGATCAATGCATATATGTAATCCTCTTGCTATTGCTATGTTGAGTTTGATGGGATCCGATGGATTATGAGATTATGTTTAGATTATTGTGAGTTATATATTTAATTTTCCTTTAATATTATGTTCTTAGTGATTCATGCATGTTCTTCGTTACCTTTTATTACTTTGGCCGAGTAGTAGATTGTAACTCCAAGAGGGAGCGTTATGCATGATTGTGGGTTCATGCCCCTCGATGTCTAGTTTGAGTGACACAAACATGATACTAGGGGATGTGCTGTTGCCACCAAGGAGAAAACAGCGGTGCTTGTGACCGCGGTTGCAAGTATGGTTTACCTTATGCATAGTTCGTTAATGCAATTGTCCGTTGCTTTGAGTTTACACTTTGGGTGGGACTCACAACTTAATACCGGCGAGATGTTCTAGATAGATATCTCTTGGTGGATGATTAGTAAGTAGATGCTGATGAATAAACTGTCTACTTGTCTTGGCATATTTCCTATTACTTTGAGCCACAAAATAATCAAGGAGCATGATTAGCATCACGATCCGTTTGTAATTCTGTCAATTGCCTATCTGTAATTTGTTTACCCCGCATAGCTATTTACCGTATTTTGGGAGAGATACATCACTAGTGAACATCACGAGACTCCGGTCCATATTTCCACCATTGCTTACACCGCTACTATTTGCTGCTTTATTTCCTTTCCCGTTGAAACCACCATTACTATTCCCGCTTGTGTTTTGATCCTTTGCAAACTACAAGGTCGGAGAGATTGACAACCTCTCTACACTCGTTTGGAGCAAAGTTATTTGCTGTGTGCAGGTCCACGTTCTCTGTAAGCGCCAGAGCAGAGCACACCTACTTGTTGAACCTCGGAGTCCTCCTGGTTCGATAATCTTACAGTCCGTGTGTGAGGGAAACTTGCTGCTGACTACATCTCAACCTTGCACTTGGGGTAACCAACGAGGCGGCGAGAAGTATATACATTCACTCGTCATCAGTTGCGTATGGGATAAAGGGGACTTGATGCTTTAATGCTATAGTTGTGTTTTACCTTAATGATCTGTAGTAGTTGCAGATGCTTGCTAGAGTTCCAATCAAAAGTGCATATGATCCAACTAGAGAAAGTATGTTAGCTAATGCCTCTCCCTCATATAAAATTGCAATAATGATTACCGATCTTGCTAGCAATTTCCTAGGACAATTCCCCACATCGACCCATCATTATCCCACACTCCCTGTTTGTAATATATTGTAACATATTCTAACTTTATGATAACAACACCTATTTCTATATTCTAGTTCTCCATTTTCATGCAAAGCTATTCTCTTCATACCCACAACGTAGTTTTATTCCTCGTTTCTAGTTGGAAGCAAACGTTCGGCGTACATAGAGTCGTATCAGTGGTAGACATGACTTGAGAGAACATTAATCTTACCTTTAGGTGCTTGTGGTTTCAACACTCCATACTTATCATTTCCACGTTTGGAAATTGTCGGTGTTCTGGGAACCGGGATAGCCAGACCTACCTGCCTACGGGCGAGGGCTGACCCATTTCATCTATCAGGCATGGCGCCACTCAAGACAAGTCCCTCGTGAGGGCTCGAGCCTTACGAGGAGGAGCTGCACCAAGACCAACAGGGGGCCTCCTGAGGACACCCCCGGAGCGGCGGAGATTCCGACGCAAGGTCCAACCACAGGAATCAAGGATGATGCAAGGAAGGACACGCGAGCAGCAGGCAGGCAGGCATTGCAATTTCCCCTTTCGTGCAAAGGGAGCAGGGACGTGCGCAGGTTCCCAAGGCATCTTCCAAAGGTTTTTGTTCGGGTGCAACAAGGCCACAACCGCCCGTCGGCAGGATGGACGTCATCGTTGAGCCCGTCCCTGGAGTACCAACAACTACTTTGCAAGCGAAGACCACCTTTGGGAAAGGGGAGCACGTTCCCCCTTTCCCCTGCAAAATTGGCCGCTGTAGGATCCCTTCCCACCATGGCGATATTGGGATGATGACCCAGGACACCACTATATATAGAGGGTAGGCTACTTCGTAGGGGGGATCGATCGATTCATCGGCTCACTTCCACTACTCTTAGACCACCAAATGGTCGGGAGCCCGAAACACATCCTAGGGCCTGCAGAGGCTCCCAGAGCACTGTACCTGTTCATCCATCCACCTCCACGAGAGGCAATCCACCAAAGCAGGAGTAGGGTTTTACGCTTCACAACAGTTCGAACCTGGGTAAACTGCTGTATTCGTTGTCTACCTCACTATCGTGTGAGTTCTTCATCGTATCCATCCAGTAGTGAGCTAGGCGAGGTGAGGCCGTGAGAGATTCTCGTACACGCCCCTGAGTCGAACCTTAAGGGTTTTGCGGATCCCGAAATCTCACATTTGGCGCGCCAGGTAGGGGGCGTGACAAGGTCTTCTCCAAGCTTCATCTCTCCCAAGCTTTGCTGCTGCGATGACCGACACCCAACAAGCTTCTTCGGGCGCCGACGGGCTGGCCCCCGACAATCACGCGACGGCGGTCAGAGGCACGTGCCCCGGCGTCGAAGTACCAGACGGCCAGTACCAGATCAATAACGTCGTCTCCACCACCCCTGCCCCCATGTCGCCCAGGCGCACAATGGTTGGGCGGCACCTACGGCATCTACAACACGGTGCATCAACCTGGGGGATCTCAGCGCACACGACGCGCTACTGATGGCAAGCGAGATGCTCCGCCATCGACCGATGCATGGCAGCTTCAACGCCTAGGAGGACCACACTGCGAAGCTGATCGCCATAGCCTAGGGAGTCCTTGAACCCCGTTCTTCTTCAAGGCCGCGAGCGCTCGCATGCCGCGCCCACCCCCGGGCCTGAGAGTGAAGGGGCCCCTCCTACACCGTGCAAAGCCGAGAGAGACACGCGGCGGGCTGTGCTACTTCTCCCTCAAGCTCCGGTGACCAGATTCGGGGCGCAACCCATCGACAACCACCGGGAGCACGGAGGAAACGACGGGGCGTCCAACACACACACTGACGCGCATCACCATGACCCGGTCGGCCCCCAGCTGCCTGGTGTGGCTAGGCGAGAGCGCTCCCTCAGACGAAGCCAGATGGCGACACGAGTGCCGAGGCGAGCGGGCCACAGCAACAGAGGCGCACCAGGGAACCAAAGGAGGATTCTGCATTAGGCGACGCAGGGTTCGCTCAACGGCAGTGGCGGAAGCAAGCGACCACGCACGGAGGCCCAGCACAAGAGGTTCTATGAGCAACGCGTGTGGGGCTGCCTTCCCCAGCTGTCGGGAGGCACTGCCCCCATCGCACTGACAGACGGCTTACGAGGCCTACCGAGCATCTACGTAGAGCCTTATGTACCATGAGACGTAACACTGCCTGGATCACCTAGCGGGGGAGAGCTTCAAGCACTAACACTAGGCCCCATCACCCCTCATGAGTAAGG
The DNA here is from genome assembly GCF_904849725.1 of Hordeum vulgare subsp. vulgare. NCBI lineage: Eukaryota > Viridiplantae > Streptophyta > Magnoliopsida > Poales > Poaceae > Hordeum > Hordeum vulgare. The sequence continues at coordinate 479,246,176 of NC_058523.1, read as the reverse complement.
AGTGCTCTGGGTGCCCCCCTTCGAGTCGGGCCCGGGGGCTCCCGCTGGCGGAGCACTGGGCCCGGCAGGCGCGAGAAAAAAAGGGGGGGAGCCCCAAGCCGTGGGGCATCACATCAGCCGTTCCCCCACAGGAAGCAACCACGAGCCAAGCCCTCGGGCCTCAGGAGGGACAAGTCGGGGAGAGCAGTAAGACACAAGTAGCACGGGTCACCGGCGGCGACTACGACACTGATGTGGCCGTCGAAGGCCGGGCCTCATGAGGGAACCTTCAGGCGCATGGAAGCTATGCCAGGTAATATTTTGGGCTCACCATACTCGAGGGCACCCGCAGGGTCGTAGGACCCTCAAGTATTCCGGGCAAACCCCCGCCAGTTACTTCGTTTATGCATGCTTCGATAATCTCGGCTACATCAATTCTGTGATCTGACATCCTTCCTTGCTTGCATCTCTGAACGATCGACACCCCCGCTTGGAGGCTCCAGCCGCTGTGCGTCGCTTCATCACGGAATCTGGGGAGGCCCCACGGCTTCCCAGGACAACAGTCAACCGAATAGAATGGGGGCCGCTTGAGCGTCAAAGGGGGGCTCCTGAGCATCGCACCTCAGGAGCCTACTTCCCTCCCTTGATGTCGTCCTTGATCCGGTCTACGTCTGGGGTGGCAAGGCCCGACCCCATAGCTACGTACGTTCATTCGGTCGTACGCGATGGCGGTCAGGAAATGTGATGGACCAGGTCCCGGCGACGAGGAGCAACTTGAACATCAAGGGGGGATCCTAAGCATCGCGCCTCAGGAGCCTTACCGGTCATAAGGCCACTTGCCCCCCTTGATGACATGCCTTATCTGGCCGGTATCGGGGGTGGTAGGGCGTGACCCCATAGCTACATCCGTTCATTTGGTCGTACGCAATGGCAGTCGGGAAATGAGTGGGACCGGGTCCTGGCGACGTAGAGCCACTTGAGCGTCAAAGGGGGCTCCTAAGTACCGCGCCTCAGGAGGCTTACCGGTCATAAAGCCACTTGCCCCCCTCGATGTCGCCCTTCATCCGACCCACATCAGGGGTGGTAGGGCTTGACCCCGTAGCTGCATCCGTTCATTCGATCGTATACAAGGCGGTCGGGAAATGCACGGGACCGGGGCCTACAGACGAAGGGTAATAGGAAGCCCTTAGCCAGCCTCAGAAGAAGGTGGAAGCGGGGCCTCGAACGGCCTCACCTACTAGAATAATCGGGGGCAAACCGCCCCTGAGGAAGAAATGTCGCGAGGCCAGAGCACCCTCGCAGTCGCCCTACAATCCTTCCGGAACCTACATCAACCCATGACACTCTCACGTAATAACGAGCTGCGGCTGTATACGCCCGGGGCCCTGCTACTGCAACAAAAGAGCTTCCAACGGCGCCAGAAACATGTGCTGACGGGAGACTGTTCTTGTCTTGATTCTCCTCAGCAACGGCACCAGGAATCCTTCTGCTACGGCTACACCTTTAGGGACTTCCTAGGAAAATATGCAAAGGATTGCCCCGTGGCCTTGGAGCCTTGCGTTGGTGTTCCCTCGAAGCGAAAAGGGTGATGTAGCGGAGCGGTGGTAAGTATTTTCCTTAGTTTTGAGAACTAAGGTATCGATCCAGTGAAGGAGTATCACAAGTGCCTACACAAACAAAACGAACCTGCTCCCAACGCTATGAAGGGGTTGTCAATCCCTTATAGTTTGTTCGCAAAGTGAGAACTGAAAGCAACAAAGTAACAAAGCAAAGTAAAAGCGGAAGTGCATACGATAGATGTGAATAGACCCGGGGGCCGTAGTGTTTACTAGTGGCTTCTCTCATGAAAGCAAGTAGACGGTGGGTGGACAAATTACTGTCGAGCAATTGATAGAACCGCGCAAAGTCGTGACATCATCTATGGCAATGATTATATCTATAGGCATCACTTCCAAAACAAGTAGCCCGATACTTTATGCATCTACTACTATTACTCCACACGTCGACCGCTATCCAGCATGCATCTAGTGTATTAAGTCCAAAAGAACAGAGTAACGCCTTAAGCAAGATGACATGATGTAGATGGACAATCTCATATGAACGACAGAGCCCACCTTGTTACCCTTCATGGCAACTACTCAATGTGTTCCTTGCTGCCCCTACTGTCACTGGGAAAGGTCACCACATGGTAAGAACCCAAAACCAAGCACTTCTCCCATTGCAAGAATCATAGATCTAGTTGGCCAAACAAAACCCAAGACTCAGAGAAAATTACAAGGATATCAAATCATGCATATAAGAAATCAGCAAAGACTCAAATATATATCATAGATAATCTGATAAAAAATCCATAATTCATCGGAACTCGACAAACACACCGCCAAAGAAGATTACACCGGATAGATCTCCATGAAGATCATGGAGAACTTTGTATTGAAGATCCAAGAGAGAGAAGAAGCCATCTAGCTACTAACTACGGACCCGTAGGTCTGAAGTGAACTACTCATGAGTCATTGGAGGGGAGATGATGATGATGAAGAAGCCCTCCAACTCCAAAGTCCCCTTCCGGCAGGGTGCCGGGAAGGGTCTCCAGATGAGATCTCGCAGAAACGGACGCTTGCGGTGGCGGAAAAGTATTTTCGTGGATCCCCTGATTTTTTGCTGTATTATAGGGAATATATAGGCCAAGGATCTAGGTCAGGGGGGCGCCAGGGAGGCCACAAGCCTGCCCACGGCCGACTCCCCCTGGTGGCGGAGTGGGGGCTTGTGCGATCCGTGTAGCCATCCTGGCTTGGCCCACATGCCCCGTGATCTTCTTCCGTTCGGAAAACATCATTTCGGGGAATTTATTCTGTTTGGACTCCGTTCCAAAATCAGATCTGAAAAGAGCCAAAAACACAGAAAAACATGAACTGGAACTTGGCACTGAATTAATAAGTTAGTCCCAAAAAAGATATAAAAGGTACATAAAACATCCAAAGATGACAAGATAACAGCATCAAACCATCAAAAATTATAGATACGTTTGAGACGTATCAAGCATCCCCAAGCTTAACTCCTGCTCGTTTTCGAGTAGGGAAGTGATAAAGAATGAATTTTTGATGCTTTCATGTTACCTAGCATAGATGTCCTTTGTAACTCCCCTTATGTGACGTGAATGTTCAGATCGATTAGATTCAAAACAATAGTTTGCTATTGATGTGGAAACAATAATAATTCAAGCAAACTAGCAAGGTAATCATGAACTTTCAAAATAACAAGGCGAAAATAAAGTTATCCCTACAAAAGCATATAGTCTGGCTATGCTCTATCATCATTGCACAACGAATTTAAATCATCCACAACCCCGATATTGGCCAAGTAATTGTTTCACACCTTTACTTTCTCAAACCTTTTCAACTCTCACGCAATACATGAGCGTGAGGCATGGTTTGAGCACTATAAGTGGTGTGGAGTGTGGTGGAGGTTGCAAGACAAAAAGGAGAAGATAGTCACATTAACTAGGCATATCAATGAGCTGTGGATATGCTCATCAATAGATATCAATGTGAATGAGTAGGGATTGCCATACAAATGATGCACTAGAGCTAAGAGTAAGTGAAAGCTCTTAAAGAAAACTAGTGGGTGTGCATCCAACTTGCTTGCTCACGAAGACCTAAGGCAATTTTGAGGAAGCCTATCATTGGAATATACAAGCCAAGTTATATAATGAAAATTTCCCACTAGCTATATGGTGGTGACAAAACGAGAGACTCTCAATCATGAAGACCATGGTGCTTAATAGCATTGTCCCTTCTCTCTTTTTCTCTCATTTTTTTTATTTTTTTGGTGGGCTCTTTGGCCTCTTTTTTTTTGGTGGGCATCTTTGGCCTCTTTTATTTACTCACATGGGACAATGCTCCATCAATGATGATCATCACACTTTCAACTCAAAACTGAGAGCAACGATGACTCTATATGGAATTCCTTCGGTAGTGTACCGTGACAATGATCTAGCATGGCATAGACATTAATGGGAACATCATACTAGCTATCTTATGATCATGCAATGGAAATGTAGACGTGGTGGCTCATGTCATGGTGGTAGTTGCATGGCAATGTATCTCAGAATGACTTTGAAAAAGCCATAGTAGGTAGGTATGGTGGCTGTTTTGAGGGAGGCTAATGGTGGGTTTTGTGTACCGGCGAAAGTTGCACGACACTAAGAATATAGTGATGGTGAAAGGTGAAAGTGCATCTAAACCATGGACTCAACATTAGTCATGAAGAACTCATATACTTGTTGCAAAAGTTTTAGTAGTAATTGAAACAAAGCATTCAACGCATACTCCTAGGGGAAGGGTTGGTAGGTATAAACCATCACGCGATCGCGACCGCAACACAAAGGATGACAATCAATAGACTAATCATGCTCAGATTTTATCACATAGCGGTTCACCATACGTGCATGCTACGGGAATCACTAACTTCAACACAAGTATTTCTAGATCCACAACACCTTACTAGCATGACTTCAATATTACCATAACCACAACTCAAAACTAATTGAGATGAATCAAACTTCTCTAACTATTCAATGCACATGAATGTGGAAGTTTTCATATCCCTTTGGATAACTACCCCAATTGAGACTACTTTCAAAGCATAGATCAACTACCAAGCCACGCACCGCTGCACTCTAAAAGATATAAGTGAAGTACATAGAGAAAAAGTATCTAGCTCAAAAGATATAAGTGAAGCACATGTGAGCTGAATTTTCTACCAAAAGATATAAGTGAAGCTCGACAAAATCATGGTGAGTGCATGTCTCTCTCTCTAGGTGTGCAGCAAGGATGATTGTCACACAACAAAAATAAAAGACTCCTCCGATACAAGACACTCCAAGCAAAAACACATAACATGTGGTGAACAAAAATATAGCCCCAAGTAACGTTACCGATGAATTGAAGACGAGAGAGGCTATGCCTTCCCGGGGCACCCCCAAGCTTAGGCTTTTACGGCATCCTTGAATGTCTTGGGGCACCTTGGGCATCCCCAAGCTCGAGCTATTGCCACTCTTTATCTCTTTGTCCATAAGAACTTCACCCAAAACTTGAAAACTTCACAACACGAAACTTAAACACAAACTCGTGATAACATTAGTATGAGAAAGCAAACCACCACTTCCTTAGGTACTGTAGCAATCTTAAATTATGCTTACGCCGATTTTGGGTTACTGTATTTTCAATCTTCCATGGCTAATACCCCCCGATACTATCCATAGTTTCATCAAAATAAGCAACCAACACAACAAAAAACAGAATCTGTCAATAGAAGACCAGTCTGTAGCAATATGTATATTTCGTATACCTATGGTACTTCACAAATACTGAAACATTACTACAGTGTAAATAATTTTCGTAGCAATCAGAAGCAAAAAGAATGAACTCAAAAGCTCTTACACAAAAAAATGAAAATTCTCTTCGTGAGCAGAAAGTTTCTGTCTTTTCCAGCATGACCAAACGATCATCCCCAAGACTAATCATAACGGTTTTGCTTGGCACAAACGCAAAAAGAAACACAAAAAACACAATCATAACAGAATTATGAAAGTGTGGAAAACACAAAACAGAAAGAAAAAGGATAGATTCGTTGGGTTGCCTCCCAACAAGCGCTATTGTTTAAAGCCCTTAGCTAGGCATTCAATGATGCTCTCACAAAAGACAAGAATTGAAGCACAACGAGAGCATCCTAAAGCATGTGAAAATCACATCGAAGTCTAACATACTTCCTATGCATAGGCATTTTATAGGAAAACAAATTTTCAAGACAACCAATAGCTGCCAAATGCAAGGAAGAAGAAAGAGACAATAGCAATCTCAACATAACGAGAGGTAATTTGGTAACATGAAAGTTTCTACCACAATATTTTCCTCTCTCATAGCAATTACATGTGGGATCATATTCGAATTCAACAATGTAACTATCGCAAAGGATATTCTTTTCATGATCCACATGCATGCAATGTTGATGCTCTTCAAAAATAGTGGGATTATCATCAAATAAAGTCATGACTTCTCCAATCCCACTTTCAATATTGTTGCAAATATCACACTCATCATGAGGCTTAAACAAATTTTCAAGATCATAAGAAAGATCATCACCCCAATCATGATTATTGCAACAAGTAGGGGACATAGCAAAACTAGCAACCCCAAGCTTAGGGTTTTGCATACTTTTAGCATGATTGTCTCAAATAAGATTTATAGTGAAACCATTGCAACCATGCTTTTCATTCAAGGAGCCCTCGTGAATCACTTCATAAGTTTCTTCATCACGATTTTTAGATTCAAGCATCTCAAGAAAAACTCCATATAGATAGTCAAGCACACTCAACTCACTAGCAATTTGTTCCACATAAGTGGGTCTCTTAAAGAGATTAGCTAGTGGATGAGGATCCATATCAATAGATTTTCAGCAAGCGAAGATGCAAGCATAATGAAGGCACAAAGCACACAAGCGAACAGAAAGCAAGCGAGAGAAAAGGGCGAACGAAAAAGGTGAACGAAAGGCAAACGAAAATGGCAAAGCAGAAAGGCAAATGAAAACGGGAAATGTGAAGTGGGGGAGAGGAAAACGAGAGGCAACTAGCAAAAAAGTAAATGCAGGAGATGAGTTTGTGACACCTACTTGGATAGATCTCTCCTCCCCGGTAACGGCGCCAGAAATACTTCTGCTACTGCAACAAAAGACCTTCCAACGGCGCCAGAAACACGTGCTGACGGGAGACTGTTCTTGTCTTGATTCTCCTCAGCAATGGCACCAGGAATCCTTCTCCTACGACAACGCCTTTTGGGACTTCCTAGGAAAATATGCAAAGGATTTCCCCATGGCCTTGGAGCCTTGCGTTGGTGTTCCCTCGAAGCGGAAAGGGTGATGTAGCGCAGCGGTGGTAAGTATTTCCCTTAGTTTTGAGAACCAAGGTATCGATCCAGTGAAGGAGTATCACAAGTGCATGCACAAACACAACAAACCTGCTCCCAACGCTATGAAGGGGTTGTCAATCCCTTATAGATTGTTCGCAAAGTGAGAACTGAAAGCAACAAAGTAACAAAGCAAAGTAAAAGCGGAAGTGTAAACGATAGATGTGAATAGACCAGGGGCCGTAGTGTTTACTAGTGGCTTCTCTCATGAAAGAAAGTAGATGGTGGGTGAACAAATTACTGTCGAGCAATTGATAGAACCGCGCAAAGTCGTGACGTCATCTATGGCAATGATTATATCTATAGGTATCACTTCCAAAACAAGTAGACCGATACTTTCTGCATCTACTACTATTACTCCACACGTCGACCGCTAAGAGACATGCATCTAGTGTATTATGTCCAAAAGAATAGAGTAACACCTTAAGCAAGATGACATGATGTAGTGGACAATCTCATATCAACGACAAAGCCCACCTTGTTACCCTTCATGGCAACTACTCAATGTCTGCCTTGCTGCCCCTACTGTCACTCGGAAAGGTCACCACATGGTAAGAACCCAAAACCAAGCACTTCTCCCATTGCAAGAATCATAGATCTAGTTGGCCAAGCAAAACCCAAGACTTGGAGAGACTTACAAGGATATCAAATCATGCATATAAGAAATCAGCAAAGACTCAAATATATATCGTAGATAATCTGATCACAAATCCACAATTCATCGGATCTCGACAAACCCACCGCCAAAGAAGATTACATCTGATAGATCTCCATGAAGATCATGGAGAACTTTGTATTGAAGATCCAATAAAGCGAAGAAGCCATCTAGCTATTAACTACGGGCCCGTAGGTATGAAGTGAACTACTCACGAGTCATTGGAGAGGCGATGATGATGATGAAGAAGCCCTCCAACTCCAAAGTCCCCTCCGGCAAGGCGTCGGGAAGGGTCTCCAGATGAGATCTTGCGGAAACGGAAGCTTGCGGCGGCGGAAAAGTATTTTCATGGATCCCCTGATTTTTTGCTGTATTTTAGGGAATATATAGGCCAAGGATCTAGGTCAAGGGGGCGCCAGGGAGGCCACAAGCCTGCCCACCGCTGCCTCCCCCTGGTGGCGGAGTGGGGGCTTGTGGGCTCCCTCTAGCACTCCAGGCTTGGCCCACAGGCCCCGTGATCTTCTTCCATTCGGAAACAAATCATTTCGGGGATTTTATTCCGTTTGGACTACGTTCCAAAATTAGATCTGAAAAGAGCCAAAAATACAGAAAAAACAGGAACTCGCACTTGGCACTGAATTAATAAGTTAGTCCCAAAAAAGATATAAAAGGTACATAAAACATCCAAAGATGACAAGATAACAACATGAAGCCATCAAAAATTATAGATACGTTTGAGACGTATCAGGCCCCCCAAGGACGTGGAGGGGTCCCTCCCACATCTAGTGAATGACCTACGCTTAGCGCTGGGGCAAGATCGTGAATCTCTCACGTAATAACGAGTTGCGGCTATATACGCCCCCCCCCCCCCCCCCCCCGAGGATGCGGAGGGGTCCCTCCCATGCCAAGTGGATGCCCTATACTACGTGTTGGGGGAATACAAAGACTAGCCTAGGTGCCGGACGCGACATTTGCTTGCTTCTTCCTAGTGTTCAAGTTACCCTTTATTGCATCGAGATCTGATGATTTCGAAATGTGATATTTAAAAATCAAAGGGGTGGGAACTTTTCCTTGTGTTTCCTCGCTTCGTCAGTTTTGAAGTCTTCTTTTCAGGATGGTATTTTCTGAGGAGCCGAACTCTCTACACCGCCCCTAGGCGCCATGTAGCAGAATAGCGAGGACTTGTTTCCTCACGGGAAAACATTCCTAGCGGTCAACCCCGGCTTGGGGGATTCGATCACAGCACGATATCACCATGAGGAGTCTCGGGAGGCCACAGGGCCTCCTAGGGCGATGGCCAAAGGGACGAAGGGGGTTTCTGGGCATGAAGCCTCAGTAGCCTCACCGGTCATAACGCGTCTTGCCCCCCCTTGATGTCGTCCTGAAGTTCCGGTCGGTATCAGGGGTGGTGGGGACTCGCCCCGTCAGGTCCGTCCTCTATGGTTGTACCTAACAACGGTGGGGAAATGTGCGGGAGTGGCACCTACAGGCGCAAAGTGCCGAAAGGGTCCCCATCCGTCCCGCCGACAAGGAAGGAGAAACCCAGTAGGGGCTACAGAAGGGACCGTCGCCACCCTATAATCTAAGTACATTACAAAACTGGGCAAGGGCCACCTGGCCTCATGGAAAACCAAGGGCGAATTGAGAGACATGCATACTAACGAAACTATGTAGGTCCTGAGGATTAAGCCGCGACGAGCAGCGGGGCCATCGACCAGGCGTACGACGACGCAAGAGAATCCTCGGGAGGAAGGGAACTCCTGAGGACCCTGATGGCCGTGGCTACCTGGCCACTGTGGGGCCAATGCCGAGCCCTATGTGAGGAAACTGAGCCGCAACAACGACAACACGGGCGACAAGCAATTCAAGGGGAAAAAGAAAAAAGGAGGTAACGCCCAATAAGGTAGAGTTCTTGTCAAATATTACAGGAGTAGGGAAAAGAAAACAAGAGGACGCCTAGGGGAGGAAACGCTGACACCACCCTTGGCACCGACCTGCTCAGCGTTGGAGTCCTCCTCCTTGCTAGAGACGGCCACCTGAACGAACTGCTTCACCAAGGCCGCCACGTGCGGGCGCACCTTGTCCAGCAGGAGGCGCCGGAGCTCGGCAGGCACCGGCTCTCTGACGCACTGGAGGTCGAGCTAAGGGGCGAGGTGGCGCACATTGGAGAAGATGAGCGTCAGGGCGAGCCCTAGAAGGTCGCGCGCGTCGAACGCGATGCCCTCTTCAGGACGGGAGACGCCGGTATCCCGCGCCTCCACCACCTTTTGGAAGAAGTCAAGGTAGCCCCCGTCGCCACTCACCCTCGGCAGCGTGGGGGCATATCCTATGAATCGGCGTGTTGCGCCAGCCGCCTAGTTGGCGATGCCCTGGAATAGCCGGGCACGCTGGGACTCCATCATCGTGGCGTATGCCGCCTCGTCCTAAGCGGCGTGGACAACGTTAGCCGCCACCTGGATCTGGGTCTACAGGGACGCCAACTCCGCCTTGGCCTCCGCTTCGCCTCGGAGGGCAACCTCGGCGCTCGCCAGCTGGGCTCGTAGCCTCTCTGCTTCCTGATACGTCTCACACATATCTATAATTTTTCATGGTTTCATGCTGTTATCTTGTCAAATTTGGATGTTTTATACACCTTTTATATCTGTTTTGGGACTAACTTATTATTTCTGTGCCAAGTGCCAGTTCCTGTTTTTTCTGTGTTTTTGACTCTTTTCAGATCTGATTTTGGAACGGAGTCCAAACGGAATGAAATCCCCGAAATAATTTTTTCAAGAACAGAAGAAGATCGGGGGACTTGAGGGCCAAGGCAAGACAGCCACAGGGGGCCCACAAGTCCTGTAGCCGCCACCAGGGTGGCGGCAGCTACCAGGCTTGTGCCCCCCGGGAGCTCTTCTGCCCTAGCTCTTTCGCCTATATATTCCCTTAAATCCCAGAAAAAAACAGGGCATCCACGAAAACACTTTTCCGCCGCTGCAAGCTTCCGTTTCCGCGAGATCTCATATGGAGACCCTTCCCGGTGCCCTGCCGGAGGGGACTTTGGAGTTGGAGGGCTTCTACATCAACATCATCGCCTCTCCAATGACTCGTGAGTAGTTCACTTCAGACCTACGGGTCCGTAGTTAGTAGCTAGATGGCTTCTTCTCTCTCTTGGATCTTCATTACAAAGTTCTCCAAGATCTTCATGGAGATCTATCCGATGTAATCCTCTTTGGCGGTGTGTTTGTCGAGATCCGAGAAATTGTGGATTCGTGATCAGATTATCTATGAATTATATTTGAGTCTTTGTTGATTTCTTATATGCATGATTTGATATCCTTGTAAGTCTCTCCGAGTCTTGGGTTTTGTTTGGCCCACTATATCTATGATTCTTGTAGTGGGAGAAGTGCTTGGTTTTGGGTTCATACCGTGTGGTGACCTTTCCCAGTGACAGAAGGGGCAGCAAGGCACGCGTCGTGTTGTTTCCATCAAGGATAACAAGATGGGCTTTTATCGTAGATATGAGATTGTCCATCTACGTCATGTCATCTTGCTTAAGGCGCTACTATATTCTCATGAACTTAATACACTACATGCATGCTGGATAGCGGTCGACGTGTGGAGTAATAGTAGTAGATGCAGAAAGTATCGGTCTACTTGTTTTGGACGTGATGCCTATAGATATAATCATTGCCTTAGATAATGTCACGACTTTGTGTGGATCTATCAATTGCTCGACAGTAATTTGTTCACCCACCGTCTACTTGCTTTCATGAGAGAAGCCACTAGTGAACACTACGGCCCCCGGGTCTATTCACCACTATCGTCTCCACTTTCACTTTTACTTTGCTTTGTTTCCTTTTTTCTTTCAGTTCTCACTTTGCAAACAATCTATAAGGGATTGACAACCCCTTCATAGCGTTGGGTGCAAGCTCTTTGTGTTTGTGCAGGTACTTGTGACTTGACGCAATCCTTCACTGGTTCGATACCTGTGTTCTCAAAACTGAGGGAAATAGTTGTCGCCGCTGTGCTACATCACCCTTTCCGCTTCGAGGGAACACCAATGCAAGGCTCAAAGGCCACGGGGGAATCCTTTGCATATTTGCGAAGGAAGTCCCTAAAGGCGTAGCCGTAGCAGAAGGATTCCTGGTCCCGTTGCTAAGGGGTACCAAGACAAGAATAGTCTCCCGTCAACACGCTTGTTTCAGGCGCCGTTGGAAGGTCTTTTGTTGTAGTAGCAGAATTATTTCTGGCACCGTTGCCGGGGAAGGAGAGATCTATCCAAGTAGGTGTCACAAAGTCATCTCTTTCATTTACCTTTTTTGCCAGTTGCGTCTCGTTTTCCTCTCCCCCACTTCACATTTGTCGTTTTCATTTGCCTTTCTCCTTTGCCGTTTTCATTTGCCTTTCTCCTTTGTCGTTTTCTTTTGCCTTTGCCATTTCCCTTTCCCGGTTTTCTTGCTTGATTGGGTGCTTGTTTGTCTGTTGAAGTCATCATGGCTGAAAACACCAAACTTTGCGACTTCTCGAGTACCAATTATAATGATTTTATTAGTACTCCGATTGCTCCCACCACTAGTGCGGAATCGTATGAAATCAACGCAGCCTTGTTGAATCTTGTTATGAAAGAGCAATTCTCTGGCCTTCCTAGTGAAGATTCCGCATCCCATCTCAATACCTTCATTGAACTTTGTGATATGGAAAAGAAAAGAGATGTGGATAATGACGTGATTAAGTTGAAGCTTTTTCCTTTCTCGTTGCGAGATTGCGCAAAAACTTGGTTTTCTTCTTTGCCTAAAAATAGTATCAATTCTTGGGATAAGTGCAAATATGCTTACATATCCAAGTATTTTCCGCTGGCTAAGATTATCTCTCTACGTAACGATATCATGAATTTCAAGAAACTTGATCATGAACACGTTGCACAATCTTGGGAGAGGCTGAAGTTAATGATTAGAAATTGTCCCGCTCATGGCTTGAGTTTGTGGATGATTATACAAATCTTTTACGCTGGTTTGAATTTTTCTTCTCGCAATATCTTGGACTCCGCCTCAGGTGGAACGTTCATGGAAATCACATTAGGAGACATTACAAAACTCCTAGACAATATGATGACCAACTACTCTTAGTGGCACACTGGAAGGTCGCCTGCTAGCAAAAAGGTACACGCTATAGAAGACATTAACTTGCTTAGTGCTAAGCTGGACGAGTTAATGAATTTGGTTGCTAGTAGAAATGCTCCTTTAGATCCTAATGACATGCCACTATCTTCCTTGATTGAGAGTAGCAACGCTATTTTGGACGTTAATTTTGTTGGTAGGAACAATTTTGGCAACAACAATGCTTCTAGAGGAAATTATGTTCCTAGGCCTTTTCCTAGTAACTCCTCTAACAATTATGGCAATTCGTACAACAACACTTATGGAAATCACAACAAATTACCCTTTGATTTAGAGAGTAATATCAAAGAGTACATCAACTCTCAAAAGATTTTCAATGCGTCCATAGAGGAAAAACTACTCAAAATAGACGATTTGGCTAAGAGCGTTGATAGGATGTCTTGTGATATTGATGCTTTGAAAGTTAGATGTGCTCCTCCCAAGGTCAACTTGGATGAAACTTAGCTATGCGTGTCTCCATGAATGAGAGCAAAGAAAGAACCGCCCAAATTCGCGTTAGGCATGAATGGTTTAAAAGGGTGCGTTCTAGTGATGCAAATCACGAAGATCTTAAAGTGCTTGGTGTGACTCCTCTTGAATCTTTGTTTTCTTGTGTCAAACCTATTGTGAAGGGGCTGGATATGAATCCACTTTGGTTCAAAAATGCCCCAATGCTTCGGAGCCCACCTATCTTGATGATAAAGGCGTGGAGAGTGGAGTAGAAGAAATCAAAATATTGGGTAGTAATGAAATTCCCACTTTGGATTTCAAGGAATTCAATTATGATAGTTGCTCCTTGTTTGAATGCATTTCTTTGATGCAATCCATTGCAAACTCTCCACATGCTTATAGCCAAAGCAAAGCCTTTACCGCACATATCGTAGATGCTATGATGAAATCTCTTGAAGAGAAGCTCGAACTAGAAGTCTCTATACCTAGGAAACTTCAAGATGAGTGGGAACCTACTATCAAAATCAAAATCAAAAACTATGAATGCAATGCTTTGTATGATTTGGGTGCTAGTGTTTCCGTGATTCCAAAGTCTTTATGTGATATTCTTGGTTTTCATGAGATTGAAGAGTGTTCTCTTAATTTGCATCTTGCGGATTCTACTGTCAAGAAACCCATGGGAAGGATCGATGATGTTCTTATTGTTCCAAATAAGAACTATGTACCCGTGGATTTCATTGTACTTGACATAGATTGCAATCCTTCATGTCCCATTATTCTTGGTAGACCTTTCCTAAGGACTATTGGTGCTATCATCGATATGAAGGAAGGGAATATTAGATTTCAATTCCCCCTAAATAAGTGCATGGAACATTTTCCTAGAAAGAAAATAAGATTGCCTTATGAATCTATGATGAGGGCTACTTATGGTTTGAGCACCAAATATGACTATACGTGATTCCATCATCTTTTGCCTAGCTAAGGGCGTTAAACAATGGCGCTTGTTGGGAGGCAACCCAAGAAATCTATCCTTTTTCTTTCTGTTTTGTGTTTTCCACACTTTCATAATTCTGTTATGATTGTGTTTTTTGTGTTTCTTTTTGCGTTTGTGCCAAGTAAAACCTTTATGATTAGTCTTGGGGATGACCGTTTGGTCGTGCTGGAAAAGACAGAAACTTTCTGCTCAAGAAAATATTTTTTCCTTTTTTTTCTCTATGATATTTTGAGTTGATTCTTTTTGCTTCTGATTGCTACGCAAATTCTTCAGACTGTCGTAAATTTTCAGAATTTTTGAAGTAACAGAAGTATACAAAGTATACAGATTGCTACAGACTGGTCTGCTGTTAACATATTTTGTTTTTGTTGAGTTGGTAGCTTATTTTGATGAAACTATGGATAGTATCGGGGGTATTAGCCATGGAATATTGAAAATACAGTAGCCCAACAACAACATAAGTAGAATTTAAGTTTGCTACAGTACCTAAGGAAGTGGTGGTTTTCTTTCTTATACTAATGTTATCACGAGTTTCTGTTTAAGTTTCGTGTTGTGAAGTTTTCAAGTTTTGGGTGAAGTTCTTATGGATAGAGAGATAAAGAGTGTCAAGAGCTCAAGCTTGGGGATGCCCAAGGCACCCCAAGTTGATTCAAGGATGCCGTAAAAGCCTAAGCTTGGGGATGCCCCGGGAAAGCATCCCCTCTTTCGTCTTCAATCCATCGGTAACGTTACTTGGGGATATATTTTTATTCACCACATGTTATGTGTTTTGCTTGGAGCGTCTTGTATCGTAGGAGTCTTTTTTGTTGTTTTGTCACAATCTTCCTTGCTGCACACCTAGAGTGAGAGACATGCACTCACCGTGATTTTGTCGAGCTTCACTTATATCCTTTGGTTAGACAATTCAGCTCACATGTGCTTCACTTATTTCTTTTGAGCTAGTTGATTTTGCTCTATGTGCTTCACTTATATCTTTTAGAGCACGGAAGCGCGTGGCTTGGTAGTTGATCTATGCTATGAAAGTAGTCTCAAAAGGGGTAGTTATCCAAAGGGATATAAAAACTTCCACCTTCATGTGCATTGAATAGTTAGAGAAGTTTGATTCATCTCAATTAGTTTTGAGTTGTGGTTGTGGTAATATTGAAGTTATGATAGTAAGGTGTTGTGGATCTAGAAATACTTGTGTTGAAGTTTGTTATTCCCGTAGCATGCACATATGGTGAACCGCTATGTGATGAAGTTTGAGCATGATTAGTTTATTGATTGTCATCCTTTGTGTAGCGGTCGGGATCGCGCGATGGTTTATACCTACCAACCCTTCCCCTAGGAGTATGCGTTGTATGGTTTGTTTCGATTACTACTAATACTTTTGCACCAAGTATATGAGTTCTTCATGACTAATGTTGAGTCCATGGTTTAGATGCACTTTCACCTTCCACCATCATTATCTTCTTTAGTGCCGTGCAACTTTCGCTGGTGCACAAAACCCACCAATAGCCTCCCTCAAAACAGCCACCATACCTACCTACTATGGCTTTTTCAAAGCTACTCCGAGATATATTGCCATGCAACTACCACCATGACATGTGCCACCACTTCTACATAGCCATTTCATGCTCGTAAGATAGCTAGCATGATGTTTCCATTAATGTCTATGCCATGCTGGATCATTGTCACGGTACACTATCGAAGGCATTCCATATAGAGTCATCATTGCTCTAAGTTTTGAGTTGTAAGTGTGATGATAATCATTGATGGAGCATTGTCCCATGTGAGGAACTAAAGGAGGCCAGCGAAGCCCATATAAAAAAAGAGGCCAAATATGCCCACCAAAAAAAGAGAGGCCAAAGAGTCCACCAAAAAAGAGAGAAAAAAGAGAAGGGACAATGCTACTATCCTTCCACACTTGTGCTTATTAAGCACCATGATCTTCATGATTGAGAGTCTCTCGTTTTGTCACCACCGTATAGCTAGTGGGACATTTTCATTATATAACTTGGCTTGTATATTCCAATGATAGGCTTCCTCAAAATTGCCTTAGGTCTCCGTGAGCAAGCAAGTTGGATGCACACCCACTAGTTTTCTTTAAGAGCTTTCACATACTCTTAGCTCTAGTGCATCATTTGTATGGCAATCCCTACTCATTCACAGTGATATCTATTGATGAGCATCTCCACAGCTCATTGATATGCCTAGTTAATGTGACCATCTTCTCCTTGTTTGTCTTGCAACTTCCACCACACTCCATTCCACTCATAGTGCTAAAACTATGGCTCACGCTCATGTATTGCGTGAGAGTTGAAAAAGTTTGAGAAAGTAAAGGTGTGAAAACAATTACTTGGCCAATACCGGGGTTGTGCATGATTTAAATTCGTTGTGCAAGGATGATAGAGCATAGCCTGACTATATGATTTTGTAGGGATAACTTTCTTTTGGCCTTGTTATTTTGAAAGTTCATGATTACCTTGCTAGTTTGCTTGAATTATTATTGTCTCCACGTCAATAGCAAACTATTGTTTTGAATCTAATGGATCTGAACATTCACGCCACATAAGAGGCGTTACAAAGGACATCTATGCTAGGTAGCACGAAAGCATCAAAAATTCATTCTTTATCACTTCCCTACTCAAGGACGAGCAGGAGTTAAGCTTGGGGATGCTTGATACGTCTCAAACGTATCTATAATTTTTGATGGTTTCATGCTGTTATCTTGTAAACTTTGGATGTTTTATACACCTTTCATATCTTTTTTGGGACTAACTTATTAATTCAGTGACAAGTGCCATTTTCTGTTTTTTGTGTTTTTGATTCTTTTCAGATCTGATTTTGGAACGGAGTCCAAACGGAATAAAATCCCCAAAATAAATTTTCCAGAACAGAAGATGATCGGGGGACTTGAGGGCCAAGGCAGGAGAGCCACAGGGGGCCCACAAGCCCTGTAGCCGCGATCAGGGGGCGGCTACCAGTCTTGTGCCCCCCCTGGAGCTGCTCTGTCCTAGCTCTTTTGCCTATATATTCCCTAAAATCCCAGAAAAAATCAAGGCATCCATGAAAATACTTTTGCGCCGCCGCAAGCTTCCGTTTTCGTGAGATCTCATCTGGAGACCCTTCCCGGTGCCCTGCCGGAGGGGACTTTGGAGTTGGAGGGTTTCTACATCAACATCATCGCCTGTCCAATGACTCGTGAGTAGTTCACTTTAGACCTACGGGTCCGTAGTTAGTAGCTAGATGGCTTCTTCGCTCTCATGGATCTTCAATACAAAGTTCTCGATGATCTTCATGGAGATCTATCCGATGTAATCCTCTTTGGCGGTCTGTTTGTCGAGATCCGATGAATTGCGGATTTGTGATCAGATTATCTATGAATTATATTTGAGTCTTTGCTGATTTCTTATATGCATGATTTGATATCCTTGTAAGTCTCTCCGAGTCTTGTGTTTTGTTTGGCCAACTAGATCTATGATTGTTGCAATGGGAGAAGTGCTTGGTTTTGGGTTCATACCGTGTGGTGACCTTTCCCAGTGACAAAAGGGGCAGCAAGACACGCATCGTGTTGTTGCCATCAAGGGTAACAAGATGGTCTTTTATCATAGATATGAGATTGTCCATCTACATCATGTCATCTTGCTTAAGGCGTTACTCTGTTCTCATGAACTTAATACACTAGATGCATGCTGGATAGCGGTCGACGTGTGGAGTAATACTTCCTCCTAAATCTCGCCGAGCTTGAGCTTCTTGGCTGCGGGAGCTCTGGAGAAAAAGGAAGGGTCATGCACATGGCGGCGGACGAGGCGGCTAAGGAAAGGAAGGACGACAAGGAACTTACTCGTCGGCGAGCGCCCAACGACGACAGACACACGGCGACCCCGAGGGCCCTCCGTCGCTGCCCTGAGGGGCGGACGAGGACGCTGGTGGGACCGTGCGCTTTCCCCTGCCGGCATCGCACCCTAAGGACGCCATGGAATACGAGGAGTTAAGAGGGAAAGATGTTTTATCTGTCGGTGGAGCATGGGGGGTAAGGAGAAGGGTCAATATTGCGATGCCTCCCCTTTGCCAAGGGCGGGGCGGATATGTAGGCAAGCCACAACCGTCTAGAGTCATGGGAAAGCGTGCGAGGTGGTTCGGCTAGCATGTTTCTGCCCACGTCGCCTCACGTTTCAACTAAAGAGTCACATCTGCGAAGGCCGTCTGGCATGGGCCGAGGACATCGGTTCCATTCAATGACAGGAAACGATGGCCGACACAGCGTTTGGGCGTCGTGCCATCGTGGATTGGAGCGTTCCGGACGTCTCGAGGAACGGAAGCATCGTCGTATGGTTGTTCGGCACGTGCGAAGCCTGGCCCGTAGGAATTTAGGGCCCGCATCGCTCCGGGCCACTCCCAAGGCTTTTCCCAGAAGCCAACTCGAGCGCGCCATGGGCCCGAGGGCTTCTGTCGGTGTTCTGGGAACAGGGATACCCAGACCTGCCTGCCTGAGGTCCAGGGCTGGCCCAGTTCATCTACCAGGCATGGCGCCACTCAAGACAAGGCCTTCGCGAGGGCCCGAGCCTCGCAAGGAGGAGCAACACCAAGACCAACAGGGGGCCTCCTCAGGACCCCCTCGGAGTGGCGTAGATTCCGATGCAAGGTCCGGTCTCACGAGTCAAGGATGACGCAAGGAAGGACAAGCAAACAACGGGATGGCAGGCGGTGCAATTTCCCCTTTCGTGCAAAGGGAGCAGGGACGTGTGCAGGCTCCCAAGGCATCTTCCAAAGGTTTCTATTCTGGTGCAACAAGGCCACAACCGCCCGTCTGCAGGAGGGACGTCATTGCTGAGCCCGTCCGTGCAGCACCGACAACTACTTTGCAGGCGAAGTCCACCGTTGGACAGGGGGAGCACGTTCTCGTGTCCCCCTTCAAAATTGGCTGTTGTGGGATCCCTTCCTGCCATGGCGATAAGGGATGAGGACCCTAGCCACCACTATATATAGAGGGTAGGTTACTTCGTAGGGGGGATCGATCAATTCATCAGCTCACTTCCACCACTCTTAGACCACCAAACAACCGGGAGCCCGGAATACATCCTAGGGACTCCGGACGCTCCGAGAGCACTGTACCTGTTCATCCATCCACCTCCGCGAGAGGCAATCTACCAAAGCAGGAGTAGGATTTTAGGCTTCGCAGCGGCCCGAACCTGGGTAAACTATTTTGTTCGTTGTCTACCTCACCATCGCGTGGGTTGTTCGTCGTATCCATCAAGTAGTGAGCTAGGGAAGGTGAGGCCGTGAGAGATCTTCGTACACGCCCCTGAGTTGGAATCTTCAGGGTTTTGCGGAGCCCGAAATCCGACATAAATTGCTATGATGATTACTTGCACTTGGGTATTATCAAGCTCTTTTCTGGCGCCGTTGCCGGGGAGCAATGGCATGAGGTTGGTATTCTCGTGTGTGCTTGTTTGCTTTTTCACTAAGTGGATTTTTTTGCCTTATTGCTTTATTTAGTTGTGGGGTGAAACAAACAAAATAGATAAATAATGAGAAATACAAAAATAATTACTTGCCTCTTATGCCTAAGAAGTTTTTCAAAGAGAGAAATAATTGGAAGGTTGTGCATTCGAGAAGTGAGGGTCGACCTTGAACACTTGTGTTCATGATCATAGAAAAAATGTAGAATTTTTCATGGAAGCTTCCTAAAAATAATTATCCACTTTTATATATCCATTGTATTATAAAAATAATGTGCCAAGATTTAGTTTTAGGACGATTAGATAGCTTGTTTGCTTTGTGCGGTGCAAATACAGAAACTTTGACCGTA
Organism: Hordeum vulgare subsp. vulgare; assembly: GCF_904849725.1. Classification (NCBI taxonomy): domain Eukaryota; kingdom Viridiplantae; phylum Streptophyta; class Magnoliopsida; order Poales; family Poaceae; genus Hordeum; species Hordeum vulgare. Next base: position 479,226,207 of record NC_058523.1, on the reverse strand, counting down.
GTGCATGATGAAGCTACTGTAATTATCATGTTTTATGCCTTTTATTTCAATAAAGTTCCAAGTAAAGCCTTTGGGATAGTGTGGATGATAATTGACTTGATTCTGTGCAAAAACATAAACTTTTACTCTCAGTCCAGGAATTTTGTAAATTCACTAGAACGTGATTTTGATCTGAATTTTTTACACATGATTGATATACAAATTTCCTGGATTTACCAATTTTTCAGAATTTTTAGAGACAGGGAAGTATGTTTACACTATAGATCTTCACAGACTGTTCTGTTTTTCACATATTCTGTTTTGCATTCATAGTTTACTTGTTTTAGTGTTCCCATAGCTTATATTCAATGATATAAATTATGGGAATAGTAGAATAAAGTAGGTACAATGTGGGAACAATTATTAATCTTTCCTTGACAGTACTTAAGTGAATGATCATTATTTATTATAATAACCCATCTCACAAAGTTCTGTTAAGTTTTGTGTGATTGAAGTTTTCAAGTTTTGGGTGAGACACCGATATGAGGAGAATAAGGAGTGACAAGAACATAAGATTCAGGATTCTCAAGGCACCGCAAGGTAATATCCAAGGAAGACTCAAGCGCCTAAGTTTTGCGATGCCCCGGAAGGCATCATCTCTTTCGTCTTCAACATTATCGGTATATCTTACTTGGAGCTATACTTTTATTCATCACATAATACGAGTTTTGCTTGGAGCGTCATTTTATTTTGTTGTTCTCTGTTAGGTGTTATTTATAATATATTTTTAAATAAAAAGTTTCAAGAATTGCCTTTAGGATGCTTGCGTTGCATGTTTTGATGTGTGTTGTGTATAAACATAAACTTTTCCTGTAGTGCTTTAGTTTTCATATTTTACTGGAAAGTGCAAAGCTTCTGAAATTTTTACAAAGTGTTTACATATAAATTTTATAGCATTTACTGAATTTTCAGAATATTTTGAGTTACAGAAGTACACTGTTTTGATAAATTGCTACATATTGTTCTGTTTGGACAAATTGCTGTCATAGTTTTGTTATCTACTTATCCTATAGTTTCCATAGCCTATATTGATAGATATGAATTGTGGAAATCATAGTAAACAGTAGATGATGTTTGCAATTATTATTCAACTTGTATTTGCACTACATAAAGAGTTGATTTATTATTATGTGCACTAACCTATCTCACGAGTTCTTTTCAAGTTTTGTGTGGATGAAGTTTTTTAGAATAGGTGAAACTGGGATACGAGAGGATTGAACATGATAAAAAATCTCAAGCTATGGGATGCCCAAGGCACCCCAAGTAAATATTTGAAGAACTCTCAGTCATCTAAGCTTGGGGATGCTATGCGTTCCACCTCTGTTTGTCAACTACCGGTTAGCCTATGTTGAGCCTAAATTTTTATTCATTCACATGATGAGTCCTATTCTTGGAGTGCTATTTTTATTTTGCTTGTTGTTTAAATAAAATACCTAGATCTGAAAATCTTTATTAAGAGAGAGATATAAAGTCCTCACATAGCTACCTAATTGTTTGACTACTCATTGATCTTCACTTATATGTTTTGTAGTAGTTTTGTCATTTACTTTCGTGCTTCACTTATATCCTATGAGTAAATGGTTGAATGAATTGAATATCATAAATCTGAAATTAAATATGCTTCATATACTTATCGCATGGGGAGTAATGACTTCACACATAATAAGTATAGGTGGTAAAATTTATTGAAATTTAGAAAACATCGCATTGGTCACTTGAACAATTCATGAAACAATATTGAAGGAAGAGATATTCCACATATAAATATACTATCTTGGACATCTTCTACGATTGTGAGGTCATTACTTATTTATAAACTCGAGCTAATTAGTTTAAATTGTACATGGAAGACAACTTAATGAGTTATGTTTGGGTATATTTGTATAGAAGTTATATTGTTATGGATCTTCCAACATGTGGTTCTTGCTTCCACCTCATACTAGCCAAAACTTCCGCATCAAGTAGAAGTACTACTTGTGCATCCAAACACCCTTAAACTAGTTTTGACATGAGAGTCCTCTATACCTACCTATGGATTGAGTAAGATCCTTCAAGTAAGTTGTCATCGGTGCAAAAAGCAATAAAAATAGGTCCTAAATATGTATGGTCTTTTATTGTAAGGGAAAATAAGCAGTGTACGAACTTGAGATGGTAAAGAAATAAAAGCGACAAACTGCATAATAAAGGTTGCTATCACAAAGGGCAATACAATGTGACGTTCCATTGTATTAAGGGTTTGCACATCCAAAAACAAAAAACGCATGAAAACCTCTGCTTCCCTCTACGAAGGGCCTATCTTTTACCTTCTAGTACTTACCTTGATGAAAGACTCATGGTGATCTTCACCACTTCCTATATTTTGCCTTTTTCTCTTGGCAAGCATCATGTGTTGGGGAAATATCTAGACATATATGTCCACACAAATATATTTGATCATGAAATATTATTATTGACAATTATCTTTATGATAAATAAGTTGGGAGGTGAAACATTAAGCCCCTATCTTTCTGTGTGTTCGATGGATGCTATTTGTTCTTAAAATATGCTTTGAGTGTTTGCAATCATGAAAGACTATATTATAGTTGAGTATGTGGAATTTTCTAAACCAAAAGCTCTTACATAGACCATTCTTGTAAATAAGATGAATTGCAATTGTTTGGTGACTGCAAGCATAGTTTGTTAGTTTTCAAGAAACTTTATGGTCTATACTTGAACATGTGAATAGCTTTTTACCTCATCATGCGAAGTTTTGTGAGATGAGCTACTATTTATGGTTTATATTGATGCTAGAAAAAATGATTGTAAGTATCATTGATCAACTTGTGCACTTGCTAGCATTCACACTTCATAAATTATTTCTTTTATCATTTACCTTCTCGGGGACAAGCAGGAATTAAGCTTGGGGATGCTGATACACTGCCAACGTATCTATAATTTATGAAGTATTCATGCCATGCTTACAATAATTTTTTATAATTTTGGTACGATTTTATTACAATTAACCTAGACTGACGTTGTTTTCAGCAGAATTACCGTGGTGATGTTTTTGTGCAGAAATAAAAGTTGTCGGAATGAGCTGAAAATTTACAAAGAATATTTTTGAAAAATATAAAAAATACTAGAGCGAAAAGTCACCGGAGAGGAAGGCCGAGGAATCCACAAGGGTGGGTGCACGCCCCCTTGGGTCCGCCCACTGGCTTGTGACCTCCTCGGGAACCTTCCTGACGTGATTCCAACGCTAAGTACTCCTATAAATACCAAAACCTTGGAAAATAAACCTATATCGGAAGTTTCGCCGACGCAAGTCTATGTATCCATGAAAGATCAATGTGGGGTCACCTTCACCGGAGACCATGGAGGAGGAATACGGAGGGGCCATCATCACCATGGAGGCCAAGGACCAAAAGGAGAAAGTCTACCCACTCAGGGGAGGCCATGGAGGAGGAAGCACAAGGGTAGAACCTCTCCCTCTCTCTCTCTCTCTCTCGGTGGCGTCGGGGTGACATCAGGGGAACAATCGTCGCAGTGATTGTCTTCATCAAAATCACCTTTTTCATCACCATCCTCATCTCCTTTCAGCGGTCCACTCTCCCGCACCTCGTTGTAATCCCCTACTTGAACATGGTGCTTTATGCCACATATTATGATCCAATGATGTGTTGCCATCCTATGATGTTTTGAGTAGATTTCTTTTGTCCTTTGGGTTGATTGATGATCTAGATTGGTTTGAGTTGTATGTTTATTTTGGTGCTATCCTATGGTGCCTTCCGTGCCGCGCACACGTGAAGGATTCCCATTGTAGGGTGTTGCAATACGTTCATGATTCGCTTATAGTGGGTTGCTTGAGTGAGAGAAGCATAAACCCGAGTAAGGGGGTTGATGCATATGGGATAAAGGGGACTTGATGCTTTAATTCTATGGTTGGCTTTTACCTTAATGATCTTTAGTAGTTGTCGATGCTTGCTAGAGTTACAGTCATAAGTCCATATAATCAAAGTAGATAAAGTATGTTATCTTATGCCTCTCCCTCATATAAAATTGCAATAATGATTACCGATCTTGTTAACAATTGCCTAGGACAATTCCACACACCGACTCATCATTATCCCACACTCACTGTTTGTAATATATTTTAATATATTCTAACTTTAAGATAACAACACCTATTTTTATATTCTATTTATCGATTTTCATGCAAATATATTCTCTTCATACGCACAACGTAGTTTTATTTCTCGTTTCTATTTCGAAGCAAACGTTCGGCGTACGTAGAGTCGTATCAGTGGCAGACAGGCTTGAGAGAATATTGATCTTACCTTTAGATCCTTGTGAGTTTGACACTCCATACTTATCTCTTCCACCTCTGGAAATTTCTAGAATGATTCCTTGCACTTGGGGATTATCATGTAACCCGGGTGAGGCCAGTGTTCACGCGGGGAAAATGGGTGTGTACTGAGTGTTTACTTCTGTGATATCATACGCGGGATTAGTCCGAGTGACTATTGAAATCAGTGGGTTGTGGGTAAAGAGTACACACTCTACGGAATCAAAACTATTCGAGTAGCCGTGTCCACAGTCAAGGACGACTGGTTGACTAGTCAACTGTCGGTCTCAGTGTCGGTCTTCGGAGGAAGTTAACGAAATCGTGAGACTAATCATGAAATATGGTGGATGATCATACTATTACTTTTACTACGGACTAAACACTATGATTATGATTGTTGGATATCCCTCGGATGGTTCTACCTCCTGGATATTGAATATTTATTATTGTTTCATATAAGCACTTTCTATGGTCTCGCTTAGACGCTCGACTGTGGCAACTGTTATTTCTTTCATATAAGCCCTTTCTCTGGTGTCGCTTAGACATCCGACTGTGGCAACTGTTATTTCTTTCATATAAGCCCTTTCTGTGGTGTCGCTTAGACGCCCGACTGTGGTAACAATTATTTCTTTCATATAATCCCTTTCTGTGGTGTCGCTTAGACGCCCGACTATGGCAAGTGTTATTTCTTTCATATAAGACCTTTCTATGGTGTCGCTTAGACACCCGATTGTGGCAACTGTTATCCCTTGCATGTGAGACCTTTAGGCGGTGTCGCTGCAACGACTGACTGTGGCACGCATGCCACTACTTATTCATTGTTACCCTTCCTTGCTTGGTTATACAACTTTAGTGGAAATAGTTTATTTGCATGAATACATTCGTGAATTAATTGTTATGGTATGATAGAATTATTAAGTGGACTATGCATGCATCTCACCTGCTTTTCCTTATCTGTTTTCTTGATGTTTGCGAGTACATTCAAAGTACTGATTGGCTTGTCCCTCGCAATGAATGGCCAGATTGCGTTCGGAGAGGAGCATGATGTCGTCAACCCCAGAACCTAGGAGCATATGATAGCAGCCTTGTGAGACAGGAATTTATCCAGGTTAGCTATTCCTGCGAAAATGGACTCCCATGGGCACTGGAGATTCCTCGACTGACTTCAGTCGTCAACCTCAGACTGTTGTCCAAACCAGTAGACCTTCATGGCCTTGTAACTCAGATTTTGTATTTTGCTTGGATATTCTGTATCAAGTGAGCGTCTAGTAGCTAAAAGTAGTCCTGGGGCTGGTGAACACAAAGACCTGTTTTCTGGAAATTATTTTCTAAAAAACTGGTTGCCACAGTATAGCGCGCAACGTCTGCATAGTGTAAAACTATTCGAATAGTTGTGTCCACGGTCAAGGATGGTTCGGTAATCCTGCTTAAACTACATCTAGTTGTTTCTGCATAAACCAGTGTGTGTGTGTGAGAGAGTATGTGAAAAAGATGATGATATAATAAATATGGTACTCGAGCCAAGTCAGATGACTTGGTGTGGGAAATGAACGTGGGCATTTCATACCCTCTTTACGATGATATCTGTAGTAGGTACATATGGATACCTGTGACATATTGATGCATGCTTTTGCAAGTTTGATCATGTCACTGCACTCAAAATCAGCTTTCTGCAAACTTACCCACTTAGTGATATATCATGTATTATTATTATCTTGTTCCACAACATGGGTTGCTTGCAAGTACATTCAAAGTACTCATTGGCTTGCCACTGGTTATTTAATTGTCTAGGCATGGAAGAGCAGGAATATGGTGAAGAATTAGTGGGAGATGAACATGCGAATGAAGACGCTTCCGAGTCGGAATGCCTGTAGGTTCAAGGCAGATGGCTCGGGTTCATGCTTTTGATCAAGATTTTCGCTTCTAGTTATGTTTGGTGTGTAGGCCTTACATGCCCTATCTATGTAAGACTTGACCTTGATGGTCTCTATTTGTATCAGACGGTATGTACAGATGTAAGACTCTTGTTATTCAGCTTGTGTGTGTTGAGTGAGCATTGATCTCTGGGATCACTGTACACTTGCAGTCCGTGATCACGGCTTATGAGTCGGGGTCCCCACACTCTTCCATGTCACATACGTCTTGGTGGTGCGCATAAATGATGTGAATGAATTACAATGCACATAACACCAATAAATGAGTGAATGTTCATCACATAGATATCTCATGGATAGGAAATAGTAGCATCAACATAAAGCGTATGATCAATCCCAACAAAGTTCAAGACATCAAAAAGATAAATCAATTTTTTTAGGAACTAAAAAGAGCAACAAAAAACAACACTCTTTCTATCGAAGCCCTAATGATCTATACACTTATCCCCCTTTAGCAACAAGTTACCAAAAAATTCAAAGATATAGAGTCCTGGTATTTCTGTGGCAGATGCCCCGGGGTCGCTTAGATCGTGGTTTGGAACCCATGGACACCGGCAACGTGTGGGAATGGGTGTAGGCACAACACACATGACGCTGATCTACCCAGGTTCAGGGCCGTCAAATGAGGTAAAAGCCCTAGTCCTGCTTGTGTGACTATATGAGATCACAGTACAAATGGTGGTCCTTGAGTGGTTCGTGAGGAGGGACATGGAGCTCTAGCTGCCAACCTCACTACCTCGGTGATGTGTGGTTCTTTATCTAGGTGTGTCGTGTGTGAATCTCCGAATGAGCCTCCTCGTCCCTAGGGCTGAGGTGAGGCTTTACAGTGTAGCCTAAAGTGTACATTTGTGGGGATAAGACTCAAGGTGGGGCCTGGCTTCCAGCCTCTCCGGCTCGCTACGGGGCCACAATTGTTTTAGCTGTAAATTGTCCTGGAGTAGTCGGCGGGCCGGCTAGAGCCACAACCGATAGGGTGGCGTTAGTCCCCGGGACAGGCAGCGCAGCCCTCGGGACTAGCGGCGCAGCCCCCGGGTCTACCAAGATTAAGATGGACTCTGATTCTGGAGAAGCCGTGACGGAGGGCTTGCACAGGTGCTCCAAGGATATGCCGGCTAGGATGGGCTGTCGGGTGGAGCCGATCTTCGCTGGTGTGTCGGCGGCCTTGTTGTCGTCTCGAAGGATGTGGTGGAACTCGCAGCCATCGAAACCACCAGTCAGCTGGTTGACGTGGAAACGCTAGTTGGCCATGTTTCTATCTCTGGCGCCCCATGGGCTAGGGACTTGCTACACCACCACGTCGGAGTCGTTGAAGCAGAGGGTGCGTCGGAAGACGATTTCCCTAGCCAGCCGAAGGCCGTGGGTGAGCGCTTCGTACTCCACCATGTTGTTCGACGCGGTGAAGTGGATCTGCACGACATAATGCAGTCGGTCCCCCTTGGAGGAGGAGAGAACGATGTCAGCTCCGAGGCCGGTGAGTATCTTCGAGCCGTCGAAGTGCATGCGCCAATGGGTGGAGTCGGGAGGCGACGGTAGGTACTCCATTTATGCCCAGTCGACGAGGAAGTCCACCAAGGCTTGAGACTCGACAGCGGTGCAGGACTCGTAGGCAATGTCATGGTCGGCTATCTGGAGGGCCCACTTAGCGATTCAGCCAACCACTTGCCGGTTTCCTATGATCTCCAAGAGGGGAGTGGTGCTTACCACTGTGATCGGGTGTTCCCTAGAAGTAGGGCTTCAGATTCAGGGCCACTAGGAACATGTCGTAGCACATCTTCTCGTAGTGCGGGTAATTTTTCTTGGAGGCGGACAACACCTCGCTCAGATAGTGAACTGGTCATTGGACCGGCTGGGCTCGGCCCGACTCCGAGCGCTCGACAGCCATGACAATGCTGACGACGCGGCTGGTTGCCGTGATGCAGAGCAACATCAGTTCTTTGTCTGTTGGTGCGGCCAGCACGGGCGCAGTGGTCAGTGGGCGCTTGAGGTTGCGTAGGGCCTTGTCGGGCTCGTCGCTGCAGACGAAACCGTTTGCCTTTTGAGTAGGCTATAGAGTGGGAGGGCCTTTTCTCCCAGCCAACTGATGAATCGCGGCTGAGCGAAGCGAGGCAGCCGGTGATCTACTGGGCGCCGGCCGAGTTGGTCGGCGTGGCCATCCGCTCGATGGCCCGAATCTTCTCCGGATTGGCCTTGATCCCTTGCTCAGAAATGAGGAAACAGAGGAGCTGGCCGGCTGGGACGCCAAACACGCACTTTTCCTGGTTCAGTCGCGTGTCGAACTCGCGCAGGCTCGCGAATCTCTCTTTGAGATTGTCCAAGAGGGTGCGGCTTTCTTTGGTTTTGACCACAGCATCATCCATGTAGACCTGTAAGACGCGGCCAAGCTGCCTATAGAGGCATCACTCCAGGCAGCGCTGGAACATGGCGCCGACGTTTTTCAGCCCGAACACCATTGTGAGATAGCAAAACTCCCCGAAGGGTGTTATGAAAGTTGTCTTGATATGGTCTGCCAGATTGAGCTCGATCTGGTGATAGCCTGAATAGGTGTCCAAGAAGGACAATAGCTCACACCCGCCATCGAGTCGATCACTTGATCGATACGAGGCAGAGCGAATGGATCCTTGGGCATGCCTTGTTCAGGCTCATGTACTCGATACATATTGTCATGGTATTTCCGGGACAGATGCCAGGGGGTGACTTAACTCATGGATTGGGGCCGATAGGCACCGGCGGCGTCATGGCACAAATTCAGGCATAACACACCTGACGCCGGTGTACCCAGGTTCAGGGCCATCCGATGACCTAATACCCCTAGTCCTGCCTGCGTGACTATATGAGATCACAATACAATGGTGCTCCTGGAGCTGTATCGGAGGAAGGAGATGGGGCACTGGCCGGCTATCTCGCTACCTCAGCTGTGTGCTATGTGGGGGTGAAATGGTCTATGGTGAGTACTAAACCGAAGGATGCCATCCCCTCTCTTGGAGGGTTGTGGGGTGGCTTTATAGTATAGGCACCTTGGTACAGTGTAGAGATAAGAACACTGGTGGGACCCGGCTGCCAGCCTCCCGGCTAGCCTAGGGGCCCGCTGGCTATCGGGTCTTTTCGTGGGGCCCGCCGGCCTACGCAGCAGCAGCTAACGCGCTGAGCCGTCCGGGCGTCTGCATGGGTTTTAATCATGGCTACAGGGTCGCGTCGTCTAGCCGGCATCGGTGTCGTCTAGGTGCCCTCTAGCTTCGCTGACCGAGCCACCATCCCTCTATGACCCTAGATGGTGTCAGCATGCACTTCTAACATGATGGAGCTCAGCTTCTGTCTTGTCTTCGTACGGAGGTACGACCCGAGGGGACGGGACGGGCTGTCAGGCTGGTGACTAGCCAGCCGGCTGACCGAGCCATAACAGGCGAATGAGGTATGCTGAAGGGAGGGGCCGACTACCACCAGCCGGCCTGGATATGGCCCAACGGGGCCGGCTATCGCCTAGTCGGCCACACTGTTGCGGTCTAGAGGGGCCGGCTATCGCGAGCCGGCCTGGGGGCTAGGCGCCCCCCTAATTTCTTGGAGAGGGGTAATCTACGCCTTTGGTATACCCCTGGATAATATCCGGGTCACACATGTGCCAAGTCTTGTTCTTATTAAGCACCAGGACTAGGTTCGCCAACCAGTCCGGATGGAATACTTCCATGATGAAGCCGACTGCCAGCAGCTGGGTGATCTCTTCGCTAATGGTCTTCCGCTTCTCCTCGGAGAATCGGCACAACAGTTTCTTGACCGGTTTTTCGTCCGGTCGGACATGCAGGAAGTGCTCGGGGAACTTCCTCGAGACTCCCGGCATGTCCTTTGGGGTCTACGCAAAGATATCCCGATTCTCAAGGAGGAAGTCGACGAGCTCGCCTTCCTATTTGCCACTGAGGCTGACCCCCACCACGTCGTACTTGTCGGTGGGGTATGCCGGGTCCAAGGGGACCCTCTTGGTGTCCTTGCCGGTGGCCCATTGGAATTGGGCCTCCGTAGCCGGCTGCTTGAGCTTGGGCTTGGGCATGGCCACCGGCTCGCGGGCGAGAGCCATGAGTAGGTCGATTTTTCGCCACTCCTCGGCGATGATGACGGACTCGGCTAGCTTGGAGCCGGCCAAAGCGCACTCGGACGATTTCTTGTAGTTGCCGGTGATGGTGATGATTCCGTGCGAACATGGCAACTTCATCTTCTGGTAGGCATAGTGCGGGACTGCCATGAATTTGGACAGGCCGGGTCTGACAAAGATGGGCTGGTAGGAGCTGGAGTGGTTGACGACCTCAAACTAGATCCGCTCGCGGCGGAAGTTCTTCGGTGAGCCGTACAACATGTCCAGCCGGATCTTGCCGATAGGAGAGAAAGAGTGGCGGGGGACGATGCCATGGAACACCATCTGAGTCGGCTAGAGCTCGAACTCCAGAATGTCGAGTTTCTTCATGGTGTCGTGGTAGAGGATGTTGATGTTGGTACTGTCGTCGACGAGCACTTGCATGAAGCGACATGTGCATCGTCGGGAGACAAAGGCGGGGTCGGGGACTAGTACATAGCCGCCTGGTCTCCGCATCACAGCCAGGTGATCCTCGTGGGCCCAAGTGATGTCCTTGTTAGACTAGTGCATGTACTGGGGGACCGGCGGGACGATGGAATTAACCTCTAGTACACGCTTGTGTTGGCTATGCTTGTCGTCATCCGCGATGGTGACGATGACATTGGTCGTGTCCTGCTGGGCGTAGTCATCGTGGGCACCGTCGGCCCCCGGAACTGGAGGCGGCAACGACGGTGGCTGGGGTGTGGGCGGCAGAGCGTCGCCACGTGCGATCTTGGTGAACCAGCTGCACTTGCAGGCTGTGTGCGTTGCTGGCTTGGCCCTGCTATGGAATTTGCAGGCCCCATCGAGCATGGCCTTGAAGGTGTACTTAGCTTGCCAGGCTGTTTGTCGTCATTGGTGCGCTGGCGTCGGCTAGAGCCTTGGCCCTCGATCATCTGGATGTCCTCAATGACCGAGACCTACCAAGCGCGTGGCTGGCATCCGGCTAGTTCACCTTGCGCTTCCCCTGATCCGGCTGGGATCATCCGGCTGCCGGGGTGATAACCGGCATGACCACGGTTGGCTTGCTGGCCGTGTCAACGAGCACCAAGAGCTTCATGGAAGACTCGGCCACGGCGCACTCATGGATGATGTCCATCAGTTGCGCCAGGGTTGACGGTTCCCAGCGCATGAGCTTGTCCTTGAGGAGGGTGCCATCTCGGGAGCCGTAGATGAAGTACTTAATCGCTTGTACTTCATGGACGCCCTCGCATGAATTGCGAAACTCGATCCATCACGTGAGGTAGTCGTGGAGTAGCTTGCTTAGGCCCTGTATGCACATGGCGAGTTGTTGGGGCCGGCCGAGGCACTTGTACGTGTCGGTGAAGTTGCGCACAAATACCACCTAGAAGTCCAACCAGACGTTGACGCTGCCAGCCGATAGGCTATTAAGCCTGGTCTGGGCCGAGCCTAGTAGCATGAGGGGCATGTAACGCACTGTTACGCGCTTGTTGCCATCGACGATGCTGACGGCAGTAGTATAGTCGATCGACCAATCCTGAGGCTTGGTTGAGCCGTTGGACTTGAGTGTGTCGCGCGCCAGATGAAGCCCTTGGGGAAAGGCTCTTTTAGGATGTGCAACCCGAAGCATAGCGGGCCGACAATGCTCTCTTCCTCTTTGGCTTGGGATTTCGTGAGGCGCTCCAGGCGAAAACAGGCGTCCTGGTCGTCAAGCTGACGAGTGTCGACACGTTCAAACACTAGTGGGCGAGGTGGCGGCAGTGCGACCATCCGTTCACGCTCCTCACGTCGGCTTCTTCGTGCTCGATGGCGGTCGCCCTAGCCAACCGGCTCCCTTCCGCGGCTGTTGATAACCGATGGGTTGTTGTCTCATCGGGCGTGGCTGCTCGCTTATCGGTTGTCGTCGCGATGGTGGGCATCGGTAGGCGAAGATGGCTGGTTCGTCTCCCACTGGCCAGTCGCGAGCCGACAAGGGTTTTTGTAGGTCCTTGAACGGGAGCAAGCCAGGTCATGGTACGACTGGGCCGGCTGGCCCTACTACACATTGGCAGCCTCCATGAGGATGCGGTTGAACTCTTGCTATGCGTCGCGGGCCGACCCTCGAGCCCTTCCAACTCGCTGAGGGTGACCTGTGCAGCTTGCATGTTCTTGACGGGGGTGTTATAGATGGGACGACCGTCGGCCAGCTCCTCGCCAACAACGCCGCCACGACGTCGGACATCCGCCAGCTGGTTGGGGCCAGGGGAAGTCGGTGTTAGGCTGTAGGCCAAGTTGAACTCACACCTAGTGGCCTCAAACTAATGCTGGGTTGCCTCCAGCGCCTCCGCCTCGTGGAGCAACTGTTGCCGGTGGCTGTCGAGCTCCTGGGTGGAGACCATCGGGTCGGCCACTGCCGGGATGGGCGTGCGCAGTGTGTCCACACGTGAAGTAGGGTCCGATATCCAGACACATCACCTAGTGAGATGGCAGTGAGCACCTCCACACGGTCGTAGAGGTCGTCGATGTTGCTAGACAGGTCGCTGTCACCGGATGGCAGCAACTCGTCGCAGCTGAGCACCTCGATACGGTACTCGTCAGTGACGACCGCGACATAGATGCGATGTGATCCGAACGAGAGATGGAACCGTCGACGGGGAAGTCCGCGTCCTCGAGGCGGCGGGCGTTGTTGTTGATGCAGTCAACCGCGCCGTAGCGGACGACCAAGCCATGCACCACGCGCTTGCCAGAAGGGGTGAAGGGTTCCACCCGAAATGTTACTCCAGTCGACGTCACTACCAGCCCCAAGGCGGATGCCTACAGTCGTGGTATTTCCATGGCAGATGTCAGGGGGTGGCTTAGATCATTATTTGGGGCCAACGGGTGTTGGTGGCATCTGGGAATGGGTGTAGGAGCAACACAAATGTTGCTGATGTACCAAGGTTGAGGGCCCACCGATGAGGTAAAACCCCCAGTCCTGCATGTGTGACTATACGAGATCATAGTACAAATGGTGCTCCCTGAGCTATTCGTGAGGAGGGAGACGAACTTCTAGCTAACGACTGATACCTCTCCAACGTATCTATAATTTTTCATGGTTTCATGCTACTATCTTGTCAAACATTGGATGTTTTGTATGCCTTTCATATATTTTTTGGGACTAACTTATTAACTCAGTGCCAAGTGCCAGTTCTTGTTTTTTCCATGTTTTTGACCCCTTTCAGAGGAGGATTTTAAATGAAGTCCAAACGGCACGAAACTGCCAAAAAGATTTTTTCCGAAACAGAAGAAGACCGGGAAGCCTGAGAATCAGGGCAGGGGGCCAGCAGGGACCCCACAAGCCCCCTAGCCGCGGCCAGGGGGGCCGTGCCTCCCAGGCTTGTGGGCTCCCTGGGCCACCTCTTCCCTATGTCTTCCGCCTATATATTCCCTAAAATCCCCGAAAAAATCAGGAGATCATCGAAGTACTTTTCCGCCGCCGCAAGCTTCTGTCTCCGCAAGATCCCATCTGGGGCACGTTATGGTGCCCTGTCGGAGGGGGGATTCGGATATAGAGGGCTTCTTCATCAACACCATGACCTCTCCGATGATGCGTGAGTAGTTCACCATAGACCTCCGGGTCCATAGCTAGTAACTAGATGGCTTCTTTTCTCTCTTGGATCTTCAATACAAAGTTCTCCATGATCTTCATGGAGATCTATCCGATGTAATCTTATTTTGCGGTGTGTTTGTCGAGATCCGATGAATTGTGGATTTATGATTAGATTATCTATGGATCTTATTTGAGTTTATTCTGATCTTTCTTATGCATGATTTCATATCCTTGTAATTTTCTTCGAATTGTGGGTTTTGTTTGGCCAACTAGATCTATGATTCTTGCAATGGGAGAAGTTCTTGGTTTTGGGTTCATACCGTGCGGTGACATCACCCAGTGACAGAAGGGGTAGCGAGGCACACATTGTGTTGTTGCCATCAAGGGTAAAAAGATGGGGTTTTCATCATTGGTTTGAGTTTATCCCTCTACATCATGTCATCTTGCTTAAGGCGTTACTCTGTTCGTCATGAAGCCAATACACTAGATGCATGCTGGATAGCGGTCGATGTGTGGAGTAATAGTAGTAGATGTAGAAAGTATTGGTCTACTTGTCTCGGACGTGATGCCTATATGTATGATCATTGCCTTAGATATCGTCATGACTTTGCGCGGTTCTATCAATTGCTCGACAGTAATTTGTTCAACCACCGTAATATTTGCTATTTTGAGAGAAGCCTCTAGTGAACACTATGGCCCCCGGGTCTACTTCACATCATATTTTCAGCCTTACACTTTTTCTTTGTTGCACTTTCCGCCTTGAGATCTTACTTTGCAATCAAACTTGAAGGGATTGACAACCCCTTTATAGCATCGGGTGCAAGCTCTTTTGTGATTGTGCAGGTACTCTGGACTTGACGAGATTCTCCTACTGGATTGATACCTTGGTTCTCAAACTAAGGGAAATACTTACTGCTCCTGTGCTACATCGCCCTTTCCTCTTCAAGGGAAAAACCAACGCAAGCTCAAGAGACGACAGAAGATCTCTGTCGCTGTAGCAGAAGAATTTCTTGCGCCGTTGCCGGGGAGGATCAAGTCAAGAACTCATCCAAGTAAGTGTCGCAAACTCATCTCTTGCATTTACTTTTTTGCTTCTCGTTTTCCTCTCCCCCACTTGAGAAAAACAACAATTTACAAATGAATCTTTGCCTTTTTCATTTTCCTTTTCGCTTGCCCTTTTCTCTCGCTTACTTTCATGTTCGCTTGTCTGCTTGCTAAGACCTGTATGGCCCAACCAAGGGATTTTGATGCTCACTATGCAGGGTTGGAAGAAATTGAAACTAGTGTTAAAGGCTTCATGTCTACACAGTTTGATTATAATACTTACTTCCGTAGGGAACTGAAGGAGCAAAATTCTTTTTTGGCCTTTATGATTAAAGAAGTTGATGATATGGCCGAAGAATTCCTTGCGCTAAATTCTCAATTTGCTCATCTTGCAAAGTTAGTAGGCCAGATTTCTGATAAGCAGGCTACCTTAGTCAATAAAATGGCTGCTAAACGTGAAACTCGTGATGAGAATCACGAAGATCTTAAAGTGCTTGGTGTGACTCCCATTTAATGTTTGTTTTCTTGTGTGAAACCTAATGATGATGGGGCTGGATATGAATCCACTTTGGTTGAAAAATGCCCCAATGATTCGGTGTCCACCTATCTTGATGCTAAAAGCATTGAAAGTGGAGTAGAGGATATTAAAACTTTGAGTAGTAATGAAATTATTACTTTGGATTTCAAGGAATTCAATTATGATAATTGCTCCTTGATTGAATGCATTTCCTTGATGCAATCCATGCTAAACTCTCCACTTGCTTATAGCCAAAACAAAGCCTTTACCGATCATATCGTCGAAGCTATGATAAAATCTCTTGAAGAGAAACTTGAATTGGAAGTCCCTATACCTAGAAAGCTTCATGATGAGTGGGAACCTACTATCAAAATGAAAATCAAAAACTACGAATGCAATGCTTTGTGTGATTTGGGTGCTAGTGTTTTCGCGATTCAAAAGTCTTTATGTGATGTTCTAGGTTTTAATGAGATTGAAGAGTGTTCACTTAATTTGTATCTTGCGGATTCCACTGTCAAGAAACCCATGGGAAGGATCAATGATGTTCTTATTATTGCAAATAGGAACTATGTACCCGTGGATTTCATTGTGCTTGACATTGGTTGCAGTCCTACATGTCCTATTCTTCTTGGTAGACCTTTCCTAAGGACTATCGGTGCTATCATCGATATGAAGGAAGGGAATATTAGATTTAAATTTCCTTTAAAGAAGGGCATGCAGCACTTTCCTAGAAAGAAAATAAGATTGCCTTATGAATCCATGATGAGGGCTACTTATGGTTTGAGCACCAAAGATGACGATACGTGATTCTATCGCCTTATGCCTAGCTAAGGGCGTTAAACAATAGCGCTTGGTGGGAGGCAACCCAATGAATTTATTTATTTCTATTTTTGTTTTTTGCGTCCATACCATCATAATTCTGTAGTGATTGTGTCTTTTGTGTTTCTTTTTGTGTTTGAGCCATGAAAAACCTTTATGACTAGTCTTGGTAAGGGTTGTTTGATCCTGCTAGAAAAAGATAGAGACTTTTCGCTCACGAGATTATTTTTCATTTTTATTCAGAAAGAGCTTTTGAGTTGATCCTTTTTGCTTCTGGCTGATATGCCTTTTCCCCAGGCCATCGTAATGTTTCAGAATTTTTGAGGTACCAGAAGTATACGAAGTATATACAAATTGCTACTGACTAGTCTGTTTTTGACAGATTCTGTTTTTGTTGAGTTGGTTGCTTGTTTTGATGAAACTATGGATAGTATTGGGGGGGGTACTAGCCATGGAAAAGTGATAATACAGTAATCTAACACCAATATAAATACAAATCAAGATTGCTACAGTACATAAAGAAGTGGTAGTTTGTTTTCTTGTGCTAATGTTATCACGAGTTTCTGTTTAAGTTTTGTGTTGTGAAGTTTTCATGTTTTGGGTGATGTTCTCATGCACAAAGAGATAAGGAGTGGAAAGAGATCAAGCTTGGGGATGCCCAAGGCATACCAAACCAAATTCAAGGACACCAAAAAGCCTAAGCTTGGGGATGCCCTCGGAAGGCATCCCGTCTTTCGTCTTCAATCCATCGGTAACGTTACTTGGAGCTATATTTTTATTCACCACATGATATGTGTTTTGCTTGGAGCGTCTTGTATCGTAGGATTCTTTCCTTTTTGTTGTGTCACAATCATCCTTGCTGCACAACTTTAGAGAGAGACATGCACTCATCGTGATTTTGCTAGAATGCTCATCGTGCTTCACTTATATCTTTTGAGCTGGATAATTTTGCTTTATGTGCTTCACTTAGATCTTCTAGAGCACGGCGGTGCGTGACTTGGTAGTTGGCTTATGCTATGAAAATAGTCCCAAAGATGATAGGTACCCAAAGAGGATACAAAAACCTCCATCTTCATGTGCATGGAGTAGAAAGAGAAGTCTTGATTCCTCTCAATTAGTTTTGAGACGTGGATTTGGTAATATTAAGACTTATGTTAGTAGGGTGTTGTGAATCTAGAAATACTTGTGTTGAAGTTAGTGATTCCCGTAGCATGCACGTATGGTGAACCGCTATGTTAGGAAGTCAGAGCATATTTGATATATTGATTGTCATCCTTTGTGTTGAGGTCGGGATCGCGTGATTGTTAAACACCTACTCGTACTACAACAAAAGACCTTCCAACGGCGCCAGAAACACGTGGTGACGGGAGACTGTTCTTGTCTTGATTCTCCTCAGCAATGGCACCAGGAATCCTTCTGCTACGGCTACGCCTTTAGGGACTTCCTAGGCAAATATGCAAAAGATTTCCCCGTTGCCTTGGAGCTTTACGTTGGTGTTCCCTCGAAGCGGAAAGGGTGATGTAGCGCAGCGGTGGTAAGTTTTTCCCTCAGTTTTGAGAACCAATGTATCGATCCAGTGAAGGAGTATCACAAGTGCCTGCACAAACACAACGAACCTGCTCCCAACCGCTATGAAGGGGTTGTCAATCCCTTATAGATTGTTCGCAAAGTGAGAACTGAAAGCAACAAAGTAACAAAGCAAAGTAAAAGCGGAAGTGTAAACGATAGATGTGAATAGACCCGGGGGCCGTAGTGTTTACTAGTGGCTTCTCTCATGGAAGCAAGTAGATGGTGGGTGAACAAATTACTGTCGAGCAATTGATAGAACTGCACAAAGTCGTGACTAAATCTATGGCAATGATTATATCTATAGGCATCATGTACAAAACAAGTAGACCAATTTTGTGCATCTACTACTATTACTCCACACGCCGACCGCTATCTAGCATGCATCTAGTGTATTAAGTTCAAAAGAATAGAGTAACGCCTTAAGCAAGATGACATGATGTAGATGGACAATCTCATATCAACGACAGAGCCCACCTTGTTACCCTTCATGGCAACTACTCAATGTGTTCCTTGCTGCCCCTACTGTCACTGGGAAAGGTCACCACATGGTAAGAACCCAAAACCAAGCACTTCTCCCATTGCAAGAATCATAGATCTAGTTGGCCAAACAAAACCGAAGACTCGGAGAAAATTCCAAGGATATCAAATCATGCATATAAGAAATCAGCAAAGACTCAAATATATATCATAGATAATCTTTTCACAAATCCACAATTCATCGGATCTCGACAAACATACCGCCAAAGAAGATTACATCGGATAGATCTCCATGAAGATCATGGAGAACTTTGTATTGAAGATCCAAGAGAGCGAAGAAGCCATCTAGCTACTAACTACGGACCCGTAGGTCTAAAGTGAATTGCTCACGAGTCATTGGAGGGGCGATGATGATGATGAAGAAGCCCTCCAACTCCAAAGTCCCCTCCCACAGGGCGCCGGGAAGGGTCTCCAGATGAGATCTCACGGAAACGGAATCTTGCGGCGGCGGAAAAGTATTTTCGTGGATCCCCTAATTTTTTGTTGTATCTTAGGGAATATATAGGCCAAGGATCTAGGTGAGGGGGGCGAGAGGGAGGCCACTAGCTTGCCCACCGCCGCCTCCCCCTGGTGGCGGAGTGGGGGCTTGTGGGCTCCGTGTAGCCCTCCTGGCTTGGCCCACATGCCCCCTGATCTTCTTCCATTTGGAAAAAAATCATTTCGGGGATTTTATTCCGTTTGGATTCCGTTCCAAAATCAGATCTGAAAAGACCCGAAAACACAACAAAAACAGTAACTGGCACTTGGCACTTAACTAATAAGTTAGTCCCAAAAGAGATATAAAAGGTACATAAAACATCCAAAGATGACAAGATAAAAACATGAAACCATCAAAAATTATAGATACATTTGAGACGTATCAAGCATCCCCAAGCTTATGAATTTTTGATGCTTTCATGCTACCTAGCATAGATGTCCTTTGTAACTCCTCTTATGTGACGTGAATGTTCAGATCCATTAGATTCAAAACAATAGTTTGCTATTGACATGGTAACAATAATAATTCAAGCAAACTAGCAAGGTAATCATGAACTTTTGAAATAACAAGGCCAAAAGAAAGTTATCCCTACAAAAGCATATAGTGTGGCTATGCTCTATGGTCATTGCACAACGAATTTAAATCATGCACAACCCCGGTATTGGCCAAGTAATTGTTTCACACCTTTACTTTCTCAAACCTTTGCAACTCTCACGCAATACATGAGGGTGAGCCATGGTTTTAGCACTATAAGTGGTGTGGAGTGTGGTGGAGGTTGCAAGAAAAAAGAAGATAGCCACATTAACTAGGCATATCAATGTGCTGTGGAGATGCTCATCAATAGATATCAATGTGAATGAGTAGGGATTGCCATACAAATGATGCACTAGAGCTAAGAGTAAGTGAAAGCTCTTAAAGAAAACTAGAGGGTGTGCATGCAACTTCCTTGCTCACGAAGACCTAAGGCAATTTTGAGGAAGCCTATCATTGGAATATACAAGCCAAGTTATATAATGAAAATTTCCCACTAGCTATATGGTGGTGACAAAACGAGAGACTCTCAATCATGAAGATCATGGTGCTCAAAATGCACAAGTGTGGAAAAAATGCTCCAATAATGATGATCATCACACTTTAAACTCAAAACTTAGAGCAACTATGACTCTATATGGAATGCCTTCGGTAGTGTACCGTGGCAATGATCTAGCATGGCATAGACATCAATGGAAACATCATGCTAGCTATCTTACGATCGTGCAAAGGCAATGTAGACGTGGTGGCACAAATCATGGTGGTAGTTGCATGGCAATATATCTCATAATGACTTTGAAAAAAAGCCATAGTAGGTAGGTATGGTGACTGTTTTGAGGGAGGCTAATGGTGGGTTTTGTGCACCGGCGAAAGTTGAATGGCACTAAGAAGATAGTGATGGTGGAAGGTGAAAGTGCATCGAAACCATGGACTCAACATTAGTCATGAAGAACTCATATACTTTTTGCAAAAAAATTATTAGTAATCGAAACAAAGCATTCAACGCATACTCCTAGGGGAAGTGTTGGTAGGTATAAACCATCGCGCGATCCCGACCGCCACGCAAAGGATGACAATCAATATACTAATCATGCTCAGATTTCATCACATAACGGTTCACCATACGTGCATGCTACGGGAATCACTAACTTCAACACAAGTATTTCTAGATTCACAACACCTTACTAGCATGATTTCAATATTACCATAACCACAACTCAAAACTAATTGAGATGAATCAAACTTCTCTAACTATTCAATGTAGTTGAAGGAGGAAGTTTTCGTATCCCTTTGGATAACTACCCCTTTTGAGACTACTTTGAAAGCATAGATCAACTACCAAGCCACGCACCGCGGCGCTCTAAAAGATATAAATGATGCACATAGAGCAAAAGTATCTAGCTCAAAAGATATAAGTGAAGCACATGTGAGCTGAATTGTCTATCAAAAGATATAAGTGAAGCTCGACAAAAACACGGTGTGTGCATGTCTCTATCTCTAGGTGTGCAGCAAGGATGATTGTGACACAACAATAATAAAATACTCCTACGATAAAAGACGCTCCAAGGAAAAACACATAACATGTGGTGAATAAAAATATAGCCCCAAGTAACGTTAACGATGGATTGAAGACGAGAGAGGGGATGCTTTTCCGGGGCATCCCCAAGCTTAGGATTTTACGACATCCTTGAATCTCTTGGGGTGCATTGGGCATCCCCAAGCTTGAGCCCTTGCCACTCTTTATCTTTTTGTCCATAAGAACTTCACCCAAAACTTGAAAACTTCACAACACGAAACATAAACAGAAACTCGTGATAACATTAGTACAAGAAAGCAAACCACCACTTCCTTAGGTACTGTATCAAACTTAAATTCCACTTGTGATGATGTTGGGTTACTGTACTTTCAATGTTCCATGGCTAATACCCCCCGATACTATCCATAGTTTCATCAAAATAAGCAACCAACACAACAAAAACAGAATCTGTTAACAGCAGACCAGTCTGTAGCAATCTGTATGTTTTGTATACCTATGTACTTCAAACATTATAAAAAATTACGACAGTCTGAATAATTTGCGTCGCAATCAGCAGAAAAAAGAATCAACTCAAAAGCTCTTCCAGAAAAAAACGAAAATTCTTTTCGTGAACAGAAAGTTTCTGTCTTTCCCAGCATGACCAAACGATCATCCTCAAGACTAATCGTAACGGTTTTGCTTGGCACAAACGAAAAAATAAAGACAAAAAACACAATCATAACAGCATTATGAAAGTGTGGAAAACACAAAATAGAAAGAAAAAGGATAGATTCGTTGGGTTGCCTCCCAACAAGTGCTTTTGTTTAACGCCCTTAGCTAGGCGAAAGTGATGGAATCACGTATAGTCATCTTTGGTGCTCAAACCATAGGTAGCCCTCATCGTAGATTCATAAGGCAATCTTATTTTCTTTCTAGGAAAGTGCTCCATGCCCTTCTTTAAGGGAAATTGATATCTAATATTCCCTTCCTTCATATCGATGATATCACCAATAGTCCTTAGGAAAGGTCTACCAAGAATAATGGGACATGAAGGATTGCAATCTATGTCAAGTACAATGAAATACATGGGTACATAGTTCTTATTTGCAATAATGAGAACATCATGATCCTCCCCATGGGCTTCTTGACGGTAGAATCCGCAAGATGTAAATTAAGAGAACACTCTTCAATCTCATGAAAACCAAGAATATCACATAAAGACTTTGGAATCGCGGAAACACTAGCACCCAAATCACACAAAGCATTGCACTCATAGTTTTTTTTATCTTGATTTTGATAGTAGGTTCCCACTCATCATGAAGTTTTCTAGGTATCGAGATTTCTAGTTCGAGCTTCTCTTCAAGAGATTTCATCATAGCATCCACGATGTGCATTGTAAAGGCTTTGCTTTGGCTATAAGCATGTGGAGAGTTTGCAATGGATTGCATCAAAGAAATGCATTCAAACAAGGAGCAATTATCATAATTGAATTCCTTGAAATCCAAAGTGGGAGTTTCATTACTACCCAAAATTTTGACTTCTTCTACTCCACTCTCCACACCATTATCATCAAGATAGGTGGACTCCGAATCATCGGGGCGTTTTTCAACCAAAGTGGATTCATATACAGCCCCTCCATAAGTAGGTTTGACACGCAAAAACAAAGATTCAAGAGGAGACACACCAAGCACTTTAAGATCTTCGTGATTTGCATCACTAGAACGCACCCTTTTAAACCATTCATGTCTAGCGCGAATTTGGGCGGTTCTTTCTTTGCTCTCATTCATGGAGATACGCATAGCTTTCAAACTTTCATCCAAGTTGATCTTGGGAGAAGCGCATCTAACTTTCAAAGCATCAATATCACAAGACATCCTATCAACGCTCTTAGCCAAATCGTCTATTTTGAGTAGTTTTTCCTCTATGCACGCATTGAAAATCTTTTGAGAGTTCATGAACTCTTTGATATTACTCTCTAAATCAGAGGGTAATTTGTTGTGATTTCCATAAGTGTTGCCGTAGGTATTGCCATAATTGTTAGAGGAGTTACTAGGAAAAGGCCTAGGAACATAGTTTCCTCTAAAAGCATTGTTGTTGCCAAAATTGTTCCTACCAACAATATTCACGTCCAAACTAGCGTTGCTACTCTCAATCAAAGAAGATAGTGGCATGTCATTAGGATCTGCGATAGCGTTTCTACTAGCAACCAAATTCATCAACTCGTCCATCTTAGCACGAAGCGAGTTAATCTCTTGTATAGCGTGCACCTTTTTGCTAGCAGGCGACCGTTCAGTGTGCCACTGAGAGTAGTTGGTCATGATATTGTCTAGGAGTTTTGTAACGTCTCCTAACGTGATTTCCATGAACATTCCACCTGAGGCGGAGTCCAAGAATTGCGAGAAGCAAAATTCAAGCCAGCGTAAAAGATTTGTATAATCATCCACAAACTCAAGCCATGAGCTGGACAATTTCTAATAATAAGCTTCATCCTCTCCCAAGATTGTGCAACGTGTTCATGATCAAGTTGCTTGAAATTCATGATATCGTTACGTAAGGAGATGATCTTAGCCGGCGGAAAATACTTGGATATGTAAGCATCTTTGCACCTATCCCAAGAATCGATACTATTTTCAGGCAAAGAAGAAAACAAAGTTTTTGCGCGATCTCGCAACTAGAAAGGAAAAAGTTTCAACTTAATCACGTCATTATCCACATCTCTTTTCTTTTGCATATCACAAAGCTCAATGAAGATATTGAGATGGGATGCGGCATCTTCACTAGGAAGGCCAGAGAATTGCTCTTTCATAACAAGATTCAGCAAAGCTACGTTGATTTCATACGATTCCGCACTAGTGGCGGGAGCAATCGGAGTACTAATAAAATCATTATCATTAGTGCTCGAGAAGGCGCAAAGTTTGGTGTTTCCAGACATGATGTATTCAACAAACAAACAAGCACACAAGAAAGCAAGAAACCAACAAAGAAAAACGGAAAGGGCAAGAGAAAACGGCGAAGGAGAAAGGCGAATGAAAACGGCAGACGTGAAGTGGGGGAGAGGAAAACGAGAGGCAACTGGCAGCAAAAGTAAATGCAAGAGAAGAGTTTGTGAGACCAACTTGGATAGATCTTGATTTCTCCTCCCCGGCAACGGCGCCAGAAATACTTCTAGATGTTTGCTGTGTATCCCTGGCAGTGGTGCCAGAAATACTTCTGCTACTGCACAAAAGACCTTCCAACGGCGCCAGAGACAGGCGCGTCGACGGGAGAATACTTGGCTTGATGTTTCTGTGGCGGCTATGCCTTAAGGGACTTCCAAGGAAAGTATGCAAAGGATTTCCCCCGTGGCCTTGGAGCTTTGCGTTGGTGTTCCCTCGAAGCGGAAAGGGTGACGTAGCACAACGACGGTAAGTATTTCCCTCAGTTTGAGAACCAAGGTATCAATCCGGCGGAAGAGTATCTCAAGATCCTGCACAAACACAAAAGCTTGCACCCAACGCTATGAAGGGGTTGTCAATCCCTTATAGATTGTTTGCCAAGTGAGAACTAAAAGTAACAAAGTAACAAAGCAAAGTAAAACTGGAGTTGTAAACGATGGAAGTGAATAGACCCGGGGGCCGTAGTGTTTACTAGTGGCTTCTCTCATGAAAGCAAGTAGACGGTGGGTGAACAAATTATTGTCGAGCAATTGATAGAACTGTGCAGAGTCGTGACGATATCTATGGAATGATTATTTCTATATGCATCACGTCCGAAACAAGTAGATCGATACTGTCTGCATCTACTACTATTACTCCATACATCGACCGCTATCCACCATGCATCTAGTGTATTAAGTCCATAAGAACAGAGTAACGCCTTAAGCAAGATGACATGATGTAGAGGGATAATCTCAAACCAATGATAAAACCCCCATCTTTCTACCCTTGATGGCAACTGCTTGATGTGCGCCTTGCTGCCCCTACTGTCACTAGGAAAGGTCACCACATGGCAGAACCCAAAACCAAGCACTTCTCCCATTGCAAGAATCATAGATCTAGTTGGCCAAACAAAACCCAAGACTCGGAGAGACTTACATGGATGTCAAATCATGCATATAAGAAATCAGCAAAGACTCAAATATATATCATAGATAATGTGATCACAAGTCCACAATTCATCGGATCTCGACAAACACACCGCCAAAGAAGATTACATCGGATAGATCTCCATGAAAATCATGGAGAACTTTGAATTGAAGATCCAAGAGAGAGAAGAAGCCATCTAGCTACTAACTACGGACCCGTAGGTCTGAAGTGAATTACTCACGAGTCATTGGAGGGGCGATGATTATGATGAAGAAGCCCTCCACCTCCAAAGTCCCCTCCTGCAGGGCACCGGGAAAGGTCTCCACATGAGATCTCGCGGAAACGGAAGCTTGCGGCGGCGGAAAAGTATTTTCGAGGCACCCCTGATTTTTTGCGGAATATTTGGAAATATATAGGCGCAAGACCTAGGTCAGGAGGTGGCCAGGGAGGCCACAAGCCTGCCCACCGCCGCCTCCCCACTGGTGGCAGAGTGGGGGCTTGTGGGCTCCCTGGAGCCCACCTGGCCTGGCCCAAAGGCTCCCTGGACTTCTTTCGTTCGGGAAAAAATCATTTCGGTTTTTTTTTCCGTTTGGACTCCGTTCTAAAATCAGATCTGAAAAGAGTCAAAAACACGGAAAAACAAGAACTCACACTTGGCACTGAATCAATAAGTTAGTTCCAAAAAAGATATAAAAAGGTTCATAAAACATACAAAGAAGACAAGATAACAGCGTGAAACCATCAAAATTTATAGATACGTTTGAGACGTATCATGCAGCAAGGACGATTGTGACTCAACAAAAATAAAAGACTCCTACGATACAAGACGCTCCATGCAAAAACACATAACAAGTGGTGCATAAAAATATAGCCCCAAGTAACGTTACCGATGGATTTAAGACGAGAGAGGGGATGCCTTCCCGGGGCATCCCCAAGCTTAGGATTTTACGGCATCCTTGAATCTCTTGGGGTGACTTGGGCATCCCCAAGCTTGAGGTCTTGCCACTCTTTATCTTTTTGTCCATAAGAACTTCACCCAAAACTTGAAAACTTCACAACAGGAAACTTAAACAGAAACTCGTGATAACATTAGTATGAGAAAGCATACCACCACTTCCTTAGGTACTGTAGCAAACTTAAATTCTACTTATGCTGATGTTGGGTTACTGTATATTCAATCTTCCATGGCTAATACCCCCCGATACTATCCATAGTTTCATCAAAATAAGCAACCAACACAACAAAAACATAATCTGTTAACAGCAGACCAGTGTGTAGGAATCTGTATATTTAGTATACTTCTGGTACTTCAAAAATTCTTAAATCTTATGACAGTCTGAATAATGTTCGTAGCAATCAGTAGCAAAAAGAATCAACTCAAAATCTCTTACAGGAAAAAAATGAAAATTCGTTTCGTGAGAAGAAAGTTTATGTCTTTTCCAGCATGACCAAACGATCATCCCCAAGACTAATCATAATGGTTTTGCTTGGCACAAACGCAAAAAGAAACACTAAAAACACAATCATAACAGAATTATGAGAGTGTGGAAAACACAAAACAGAAAGAAAAAGGATAGATTCGTTGGGTTGCCTGCCAACAAACGCTTTTGTTTAACGCCCTTAGCTAGGCAAAAGAAGATGGAATCACGTATAGTCATCTTTGGTGCTCAAACCATAAGTAGCCCCCATCATGGATTCATAAGGCAATCTTATTTTCTTTCTAGAAAAGTGCTCCATGCCCTTCTTTAAAGGAAATTGAAATCTAATATTTCTTTCCTTCGTATCGATGATAGTAACAATAGTCCTTAGGAAAGGTCTACCAAGAATAATGGGACATGAAGGATTGCAATCTATGTCAAGTACAATGAAATTCACGGGTACATAGTTATTATTTGCAACAATAAGAACATCATTGATCCTTACCATGGGTTTCTTGACAGTAGAATTCGCAAGATGCAAATTAAGATAACACTCTTCAATCTCATGAAAACCAAGAATATCACATAAAGACTTTGGAATCGCTGAAACACTAGCACCCAAATCACATAAAGCATTGCACTATTAGTTTTTGATCTTGATTTTGATAGTAGGTTTCCACTCATCATGAAGCTTTCTAGGTATAGGGACTTCTAATTCGAGCTTCTCTTCAAGAGATTTCATCATAGCATCTAAGATATGTGCGGTAAAGGCTTTGCTTTGGCTATAAGCATGTGGAGAGTTTGCAATGGATTGCATCAAAGAAATACATTCAAACAAGGAGCAATTATCATAATTGAATTCCTTGAAATCCAAAGTGGGAGTTTCATTACTACCGAAAAATTTGATTTCTTCTACTCCACTCTCCACACCTTTATCATCAAGATAGGTGGACTCCGAATCATTGGGGCGTTTTTCAACCAAAGTGGATTCATATCCAGCCCCTCGATCGAAAGGTTTGACACGCGAAAACGAAGATTCAAGAGGAGACACACCAAGCACTTTAAGATCCTCATGATTTGCATCACTAGAACGCACCCTTTTAAACCATTCATGCCTAGCGCGAATTTGGGTGGTTCTTTCTTTGCTCTCATTCATGGAGACACGCATAGCTTTCAAAGTTTCATCAAAGTTGACCTTGGGAGGAGCGCACCTAACTTTCAAAGCATCAATATCACAAGACATCCTATCAACGCTCTTAGCCAAATCGTCAATTTTGAGTAGTTTTTCCTCTATGGACGCATTGAAAATCTTTTGAGAGTTCATGAACTCTTTGATATTACTTTCTAAATCATAGGGTAATTTGTTGTGATTTCCATAAGTGTTGTTGTAGGAATTGCCATAGTTGTTAGAGGGGTTACTAGGAAAAGGCCTAGGAACATAGTTTCCTCTAAAAGCATTGTTGTTGCCAAAATTGTTCCTACCAACAAAATTCACGTCAAAACTAGCGTTGCTACTCTCAATCAAAGAAGATAGTGGCATGTCATTAGGATCTACAACAACGTTTCTACTAGCAACCAAATTCATCAACTCGTCCATCTTAGCACTAAGCGAGTTAATCTCTTCTATATCGTGTACCTTTTTGCTAGCAGGTGACCTTTCAGTGTGCCACTGAGAGTAGTTGGTCATGATATTGTCTAAGAGTTTTGTAGCGTCTCCTAACGTGATTTCCATGAACGTTCCACCTGAGGAGGAGTCCAAGATATTGCGAGAAGCAAAATTCAAACCAGCGTAAAAGATTTGTATAATCATCCACAAACTCAAGCCATGAGCGGGACAATTTCTAATCATTAACTTCAGCCTCTCCCAAGATTGTGCAACGTGTTCATGATCAAGTTTCTTGAAATTCATGATATCGTTACGTAAGGAGATGATCTTAGCCGGCGGAAAATACTTGGATATGTAAGCATCTTTGCACTCATCCCAAGAATCGATACTCTTTTAGGCAAAGAAGAAAACCAAGTTTTTGTGCGATCTCGCAACGAGAAAGGAAAAAGTTTCAACTTAATCACGTCATTATCCACATCTCTTTTCTTTTGCATATCACAGAGCTCAATGAAGGTATTGATATGGGATGCGGCATCTTCACTAGGAAGGCCTGAGAATTGCTCTTTCATAACAAGATTCAGCAAAGCTGCGTTGATTTCATATGATTCCGCACTAGTGGCGGGAGCAATCGGAGTACTAATAAAATCATTATTATTAGTGCTCGAGAAGTCGCAAAGTTTGGTGTTTTCAGCCATGATGACTTCAACAAACAAACAAGCACACAAGCAAGCAAGAAAACCGTCAAAGGAAAACGGCAAAGGCAAAATAAAACGGCAAAGGAGAAAGGCAAATGAAAACGGCAAATGTGAAGTGGGGGAGAGGAAAATGACAGGCAACTGGCAAAAAAAAGTAAATGCAGGAGATGAGACCTACTTGGATAGATCTTGATCTCTCCTCCCCGACAACGGCGCCAGAAATACTTCTGCTACTGCAACAAAAGCCCTTCCAACGACGCCAGAAGCACGTGCTGACGGGAGACTATTCTTGTCTTGATTCTCCTCAGCAACGGCACCAGGAATCCTTCTGCTACGGCTACGCCTTTAGGGACTTCCTAGGCAAATATGCAAAGGATTTCCCCATGGCCTTGGAGCCTTGCATTGGTGTTCCCTCGAAGCAGAAAGGGTGATGTAGCGCAGCAGTGGTAAGTATTTCCCTCAGTTTTGAGAACCAATGTATCGATCCAGGGAAGGAGTATCACAAGTGCCTGCACAAACACAACGAACCTCCTCCCAACGCTATGAAGGGGTTGTCAATCCCTTATAGATTGTTCGCAAAGTGAGAAATGAAAGCAACAAAGTAACAAAGCAAAGTAAAAGCGGAAGTGTAAACGATAGATGTGAATAGACCCGGGGGCCGTAGTGTTTACTAGTGGCTTCTCTCATGAAAGCAAGTAGACGGTGGGTGAACAAATTACTGTCGAGAAATTGATAGAACCACGAAAAGTCGTGACGTCATCTATGGCAATGATTATATCTATAGGCATCACGTCCAAAACAAGTAGACCGATACTTTCTGCATCTACTACTATTACTCCACACGTCGACCGGTATCCAGCATGCATCTACTGTATTAAGTCCAAAAGAACAGAGTAACACCTTAAGCAAGATGACATCATGTAGATGGACAATCTCATATCAACAACAGAGCCCACCTTGTTACCCTTGATGGCAACCACTCAATGTGTGCCTTGCTGCCCCTACTGTCACTGGGAAAGGTCACCACATGGTAAGAACCGAACACCAAGCACTTCTCCCATTGCAAGAATCATAGATCTAGTTGGCCAAACAGAACGCAAGACTCGGAGAGACTTACAAGGATATCAAATCATGCATATAAGAAATCAGCAAAGACTCAAATATATATCATAGATAATCTGATCACAAATCCACAATTCATCGGATCTCGACAAACACACCGCCAAAGAGGATTACATAGGATAGATATCCATGAAGATCATGGAGAACTTTGTATTGAAGATCCAAGAGAGAGAAGAAGCCATCTAGCTACTAACTACGGACCCATAGGTCTGAAGTGAACTACTCACGAGTCATTGGAGGGGCGATGATGATGATGAAGAAGCCCTCAAACTCCAAAATCCCCTCCGGCAGGGCGACGGGAAGGGTCGCCAGATGAGATCTCACGGAAACGGAATCTTGCGGCGGTGGAAAAGTATTTTCGTGGATCCCCTAATTTTTTGTTGTATCTTAGGGAATATATAGGCCAAGGATCTAGGTGAGGGGGGGCGAGAGGGAGGCCACAAGCTTGCCCACCGCCGCCTCCCCCTGGTGGCGGAGTTGGGGCTTGTGGGCTCCGTGTAGCCCTCCTGGCTTGGCCCACATGCCCCCTGATCTTCTTCCATTTGGAAAAAAATCATTTCGGGGATTTTATTCCGTTTGGATTCCGTTCCAAAATCAGGTCTGAAAAGAGCCAAAAACACAGAAAAAACAGGTACTGGCACTTGGCACTGAATTAATAAGTTAGTCCCAAAAAATATATAAAAGGTACATAAAACATCCAAAGATGACAAGATAACAGCATGAAACCATCAAAAATTATAGATACGTTTGAGACGTATCACCTACCGACCCTTCCCCTAGGAGTATGCGTTTAGCACTTTGTTTCGATTACTAATAAAAACTTTCGCAAAAAGTACGTGAGTTCTTCATGACTAATTTGAGTCCATGGTATAGATGCACTTTCACCTTCCACCATTGCTAGCCTCCCTAGTGCCGCGCAATTCTCGCCGGTGCAAAAACCCACCATATGCCTTCCTAAAAACAGCCACCATACCTACCTACTATGGCATTTTCATAGCCATTCCGAGATATATTGACATGCAACTCCCAACGTTCCTTCTCATGACTTGTGCCGTCACTCTCATATTTACATTGCATGATCGTAAGCTAGCTAGAGAGATGTTTCAACATCATACGCCAAGCTAGATTGTTGCACATCCCGGTACACTGCTGGAGGCATTTCCTATAGAGTCATCATCGTTCTAAGCTTTGAGATATGAGTAAATAAAAGTGTGATGATCATCATTATTAGAGCATTGTCCCATGTGAGGAAAATAAAAGGGAAGAAGAGGCCAAAGATCCCAAATTAAAATAAGAAAAAAAAGGCCCAAGAGCCCATAAAAAAAAAGAGAAAAAGAGAGAAGGGACAATGCTATTATCTTTTTCCACACTTGTGCTTCATAATAGCACCATGTTCTTCATGATTGAGAGCCTCTCGGTTCGTCATCACCATATGCTAGTGGGCATCTTCGTTATATAAGTTGGCTTGCATATTCCAATGATGGGCTTCCTCAAAGTTGCCCTAGGTCTTCGTGAGCAAGCAAGTTGGATGCACACCCACTAGTTCTCCTTTTGAGCTTTCACATACTTATAGCTCTAGTGCATCATTTGTATGGCAATCCCTACTCATTCAAATTGATATCTATTAATGGGCATCTCCATAGCCCTTTGATACGCCGAGTGAATGCGACCATCTCCTCCTTTTTGTCTCACAACCACCACCACACTCTATTACACCTATAGTGCTATATCCGGGGCTCACGCTCATGTATTGCATGGTAGTTATAAAAAGTTTGAGAAAGTAAGAGTGCGAAAACAATTACTTGGCCAATACCGGGGTTGTGCATGTTTTACATTAGTTGTCTGAGGATGATGGAGCATAGCCAGACTATATGATTTTGTAGGGATAACTTTCTTTGGCCTTGTTATTTTGAAAGTTCATGATTACCATGCTAGTTTGCTTGAAGTATTATTGTTTTATGTCAATAGCAAACTATTGTTTTGAATCTTACGGATCCGAACATTCATGTCACATGAAAGAAGTTGCAAAGGACAACTATGCTAGGTAGCATTCCACATCAAAAATTATTTCTTTATCACTTCCCTACTCGAGGACGAGCAGGTGTTAAGCTTGGGGATGCTTGATACGTTTCCAACGTATCTATAATTTTTTATGGTTTCATGCTATTATCTTGTCAAACTTTGGATGTTTTGTATGCCTTTTATATATTTCCTGGGACTAACTTATTAACTCAGTGCCAAGTGCCAGTTCCTGTTTTTTCCATGTTTTTGACCCCTTTCAGAGGAGGATTTTAAACGGAGTCCAAACAGAACGAAACTGCCAAAAAGATTTTTTTCTAAATAGAAGAAGATCGGGAATCCTGAGAATTAGGGCAGGGGGCCAGCAGGGACCCCCACAAGCCCCCTAGCCGCGGCCAGGGGGGCCCGCGCCTCCCAGGCTTGTGGGCTCCCTAGGCCACCTCTACCCTAGGTCTTCCGCCTATATATTCCCTAAAATCCCCGAAAAAATCAGGAGATCATCGAAAGTACTTTTCCGCCGCCGCAGGCTTCTATCTCCGCAAGATCCCATCTGGGGGTGCCCTGCCGGAGGGGGGATTCGGATACGGAGGGCTTCTTCGTCAACACCATGACCTCTCCAATGATGCATGAGTAGTTCACCATAGACCTACGGGTCCATAGCTAGTAGCTAGATGGCTTCTTCTCTCTCTTGTATCTTCAATACAAAGTTCTCCATGATCTTCATGGAGATCTATCTGATGTAATCTTGTTTTGCGGTGTGTTTGTTGAGATCCGATGAATTGTGGATTTATGATCAGATTATCAATGAATCTTATTTGAGTTTCTTCTGATCTCTCTTATGCATGATTTCATATTCTTGTAATTCTGTTCGAGTTTTGGGTTTTGTTTGGCCAACTATATCTATGATTCTTGCAATGGGAGAAGTGCTTGGTTTTGGGTACATACCGTGCGGTGACCTCACCAAGTGACAGAAGGGGTAGCGAGGCACGCATCATGTTGTTTCCATCAAGGGTAAAAAGATGAGGTTTTCATCATTGGTTTGAGTTTATCCCTCTACATCATCTCATCTTGCTTAAGGTGTTACTCTGTTCGTGATGAACCCAATACACTAGATGCATGTTGGATAGCGGTCGATGTGTGGAGTAATAGTAGTAGATGCAGAAAGTATCGGTCTACTTGTCTCGGACGTGATGCCTATATGTATGATCATTGCCTTAGATATCGTCATGACTTTGCGCGGTTCTATCAATTGCTCGACAGTAATTTGTTCACCCACCGTAATATTTGCTATTTTGAGAGAACCCTCTAGTGAACACTATGCCCCCCCGGGTCTACTGCACATCATATTTTCAGCCTTACACTTTTTCTTCGTTGCACTTTCTGCCTTCAGATTTCACTTTGCAATCAATCTTGAAGGGATTGACAACCCCTTTATAGCGTTGGGTGCAAGCTCTTTTGTGTTTGTACAGGTACTCTCGACTTGACGAGATTCTCCTACTGGATTGATACCTTGGTTCTCAAACCAAGGGAAATACTTACTACTCTTGTGTTGCATCGCCCTTTCCTCTTCAAGGGAAAAACCAACGCAAGCTCAAGAGACGACAGAAGATCTCTGTCGTCGTAGCAACGACCTCAGTAACTTGGTTATGAGTGGTTCATTCTCTAGGTGTGTCGTGTGTGAATCTCTGGATCATCCTCCTCGTCTCTGGGGGCTGAGGTGAGGCTTTATAGTGTTGCCTAAAGTGTACATTGGTGGGGATAATATAGGAGGTGGGGCCCGGCTGCCAGCCTCTCCGGCTGGTCGCGGGGCCCGCCAGCTGGTGGGTCTTGTCTAGCACGGGGCATGCCGGGCGTGTGCCTCAGCGGTCAACACACCAGTCGTCAGGGAGCGAGTAGGGGTGAGCGTTGCTACGGTGCCTTCTCGGCCGGTCAGGTTCGCTGGTGACTGGGCACTATAGCCTCGCTGTCCCCCACATCATTGCGCCCGTGGCCACGCCGAGCATGTCACCACGTATGCTACCATGAGCACCTCTGCGTCATGCATCGGGTCTTGTCACCGTACGGGAGTATGGTCAGATGGGACGGGAGCCGGCCGTCCGGCTGGCGACAGACCATCCGACCAGGCCGAATCCCGCCACTCGGCCTAGCGCGCGCCGGCCAGGCGGGCTGGCTCCTGCCAGTTGGCCCTAAATTTTTTGGAGACGGATTCGCTCCGCTTGAGTATACCCAGGGGTAGTATCCTCATCATAGAGAGCTAAGCGTCGCTCTAGGCAAGGTCTCCTGCGATGTCAATTGAAGGAGTCGACAAGAGAGCATCGACGAAGGCTTCACTTATGTCCTCTAAGCGCGTGTTCGGTTTCTCTCCGCTCCGTCAACTGCGTTCCCGGAGCGGAGTACGCTACAACATATTTCGACGGGGTGGCACAAACCGAGCTCAACATGTTTCGCAAAGTGGAGCGGTGGGAGAGATTCCGAACATGGCCTAATTTGATGGTCTAGACACTCGAGGTGTAGGATCTAATGGAGATGAGGGAGCTGATGCTAGAGCTGACGAAGAAGTTCTTGACACTGGAACTGACACGACAACGGATCTAGCTTGAGTTATGAACTGAGTGGAAGTCTGAAGAGAAGCACCATCATCATCATAACTGTTGGAGCTGGGAGTGGGCACTGCATCAACCTCATACTTCAACTGGTAGACTATTGTAGTAAGCTCAGTCACCTTAATATCTAGGTCATGAAACTTGGTTTCCACGATCCTCTCAAGACTCTTCTAATCTAGCAGAATATCTTTGATTTGCTTCTCCATCTCTTCTAATCTAGCATCTAAGAAACGCCATTTGATCACCCTTGGATCTCATCAAAGGAGCACTACTGGCTGTAGCTGCATGTGCCTGGGCCTCAGCCTCTAACTCAGCTTGTGTAGTAGCTGAAGTGGGATGACTTGGGTCCATCACCACAACATTATCCTCGAACTCTGCTTTGAGTGGCAGGTGTTGATGATCAAGCAGATACACGTTCTTCCCAGTCTTGGAGTTGATCAACATCTGAACATAGGGAGCGTATCCACAAGACATCTTTTGGTCGGCAAAAATCCTTCTGATGTCCCAACAATCAGGCCCATCACCATAATCCTAGTGTGAGTGTCTACATGGTGCAGTATGTTGATGGAGTACCCCATGATCATATTGTCATCACCTGATTTGGGCATCAAGGTGTACCTCGGAATGGTGTTGGTGGTGGGTAGTCCTGCTTGCAAAAAGTTGACTCAGCCTAGCTTGTGGGTCTTCAAGTACTCCTTGGGCACTCGATTATACATGTTATCCATGGAGTTGTGGTTCATTTTGGCCTGAGTATAAACGTCCAGATCTCTTTCTTGCAGCATTGGGGCTCCTAAGATGGTAGCCCACTCTTCAAGTGTGGACTGATATCTCGTGCCTTCTGTCATCCATACAATTCTACCATCTTGATAAAAGTGAGTTATAGAGTAGAATTGCATGATCATCTCATTGTTCCAAGCTGTCATTTTTCTGCCAACAAAGTCCTCAATGGCTATGGCCCTGAAACTTTCTGGCACATGAGGGATGTCGGTGTTTACTCACAACATAAGCCATGGGTAGGCTAAAGATGGTGGGAACCGAAGTGGCACCGGAGGACGCATGATGTACCCAGGTTCAGGGCTCTCTGTAGAGATAACACCCCTAATCCTGTCGGAGTGTATGATGTATGAATGGGACTACAAGGTGCTCCTGGAGCTGTATTGCGGAGGAGGAAGGGGAGTTGCTGGCTCGCGTCTGCCTCTCCTATGTGGTTGATGTGTGTGCTGAGTTGACTGACCCTCTCCATGGAGAGGGCCGGGATTTTTTTATAGACGAACCCACCGACCTATAATATGGATAAAAGGTACAAGAGTGGGACCCGACTGGCAGCCTCGCCGGCTGGCCAGGGGGCCCACGGGGTCTTGTCTTTTCGCTGGAGGGGCCCGCCGGCTGCAAGGTCCCGTCTGGCCGTGGGACCCGCCGACTAGCCAATGAGGCTCTTGCGAAAGGTTGACACAGGACACGTGTGGTACGTCCGACGTTTTCCAGCGAGGATCGTCATGGGCAGGCAGTACGGTCGTCTCCACTGTTCCCACGTCGAGTACAGTAATGGAGTGGGAGTTTGACGGGCCGACACTATGCAGGGTGATCGATCGAAGCCGGAGGAGGTCAGCGGCATGGCCGCTGATGCTTTTACCTCCCGTGCACCCCGATTCACTACCTTTGCTGACGCGTAGCCATCTTTAACCATAGGGTCTCGTCATGACCTACAGTTTGATGTGACTGGTGATCCCTGGCCGGCTAGCCTGCTTGACTAGCCGTCCTGGGCATGGCCGCCTCGCCCCTAGCCGGCTGGCTTGGCCTAGGCAGCCAGGGGGAGTTGCCGTCTGGCCACTAGCCGACAGGTGCTTCCTGGTCGGCCAAACAGTTGGCCGTCTCGCCCCTAGCCGACGGGTTCTTCCTAGTCGGCCAGGGGGCTTGGTCTTTGCAGAATGGTTCTTGATGTCCCTTCTTGGTTGAAGGCAAAGGAGTAGGCTCAATGATCCTACCCTGGGGTTATCCCCCCGACAGTAGTCCCCGAAGCTGGGGAGGTCCCCCGCTTGGGAGCGGGCGGCCTTACCGGCCTAAGTTGTTGTATTCCTGCCGCTAGCTGTGGCAAGGGACGCCGGCTCGGAAGCCGGTTGGCTTCCAAGCGACGCCTCGGCTTCATCGTAGGTCGCGCAAATCGTGCCACGTGCCAGGTTAGGCCTGACATGATGATGGTTTGTTCAGTTTTACGGGATGGGGCCTGCGCCCTAGGTCCTGCCATGACGCCCCCTCGGCCCCCGTGCGGAGGATCCTCTGCGGATTTACTCCGCGACGGTTGGGTTTTGGGAATCGTAAAGGCCTCCATAATAATCAGAGGTAATGGGACCGGTGCGCACCGGATCCCCTCCCCACGACCCTTCATGGGGTTTAAATGGGGTGCGGGGGTACCGAAGAGGCTACTTGCCCCCTTCTCGCCCCGCACTTGCGCTTCCTCCCTCCTTGAGCCCAGAGAGAGACTTCGCCTTCTTCTTCGTCTTTGCCTCCGCACAGACCCCCACCGTCCCGTTGAGTTCTCGATGCTAGCCGCCATGTCGAGCAGCTCTTCCAACAACGGTGCCTAGCTCGACATCGACATCTGCGCCGAGCACATCGACGCGCTCCGCCATCACCGAATGCTGCCTCCAGCCTCCCTTGTGGTCGTGCGGATTCCGGGAGCCGAGACTGCTCCGAAGCCACAAGAGGGAGAGGTATTCGTGTTCGGCGAACACTTCTACCGAGGCTTCGAGCTTCCGGCAAGCGCCTTCTTCAACAACTTCCTCACTTTCTTCGGCTTACAGCCGCATCATCTGGCGCCGAATGCCATCCTCTAGCTCACCTCGTTCGTCGTCCTGTGCGAGGGGTTCCTCGAGATCGAGCCTCGCCTCGGCCTTTGGCAGAGCTTGTTCTTCTTCAAGCAGCGGTGCAAGAAGATGGACAAGGCCGAGTTGGAGAAGCTCGACGGCCCTCGCCTGATGACCCCGTGCGGCGCGGCACTGGTGCATAACCGGATGAAATGTGGATTCCCCTAGATGCCGCTCCAGGACTCCATCAAGCAGTGGCAGCGGCGCTTCTTCTATGTGAAGAATGTCAGTACCAGCCGCGACGCCCTCAACATGCCCCGCTTCGCAATCGAGCCTCCGATGGCGAAGAAGAACTGACAAGCCAAGTTCCCCAAGCCGGTTCCCGAGGTGGCGCAGATAGGCGCCTACCTCGACAGCTTGAAGAACCGCGGCCTCGTGGGTTGTGACCTGCTTACCACCATGATGACGCGCCGGATTCTGCCTCTGCAGAGACGGCCTCATCTGATATGTCAGATGAGTGGCCAGCATGATCCTTGCCGGCTCTCCACGAAGAATTTCCGCCTCGGGGCGCTGGCGAAGAACGTGAACTAGATCTCCTCCGCCAATATGGATGAAGGAGGAGACTGGGAGTGGGGGTTGGTCCCCTACGATAGGAACCAACCTCCCCCACTAGTAAGTGTCCTCTCGATCTGGTGTTTGCTTCTGTGTTTTGAAACTGTTGTTTCTTCTTGTTTGAGCCGGCTGCCAACTGTTGTTGAACCAGTTGTTTGGGAAGTTGCAAGAGCTCACCCCGCCGGCTCCAGACGTGGAGACGTCGGACCCCTCGGAGATTGAATACGAGGGGATGATCGAGACTCTAGACGCCATCTCGGGGGAGGCGCTGGAGTCGGAAGGCTCCGAGACGTCTGGTGAGCACCTGAGGCCTCCCATTGTTGATTGGACGGATGATGACGAGACGCCACCATCTTCGTATGATGCAGCCTTTGGGGAGGGTGCCGAAGAGGTGGAGGAAGTCACCAGCCCTTCGATGACCCGAGGCCGCCATCATGCTGGCGAGACGACCGCTCCTGGCGAGGCGGCCAAGAACAAAGGCAAGGGTGCCACAACTTCCAGGTCGGCCCCCAAACGCGCCGCGCCTAGGCCTCCAGCCGGAGGGCGAGCAAGCGGCGCAAAGAAGCGTCGAGTCGGCGCCCTCAGGAACCAGGTGCCCGTTGTGGTGGGGTAAGGATCCTTTGCTACCCTCTTTTAGTTTTGTTGAATGATTAGGGGCTCCTCAAATCATGTCTTACAGGAAGGCAGAAGACGTGGAGGAAGAAACTGCCTCCGACGCCGAGCAGGCCGGCTGGGCAGCCGCTGAGGCTGCCCAGAAGGCCCTTGATGAACGGTCCGCCCATCCCTGGGAGGAGGAGGCGAAGAAGATGGACGCTGGCCAATCTCAACCTAGTCGGGCTGAGAAGCCCAAGGAGAGGCGTACAAAGGCTAGACATGACCCCTTCACGCGTGTTCGTGTGGAGGAGCCAGCTAGCGAGGCGGCCCCGAGGCGTACCCAGAGGGACGAGGCGGCCAAGCCGTCCGAGCCGGATGCCTCCGCATCGATGGAGCCGGCCACCAACCAGCCGCCTCAAGCTGGCGCCATCATCGTGACCAATCGTGGTCCGTCTGCTCCAGGAGCCGGCTCCAGCTTTGGAAGATGGCTCATGAAGACTTGGCGCGTGGCCAACGCCGAGCGCCTGACGTTGACCCCAGGCATCTTGCTCAGCGGCGTCCCGGAGTTGGTGGCGATGTTTGCCACCAGCCGGGACAAGGTGCAGAAAGCCGCCAGGGTGGCCCACAGCGATCTGGTGTGCCTGGAGGAGCGCACCAGGGTGAGTGCTTCATTCTTTGCATTTTCCTTGCCTTGGTTTTGATTTTTTTTCTTGTCTTGAATCAGTGGGGGCGCGCCAGCACACCCACTCGGTGTATTCCCCGAGAATCGGGCTGGCCAAGCCTTGGCCGGGCCGAATCTCTTCGAGCTATGCCTTGTCTTTGCTATTTAGTGGGGGCGCGCTAGCGCACCCACTGGGTGTAGCCCCCGAGAATCGGGCCGGCTATGAATTTAGCCGAGCCGAATTTTATTCCTTTTTTCTTTTTCCCGTAGGATCTTCATGACGCCCAAGTGCAGGCGTACAACACGCTGCGGGCTCAGACCCAGGCGGTTGATGGCTAGGTTGCCGATCTTTAGGGCCGGCTGGGCGTGGTTGTCTCGGAGCGAGATGTCTTGTGCAAGGCGGGCGAGCGGCTCCAGGAACAGCTGACTCTTCTCCACACGTTGAAGGAGGATCACGAGGCAGCCCGCTAGGCTGAGCAGGAGCAACTGCGCGCCACTCTGCAGGAGAAGGACGCCTCCCATGCTACCGACGTGGAGCGCCTCAGGACGGCTCATCTTGAAGAGATGAAGCTTAAGGATGCTGCCCTGAAGGAGAAGGAGGAGGCCCTGATCCAGAAGAAGGCACAGTTGGCCAAGGCTCTGGAGACGGTCGCGGCCCTTCTGGAAGAGATCTCCTGCGCAGCCCACGCGTCCAAGGTGCGGGAGCTCGAGGCCCTGGAGGACGCCCACGAGACCGACACCCAGCTCGACCATAAGCCTTCTTTTACTTTGTCTTGGATTTTTTTTCTTTGCTGCTCTCTCCTCTTATTCTTCGTCGCACCCCTTCCCCTATCCCAAGACTCTTCCCTGAGACACGGGAAGCTGCTGAAACGGCTATCGAGGTCAGCCGCGAGGAGCGTCATGTTGCCGGGCAGGAGGTGGATGCTACTGTCGGCTGGAGCGTGAAGGAGATTGGCATGGGCCTCAGAGCCCGCCTGCATGGCCTCTCCGAATCCGTGGAGTGGCTTCAGAATACAGGCTCATCAATGATAAAGGCTCTGTGGCCCAACGCCGTGGAGCCGGCGTTGACGAGCCGTCTCTCCCGCTGGCTTGCAGGTGGTGACGATCGTCTTGATGCCTGGCGCTTTGGCCGCGCGTGCTGGTGCCTACATGGCCGTGCGCTTGGCCAAGTCCTGGTAGCGGAACCTGGACTTGGGCAAGCTCGTCGCGCAGCATGACGGCTTGGAGGAAGAGCTGCAGGCCATGGAGGAGCAACTGCGTGTGAGGGCCAGCGACATTGCCTCGTACGCCGCCTAGGACGAGCTCAACTTGGAGCGGGATGAAGTCGGCAATGTGGTCCCTGAGGACTTCCATCGTCTTCAGTCGTATGACGCCAATGGCAGCTCCGAGGAGGCGGCCCATGAGGAGGAAGATGCCGCCTCCAGCGGCGAGGCGTGTGCCGACTCTGCCAAGGACAGGGCCAGAAGCTCTCGTGGAGGAGAAGGCGCCACCGCCTCGGAAGCAACCGGCGATGGTGAAGCTACCACTCCATGAGCGGCAGCCGGGGCGACAGACGAGGCCGCTGCCCCTTAGCCGGTCCTGTTTTTTGTTTTAGTTGTCTGCAATATATTGTCAGTCCAACAGTTCCACCCACTTGGGGGTGTGTAATGAACTTCGTCCGTGGGCCAATGTTTTTGAATGTACGAATTCTGCATTAAATTCGTAATGCCATGCGTGCTGCTTTCTGTTTTCATCTTTTGATTCCTGCTTGACTTCTTTTTCTCCAACCCCTTTAGTCTCTCTAGCATCTACCCCGCCAGCCCGACAGCCGGGAGCAGGTCTGTGACTGGGTCGAGGCTTCTCCCTTTGGGAGTATTGGACTTAGATTTTTCGAAGCCTTCAGGACTTCAAGACTCAAACACAAACCAGCAGAGGCCGGCTCGAATAAGATCGCAAAAAAGGATCGAACCAACCCGAGCCGGTCTGTAGTTGTTACGAGACATTTAGGGTTCGACCCGGCGTACACTATATGTTCTTCTACAACTAAGGTAACCGTCCGGGCAGCTAGCAAGCCCCCGAGCCCATTAGAGTCGGACTAAGGGACTCACAAAATGAGTGAAAACTCTAGTTATGAATCAAAAAGAAGCATATGAGCATGCTCTTTTCATTGCATTCATTGGAAATGCAAAGAGGGAGAAAGATACATATGTGCATGCTCCTTCCAGTTTAGTTACTTGCCTTCTAGAAATAGAACGGGCGAAGCAACGCCGCATTCCATGGACGTTTCGTCTCCTCGACGGAGTCGTCCCTCTTGCACTTCCTTGCCTTCTGGGCATCGATCAGGTAGTTTGCATTGTTATGAAGTGTCGTGCTGATGATGAAGGGTCCCTCCCATGGGGATGAGAGCTTGTGTTGGCCGACTGTCTGCTGGATTGTTCGGAGCACCAAGTCTACCTATCTGAAAGAGAGAGGCTTGATTTTCTTGCTGTGGTAGTATCTCAGCTTTTGTTGATAAATGGCAGTCCGGCTCAAGGCTAGGTCCCGTGCCTCCTCGAGAAGATCGACGACGTCTTCTCTTGCCTCCTTCGCTTCTATGTCTGTGTATAGGGTGACCCGAGGCGACTCGAAGTCCACATCCGTAGGGATGATAGCCTCAGACCCATATACTAGAAAGAATGGCGTGAACCCAGTTGACCGGTTGGGCCTGGTGCGGAGGCTCCACAGTACTGTCGACTGCTCTTTGATCCAGCAGCCGGCTGACCTGACGAGTGGTGCCACCAGTCTTGGCATGATGCCGGCCAAGATTAGGTCGTTGGCCCTCTCCACCTGGCCGTTGGATTGGGTGTCACACCCCAAATTTTGGCTTTCCTGATTAAGTAACTTATTTCAAAATTTAGGACCAATTAAATTTTTTGTGAATGTTTGTGATGCTTGGAGTGACTATTGTCTGTCTGATTGTTTTGCATGTGATTGATCCCCATTTAATCTTGTCACTCTCCTAATCATCTTCTCACTCCATGATCTCCTGCCTAATGATCATGCCATGTGTTCAGGACAAATATCTATTTTTACCAAATATTATTTTCACCAAAAAGCTTTTCTTTGAATTAAACTTTCAAACCCGTGAGATGAGGTTTGCACTTCAAGTCCTCAAATTAGGGAGTTTCTTTTTGCACCAATTGTTTTATTTAAAACCTATTATCAAAATGACTTCCGAAAACCATATTATTATTATTTTAAAAGTTATTTTAGTATTTTATTAAAAAGCCCTTCTGTGAGGCCAGAAATGGTCTCCTATGAAGGAAAGTTATTTTTATTGCTTTAAAAATATTTAAGAA
The DNA here is from genome assembly GCF_904849725.1 of Hordeum vulgare subsp. vulgare. Lineage (NCBI taxonomy): Eukaryota > Viridiplantae > Streptophyta > Magnoliopsida > Poales > Poaceae > Hordeum > Hordeum vulgare. The sequence goes on along the minus strand of NC_058523.1, from coordinate 479,183,756 downwards.
AATTTAGGGAAACTCAGTGGATATATTTCCATATTTATGAGTTTCAACACATGGTCATGTTCAAAATATTGGGCAAACCCCTCCAAAACCATTCCTGTCTATTTCAAGCTTTTGGAATGTTTCTATAAGAAATATCCTCAATAAATTCCAGCAAAATTCTAGCATGTCATCTATGATGTTATTGATGATCTTGCTAAGTTTCATTTCAATCCAAGTTGATTTGACTCCCCTAAACACTCTAAAACCCTATCTGTCCAGAATCAAATTTGAGCAACTCTACATTGTGAAGTGTCTCCAATTGCGCTCAAATTTGGTGGACATGTTCCAGTACTCCAATGAGGCATCCACACCAAGTGGTACACCAAGGAGAATAGAGGAACTTGTCCTAAAACCCTCAAAACCCTCTCTGTTGATTTCTGACCTTGACAAACTTTACATTATAAAGTTTGTCCAATTGACCTCAAACTTTTTGTGCATGCCTTAATGCTCAAATGATGCCCCTACACCAAATATTGGATTTGTGGGAATTTATTTGAATAGGGTTCTAAGCAGAAACCCATTTTTGCCCATATCTAGGGTTTTCCAAGTCTACATTGGAAGACTTATCCAGCAAATCCCAAATTTGGTGTGCAAGCCTATTTTCATCTATTATTTGATCCTGTAAAGTTTCATAGCCATTGGAATCCATCTGGTAGCCTAACCACAGATCAAACACCTTGTGTGCACTCACTAATTTGGCTTATATTGCCCCTTCTACTTTTACCCTTGAGCTCAACTTTCTTCCACAGCCTCACATAGTTGCATTTTACCTCCAATAACTTTCCCATGGCCATTGGTCAATTATTGGGGAAGTTTTCTTTGTAACTTCTCTCATTTTCACCCATGGAATCACTGTTTTTACCCTCTTGTTTTACTTCTGCTTAACCCAAGACCCCCAATTCTTTCCAAAGCCTCCCTTGTGTGCCAAGGCATCATTTCGAATCAATTGATGGCATGATCATGTAGGAAAAATGAGGAGCACATCTACAAGTTCATTTTTGGCTGAAATGTGGCTTTGTACAACAAGTGCTAGCTACACTTCTTTTCTGGAGCTCAAACTTTGCAGTCTTGTAGTCCTTCTATAAACAAGAGTGCTAGACATATTTTTATTCCATTATCTCTCAAGTTAGTGTCCTATCTACCCACCTTAAGTTTGCCGTTGCAAACTTAACAGCAGTCAAACCCATGGTTAACCAGCCTCAAATGCTTCCAAACTCCAGAGTCACTCTCCTGCGTGGGTGCCTTAAGTGCTGGACAGGTTTTGCTGGCCATTTGGACCCTGTAGACATAGGTGCCCGTGGTGACCACCACTCTGGCCTGCACTAATGGTGCTCTACGCCATTTTCTTGTTCTCTAGCTCGTGTCCCGCTGCTGCAGTATGTCCCAGCATGTCCCAGAGCATCCCCTTGACCGTTCAAGCCATCTCCATCCATTAGCTACCCTCCAAACCCTACTGGCATGCCTGTCTACCCCGTGCTCTCAGAGCTCCACAGAGTCCCGAGCTCTCTCGGCCTATCCCTTCCTATCTCCCTCCTCCTCTATCATTGCCTCCTCCTCCCCTTGACCATTCAAAGCCTCTCCACCCACGGGCTTGCTTCTAAAGTCCCTCGGGGACGTGTGGCACAATGCCCACGGGTGCACTCGAGAGCTTCCAAGCTCTCCTCCCTCCTTCTCCTCTCTTATCTCTTCCTTCCAGACCCTCTCGGGCTCCCCAAGAGCCTCCTCATCTCCTCCCAGGGAGCCCCTCGTGCCTCGTCTCCTCTCGGGCTCCTTCCTCTCCCCATGGCCGCGGGGTAGACCTCCGGCCCCCGCTCGGGCTGGCCTGCCCAGAGGTTTCCCCCGCCTCTTTCCGCCTTGCCGGCAACCCCCGAGGCCACCGCACCTCCTTCCCCACGCTCCTGCCCTCTCCTATCGCTCCTGGTGTCGAAGACAGGAGGTAGACGGCTCCCCACAACCTCCATCGCCGGCGCCCTTGCGGCCCTCCCCTGCAGGCGCCGAGCAGGGGAACGGAGGCGGCCACCTCCCCCGAGCCTGCTGGTGGTCGGGCACGGCCTAGGGTGGCTGCGGCCGCCGGAGGATGCCCCCAGCGCCAGCCGGCTTCCGTTCGAGTACTCCCTCTGTATCTAGCAAGGGAGGTTGAAGAAGGATCGCGGGCCCCACACGTCATCAGGTGGGAGCAACCGCCGGGTGGGCCGCGCACTTAAGTGGCAGCGCCCCTCCCTTGCCGTCTCCCCGCGCGAGAAGCGCACTCCAGCAAATGCGCCTTCAGCGTGTCCCCTCGCTGGTGGCCCGAGCCACTGGGCTGGCCTGAAGGCCTAATCAGCGCCCTGAGCGTTAGATAACCTGAGGCTAAGCCTTTTCCCCTTTTTCTATCTGTTTCAACTTATAAATTCCATCCAAAAATCATACTAACTCCAATTTGCATGATTCAAATTCCTGCAGGTTTCTAAATTCAAGCTCTATCCACCCATGTGCTTTGCACATTTTTCCAAGACATTTTTCTGTGGTGTGATTATTAAAATCCACCTCTGGATATTATTAGCACACCTTTCAAAAATCCTATAGGGTTCATTTCAACTCCAGATGGAGTGATTCAAACTTCCAGAAACTCCTAAGACCACTCTCCATTTTTTAGAGACTTGGCCAACATTTTTATCAAGCTTCATTCTGTTGCAATAAATAAATAGCTTCTATTTCTATTTAATCCTCACTGTTAAATCCCTAGAATATTCATTTCAACTTCAAATCCATGGAAACCACTTCCTAAATGTTTCTAAAATCATCCTTTGTTAAATGGGTGCCTCCACTCATTTTTAACAGAAAGATTTCTGTTGGCTTATTCGATGGCCACCTATTGCCCTTTCCATCCATTCAAAAATCATTGATGACCCAAATATCCTATATAAAGCTTCAGGTATTTTTCTTATGACCAGAGAGGTCCAAGAAAAATATAACTTCTATTTATAGAAGACTTTTATTCTGCTGGATATGTGGCTTACTATGGTTATTTCCGACATAGTTGACGGTAGACGGAGTACTCGGGGACGGAGCGGAAGACCTCGTAGACCCCGAGGACTTACGTGAGCAAGGAAAGCATGCCCTTTAACATGACTTAAGTAAATAAAATGATGCATGCTAGAATAGCAAGTATTTTCCGTTGCATGTAATCATGATGTCGGTTCATCATTGATGTGATGGTATCGAAGGCTTCTTCGAAGCCCTTGCATTATAGTAGTGATATTTACATGGCTCCTCGGAGCATAAACATGATGAGCTTGATCTTACCACCTACGAGGATCATGCTACTGTCATGTTGACTAGTAGAGTATAATCACTGCATTGAGTTTGACCCCGTGAAGGTCACAATATTATCATGTTGACAAGTAATGTTATGGCACATCATGTTGACAAGTAATAATAGAGCATTCTATCATGAGCATGGTGATTTAAATAAAGAGTTTATGAAAACCCCGTCGGGTGCCACTCATGCCCGAGGGTGATGATGGGTTGGTGATCACTTTTGGTGAAGTGATGCACCAGTGATTTTGGTGTGAGTATGGTTTCGGAAATGGATTAGATTTATGATGTGTCAACCGTCCCAACCTTACCCAGTACGACCATGATACCCCTTTATGGGACGTGGCTTTGTTGATTACTCTGGTCGGTGCTAGCAAAGAGCCACATTACTAGTGGCGGGAGCGATCGGTGTCATCTCGTGATGGGGTCGTGCCAGGTAGGACGACTATGCCATTATTATGAGTTCCAGGCACACCGTTGGTCCCTGCATGGTTATTATAGTCCAGAGTCGGTGCTCGTAAGACGTACAACATGTGGGCTGGGTACCAATCGAGTGGATCTCTTTGTCTAGTATCGTCAGGGGAAAGATGATGATCAGATACTTACCTCGGGTATATGTGATATACCGCGAGTCGTGGATGACACGGAAGTATTCCTTTTCTCGTGGGTCCAGCGTACTACCTCTGTAGAGTGTAAACTATTCGAATAGCCATGTCCACGGTCAAGGACAGTTGGGTGGTGCTGCTTAAACTACGTCCTGAGTTTCCGCCTAAACCAAGTGTGTGTGCGTGGTGTTAAAAAGGTGTTGTTATAATCATGATTTCACAATAATATGATCAAGTTCGGTGACTTGACATATAGGGTAAACCCGGATGGTTTAGCCCTCATTAATACCTGATATTATGACAAGTCCGATGACTTGGCATATAGGGTGAACCCGGATGGTTTAACCCTTAGCTGATACATTGAGGTTATGACAAGTCCGATGGCTTGACGTATAGGGTGAACCCGGTGTGTTCAACCATTTACAGATATGTCAATATCTGTAACCTGATATTCACAAGTAATTCTTTAACCTGATGCATATACATGATCATACCCCCTCATCGCATTCCACTCAAGATAACTGTCACTGTTATTCTTTACCATTTACGTCATGGGCTGTTTGCGAGTACATTCAAAGTACTCATTGGCTTGTCACTGGTTATTTCATTGACCAGGTGTGAAAGACAGGATACGGTGAAGATTAACTCGGTGACGTTCTTGCAAGCTAGGACGCTTTCCAGTCAGAATGCCTGTAGGTTAAGGCTGATGGCATGGGTTCACGCTTTCAACCAATAATTCCGCTATTGGTCTAGTTGGTGCTTCGGCCTTTAAGGCCCTGTGTATGTAAGACTCGACCGAAGAGGTCATTTATTGTATCAAACGGTATGTATGGATGTAAGACTCTATTATTCAGTATCTGTGTTCAGTGAGCATTGATCCTTGGGATCACTGGGCACGGCGATCTCGACTTGCTAGTCGGGGTCCCCACAGAACTGGTATAAGAGCCATCCTGACTGTAGGAAGCCCTTAGTTAGCATGGACGTTAGTTAGGATAAAACTGCTTTCCAGATCCTTCAAAATATTTACAAAACATATATATTTTCTCAACTCTCCTAAAACTTCAGAGAAATTGAAGGTTATGCTCTAGCCTTCCACTCTTATTTTCTTAACACTCCTCGTCTACTTTTTCAAAACTTGCTAATGGTCGCTAGAACCTTATGCCCTTCTGACCACAGGATAAATTGAAATCCTCGTGGGCAGCGCGGAAGGAAGTAACCTCCCTCCGCAAACACCTGTGCTGAAGGATAGAGAAGACAACTCTACGACCAGACGACACCAACAGTAGTACCTCTAAGAGTAACGAGGACATCGAGGCTTAGAAGATGGTGAAACCCTGGGCACTGTTCTAGAGTGATGCCACTTTTGCCTACGATAATCTGGACATAATATATATGCAGACCTTGATCTGCATCACTAATAGAGCGACCCTGTCAGTTATAAATAATTGTGTCGACCACCAGCGGTGGATGAGAATCTTGCCATTTGGTCCGCCTCACATTAGTGAGCAGGAAAACGGTTCTCTCCATCCCCCGCTCTAGGTGTCGACATCGCAATTAGTATGATTGACAGATCAGAACTCTATCATGTCATGCAAATATCGGTGCATGAAGGTGCCCACTTGAGACCCTCGAAGCCTCAGAAGACAAGAAGATGCTGACAAGATCATGAGGACAATAGAAGACCCTGTCAGTGACAGCTATGAAGAACCACCTTCGTCAGCAATTTTCCAAACGAGAAGACAACTAGAGTTCCTTACAACTCAAGCGAATTGCTTCAGCAAGCAGCGACAAGAGGCGTGACAACACCATGAGAAGGACCAGAAGACTTAGCGGACTCCTCTCTGGAGCAAGAAGCAAGCACGACAGTCGAGTCCCAGAACCTAGGATAGGATGAGTCGTGAATCCCCTAAGCGAAGTCGAGTCCGTGAAATGGTTCGGATGGACCATGTTGTGTGTTGTTTGTTTTTGTTGTTTGTGCTTTGATATAAGTCGCACTTTTGCTTAGGCAACAAGCCTGCGGCTATATCGCTTGTCTTATTTTTGATGTTCAAAATAATTTTTGCACTTGTCTGAATTGATTTCTCAACGCTTGTTTGCTTGCGCTGAAACCCATAGACACTCCCCTCTGTGCTCTCTCTCTCTCCTTCCCCTCTCTCGGCAATTGAAGACAGCAAGACGAGACGCGCCAAGGAATCCACTTCGAAGGACGACTGAAGTTGAAGACACTGACTGTGCTACGCTTAACCACACGCAACCCGTAGGAGTGTGTTTTCCCCTCGAGCTTGGAAGACCACACTAGACTAGACTAACCTCCACCAGCCTTTCCGGCTCAAATTTTCTGGTCACGTGTCTAGTACACGTACTTGCCAGAACACGTGTAGGTCCCCGATAAACCCGCTGAGCACCGGGTTCCTTGTGGAACAAGTGATCACCGTGAACAATTATCCTTCCATCTCAAGATAGCACTGTAACCTTGATGCCATAAGAGGAACGATCTCCGATATGAGAGCATTAGACTAAGATTGTTGTGATGATAATAGATGTCTTGAGGATATAGCTAGACTATTTTGGTGGATCGTAAGATCCTTATAAAGTAGGTGGATTTGGTCGAACGAGTTGATACAGTAGTATAACCTGCATAATCTGGAGTAAGATTGGATTAGTAGGATGATTATGATCGTGAACTCTATTCTTGGTGATATACATGACTTTAGCCAGTAGTTGGCATGGTTTGGAGATAATTACCATCATGATTTGGAGTATCAAGTAGACTTCTTGGATTGAGTCTTGGATTTAAATAGGTAATCTTATTAGAGTATTGAGTATGACAAAGGCCACATGGTTCGGAGTAAATTGGATTTAGCTCGTTAATCTCGATCATGATACCATGTTTTCCCGGTGGATATAGAGTACGCATACTTGGAGTTGTCGATTGATTTACAACCTATGTGGTTTGGCCTTGGAGATTAGATGGCCATGATTATTGAAGTTGGTGGATACTAAGACGTAACTCTTGCAGTAATATGTGAGCTAAGAGGACTCTAAGAGGCTATGTAAAACCTCATCAATGTGGGATTTGTAGGAAAAGTGAGACTAGTCATGGTTGGTCGGATTGATGGATCACTTGATCGGATTCATAGGAAGGAAACAAATATTGGAATGGTCTACTACGTGTTTCCTTAATATAGTAGTGTAGCACCTTGTCCGTTGGATGACTTAGGTGGACAATTGGATTTATTGTGCCTCAGATTCAATCATGGTAGTTGTATGTCTCCCCAAGGTCCTTGCATAGTAATGCATGTACGGTTGGGGCTACGCCATACTTGTAAGTGTTTGGGTTTAGTTCTTCCTTCAACCTGGAGTTGACTAGCATGAACGGTGTGGAGTTGACCCACGTAGGAAGGTATCCTTGATGAGATGAGGTGATGTTGTCTCAAGTTAGCGGTTGAAACACTGGCATCTAAGGAATGTGCTTAGAGATAAGACGATAACTGTTCGCCCACATCCTAATTTCCTTAAGACCCTAAAGCTTTGCTGAGCCACAAGATCGACGGGCTACGACCATAGAAGACGACTCTAAGTCATTAAATTGTGGCCAGTACCCACCCATAGCAAGTCCCGTTCTCCTCACCTGACTTTTGAGCACTGTGCTTATGTCATGTTTGGGAAGGTAGGTTGTCATCCTTACTGATGACATACTTACTCACCCAGTAAGAGGAAGAACACCTTAGCCGTGTTTGGTCGAACCCGGGAACGCCGATTGTTATGCCTCTCGAAGGTACGGTGATATCTTGAGAAGGTGAGCTTCTCGAAGCAGTCCCAAGACGACGGAAGTCTATCCTACGCAAGTCAAGACGAAGAACCGCCGTGACGAGGAAGCCACGACAATGACGATGAAGCAACAGAAGTCAACCACCGACCGCGCACCGACTACATCAACGACGTCAAGAAGCCTCGACGATTCAAGATGATGAAGCCCTTGGACAAGCGAAAGAATCAGATGACCTCTCCTTGGTCCGTATCAAGGACGCAAGTACTAGTGAGTCGTGGTGGAAACCTGCTAAAGGTGATTTCCGCTTGCCGAGTCGCAACCCTTGGGAATGGATGACTGGTCTGTACTCTTGGGTAGCCAGCTTATCCAGAAACCCTCGCAGCTCCCAAGATGGCAGGACCTCTTTAGGACCTGAGCCTCCGAGCTTAGACTCATAGGTGAGACCCAACCCGGACCCTTCCGCGAGAAGCCTGCGAAGACTTTTTGCGACCATAGCTTGACTGCTGAAAGGGAGTCAAGGACTTCCCCGTAAGCAGGAAGCCATGCGAAGACTTTGGCAGTGCCTTCTAACACGAGACATCTTGATGTCACTAACCGGCTTGCGAAACCCCAGGACCAGATCCTAGACACACTATCTTGCCACGTATTCTGACTTTGGAATACACTCGCAAGCCAGAACCTTGCAAGGACTTAGTTTACCAAGGCCTTGACCTCGGTCAAGTCTAACTTATTGACAGATTCCGCTCACGATCCGTCAAGGACGTGCGGACAATCAAAGTCGTATCATCAAGCACCTCACGACCACCACATCAACATGAGGATATGAAGACTACCTCCAACTCAAGATTATGTATCTCACCAACCCCTAGCCCAGGAATCTCAGGGACGAGATTCTCTTAAGGGGGTAAGGTCTGTCACACCCCAAATTTTCCCTTTCCTGATTAAGTAACTTATTTCAAAATTTAGGACCAATTAAAATTTTTGTGAATGTTTGTGATGCTTGGAGTGACTATTGTCTGTCTCATTGTTTTGCATGTGATTGATCCCCATTTAATCTTGTCACTCTCCTAATCATCTTCTCACTCCATGATCTCCTGCCTAATGATCATGCCATGTGTTTAGGACAAATATCTATTTTTACCAAATATTATTTTCACCAAAAAGCTTTTCCTTGAATTAAACTTTCAAACCCCTGAGATGAGGTTTGCACTTCAAGTCCTCAAATTAGGGAGTTTCTTTTTGCACCAATTGTTTTATTTAAAACCTATTATCAAAATGACTTCCAAAAACCATCTTATTATTATTTTAAAAGTTATTTTAGTATTTTATTTAAAAGCCCTTCTGTGAGGCCAGAAATGGTCTCCTATGATGGAAAGTTATTTTTATTGCTTTAAAAATATTTAAGAAAATTTAGGGAAACTCATTGGATATATTTCCATATTTATGAGTTTCAACACATGGTCATGTTAAAAATATTGGGCAAACCCCTCCAAAACCATTCCTGTCTATTTCAAGCTTTTGGAATGTTTCTATAAGAAATATACTCAATAAATTCCAGTAAAATTCTAGCATGTCATATATGATGTTATTGATGATCTTGCTAAGTTTCATTTCAATCCAAGTTGATTTGACTCCCCTAAACACTCTAAAATCCTATCTGTCCAGAATCAAATTTGAGCAACTCTACATTGTGAAGTGTCTCCAATTGTGCTCAAATTTGGTGGACATGTTCCAGTACTCCAATGAGGCATCCACACCAAGTGGTTCACCAAGGAGAATAGAGGAACTTGTCCTAAAACCCTCAAAACCCTCTCTGTTGATTTCTGACCTTGACAAACTTTACATTATAAAGTTTGTCCAATTGACCTCAAACTTTTTGTGCATGCCTTAATGCTCAAATGATGCCCCTACACCAAATATTGGATTTGTGGGAATTTATTTGAATAGGGTTCTAAGCAGAAACCCATTTCTGCCCATATCTAGGGTTTTCCAAGTCTACATTGGAAGACTTATCCAGCAAATCCCAAATTTGGTGTGCAAGCCTATTTTCATCTATTATTTGATCTTGTTAAGTTTCATAGCCATTGGAATCCATCTGGTAGCCTAACCACAGATCAAACACCTTGTGTGCACTCACTAATTTGGCTTCTATTGCCCCTTCTACTTTTAGCCTTGAGCTCAACTTTCTACCACGGCCTGACATAGTTGCATTTTACCTCCAGTAACTTTCCCATGGCCATTGGTCAATTATTGGGGAAGGTTTCTTTGTAACTTCTCTCATTTTCACCCATGGAATCACTGTTTTTACCCTCTTGTTTTACTTCTGCTTAACCCAAGACCCCCAATTCTTTCCAGAGCCTCCCTTGTGTGCCAAGGCATCATTTGGAATAAATTGATGGCATGCTCATGTAGGAAAAATGAGGAGCACATCTACAAGTTCATTTTGGGCTGAAATGTGGCTTTGTACAACAAGTGCTAGCTACACTTCTTTTCTGGAGCTCAAACTTTGCAGTCTTGTAGTCCTTCTATAAACAAGAGTGCTAGACATGTTTTTATTCCATTATCTCTCAAGTTAGTGCCCTATCTACCCAACTTAAGTTTGTTGTTGCAAACTTAACAGCAGTCAAACCCATTGTTAACCAGCCTCAAATGCTTCCAAACTCCAGAGTCACTCTCCGGCGTGTGTGCCTTAAGTGCTGGACAGGTTTTGCTGGCCCTTTGGACCCTCTAGACATAGGTGCCCGTGGTGACCACCACTCTGGCCTGCACTAACGGTGTTCTACGCCATTTTCTTGTTCTCTAGCTCGTGTCCCGCTGCTGCAGTATGTCCCAGCGTGTCCCAGAGCATCCCCTTGACCGTTCAAGCCATCTCCATCCATTAGCTACCCTCCAAACCCTACTGGCATGCCTGTCTACCCCATGCTCTCAAAGCTCCAGAGAGTCCCGAGCTCTCTCGGCCTCTCCCTTCCTATCTCCCTCCTCCTCTATCATTGCCTCCTCCTCCCCCTTGACCATTCAAAGCCTCTCCACACACGGGCTAGCTTCTAAAGTCCCTCGGGGACGTGTAGCACAATGCCCACGGGTGCACCCGAGAGCTTCCAAGCTCTCCTCCCTCCTTGTCCTCTCTTATCTCTTCCTTCCAAAGCCTCTCGGGCTCCCCAAGAGCCTCCTCCTCTCCTCCCAGGGAGCCCCTCGTGCCTCCTCTCCTCTTGGGCTCCTTTCTCTCCCCATGGCCCCGGGGTAGACCTCCGGCCCCCGCTTGGGCTGGCCTGCCTAGAGTTTTCCCCCGCCTCTTTCCGCCTTGCCGGCAACCCCCGAGGCCACCGCACCTCCTTCCCCACGCTCCTGCCCTCTCCTCTCGCTCCTGGTGTCGAAGACAGGAGGTAGACGGCTCCCCGCAACCTCCATCGCCGGCGCCCTTGCGGCCCTCCCCTGCAGGCGCCGAGCAGGGGAACGGGGGCGGCCACCTCCCCCGAGCCTGCTGGTGGTCGGGCACGGCCTAGGGTGGCTGCGGCCGCCGGAGGATGCCCCCAGTGCTGGCCGGATTCCGTTCCACTACTCCCTCTGTATCTAGCGAGGGAGGTTGAAGAAGGGTCGCGAGCCCCACACGTCAGTAGGTGGGAGCAACCTCTAGGTGGGCCGCGCACTTAAGTGGCAGCGCCCCCACCCTAGCCGTCTCCCCGCGCGAGAAGCGCACTCCAGCAAATGCGCCTTCGGCGTGTCCACTCGCTGGTGGCCCGAGCCACTGGGCCGGCCCGAAGGCCTAATCAGCGCCTTGAGCGTTAGATAACCTGAGGCTAAGCCTTTTTCCCTTTTTCTAGTTGTTTCAACTTATAAATTCCATCCAAAAATCATACTAAATCCAATTTGCATGATTCAAATTACTGCAGGTTTCTAAATTCAAGATCTATCCACCCATGTGCTTTCCACATTTTTCCAAGACATTTTTCTGTGGTGTGATAATTAAAATCCACCTCTGGATATTATTAGCCCACCTTTCAAAAATCCTATAGGGTTCATTTCAACTCCAAATGGAGTGATTCAAACTTCCAGAAACTCCTAAGATCACTCTCCATTTTTTAGAGACTTGGCCAACATTTTTATCAAGCTTCATTCTGGTGCAATAAATAAATAGCTTCTATTGCTATTTAATCCTCATTGTTAAATCCCTAAAATAATAATTTCAACTTCAAATCCATGGAAACCACTTCCTAAATGTTTCTAAAATCATCCTTTCTTAAATGGGTGCCTCCACTCATTTTTAACAGAAAGATTTCAGTTGGCTTATTCGATGGCCACCTATTGCCCTTTCCATCCATTCAAAAATCATTCATGACCCAAATATCCTATATCAAGCTTCAGGTATTTTTCTTATGACCAGAGAGGTCCAAGAAAAATATAACTTCTATTTATAGAAGACTTTTATTCTGCTAGATATGTGGCTTACTATGGTTATTTACGACATAGTTGACGGTAGACGGAGTACTCGGGGACGGAACGGAAGACCTCGAAGACCCCGAGGACTTACATGAGCAAGGCAAGCATGCCCTTTGCCATGACTTAAGTAAATAAAATGATGCATGCTAGAATAGCAAGTATTTTCCGTTGCATGTAATCACGATGTCGGTTCATCATTGATATGATGGTATCGAAGGCTTTTTCGAAGCCCTTGCATTATAGTACCGATATTTACATGGATCCTCGGAGCACAAACATGATGAGATTGATCTTACCACCTACGAGGATCATGCTACTATCATGTTGACTAGTAGAGTATAATCACTGCATTAAGTTTGACCCCATGAAGGTCACGATATTATCATGTTGACAAGTAATGTTAAGGCACATCATGTTGACAAGTAATAATAGAGCATTCTATCATGAGCATGGTGATTTAAATAAAGAGTTTATGAAAACCCCGTCGGGTGCCACTAATGCCCGAGGGTGATGATGGGTTGGTGATCACTTTTGGTGAAGTGATGCACCGGTGATTTTGGTGTGAGTATGGTTTCGGAAATGGATTAGATTTATGATGTGTCGACCGTCCCAACCTTACCCAGTACGACCACGATACCCCTTTATGGGATGGGGCTTTGTTGATTACTCTGGTCGGTGCTAGCAAAGAGCCACATTACTAGTGGCGGGAGTGATCGGTGTCACTCTTGTGATGGGGTCGTGCCAGGTAGGACGACTATGCCATTACTATGAGTTCCAGGCACACCGTTGGTCCCTGTATGGTTGTTATAGTCCAGAGTCGGTGCTCGTAAGACGTACAACATGTGGGCTGGGTACCAATCGAGTGGATCTCTTTGTCTAGTATCGTTAGGGGAAAGATGATGATCGGATACTTACCTCGGGTATATGTGATATACCGCGAGTCGTGGATGACACGGAAGTATTCCATTTCTCGTGGGTCCAGCGTACTACCTCTGCAGAGTGTAAACTATTCGAATAGCCGTGTCCACGGTCAAGGACAGTTGGGTGGTGCGGCTTAAACTACGTCCTGAGTTTCCGCATAAACCAAGTGTGTGTGCGTGGTGTTAAAAAGGTGTTGTTATAATCATGATTTCAAAATAATATCATCAAGTTCGGTGACTTGACATATAGGGTAAACCCGGATGGTTTAGCCCTCATTAATACCTGAGATTATGACAAGTCCGATGACTTGGCATATAGGGTGAACCCGGATGGTTTAACCCTTAGCTGATACATTGAGGTTATGACAAGTCCGATGGCTTGACGTATAGGGTGAACCCGGTCTGTTCAACCCTTTACAGATATGTCAATATCAGTAACCTGATATTCACAAGTAATTCTTTAACCTGATGCATATACATGATCATACCCCCTCATCGCATTCCACTCAAGATAACTATCACTGTTATTCTTTACCATTTACGTCATGGGCTATTTGTGAGTACATTCAAAGTACTCATTGGCTTGCCACTGGTTATTTCATTGACCAGGTGTGAAAGACAGGATACAGTGAAGATTAACTCGGTGACGTTCTTGCAAGCTAGGACGCTTTCCAGTCAGAATGCCTGTAGGTTAAGGCTGATGGCATGGGTTCACGCTTTCAACCAATAATTCCGATATTGGTCTAGTTGGTGCTTCGGCCTTTAAGGCCCTGTGTATGTAAGACTTGACCGAAGAGGTCATTTATTGTATCAAATGGTATATATGGATGTAAGAATCTATTATTCCGTATCTGTGTTCAGTGAGCATTGATCCTTGGGATCACTGGGCATGGCGATCTCGACTTGCCAGTCAGGGTCCCCACACTGGGGGTGTGCCATCGATGCCAAGTCGAGCCGGATGACTACCTTGGAGCAGTAGAGCGCCAAAGCACCCTTGGTGAAGTTGGTGCCATTATCGGTGATGACACTGTGGGGGACGCCAGTCGGACGGCGATATCCGTGATGAACCTGACGGCCCTGAGGCCGTCAAGCTTCTTGATGGGTCTAGCCTCGATCCACTTGGTAAATTTATCTATGGCTACCAAGAGATGAGTCATGCCGCCTCGAGCAGTTTTGAATGGTCCCACCATGTCCAACCCCAGACGGCGAAAGGCCATGACAAGGGGATGGTTTTAAGGGCCGAAGGCGGCATGTGGATCTGTGCGCCAAAGCGATGGCAGCCATCGCATTTGTTGACCATGTCCACGGCCTCCTCGAGGGCCGTGGGCGAGTAGAATCCATGGCGGAACGCCTTGTCCACCGGGGTTCTAGAGGCGGCATGATGCCCGCACTCCCCCTGGTGAATGTCTCTGAGGATCTCCTGTCCCTTTTCTGATTCGATGTAGCGCTGGAACACGCCAGTCACGCTACGCCGAAGCAGCTCACAATTGATGATGGCTTAGGTTGCAGATCAACGCTGAATCTGCCTTGCCTACGCCTCTTCTTGTGGAAGCTCGTCGTGAAGAAGGAAAGCCAGGATGGGTTGAGCCCATGACGGAGCCGACACAAGGGATGGATCCATCTCGACCTGAGTGTTAGGGGCTTCTGCAGCCGCCGCACTTGATGAAGCAGTCGCAGGCTCGAGACTCTCTGTCTCTGATGCCGTCGTGGCAGCGAGCTCGCCGTCTACCTCCATGAAGTCCACCCAATGGGTGTCGAGACGACAGGATTCGAGGCTTGGCGGAGCCGGATTTGTTGTTGTAGCCTGCAAAGTAGTCGTAGCCGGTGCCGCAATTGGAGTCGGCAGGGCCAATGTACCCGGCACAGGAGCTGTAGCCGGAGCAACTGGCGTAGCCGACGGCGCTTGCACCGAGGGATCAGCCGGCACAAAAATTGACGCCAACTCTAGAGACGGCTTGATGGACGGCTTGTGCAGCTGTTCGAGGGAGAAACCGTCCGGAATTGCTTGTCTTGTAGAGCCAATCTTGGCCAATGTATCAGCCGCCTCATTGTCCGCCCTGGTAACATGGTGGAACTCGCAACCCTCGAAAGGGCCGCTCAGCTGGTGGATGAGGAAGCGGTAGCTTGCCATGTTGGCGTCCCTCACGTCCCATTCGCTAGAGACTTGCTGCACCACAAGGTCCGAGTCGCCGAAGCAAAGGAGCCGTCGGATACCAATCTCCTTGGCAAGACGGAGGCCGTGAGCGAGTGCTTCGTACTCGACGACGTTGTTGGAGGAGGCGAAGTGAATCTGGAGAGCATACATGAGCTGGTCTCCTTTTGGAGGCATCAAGGCGATGCCGGCTCCCAGACCAGTTCGCATCTTCGAACCGTCGAAGTGCTTCCGCCAATGAGTGGAATCTGGAGGCGGCGGCTCAAACTTGGTTCGAGCCCAGTCGACAAGGAAGTCGGACACCAGCCGAGACTTGATGGTAGTGCGATGCTCGTAGCGGATGTCGTAGTCAGCCATGAAGATGGACACTTGGCGATCTGGCCCGTCGCATCACGGTTGCCCATGATTTCTGAAAGTAGAGCGGTGCTCACCATAGTGATGGCATGCTCTTGGAAGTATTGCTTCAACTTCTTTGCGGCAAGGTAAACACCTAACACATTTTCTGGTGGTGGGGGTAGTTTTGCTTGGAGGCGGACAAGACCTTGTCGAGGTAGTAGATAGGGCATTGCCCTAATAGTACCTTGCCCTCCTCCTTGCGCTCAACTACCAGCACTACACTAACCACGCGAGTGGTCGCTGCAATGTATATGAGAAAGGTTTCCCTTTCAGCCGGTGCTGCCAAGATTTGCAGGCTCGAGATGACCCACATGAGGTCGCGAAAGGCTTCGTCCGCCTGGTCGTTCCACTCGAACTTGGTTGTCTTCTTCATGAGCTGATAGAGTGGAAGGGCCTTCTCACCGAGCCGGCTGACGAACCGGCTAAGGGATGCCAGGCAGCCGGCAAACTTCTGGACGTCTAGGATTCGAGCCGGCTTCACCATCCGCTCGATGGTGCTGATTTTCTCAGGGTTCGCTTCGACGCCGCGAGCGGACACGAAGAACCCCAAGAGATTGCCGCCTGGAACCCCGAAGACGCACTTCTCCGGGTTGAGCCGGATCTTGTATTCGCGCAGGTTGGCAAACGTCTCCCGCAAGTCGTCGAGGAGGCTGAAGTGCTACTTGGTCTTAACCACGATGTCATCCACATAGACGTGGATGTTTTCCTATTAACCTGAGGCAGTAGGCACTGCTGCATGCAGCGTTGGAATGGTGCACCAGTGTTCTTCAGACGAACGTCATGGTGGTGTAGCAGTAGGTCCCGAAGGGCGTGATGAAGGAGGTCTTCAGGCGATCAGCTGGATCCAGCTTGATTTGATGGTAGCCTGAATAAGCATCCAGAAACGGCAGCAGTTCACAGCCGGCTGTGGAGTCGATCACTTTATCTATCCCGAGCAAGGCGAAAGGGTCTTTCGGACATGCCTTATTCAGGGTTGTGTAGTCGATACACATTCGCTAGGTGTTGTTCTTCCTCAGCACCAGGACTGGATTGGCTAACCAGTCCGGGTGGAAAACCTCCATGATGAAGCCGGCTGCAAGGAGCCGGGCAATCTCTTCTCCAATTGTGCGCCTCTTCCCCTCGGCGAAGCGGCATAAAGTTTGTTTCACCGGCTTTGCATCCGGTCGCACGTGAAGTTTGTACTCGGCGTAGTTCCTTGAAACACCAGCTCGCCTTCCTATTTAGGGCAGAGGCTAGCTCCGATGGTGACGCACTACTTGGGGTTCGCATGCTCGAGTGGCACCAACTTGGTTTCTTTAGCCGGCTTGAAGGAGCCTTTGCCCGCAGACTGGGATGGAGGAGTAAGGATTGCCGGCTCCTCGGTAGCCTGAGCCACGAGCCGGTCAATCTGCCTTTTCTCCTCAGCAATCACCATGGCGTCGGCCAGTCGGGTGCTGTCCTGTGCACACTCGAGCGACTTCTTGTAGTCGCCAGCAATGGTGATGATGCCCTTTGGACCCGACATCTTCATCTTCAGGTAGGCGTAGTGGGGGATAGCCATGAATTTGGCCAGAGCCGGTCTGCCCAGCAGCGCGTGATGCGGGCTGCTGAGATCCACCACCTCAAACCATATGGACTCACTGCAAAAGTGAGACTTGTCACCGAAAAGGACCTCGAGCTGGATTTTGCCGATCGGCGAGAAGGATTGTCCCGGCACGATGTCGTGAAAGACAGTGCTGGTCGGCAGGACGTCCTTCTCCTTGAGCCCGAGCTTGAGGAGGGTGTTGAGGTAGAGGATGTTGATGCTGCTGCCGCCATCGACCAACACCCGGGAGAACCGTCATCTGAGTCTGTGAGAGGCGAAAGTGGAGTTGACGACGAGCACGTATGAGCCAGGGTTTGGCATCACCGCAGGATGGTCAACCCGGCTCCATGTGATGGTCTTTCAAAACCAGTGCATGTATTGGGGAACCGGGGAGACCATGGCATTCACCTCGCACCGGCGCTGGCGCTGGCTGTGCTTGTCGTCGCCTTCACTGGTGAAGACAACGAATGCTCCATCTTGATGTGGGTAGTCATCGTAGAGATGGCCGTCATCGCGAGGCGGCGGTGGTTGAGCCGGAGCAGGACCGGGAGCTGGAGCATGAGGCGCTACATGTGCACCTGGGGCAGCCGGCAGGCCCTCCCCTTGCGACAGTCGTCGTGCAAAGCTGTAGTGTCAAAGGGTATGGGTAGAGGGCTTCGCCCCAGAATGCATCTTGAAGGGCGCGTCAAGCATCTGCTCGCAGGACAGCTTGGGCTGCCAGTCGTTCTTGTTAGTCCGCCTCCGTTGGGAGCCGGCCTGAGTAGCCGGCGCCTCTCCCTCCATGTTTGCTACTAGCTTGTTGTTGGAGCGCGAATCGAGCTGACCCGCCTTGCGCTTGTTTTTGTTCTGGCCGCCTGGATTGTCGCCAGCCGGCTTGGGAGTAGTCGGTGTGGGGACAGCCTTGTTCGAGGCTGTCACCTTGACCTGCATTGCGGAGTCGGCCGTGGCATACTTGTACGCCCTGGCCATGAGCACCGCCAGAGAGGTGGGCTCTGAGCACATGAGCTTGTGCCTGAGGAGAGTGCCCTCTTGGTAGCCGTTGATGAAGTACTGGATGGCATGTAGCTACGGCAACAAAAGTCCTTCCCCGACAACGGCGCCAGAAATTCTTCTTGCTACTTCTCAAACAACAGCGCCAGAAATTGACACATTGACGGAGACTTGCTTGCGTCGGTTTTTTCCCTTGAAGAGGCAAGGGTGATGCAGCACAGGAGCAGTCATTATTTCCCTCAGTTAGAGAACCAAGGTATCAATCTAGTAGGAGAATCACGTCAAGTCCAGAGTACCTGCACAAACACAAAGAGCTTGCACCCAACACTATAAAGGGGTTGTCAATCCCTTCAAGATTGATTGCAAAGTGAGATCTGAATGCGGAAAGTGCAACGAAGAAAAAGTGTAAGGCTGAAAATATGGTGTGGAGTAGACCCGGGGGCCATAGTGTTCACTAGAGGCTTCTCTCAAAACAACAAATATTATGGTGGGTGAACAAATTACTGTCGAGCAATTGATAGAACCGCGCAAAGTCATGACGATATCTAAGGCAATGATCATACATATAGGCATCACGTCCGAGACAAGTAGACCGATACTATCTGCATCTACTACTATTACTCCACACATCGACCGTTATCCAGCATGCATCTAGTGTATTGAGTTCATGACGAACAGAGTAACGCCTTAAGCAAGATGACATGATGTAGAGGGATAATCTCAAACCAATGATGAAAACCCCATCTTTTTACCCTTGATGGCAACAACATGATGCGTGCCTCGCTACCCCTTCTGTCACTGGGTGAGGTCACCGCATGTTATGAACCCAAAACCAAGCACTTATCCCATTGCAAGAATCATAGATCTAGTTGGCCAAACAAAACCCACAACTCGAAGAGAATTACAAGGATATGAAATCATGCATGAGAGAGATCAGAAGAAACTCAAATAAGATTCATAGATAATTTGATCATAAATCCACAATTCATCGGATCTTGACAAACACACCGCAAAAGAAGATTACATCGGATAGATCTCCATGAAGATCATTGAGAACTTTGTATTGAAGATCCAAGAGAGAGAAGAACCATCTAGCTACTAGCTATGGACCCGTAGGTCTATGGTGAACTACTCACGCATCATCGAAGAGGTCATGGTGTTGATGAAGAAACCCTCCGTGTCTGAATCCCCCTCCGACAGGGCACCAGAACGTGCCCCAGATGGGATCTTGCGGAGACAGAAGCTTGCGGCGGCGGAAAAGTACTTTCGATGATCTCCTGATTTTTTCTGGGATTTTAGGGAATTTATAGGCGAAAGTCCTAGGGCAGAGGTGGCCCAGGGAGCCCACAAGCCAGGGAGGCGCGGCCCCCCTAGCCGCCGCTAGGGGGCTTGTGGGGTCCTTGGTGGCCCCCTGCCCTGATTCTCAGGCTTCCCGATCTTTTTCTGTTTCGGAAAAGAACTTTTTGGCAGTTTCGTTCCGTTTGGACTCCGTTTAAAATCCTCCTCTGAAAGGGTTCAAAAACATGGAAAAACAGGAACTCGCACTTGGCATTGAGTTAATAAGTTAGTCCCAAAAAATATATAAAAGGCATACAAAACATCCAAAGTTTGACAAGATAATAGAATGAAACCATCAAAGATTATAGATACGTTGGAGACGTATCACCTGTACCTCATGCACTCCCTCGCAAGAGTTGCGAAGCTCCGTCCAGCGCGTGACGTAGTCGCGAAGGGGTTTGCCAGGGCCTCTGGACGCACATGGCCAGCTCGCGAGGCTGGCCAGGGCGTTTGTAGGTGCAAGTGAAGTTGGTGACGAACGCCTCCTCGAAATCAACCCATGAGTTGACGCTGCCCGCTGGAAGGGTGTTAAGCCATGTCCGAGCCAAGCCGGCCATCATGAGTGGCACGTAGGTGAGTGCTACGCGCTTGTTGCCCCTAGCAATGCCAACGGCGGTGGTGTAGTCGATCAACCAGTCCTCTGGCTTGGCGGTGTCGTTGTACTTGGGAGTGTCCCGAGGCAGCGTGAAGCCTCGGGGAAACGGCTCCCCTCGAATCCGGGGGCTGAAGCAGGCCGGACCGATGGGACCGTCCTCCTCCAAAAGAGCTGGCTGTGCTAGGGCATTGAGACGCTTGTGGGCGTCGTGGTCGTCCTCGGGGACGCGAGCGCCAATCCGA
Source organism: Hordeum vulgare subsp. vulgare (assembly GCF_904849725.1). Taxonomy (NCBI): domain Eukaryota; kingdom Viridiplantae; phylum Streptophyta; class Magnoliopsida; order Poales; family Poaceae; genus Hordeum; species Hordeum vulgare. Next base: position 479,163,409 of record NC_058523.1, on the reverse strand, counting down.
GCCGCGATCGGAAGGGCACCTCGCGAGCCGGTAGCATGGGTCCTCCCCGGAGGAGGAACCTCATATACCGAATCACTCTCATCATACTCGCGACGCTGACTTGAAGTATGCTCGCTCCGGCGCTGAGAACGCCTGCCGTGGCTGCCCTCGCCCTTCCAGCCGGAAGTGCAATGCGAAGAAGACCCTTCGACTTGCTGATGACCGCTGGGGATACGGCGCGCTCCGGATTGGTTCCCGAAGACTCCGACTGAGCTTGACCGAGATCAAGCCATGTGTGTTGCTCGTTGGCGGCGTCAAGGAGATCCTTGACCCGCTTCTCCTGGAACGCGTGCTCCTCGCCCTCCAAGCTTGGCATTTCCGCCATAACCTCTTAGGCCGCCCGTAGGTTGGCAGCACGAGTCTCATAGATGGGCTGCTTGCCGCCTAGAATCTTGGCAATGACCCAGCCGCGACAGCGGACCGAGCCAAGCTGGCTAGGAGCCTCGGAAAATGGAGTGAGGTCGTAGGTGGAGTTATACTCGTGTTGCGTGGCCTCCATCCGGCGCTTAGCCGCGGTGATGGCAATGCCCTCCTCCAAGATCTGCCTGCAAGCCTCCTCCAATGAGGCCCGTGCGTCGGTTGGGTTTGTGGAAGTGGAGATTGGCGTCTTCAAGCTGGTAAGCGCGGCCTAAAGAGTGTCAGCGGTGACAGCAGCAGGCTCACCAGCGTCTGCTGACGCCTTGCCATGAGCCGTGCTGGTGCTAGCGCCGATGACCATCACCTCCACGACGTTGGAGACGGTGGCGACATGATACGGGGTAAAGAACCCCGCAGACGACGGAGGACCATCGAAGACAAGTACATTGATCTGGTACACGTCGAACATAGGCAGCTCAGCGATAGAGAGCCTACTGAAGCTAGCGCATAATGCCTCGACATCGAAGTACTTGCCAGGATAGCGAGGACCATCGCCGAGACGCAGATCGCTAAAGAGAACGATGAGGTTCTTTATAGCAGAAACGACGACGCTGGGGAGTGACTCGTTGTCGGACTCCCCGTCCGAATCCGCCTGACGGACTGGGACGTCGATCATCATCAGTGAAGCCTCATCCATGATTGGCTCCACGGGCATGCAGATCGGTCCGGACGCGATGCATCCAGCGGTGTAAGAGCAGGGCCGTCCCCAGCGCTTGAAGCCAGCCGATGCCGCGGAGGGCCCCACGGTGGGTGCCAAATGTCGGTGTTTACTCACTACATAAGCCATGGGTAGGCTAAAGATGGTGGGAACCAAAGTGGCACCGGAGGACGGTGGGAACGAGGTTGGTACAAGAATGGAATGCACCATGTACCCAGGTTCAGGGCTCTCCATAGAAATAACACCCCTAATCCTGCCAGAGTGTATGATGTATGAATGGGACTACAAAGTGCTCGTGGAGCTGTATTGGAGAGGAGGAAGCGGGAGCTGCCGGCTCGCGTCTGCCTCTCCTATGTGGTTGGTGTGTGTGCTGAGTTGACTGACCCTCTGCGTGGAGGGGCCGGGGGGTTTTATAGATGAACCCACCGACCTACAATATGGATAAAAGTTACAAGTGTGGGACCTGGCTGGCAGCCTCGCCGGCTGGCTGGGGGCCCACGGGGTCTTGTCTTGTCGCCGGAGGGGGCCGCCGGCTGCGAGGTTCCGTCTGGCCGTGGGACCCGTCGGCTAGCAAATAAGTCTCTTGCGTAAGGTTGACGCAGGACACGTGTGGTACGTTTGGCGTCGTCCAGCGAGGATCGTCATGGGCACGCAGTACGGCCGTCTCCACTGTTCCCACGCCGAGTGCAGTAATGGAGTGGGAGTTTGACGGGCTAACACTATTCAGGGTGATGGATCGGAGCCGGAGGAGGTCAGCGGCGTGGCCGCCGACGCTTGTACCTGTCATGCACGCCAATCCAGTACTTTGCTGATGCATAGCCACCTTTAACCGTAGGGTCTCGTCATGACCTACGGTTTGATGTGACTGGTGATCCCTGGCCGGCTAGCCTGCTTGACTAGCCGTCCTGGGCATGGCCCCCTTGCCCCTATCCAGCTGGCTTGGCCTAGGCAGCCAGGGGAGGTAGCCGTCTGGCCTCTAGCCGGCAAGTGCTTCCTGGCCGGCCAGAGAGTTCGCCGTCTCGCCCCCAGCCGGCAAGTGCTTCCTAGCCGGCCAGGGGGACTTGGTCTTTTCAGAATGGTTCTTGTTGTCCCTTCTTGGTTGAAGGCAAAGGAGTAGGCTCAAGGAGCCTACCCCGGGGTTATCCCCCCGACAAGGGAAGTAGTCTTCGCTCTCCTAGATGTAGTCCCAATCTACATACCTAATGCCACTAACAGATGGACTCTTGTCCAATAGGACAGACTCATAAAAGTCTTGTTGCTCCTTTGTGTGGAAGCGAGCGTCAAATGTGGTCCTCCTCCTAATATCATATAGATGAGCTGCTCTCCACTTCTTGAATCCTTGATCCTTTCTTTCCTTCACATCCTCTGCTATGGGGTTTTCATCATTATGTTCTCGCAGATGTGGTCTGAGCTTCCATAGCACAACAATTTCCTCATCATCTCGCAGATGAAGGTTTTGAGATGCATGTATATCTCTTGTGGTCGTATTTGGCTTGGAGGCTACACTTCTTAGCCTTGGGAGCAGATAACTTGGCCTTGGATGCATCTTTTATTAGTTTTCTTTGCTTGTAAGGAGGTGTGTTAGCCGGTTCCTCTTCTTCATCTAGATATTCAGGTGTAGATGGTTGAACAACTACTTTCAAAAATCTGGTCCTTTGCCTCATGTGTCTTGGTTTCTTGGCCAATGATTTGTCCTTCCAACCCCACTTGGTTGCTCTAAAGATAGAGATAACCCTCTTTTGGCTGCAACTGACTCTCGAATCTTCCTCACAATTGCCCTCTCTTTCAACTTGAGAGAAGTGCTTTCCTTAGGGAGGAAGTCAACATCTTCCTCACTAGAGTTGAGCTTCTTCCTTGCCCTAGTTGATGCCTTGGACAGTTCATGGGAGTTGGGGGTGCATGGGTCTGACTGATTCCTCTCAGGACTAGTGCGTGAATCAGCTTCCACAATCTGCTCTTTGTTCTCATTCTGGCTATCCTCAGATCCTAACATACTGACAGTCTGACCCTGTGAATAGATATAGAGGAGTTGAAAAGAAGAGAATCACAAAACACACACATTTTGCAAAATTTGAACTTAGAATGTTAGTTTAAGAATTCAGCAAAGTGGGTTTCGGTTCCACCGAGTTTTAATTTTTGGAGCCATTGAGACAGACTTTCTCCTCAACACATACCTCGCCATCATTTTGAGTGTCAGCAAAAAAGATAACTCGGTCTCACCGAGAAAGTTCTCATGGTCCCTATAAACCCAAATCGGTCGAACCGATTTGTTTCCACTCGGTACACCGATTCACACTTGGCGGAGCTCTAAACCTAGAAATCTTCGTTCGGCTAGACTAAAGGATTTGTTTTGTGGATGGATGATTCGCAAGTATTGGCCAGAGGAAGAACAAATCCTAATGCACAAGATTTGGATGAAGGAGCGCAAAAGGGGTTAAAACCTTACCCTAATTCGGCAAGGGTTCCGCGATGATGATGGCGGCAGGAGTGATTGCGGTCAACGGAGAAGGACTCCTACGGCGAGGAAGCACGGGAGGCGAGTGAGATATCCGTAGACACGAGCAACGATAGTAGAGGGGTGCGGGAAGCCAAAGGATTGAAGAAGCTTTTAATCTTAGCTCCGTGGGTTTATATACCCTCCTACTATCGGTGACAACGATTCCAAAATTTAGGTGCCATCGAGTTCCTTAACTGTCAAGGGCTAGAGAAACTCGGTGAGGCCGAGATTATCAAATTGGTGGTACCGAGGTTCAAAAAATAGATAAACCCTAGTGATTCGGTGGAACCGAGTGTCTGAAGTTGGTTACATCGAGTGGCGCATGGGAGGTTTTGGAAGTCGTCTCTTGTTGAGATGTTACTCCGAGTGCTCCTCACACACATGGTCTGAAAAGTGCTTGCTCAAATTTTGTCATCAAGCATGAATTTAATTTGAGACAAGAAATCATAGATAGCAAGAGAGGGGTGTCGGTGTCAAAACCGGCTGATCTCGAGTAAGCGGTCCGAACTGTGGATCTTGGGTCGATGGGTAACAAGGAACGAGGGAGACGTTATTTACCCAAGTTCGGGCCCTCTTGATAGAGGTAAACCCTACGTCATGCTCTTGTTGTATTGATGAAGTAGTACAAAGTACAAAGTTGATCTACATCGAGATCGACTCTTGTGGTATAAAACCCTAATCATAATGAGCTTAATCCGTCCTACGAACTATGGCCCCTGGTTTAGATAGATACACGGGATGCTAGGGTTACACAAAGTTGGTTACATCAAGAAAGGAATATGTCGATTAATACGTCACCTTGGATTGCACGCCAAGTCTTCAGTAGAGTCCGTCTTGATTTTAGTACCACCAATGATGATCCAATGGCCCAGGAGTCCGGCCCACAAGATTAGATAAGCGGCTCGAGGACCCCTTAATCCTGGACTCCCTTAGTAGCCCCCTAACTGGCCTCCAAATCTGAAACCCTCAACCTCCGGGTGCTTCATATACATAGTCTTCGGCTTGCGAGGTGAGTTCCCCTCTTCCTTTAATAGATGATAGTTTGGCTGTTGTCGGGGATATACTCCACAGTTTGAACCGGCCACGAGGTATGACCCGACCAGCAAGTTTGACGCGGCCAAGAGGTATGACCCGGCCATGAGGTATGACTAGGCCCATCATCTAGCAGCTCATGGGTCACCCCGCTCGTCGGATCGACCTGGACGACGAGGCCCAAAGGCCTAGTGTGGAAGCCGACATAAGGTGGCTCACGGAGAGGCCTCAAAGGGAGCTCACAGAAAAGACCAAAGAAGAGGAGAAATTCCCCCTGATGAGAAACAAGACCTGGATTAGGATTCAAGAGAAAATAGTCCTAGTCCTAGTAGGATTCTATGTAAGCATACCCCTTCAACCTATATAAGGAGGGGCAGGGAACCCCTTGAGGGACGGGTTAGGTTAAGTCTAGACAAGACAAATCATAGATAGACACATTGGAAACCCCTCGAGGCTAGAGGTAGCGAATCTGCACCCCTGTAATCGAGATCATCACCTTCATCAATGAAACAAGAGCAGGACGTAGGCTTTTACCTCCATTGGAGGGGCCGAACCTGAGTAAAATCGCGTCTCTCAATTCCGACCAACCCCTCTCAAGCCGCCACCTAATTGAGATGGCCTCATATCTAAGTGTGATAAAAACCACGATAGTTGGTGCCCACCATGGGGAAAGTGCACGATGGTCTAGTGTTCTTCAAGGAAGCATTTGAGGGATCGAGAAGTTAGTAATTGGTCGGATGAAGCTGATGATGGGGAACGTTGCATGGGAAACAAAAAAATGCCTACGCTCACCAAGATCTATCTATGGAGATCAACATCTACAAGAAGAGGGAGTGCATCTGCTTTACCATGTAGATCACTAAGTCGAAGCGTATATAACGTGGTTGATGTAGTCGAACATCTTTGCAATCCAATCCACAATCCGTCATGCGATCCCATCGCAATCTGTCCTGCGATCCCATCACGATTCGTCCTTATTTAGTGTCGAATGGACGACACCTCCGCGTTCAGCACATGTACAGCTGGATGACGTTCTCCACCTCCTTGATCTAGCAAGAGAGTGTGGGGAGGTAGATGAGTTATCTAAGAGCACGACGGCATGGCGATGGTGATGGTGGAGCTGTTCCGGCACGGCTTCGCCAAGCAATATCGAAATCAATCTAGTGGAGAAAACTGATCTATAGGGAGATGCAGAGGGCGAGGCTGCGTCGTGGCTTGTGTTGCGGCTGCCCTCTTGTCACATCCCTAGCTACCCCTCTTTATGAATAGCAAGATTGTGCTCATATTTTCATTCTTGCATTAAAAAAATAAAATGGAAATCAAAAGAAAATCCCTAGCAACTTCCTATTCAAAACAATTCAAGTGGTGGCAAATCAATGAGCCCAAAATGGCCTTTATAAAAGTCCATCATTTTTGATAAAAATTGGAAACCACAATTCAGGGGTGGATTTATTTTTAAAACTACTCTTGGTATTTCATTTCAAACACAAAAGCCACTGGAATGAAATATAAATTTGATTTCAAATATTTTAGAGTTTCATAAAATGTTGAAAACTTTATGTGGGTTTGGAAATACTCCAAATAACACCCCAGCATTATTTATACTATTTTAGAAATAGTTGGAGCCAAAAAGAAAATGAAACTAATGCCAGCAAGCTTAAAACAGAAAAATAGAAATGAAAAAAAGGTGGAGAAGCTTACCTGTCGCTCAGGCCCAGCCCAGCTCCCCCTCTTGTCGTCTTCCTCGTGCTAGCGAGCAGCAAGAGGTTGCCGCCACTCGTTCCGGCGAGGCCACGCAACTGCGTGCCTGCCTGGCCCCTCCATCGCGTTGGCAAGGGAGATAAGCCTCCCCGGAACCCATTCCCGTCCTCATCCTCTCCCCATTCGCGATCTCCTCCCTCTCCCACTCGGCCGCCATTAGAGCCCGAGCCGAGCTCGAGCTAGCCGTCGCTCCAGCCCCTCTCTCTCTCTCCCCTGAATCATGCAGAAGACTCGCCATGACACCCTGAAGCTATCCAGCAAGCCACGCAAGCTCTCGAGCCCTGCATCGCCCCGACGCCGTCATCTTCTTCCTCGGATCGACGACGTTCACCGCCGCCCTGCTCCCTCTCCAGGCCATCCCCGAGCCCGCTTTCGACGTCGCTGCACTCCCCGTGAGCCCAGGGTGCTTTCCCCCTTGTTTTCCCCCTCGATCCCGTGCCCTAGCGTCCGATTCCACCGGAGCCCGACGAGATCCGCCCTAGCGCGAGCTCGTCGTCGGTGATGCTCCGATGATGGGTTGGTCCATCTGAGACCAACATCAGCTTCAGCGCGCCGTGTAGATGCCATAGGAGCTAAGCCCTATCCCTTTTGCCCTCTGGATCAATGACCCCGATGATGCCCGAGCTCCGGCAGCCGCCGAGCTCGTTGCCGACGTCATCTCCGGCCATTTCACCCCCTGTAACGTGCAAAAATGGAACCGCGGGCGAGTGGCCGTTCCCTTGGTGCCCTCCGTCATCCTTTTGGTCACGAGAAACGAAAACCCGATGCCCTCCGCCGTCCCCGTGGTTGCCGGAACCTCATCGCCGGTGGGTTTGACCCCATCGCCGGTGGGGTTGACTCTCCAATGTCACTTGCAAGTGGGGCCAGCCCCCTGGCTAATTAAGTTTAGTCTAATAAAAATAATTAGCTAACTAAATCCCTAAACCGACACTGACATGTGGGCCAGCCCTGTGAAATAACTAATTAACTTTAAATTTAATTAAAATCTAGCCAGAGTCACTGACCAGTGGGTCCCACTTGTAAGGTTTGACTTTCAACGGCCAGTTGGACCTGTTGATGTCATGCTGATGCAGTAACTATATTTGTGATTTAATATAATTCCACAAAATACTAAAACTTTGGAAATTCATATAAAATTGATTATAACTCCAAATTTGACAAATAATATATGAAAATTGATCAGAAAAATTCAATGAACACAATGATGCTACTTTCATGCATGAAAAACAAAGCTATGAAACAACATGAGGTCAAATCAATTAAATGATTATGATAAATATATTATTTCAATTAATATTTGAATTTGAATTCAAATCAACATCATCCTAAAAGTTTGATAGCCACTTTAACTCATGCTACATTTTATTTCATGCCCTGTTCATGCATCATATTGTTGCATATGAATGTTATTGATTGATTATTATTATTATTTCGGTAGGCTCCGCCCTTCCGGATACGTCCAAATATCCGTCTGACGGATTTAACCCCTCTACTGAGCAACAAGGCAAGCACCCTTTTGATTATCCCGATATAATCCCATGTTCTTGCTCCTACTCCCACTTATTGCAGTAGGACAAAATGTTTCAAATGCTTTACTTCGGTAGCTGAACCTATTCCTTTGCATGACCTGTCATTGTCACAGTAAATAGCTAAACCTAGCAACCTTGCATACCTGGTAGATGCTTGAGCTGTGATGTGATTTATCCTGTTATGCTTGCTATGCCTAGAGTTGTGTCAGGTCTGTTTCATCTAGGTGATGAACCGGAATAGTTGGATGTGTTCTAGTGACAAAGGATAAGTGTGGAACCTGATTTGGTAAAGGTACCGATGGAAGGCTATGTAGGAGTACATGGTGGGTTGTTTCATTGGAACCGTAATTTGGAACTGAGTTCCGTGTATGTAATCCAAGACTATATACTACCACACGTTGGGATACTTAATTGACCCTCTCGGCTTATTAATCGCCTAGTACTCGGTCCAGGAGTTGCAAGTAGTTTCTGGTGTTTATAGTCATGCTGGAGGCCGTGCATAGTGATAACCTTAGAGGTGGGCTATGATGCGGTAGGCAGTGGCATGGTGTACCAAGTGTCACCCGGATGGTGGGCTTGGGAACCCTACGCACATCGTATGGGGCCATGGCAGAAACCTCGGCCGGACTTTCGTGCGGGTTCACTCTCAAATAGGCGATAAACATGGACTAGGTATTAGCATGGTTAACGGTCGTGGGCGACTCCCTCGCTGGGCTTCCGCTTGAAGGTTGCCGAGGTGCTTGACGTGCACATAGGGATAAGTGGCGAGAGCGTGTGTGAAGAAGTACACCCCTGCAGGGTTATGATATATTCGAATAGCCGCGTCCGCGGATATGGACTACTTGGAGACATATGTTGTTCATAGATAACTTTAATGGCTACTCATAAAAGTATCAAGATAAGCGTGAGTATGAGGTATGGCATTTCCGTTGGGAGATGGAAAGGAGTTCATGATAGTGTATCGTCGTGGTGGTAGTGGACTCGTGTACGACTTATCAAAGTTGTTAAAACTATTTAAAATTGTAGTTTAGTCTAGCCAAGAGTCAAAGCTGGCTTGCTGCATGAAACACCACAACCCCCCCCCCCATTGTTGATACCTGTGCATGAGTAGATAGACCTATTCTAAAGTCTTGCTGAGTACTCTTGTACTCATGTTTGCTTAATAATTGTTGCAGAGGATACCCACGAGCCAACATGTGGGTTCTTTCTAGACATCGATGATGACGAGTAGCTGGTGTCCCAGCTACGACCGGGCCCCTTTCAGAAGGGATCTGTAGATAGTCAGGCTTTATGCCTTATCCTTTCAACAGTCTGTACTCATACAACTTTTATGCTTCTGTTGGTTTGTATGATTCTGTTTGTATGACTTTGAGTGTCGGTCGTGTGACCCCTGCTTGTATGAATATATTATGCAAGACTCTTTCGAGTCTTCTAAATAAATGTCTTGATGTTGTATGGTTATGTTGTGATGCCATTGTTGTATCTATGCATATCTAGTATGTCATGCGTACATGTGATGCAGTGTGATATGTATGGGATTCGACACCTAGTCGTATGCCCTTAGTAGCTCTCTATACAGAGAAATGCCCCTTTGTGATTCCACCGAGCCTTGGTAGTTCGCTACTTCTCCGAACACATTGGTTGACCGGCATGTATCCTTCTTAGTTGTTGTGTCTGTCCCTACGGGGAAATGTCAGGCGGTGTAATGGAGTCCTTGTAGCTTGCTACGACTCGTCTACACTCGCTAATGACCGACACCTGCTTTGTTGGGTTATGTATGTGTGTCTCTGTCCAGTCGAGTCACTTGAGTTTATGACTAGATATGTAGACCCGGGTTCTTTGACATTGGAATGCTAGCGACACTAATGCATACGTGAGTCAAAAGGCGCAAACGGTCCCGGCTAAGGTAAGATGGCAGCCGTGGGGTTAACCGTGCGTGAGACCGCAAAGGGATGCAATGTGTTACAGGCTGGATTCTTATGGCTTAGGATCGGGGTCCCGATACCTCTCTCCTATCCACTATATATAGGAGCAAGGGAGGAGGGGTGGTGCCGTAGGGTTTACCCTAGGGCCGGTGCCCAAGACGTGTCCACCTCCCACAAGTCAAGTGGGGCGCACCCTTAGGGAGGAGTCCCTCTCCTCTAGGACTTCTCCCACCTACCACCGTTAGGGCACATGGGCCCATGGGGTCGGCTTCCCAGCCCACTAGGGGATGGTGCGCCACCTCCTCAGCCCATGTGCCCCCGGGAAGGGTGGCCACTTCCCAGTGGACCCCCGGAACCCTTTCGACACTCCGGCGTATTGCCGAGAACACCCGAAACCTTTCTGGAACCGAATACCTCTTTTGTATATATAATCCTTTGTCTCCGGACCATTCTGGAGCTCCTCGTGACGTCTGGGATATCATCCGAGACTCTGAACAACTTTAGGTTACCACCACACAAAAGTCATAAATACCAAATCGTCATCAAACCATAAGTGTGCAGACCCTGCGGGTTCGAAAACTGTGTAGACATGACCAAGACACTCTATGGTCAATAAACAATAACATGACCTGGATGCCCATATTGCCTCCTACTTATTCTACGAAGATCTTTATCAATCGAACCATGATGTCAAGGATTCAATCAATGTCGTATACTGTTCCCTTTGTCCATCGGTATGTTACTTGCCCGAGATCCGACCGTCGGTATCTCTATACCTAGTTCAATGTCATTACCGACAAGTCTCTTTACTCGTTCCGTAATACAAGATACCATGACTAACTCCTTAGTCATATTGCTTGCAAGCTCATTGTGATGTTGTATTATCGAGTGGGCCCAGAGATACCTCTGTGTCATACGGATTGACAAATGCCAGTCTCGATTCACGCCAACCCAATAGATACCTTCGGAGATACTTGTAGAGCACCTTTATAATCACCTAGTTACATTGTGACGTTTGATACACACAAGGCATTCCTCCGGTGCCCGGGAGTTGCATGATCTCATGGTCATAGAAACAGATACTCCCTCTATTCCTAAATATAAGACCTTGTAGAGATTGCACTTTGGATTACATACGGATGTATATAGACATATTTTAAAGTGTAGATTCACTCATTTTGCTCCGTATGTAGTCTATAGTGAAATCTCTACAAGGTCTTATATTTAGGAACGGAGGGAGTACTTGACATGCTGAAAACAGTAGCAATAAACTGACACGATCACATGCTGCGTTCATAGTTTGGGTCTTGTGCATCACATCATTCTCCTAATGATGTGATCCTGTTATCAAATGACAACTCATGTCTATGGTCAGGAAACCTTGACCATCTATCTTTGATCAATGAGCTAGTCCTTAGAGGATCACAAGGGACATTGTGTTGTTTGTGTATCCACACATGTTTTTGAGTTTCCAATCAATACAATTCTAGCATGGATAATAAAGGATTATCGTGAACAAGTAAATATAATAATAAAAAATTTATTATTGCCTCCAGGGCATATTTACAATGGTCTCTAACTTGCACTAGAGTCAATAATCTAGTTTACATCACTATGTGATTCATACCCAATAAGTTATGGGGTTTAATCATGCTTTGCTTATGAGAGGGGATTTTAGTCAACGGGTCTGAAACATTCAGATTCGTGTGTACTTTGCAAATATTTATGGCATACTTTAGATTATGCTACCATGCTCCACTTGGATCCATTCCAAATGATGGATCCACTGATTGGTGTCAAAATTTGCATCGACGTAAACCTTTATGACGAAATCTTTTATCACCTCCATAATCGAGAAACATTTCCTTAGTCCTCAAATTACGGGATAATTTTTAATGCAATCTAGTGATCCAATCCTGGATCACTCTTGTACCCATCGATAGACTCATGGCATGGCACACATGAGGTGAACTACACATCATGGCATACTATAGAAACTACGACTAAGGCATAGGGGACGACCTTCGTCCTTTCCCCTTCTTCTACTGTGGTCATGCACTGAGTCTTACTCAAGTTCACACCTTACAATACAGTCAAGAACTCCTTCTTTGACTTGTCCATTTGAACTCTTTCAAAATCTTTTCAAGGTATGTATTCATTGAAAGTTTTATCTAGCGTCTTGATCTATCTATATATATATTGATGCCAATGTTCAAGTAGCTTAATCCAGGTTTTCCCTTGAAAAACTCCTTTCAAACAACCACATATGCTTTCCAGAAATGCTACATCATTTCCGATCAACAACATGTCAACCACATATACTTATCAGAAAGTCTATAATGCTCCCACTCACTTTCTTGTAAATACAAGTTTCTCATAAACTTTGTATAAACCCCAAAAGCTTTGATCATCTCATCAAAGTGTATATTACAACTCTGAGATGCTTGCTCCAGTCCAGAGAAGGATCGCTGGATCTTGCATACTTGTTAGCATCCTTAGGATCGAAAAAACCTTCTGGTTGTATCACATACAAACTTTCCTCAAGAAAACTGTCAACGAAACATTGTTTTGACATCCATCTGCCACATTTCATAATTGAAAAATGCAGCAACTGCTAACATAGTTCCAACAGACTTTAGCATTGCTACGGGTGAGAATGTCTCATCGTAGTCAACTCCTTGAACTTGTCAAAAACCTCGTTGCCACAAGTCGAGCTTTCTGAATGGTGACACTTACCATCATTGTCTGTCTTTCTTTTAAAGATATATTTGAACTTAATAGCCTTACGACCATCAAGTAGTTCTTACAAATTCTACACTTTGTTTTCATACATGTATCCTATCTCCGATTTCATGGCCTTCTGCCATTTGTCAAAATGTGGGCCCACCATCACTTCTCCATAGCTCGTAGGTTCATTATTGTCCAACAACATGACCTCCAAGACGGGATTACCGTACCACTCTCGAGCAGTACGTGTGTTACATCCAAAATGCATCACTATTTTGTATCATAATTTGTCTCTATTCATTGATATATTTCATAATATGATGTTATTCTTATAGTGTTTGGTCTTATTTTACACAGTTTACAACTTTCCGGTGCTGAAACAGCAGAAGCAACATTCAGCGGAGAAAAGAGCATGAAGAGTTGCCATATTAGAACATCTCCAAATACGCTGAAATTCACGTGGAAGGAGTTTCTGAATAAATCACGAAGACAGGCCGAAGAAGGGCCGGAGGGGGACTAGAGGGGGACCACCAAGCACCCAGGCGACCTGGTGGAGCGGGCCCCTCTAGGCCATGCAGGGAGGCCGCCTAGCCAGTGGGTCCCACCTCCGGTGCCCCTCTTTGGCCTATATGACACTCGTGACCTAAAAATCCCGAGGCACAAATAGTTTCCGCAGTTTCGCGGCCGCTCCGCGTCGGAAACTTACAGAGAAGAAAAGACCTTTCCGGTCGGCAGATTCCGCCGGAGACAACTCCTCCCGGAGGGGGAGATCATCCTCATCGTCATCGCCATCATCACGGGCATCATCGAGATCATCATCACCATCATCGTCATCACGAGCACCATCTCCATCTTCACCCCATCTCACTTTACCATTGCAATCCGTGTTGTACCTTGCACTATTCATCCCCTCTACTCTACAGGTGTTGATTACTCTTTTGTGGTGAAAGCTATTGAGTTTTTTTGGAGGATTATTGTTATGACCAGATTGTTCATCGTATTTTCATCACCTCTCATCATGATCTCTTTTATGTCTTGTGAGTAGTTCCTTTAGTTCTTGAGGGCATGGGAGAAGTCTAGTTGCTAGTAGTCATTTGATGTTGAAGTAATATGTGTTGTTTGCTATTTAAGTTGTGGTGTTATTCTTCTAGTGGTGTTATTTGAACGTCGACTACATAACACTTCACCTTTTTAAGGTCCTAGGGGAATGCATTGTGTATAAAAAATGCTTATGGTGGGTTGTCGGAGTGATAGAAACCTGAACCCCAGTTTGCATACTTTTGCATGAGGTAGTGTTGGATCCTCAAGCTTATTGCTATGGTTAGGCTTTGCCTTAATTTCTATTCTGTATTTGCGGATGCTTACAAGGGGATTAATCATAAGAGTGCACTTGTCTTAGCCTAGACGGTACACTAGCAAAGATCCACCTACTTAACACTTATCAATACAAAACATAGTACTAGATGGAATATGGCGAAAGCACTTGACTATCTCTCCCGTGTGTCCTCAGGAACGCCTTAGTCTTTATAAGTTTAGTCCACCGGCTTATCCTTTGTGTTCAAAAGGGTTGGTCCATTTGCTGCACCTCAGCACCATTTACTTTCCCTGCATTTATTTCCTTTTTGCTTATACCAGAAAACCCATACAAAGTTACCTTTCAGTACTTACAGTTATTCCTTGCTCAAGATCACTTGTCAGTACCTTGTCCTCCTTGTTGGGTTCGACACTCTTACTTATCGAAAAGGCTATGATAGATCCCCTACACTTGTGGGTCATCAAGAACATTTTCTGGCGCCATTGTCGGGGAGTGTAGGGCTATTGGTAAGGAAACCTTTACGATGTACGTGCTGTTTTTTATTTTGTTGTTTTCACTTTTTTCCCTATGGACAATTCTGCTCTTGGTTCATTGCTTGTGGGGACCCACCCCACCGCTATTGTGGTGGAGGAACCTGCCCCACCTATGGAAATTGTGCCCTTCAAAATATCAACTGGTATTATTGATTTTGTCTTGGCTAATCGATATGCAGGAGATAGACATCGAGGTGAACACTTGTTATATCTTTCACAACTATGCTCCTTATTTAAGCTTGTAGGTATATCGATGGATTTTGTTATGAGAAAGCTATTCTCTCTATCATTAAAAGATAAGGCATTGGATTGGTATATGCTTCTTGATAACTCTCATTTGCTAAATTGGCAAGATCTTATGCCTCTCTTTCATACAAAGTTTTATCCTCTTCATGAAATACATCGAGACATGAACTATATTTATAACTTTTGGTCTCGTGATGGAGAAAGGATCGCTCAAGCTTGGGGGAGATTGAAGTCCCTGATGGTAAAATGTCCCAATCATGAGCTCCCCAAAGAAATCATTCTTACAAATTTTTACGCAAGACTTTCTCGACAAGATAAAGAGATTCTTGATGCCTCCTCTAGTGGGGTAATCTCCAACAAAAGCATTGAAGCTAGGTGGGATCTTATTTAAAGGATCCACAAGAACACTTAAGATTGGGAGATTGATAAAGGTATTGAACCCGTTATAAATTATGAGCGTGATTACGTTGAGAGCTATGTGAAAATTGATTACTTCTATACCTTTTGTGCTAAGATTGATCTTGATTCCTAGCTTCTAATTGATTTTTGCAAAGACTTTGCCTCTCATATTGTTTCCTATAAGAAGAAGGAGGATGAGAACCTTAACCTTTTTAGGAATTACCTATTGATATCAATGTTGTTGACCCTATCTTGCCTGCAGTTTTATATGAAAAGCCCCCCTTTCCCACAAGGATGAAGGAGCATTCTTTTGTCGCAGGCATATTGAATAAAAGTGAGAGAACGACTGATGAGCATAAACACCTGATTATGGTCAATCGTCAAGTTGCATTAGTCAAGGATCTTGTTACTAGTAATATTGAGGATTCCAATATAAATTTTTGTGCTGTTTCTACTCACCCAATAATAAAGGCCCGGTTTTATGTACTCCAGTTGTATCTGTTAAAATAGGAGATCATAATTATTATGGGCTACGTGATTTGGGATCTAGTGCTAGTGCTATTCCTTTTTCACTTTATCAAGAGATCATGAATTATATTCTACCATGTGAACTTGAATAAGTTGATGTTACTATTCATCTTGCAAACAAAGAAACTATCTCTCCTATTGGAATTGTGCGAGATCTTGAAGTCCTATGTGGAAAGGTAAAATACCCTACCGACTTTCTAGTACTCGGTTCAGTGCAAGATAGTTTTGTCCTATTATCTTTGGTAGGCCTTTTCTCAAAACTTGTGGAGCTATTATAGATTGCAGGAAAGGAAAAGTATCTATTGAATTTAATGGTGAGCCATGTGAATTTAAATTTTATAAATTCTCGAAGCAAACTCGTGGTACTGATTCGCCTAGTAATGATAAATTATTGAAGAGATTGCTTCTATTGCTATTCCTCCTAACGGTCCTTTGCGACAATTTATGCAGGACCACGAGAATGATATGAATATGCAGGAAACAAATGAGCTAGATGACATATTCTTGAGACAACCTCATATCCTGAAGCACAACCTTATGGTTGAGCCTTTGGGAATTATATTGAAACCAAAAGAAGACCTAGTGTTTGATATTAAACCTCTTCCCAATACACTCAAGTATGCTTATTTAGATGAAAAGAAAGTATATCATGTTATTATCAATGCTAACCTTTCGGGGTATGAAGAAGAGCGATTATTGGAAGTCCTTCGTAAACACCGAGGAGCTATTGGCTATACCCTTGATGATCTTAAGGGGATTAGTCCATCCATTTGACAGCATACTATCAATCTCGAGCCTGATGCTAAATCGGCTGTTGATCATCAACAACGGTTGAACCCGAAGATGAAGGACGTTGTGAGGACCGAAATCCTCGAGCTTCTAGCTGCAGGTATTATCTACCCTATAGCTGATAGTAAGTAGGTAAGTCCGGTACATTGTGTTCCCAAGAAAGGAGGTACGACTGTGGTTCCTAATGATAAGAATGAACTCATACCTCAAAGGACAATTATTGGATATAGAATGTGTATTGATTACACGAACCTGAACAAAGCAACCAGGATGGACCACTACCCGCTGTCGTTCATCGACCAAATGCTTGAAAGATTATCCAAAAACACTCACTTTTGCTATCTTGATGGATATTCCTTCTCTCAAATTCATGTTAAAACTGTCGATCAAGAGAAGGCCACTTTTACTTGTCCCTTTGGTACTTATGCATATAGATGTATGCCTTTTGGTTTATGCAATGCTCCTTCTACTTTTCAAAGGTGTATGTCTGCTATCTTTCATGGTTTTTGTGAGGAAATTTTGGAGGTTTTCATGGACGATTTCTCCGTCTATGGAACCAATTTTGACCATTGTCTCCACAACCTTAATGTGAGGAGACGAACTTGGTACTCAACTAGGAGAAGTGCCACTTCATGGTCAATGAGGGAATTGTTCTTGGCCACAAGATTTCTGAAAGGAGAATTGAGGTGGACATGGCAAAGGTCAAAGCAATCGAGAGGATGCCTTATCCAAAGGACATCAGAGGTATTCGTAGTTTCCTCGGTCATGCTGGTTTCTATAGAAGATTTATTAAAGACTTTTCTAAGACTTTCAAACCCCTCACTAATCTTCTCCAGAAGTATATTTATTTTGTGTTTGATGAAGATTGTAAGGAATCCATCGAAGTTCTTAAGAAAGCTTTGATAACCGCTCTTATAGTCCAACCACTTGATTGGATTTTCCTTTTGAAATCATGTGTGATGCTAGTGATTTTGCTGTTGGAGTTGTGTTAGGACAAAGGGTTGATAAAAAATCAATGTTATACATTATGCTATAAAAACCCTTGATAGTGCTCAGAAGAATTATGCTACTACTGAGAAAGGGTTCTTAGCAGTAGTGTTTGCTTGCGATAAAATTAGGCCTTACATTGTTGATTCCAAAGTCATCATTCATACTGACCATGCTGCTATTAAGTATCTTATGCAAAACAAGGATGCCAAACCAAGGCTTATCAGATGGGTCCTTCTTCTTCAAGAATTTGATTTGCAGATTGTTGATAGGAAGGGAGCAGACAACCCTGTATCCGACAACCTCTCCGGGATGGAGGGCATACCACATGATCCTATTCCGGTCAATGATAGCTTTCCTGATGAACAGCTAGTAGTTTTCAGGGTACAATCTAATTTCGATCCATGGTTTGCAGATTATGCTAACTTTATTCTCTAGTCATTGAGCCTTTTGATTGCTGGGGTTTTGATTTTATGGGTCCTTTTCCTCCTTCACACAATTACACTCACATCTTAGTGGCTATTGATTATGTGACCAAGTGGGTTCAAGCAATCCCCACGAAAAGTGTTGATCACAAGACATCTTTGAAAATGCTCAAGGATGTAATCTTCCCTAGGTTTGGTGTACCTAGGTACCTCATGGCCGACGGAGGATCACATTTTACACATGGTGCTTTTAGAAAAGCTATAGCCAAATATGATGTTAATCATAGAATTGCTTCACCTTACCACCCTCAAACAAGTGGGCAAGTTGAGCTCACAAATAGAGAGATCAAGTTGATCTTGCAAAAGACAGTGAATAGTTCTAGAAAGGACTGGTCCAAAAAGTTAGGAGATGCCTTGTGGGCGTATAGAACTGCTTACAAAAATCCCATGGGAATGTCTCCGTATAAGATGGTCTATGGCAAGGCATGCCATCTACCTTTAGAGTTAGAGCACAAAACTTTCTGGGCTGTTAGAGAGCTTCATCCTGACCCAAAGCTTGCTGGTGAAAAGCGTCTCATGAACTTGACTTCTCTAGATGAGTGGAGAAGCGAAGCTTAAGAGAGCGCAAAAATGTTGAAAGAAAAGGTAAAGAAGTGGCATGACAAGAGTATTTTGAAATGCGAATTTAATGTTGGTGATACAGTTTTGTTGTATAGATCTTGTTTCAGGTTTTCTCCAGGTAAATTACTTTCCAAGTGGGCAGGACCGTACCATATCAAAGAAGTCTACCGCTCCGATGCAATCAAGATTAACAATTTTGAAGGCACCAAACCACAAGTTGAGAATGGGAAAAGACTCAAGCATTAAATAGCAGGAGATCCCATCAATGTAGAGGTGGATGTGATACAGGTAGCGACTCATGAAGAACATATTGCAACACTGTGTCAGACACAAGCAGAAGTAGAATAAGAATAGGATAAGAAGCTATTGTTCGAGATGTCTTCTTGCGACTCAAGCGGGGAAGATTACATGGGTCGTCGTCTCCGCCGTGTCGAGCAAGATATCAACCAAGGGAAGGTCACCGGATAGGTTACTAATGAAGAAATTGCTGCAAGACAAGCAGAGATGGAGCGCTCCATGAGAGAGGAAGTCAAGATGGTCACCATCCAGCAAGAAGGAGATCCGTCATCACGAGGATTCAGCTCCAACAACCCCATCCTCGTGGGGTTTATTAACCCTCAACATGATCTTTCTTTGAACCTGAACTTTCTAGGATATGATCTTTCTTTGAACTATGCATGAGTATTAGTTAGTGTTGCATAGCTCCCGGATCAAGCGTCGCTTGCAGATTAACCATGCATCGGTATTGCACTAAGTAGTTTCGTTTTGAGTTGAACAAGTTGTGGTGCCCTGCAATTATCTTTTTCACGGAATTTTCTGCGCACTGAAACTGAACTTTCTAGGATATGATGTTAGAGATCGTACACTTCATGTGTACTAGTGCTTGGCTAGCAAAACACTTGTAGTATATCTGGTTGATATGAAAACTCAAGAAGCATGTGCTGCAATGGTTTGTGCAATAATTTAGATGCGGACCCTTTCTGATGTGGCAGCGACATCTCATAGGAGGGGCTGTTTTGTAGTTAACTGTTACAGCAATCGAGTTTTTGTATGCGTTTTGTGGGGGTTTCAAGTTTATGTGTGAATCTGTTAATTTCGAGCAAGTTGTCGTATCGTGGGTGTAATTAACTCTTTCAGGAACCGTCCATCCATCTGTGAAGACTTCCGTGTGCTTAAAGTACATGTGGCCATATTGGAAGGTGAAAACCAAACCCTTCAGCGCATAATAGCGGACTTGAAGAACAACAAGTAGGATGAAGAGTTAAATCTTCATGGGTAATGGCATTCCCTTAGCTTGTTCCAAGCTTGGGAGAGTGCCCGATATCTTTATCTTTATCTCTTATCTTTTCTGGTCAAGTCTAATGTCATATCTTGTCTAGGGAAGTTATCTTATGAAATAGGTGTTTGCATTGAGGTCTATCACTCCTTTTTGGAGAGTCTTGTATCTATGAGTGTGTAGTTGTCTATGATGGAATATTAATGAGAAGTCTATTGGTTTCTTCGCTGCACCTGGTATTCTCTTCATGCAATCGACCTTATATGCTGATTCTTATGGGAGAATTGATTTTATATATCAGGTATAGCTTTGAAAACTTTATTCAATCTTGGCAACCATAGCATTGGTCATAACAATAAGCATGAGTTTTTCTAGTAGCGACTAAGTCAAAACCTTTATGTTCTTATGCTTGAAGTATTATGCTGACAAGCAAGACAACTTGATGTTTCATGCCAATTCTTTATGTTAAACTTTATATTGTTTTGCATCCAAGTCAAGATCATTTGTCTACTTTCAAAAGCCTTTGCTAGCCAACCCTTGTACTAAGCGGGAATACCGCTTGTGCACCCATACCCTAAAACCTCAACCTTCCCATGAGTCCACCATACCTTCCTATATGTGGTATTTCGCCGCCAATCCTAAAGTATATATTACTCATGTGCTATCTTTAAACCTACAAAATATTATGACTGTTTTGTGCCTATGTTTTAGCTCATGAGGAAGTAGTAGATATTTCTTGAGCTTCTCATACTTGACAAGCTTTATCTTGGGTTTGCATGTCTAATATCTGAACCCCTAATACGAGACGGGACTGGCATGAGTGCGCCCAACTCATAAAAGATAAAAGCAACAACCAAAACCTCCTTCAAACTTTGTTTATGAGAAATCAGAAAACTTTGGTAGTGATAAACAAAGGAGACTAAGGGGATGTGATCGTCCCCACTTTGGAGACATTCCTCGAAACTTGTCCATCATGAGAAGTATTGGGCTGTGTGCTAGCATTCGTTGATGAATTATGCACCTCCCAAAAGCTTGTTTTAAAATCTTATTGATTTCAAAACCTCTAAAAGCTCAAGCACATGAGTTTTCCCTACTTCCCTCCGCGAAGGGCCAATCCTTTACTTTTATGTTGAGTCAGTAAACCTACTTCTTTCTATCCTATAAAGAGCAGACACCCTATGTTGACAAAGATGCATGCATTTATATTATTTCATTGAGAATTGCCATATCACAACTTTGTTGACACTATCATTGAGATAAGTAGGTTGTTTGTTAAGCCTAGCTAAAGCAAACATCTTCCTTTGTCTTAGCATTTTCACTTCTTGACTAATAACATGTTCTTTCAAAAGCTTCGAATGATCTCATCAAAATATAAGAAGAAGAGCAAAAGTTAAAAGTTATTAGTTGTTCTTTGACCAAGGACATGTTTGCCATGGTTTGATGAGTTTCCTTAGCCCTAATTTTGATTGTAATGATATTACTCTTTCATATGGGCCTTATGAGTTGAGATTGTTGTTGAGGATGGTTGATTTTAGTAGAGAAATTATGATGCTTCTTGTCCTTATTCTTATTTATCGACACTTCACTCTCTAAACATGTGAACATGTTTAATGAGCTCAGTATTCGCTTGGGGACAAGCGAGGTCTAAGATTGGGGGAGTTGATACGTCCAAAATGCATTACTATTTTGAATCATAATTTGTCTATATTCAATAATATATTTCACAATATGATGTTGTTCTTATAGTGTTTTGGCTTATTTTACATAGTTTACAACTTTCTGGTGCCGAAACAGTAGACACAGGATTCAGCAGAGAAAAGAGCATGAAGAGTTGCCATATCATAACATCTCCAAATGAGCTGAAATTCACGGGGAAGGAGTTTCCGAATAAATCACGAAGACAAGCCGAAGAAGGGCCGGAGGGGGACCACCAGGCACCCAGGCGACCTGGTGGCGTGGGCTCCCCCTAGGCCGCGCAGGGAGGCCGCCTTTTTGACCCTCGTGACCTAAAAATCCCGAGGCACGAAGAGTTTCTGCAGTTTCATCACCGCTCCGCAACGGAAACCTACAGAGAAGAAAAGACCTTTCTAGTGAGCAGATTCCGTCGGAGAGAACTCCGCCCACAGGGGGAGATCGTCCTCATCATCATCACCATCATCACGGGCATCATCGAGGTCATCGTCACCATCATCATCATCACCAACACCATCTCCATCTTCACCCCATCTCACTTTACCATTGCAATCCGTGTTGTACCTTGCTATCACACCCCAAAAATCGGGTTATCTATTTTTGTGCTCTTATTCCTTCCTAGCTTTTCTCTCCAAAAAAATTTCTCTGGAATTTGGCAAATGACCAGGTGAATCCAGTCTATCCTCAACCTCTCAGTGCTTTTCCCATGTCCTTGTGCCAGCCTGCCCATGTTGAGTAAACCACGAACCTCTTTCAAACCCTAGTTCCGAAATATTGGAACTGGGAATCATGTCTTTGTGTTTACAAAGGAGCTATCACTTCCCTTGCTCTGTTAATCCTCCCAAAATTTCTAGAGATCCTCCTTCCCTAATAAACCCTAGATGTGCAAAATATTGCCAAGTCATATGCAATATTTCTTATCTAGAATGAATTCCTTTTTCTGCCTTTCTAAGGAATTAAATCCAGGAAAATATGTGCCCATCTCCAAAGTTCATGAAAACTTGTGGAGATATTCTTTGTGATCTTGTTGAGCTCTCATAAAAATATTGTCTATAATTAAAGAGGGGAAATTGTCCTTTCCTATTTAAAGCCAATATTCCAATTTGGGGCCTTTCCAAAGGAACTACCATTTTGGTATCCAGGAAAAATCCCAAATAATTTGTGGAGGTTCTCATATCCATATATTCACCATTTCCATGGAAATATCAAGTTCCACAATTCAAAAGTTGAGCACAACATCCCTTTACAAATTATGTCTAGATTTCCTGTTTGCAAAGGAAGTGCTTGATTCTTTGATCTCCTTGGGCTGAAATTTTGCAAGGTGATGCATTATGATATATTACCCTTGTACACCAAAGATAAGCCCATTCCCTCTAGCCAATATTCCTCAGAAAATTATCCAAGTGCCTGTCCAGATTGGAGCACTTTGAAGGAAGTACCATTTCTACTTATGCAATTGGTATTAAATTTTTACAGTCTATCCATATGCCTAAATCATTGGTCTCCGCCAAATTTGAGCCATTTGGCCCCAGCTTCCCCATCTTCATTTCTGTCGAGTGGGCAAGGTTGCGAAGGAAGTGATATCTAGACTGGTTCATTGGAGCTGATATTTTGCCAACTTAGTCACCGTAGTAGATGGATAACCCTTGCCAGAGATCTTGCTAAGAGGTGCACTATGGTGGCCACACCACAACACAAATAGGTTGTTGTTGGCAACTATTTGACCTTGTCCCAATCACCTCGGACCTCTCTAGAGCTAGTAAGTTGCATAGATCAGCTCAACAATACTTGGAGAACACCCTAGACACACTTCGGCATCAAGTGCGGCATGGCAATGCCGTGGCAACATGGTGACCACATGCAAACCACGCCAAAATCACGCCCTGTGCGCCACAGCCTTCGGGAGCTCCTTCCAGCGAGCTCTGGCTTGTCTCGGAGCATCGACGAGCTCTCTATGGTGCGCGTGAACCCTCCAGATCCATCTCCCCCTTGTCTTCTTGCCGCGGACGGCCGTGCTGACTACCAGATCGCCGCCACGATGGTGAGCTTATCGGATCTCCGTTCCCCATTGAGGAGCTTCTTCCAATGTCTATATAAGGAGCGTGCCCGAGCCCCTCCCCTCACGAGCAAGCCTCTCCAGCCCCCATCGAGCCCTAGCCCTCTGTCTCGAGCTCGTGGAGCTCTTCCCTCCACCCGTGGCCGAGCTCTCCGCCGCCCATTCCCCTCGGGCCATCCCAGCCTCGACCCTTCCCCTCCTCTCAATCCTCGCCCTCGGCCTCCTCCAGAGCTCAGGAAGCCGCCGCCGTCTTTAGTTACTCCGGGGGAGCGTTGCCGGAGTAGCTCCCCAGTGGTCGTGGTTGCCGCCCCTGCCAACTATAGTTGCCCCTTTCCCGTGCGACCCCGAGTCCCTCGCGACCACCGCTGAGCGTGAGACGAATCCGTGAAACCGCCCAGCTCGTTGATATGTCCCTAACGTATCTATAATTTCGGCTTCTTCCATGATCTTTTGGGTGACATTGTTATATGTTTTGCAACACTTTTATATCATTTTCACATATTTGGACTAACCTACTAACTTAGTGCACCCAGTACCGGTTTTTTATGCTGATGTCCTTTTTGCACGGGCTTTTACCCAATCTTCCGAAGCCCCGAAAATTCCAGAAAAAATATATAAAAATCAGCTTGATGGGAGCTTGAAAATCACCGAAGGTGGGCCAGACCAGGGCCAGGGGCCACCCAAGCGACCACCCGGCGCGGCCTGGCCCCTAGCCGCGCCAGCATGCCGCCTAGGTGGGTTCCACCTCCACTGGTGCCCTCCTTTGGCCTATATTTAGTCCTCCATGATGAAACCCTTCCATCACATCCAGAATCCCGAATTCCTCCACCGTTCCGCCGCTCCAGCGCTTTCGACATCGGGAGTGCGAGGACACCTCTTCTGAGCACCCTACCGGAGGGCGGATTGATCTCCGGAGCTTCTCCACCACCATGGACGCTTCCCGGATGTTCCATGAGTAGTCCTCCTTTGACCATAAGTCCATGACCAGTAGCTATGTGACGTGTTCTCTCCAATCTTGTGCTTCAATGGTTAGTCCTTGTGAGATGCCCTACATGATCATGGCATATATGTAATCCTCTTGCTATTGCTATGTTGAGTTTGATGAGATTCGATGGATTATGAGATTATGTTCAGATTATTGTGAGTTATATATTTGCTTATCCTTTTATATTATGTTCCTAGTGATTCATGCATGTTCTCCGTTACCGTTTATTACTTTGGCCGATTAGTAGATTGTAACTCCAAGGGGGAGCATTATGCATGATTGTGGGTTCATGCCCCTCGATGTCTAGTTTGAGTGACAGAAACATGAGGCTAGGGGATGTGTTGTTGCCACCAAGGAGAAAACAACGGTGCTTGTGATCGCGGTTGCAAGTATTGTTTACCTTACGAATAGTTCGTTAATGCAATGTCCGTTTCTTTGAGTTTACACTTTGGGTGGGACTCGCAAATTAATACCGACGAGATGTTCTGGATAGATATCTCTAGGTGGATGATTAGTAAGTAGATGTTGATGAATAAACGGTCAAATTGATTGGGCGTATTGCCTATTACTTTGAGCCTCGGAATAATCACTGAGCATGATCCTATCTGTAATTTGTTTACCTCGCATAGCTAATTACCGTTTTTTGGGAGAGAGACATCACTAGTGAACATCATGAGACTCCGGTCCATATTTCCACCATTGCTTACAGTGCTACTATTTACCGCTTTCATTCCTTTCCCGTTGCAATCACCATTACTATTCCCGCTTGTGTTTTCATCCTTTGCAAACTACAAGGCTGGGGAGATTGACAACCTCTTTGTACTCGTTGGGAGCAAAGTTATTTGTTGTGTGTGCAGGTCCACATCTTCTGGTGACCAGGACAGAATACACCTACTTGTTGAACCTCGGAGTCCTACTGGTTCGATAGACCTTACAGTCCCTGTGTGTGGGAAACTTGCTGCTGACTACATCTCAACCTTGCACTTGGCGTAACCAACGAGGGGGCTAGAAGTATATACATTACCTCTTCATCAAGCAAAGTATCTGGCGCCGTTACCGGGGACTCCAGTCCTCGAGATAGGGGAGTTGCACACCATCATTTATCTTTGTTTTCAGTCTTGTTAGTTTGCTTGCTAGTTTTTTCTTTAGAGTCCTATACCGAAAACCACAAAAAATTTAGTTGCTTTGTTCTTTCTTTCTACTGATGCTATGGGTACCACTGAGAACACCAAGTTGTGTGGCTTCACTAGTCACAACAACAATGACTTTGTCTGCACTCCTATTGTTGCTCCCGCCACCACGGCAACGTCCTATGAGATTAAACTTGCTTAACTAAACCCGGTTATGGAACATCAATTCTCCGGTGGTGGAGATGTTGCTGCTTTGCACTTGAATAATTTTGTTGAGCTCTGTGACATGCAAAAGTATAAAGAAGTAGATGGTGATATTGTTAAACTTAAGCTTTTTCCTTTCTCCTTGAGAGGAGGAGCTAAAGTGTGCCTTCAATCTTTGCCTAGGAATAGCATAGGTTCTTGGGATAAGTGCAAAGATGCTTTTATTGGGAAGTATTACCCGTCTGCTAAAATTATCCAGTTGAGAAGTAACATTACGAATTTTAAGCAACTCAATAATGAACACGTTTCCCAAGCTTGGGAACTTATGAAATCTCTTGTTAAGAATTGCCCTACTCATGGTTTGACTACTTGGATGGTTATCCAAACTTTCTATGCAGGATTGAACTTTACCTCGCGGAATCTGGTAGACTCGGCCGCGGGAGGAACCTTTATGTCAACTACACTTGGTGCAGCCACAAAACTATTGGATGAAATGATGACAAACTATTCTCAATGGCACACCGAGAGAGCTCCCACATGTAGGAAGGTAAACTATATTGAGGAGATTTCCTCCCTTCATGATAAGGTTCGCATGATCATGACTTTACTTACTAAGCAAGCTCCTATTGATCCTAGTGATGTTCCTTTGAATTCTTGGTTGCTCAATAAAGAGAGAAAGTTGATGTTAATTTTATCTCAAATAACAATTTTAAGAATAATCTTTATAGGAGTAATTTTGGTAGCAATCCTAGACCGTTTCCATCCAACTATGGGAACAACAACACTAATCCTAGCACCAAGAACCCCACTACTGAATTAGAGAGCATCCTTAAGGACTTTATCACTTCTCAAAAATCCTTCAACAAGAGTGTAGAAGAGGAATTAGAAAAATTAGATAGTCTCTCTTTGAAGGTGGACAACATAGCTCGTGATGTAGAGATTCTTAAAACTAGAACTTCCCCCTTGAGGAAAGGAAGATCACACCCATGAATGCTATCCAAGTCCAAATTAATGAGAATATTAGAATGCTAGCCAAACTTAAAGAAAGATGGGCTAGAGAAAAGGAAGAGGAACATAGAATTAAGAGCCTTCCTACTCACACTACCCTTTCTACTGTACATGTTGTTGAGGATATCAAAACTTTTAGCACCCATCACACCCCTAGTCCCAATGGACCTATTAATGGTGATGCTAATACCTCAACTTTAGGTTAAGTAGGTCCTTTGAACTTAGAGACTACTCAAATAGTGATCTTAGATGACATCACTACCACTTTAATTAATGGTAGTAATCCTCATTTTGACAATTGTAGTCTTTTCGAAGTCATCACCTTTGTGGAAATAATGGCTAAGGACCCCCACACCAATACACTTAATGTTGCCTTCACCGAGCATATTACCAATGCTCTTATCAAAGATAGGGAGGAGAAGCTCAAACTTGAGACTTCTATCACTAGGAAACTAGAAGATGGTTGGGATCCTATGGTTAAGATCAAAATGAATAATTTCTCTTGCCATGCTTTGTGTGATGTTGGAGCTAGTGCCTCCGTTATGCCCAAAAGAATGTATGATATGCTTAACTTGAAACCTTATGATCCATGTTCTTTTGGTGTTTGTCTAGTTAATTCTTCCATAAAGAAACCTTTAGGGAGAATTGATGATGTGCTTATTGTTGTCAATGATAATTACATTCCCCGTTGATTTTCTTATTATGGATATTGAGTTTGATGCCTCATGTCCAATTATTTGACGTCCTTTTCTCCGCACAGTTGGTGATATCATTGATATGAAAGAGGGAACCGTTAGATTCCAATTTACTCTTAAAAAGGGAATGGAAAACTTTCCTAGAAAGAAGGTCAAGTTTCCTTATGGGTCCGTTACACGGGCAAGTTATTCTATTGGAATTGATATAACTTGATCTTTTGCATTGTGCCTAGCTCAAAGGCATAAAAGAAAGCGCTTGTTGGGAGGCAACCCAATTTGTTTTTACTTTCAGTTTTAGTGGTCTTGATGTTTGTTACTACTGTAGAAACATCATTGTATCTTTATTTTTAAGCTGTGTGCCAAGTTTTAGTCTCTGATTAAAAGAGAGTGCAAGAATTGTGACATGCTGTCCAGAAACAGATTCTGTCTACCTGATAGAAAAAATCGCCTAAAATGACGAGATCATCGTTTTGATCTGAATGTTTTTTATAGCATGCTCTATATAATTTTCTTTTTGGCGTCAGTTCTGAGTTTTTTGAATTGAGTTGCAGAAGTGCCCCGAAACAATTATTTACTATGTTCTGGTCTGTTTTTCCCAGATTCTGCCCTGCTTTGCATTTTCATTGTTTTGCAAAGCTTAAGCTTGCTTTTTTATTTGCAGAAACCTTTTGGCAATCTTGAGAAACAGAAACTCATCATGAAAATATTTATTTCGAGTAGAGAGTAAATTATTTTATTAAGGAAACTAACCACTCTAATCAACTTATGATGAGTTGCGTATGAAGGGAGTTTTCAAGTATGCGATGGAAGATGATGAAAGAAGATTGAAGAGTGTCAAGCGCTCAAGCTTGGGGATGCCCCATGCACCCCCAAGAAATATTCAAGGAGACTCAAGCATCTAAGCTTGGGGATGCCCCCATGCAACCCCTTCTCCATCAACAATCATCAGTTCGTCCATCTCCATGCTATATTTTTATCGCTTGATATGTTATGTGCTATGCTTGGAGCGTATTGATCTTCACTTTTTAGTTTGTTTTAGTTTTTCTTGTCGTTCATAACAAGTTGGATCCTATCCTTCTTTTCTTGGGAGAGAAGCATTCTTCACTCCAACATAGAACACCACATGAGTTTTCAAGTTTATCCTTTTTGTGTGTTCTATATGTTTCCATAGCTACTATCATGCTTAGCTCTTAGTTTTCATGCCTATTCTTTTAAGAGCTATTTATTTATCTATTTAGATTTATTTTGGATCTATCTTGAACTATCTTGTTTAGAGATTTGGTTTGCTCTATTTAGTTGTGTGTCTTGCATGAGTAGGTAATTAAGGTTGCTATTTAAGTATAGTAATAACATGCAATAGTTTTGAGGTATTGATTTGAGTAATGTTTGGACTATTGGTGCTGAGAGCTTGAGCCTATTAGTGATAGGTGTTGTATTTTGGGAAATCTGTGTGTTTTTCAAAAATTTAAAATTAGTTGAGAACTCTAGCTATTAAACTGATCGCTAACCTCTGGAGGGGTTGGAATATATAGAGTACCCTCGCGTTACCACGGGTCGAGGATGCGCAAGGATAACCAAACCCCCAAACACTCCTCCTCGGGGTGCTTGTCTCTTTGTGTATTTTCTGACTAGATAGAGACTTGCCGATAATAAGTGTATGATTTCTTCGAAACTAATGTGAGTATACGATTATTGGCACTTCGACCATCCATATTTTGCTAGCCTCTTCGGTACCGTGCATTGCCCTTTCTCATCTTGAGAGTTGGTGCAAACTCCGCCGATGCATCCAAACCCATGACATGATACGCTCTGTCATGCATAAGCCTCATTATATCTTTCCTCAAAACATCCACCATACCTACCTATTAAGGCATTTCCATAGCCTTTTCGAGACACATTGCCATGCAACATCCATCATCTCATGACTTGATCTTCATGTCATACATGCTTTTGCTTGGTCGAGGAGCCTGATGTTAGTTGGGCTTTGCCCTTATTATTATTTTTGCTACATGACGCGCTAGTATCATTGCATATCCTGCCACAGTGGCAGAAGCATACATTTGCATACATCATGATAGTTATCATTGTTCTTTATGTTGAGTACTTCCTATAAAGTGTGAAGATTTTTCTTGCTACTCTTGTAAAAAAATAGAGTGTTGCCCTTAAGTGAGGAAAAGATCCCAAAGTGGACAAAATTAAAAGATCCCAAAGAGGACAAATGAGAGGTAAATAGACAGAGCCAAAGAGGCCACAAAAATAAAAATAAAAAGAGAACAGGAAAAAAAGAGAGAAGGGGCAACACTACTATTCCTTTTTGAAAGATCCAGACTCGTACTCCATTGTTATATTAGTATTACATACAGATTATCATTCATGCATAACTATGTGGGGGCCTTTACACCATAGAACTTGGTTTGCACATTCCAATGATGAGCCTCCTCAAATGAGCTCTAGGTCTTCATGAGCAAATAAGTTGGATGCACCCCCACTAGTTCCATTGGAGAGCTTACCATAGCTCATATGTGCATCCGTTGCATGCAATCCCTACTCCTCACATCATATCTATCATTTGGTTTTCTCTCACCTATGATTGTCCTCATTGATGTGAGACTTTCACATTCCATTTGTTTTACTTCCCCATTATTATTCTATTTGCCATCCTAAGTGCCAATATATCTTGCTTACGCTCATCTATTGCATGAGTGCTCAAATTTGAAAGGGAGGGGATCATTTCGACTTGCACCAGACTAGTGATCTAGGGATGAGTCAAAATAAGATTTCAAAGGAGACCAAGTGTGAAATTTTAATAGATTGAGTTCTCAATTAAAAAATATTTTTACTCTCAACCCATCTCCCACTTCTTGCACGCAAACACCATTTCAAGACATTCGAGTCATGGACAGCGAGAGCTCTTGCACCATTATGTTCTTACTTTGCTAACTTCAATACTAGATATAGACTCTTGCTTGTTATTGTCTTCACTTGAATTGCATATCTTGCTTGCTTTACTTTGTAGTTCTTATATGTGACATAGCATGTCACTGCAGAAATAATTTCTGTTATCATTTACCTACTCGAGGACGAGCAGGAATTAAGCTTGGGGGTGTTGCTACGTCCCTAACGTATCTATAATTTCTGCTTGTTCCATGATCTTTTGGCTGACATTGTTATATGTTTTGCAACGCTTTTATGTCATTTTTCACATATTTGGACTAACCTAATAACTTAGTGCATTCAGTGCCAGATTTTGTCTGCTGATATCTTTTTTGCACGGGCTTTTACCCAATCTTCCGAAGCCCAAAAAATGCCAGAAAAAATATATAAAAATCAGCATGACGGGAGCTCAAAAATCAACGAAGATGGGCCAGAAGGAGTCCAAGGGCCACCCAGGCGATCACCTGGCGCGCGTGGCCCCTCGCCGCACCAGCAGGCCGCCTTGGTGGGTCCCACCTCCTCCGATGCCCTCCTTTGGCCTATATTTACTCCTCCGCAAGGAAACCCTTCCATCACATCCAGAATCGTGAATTCCTCCACCGTTCCGCCGCCGCAGCACTTTTGACATCGGGAGCGGCAGGAGACCTCTTCCCGGCACCCTGGCGGAGGGAGGATTGATCTCCGGGAGCTTCTCCACCACCATGGACGCTTCTCGAACGTGCCGTGAATAGTCCTCCTTGGACCATGAGTCCATGACCAGTAGCTATGTGATGTCTTCTCTCCAGTCTTGTGCTTCAATGGTTAGTCCTTGTGAGCTGCCCTACATGATCAAGGCATATATGTAATCCTCTTGCTATTGCTATGTTGAGTTTGATGGGATCCGATGGATTATGCGATTATGTTCAGATTATTGTGAGTTATATATTTGGTTATCCTTTTATATTATGTTCTTAGTGATTCATGCATGTTCTCCGTTACCGTTTATTACTTTGGCCGAGTAGTAGATTGTAACTCCAAGAGGGAGCGTTATGCATGGTTGTGGGTTCATGTCCCTCCATGTCTAGCTTGAGTGACAGAAACATAAGACTAGGGCATGTGTTGTTGCCACCAAGGAGAAAACAACGGTGCTTATTACCGCGTTGCAAGTATTGTTTACCTTACACATAGTATGTTAATGCAATTGTCTGTTGCTTTGAGTTTACACTTTGGGTGGGACTCGCAACTTAATACCGGCGAGATGTTCTGGATAGATATCTCTAGGTGGATGATTAGTAAGTAGATGCTGATGAATAAACGGTCTACTTGTCTTGGTATATTGCCTATTACTTTGGGCCTCAGAATAATCAATGAGCATGATTAGCATCGCGGTGCGTTTATAATTCTTTCAATTTCCTATTTGTAATTTTTTTATCTCGCATAGCTATTTACCGCCTTTTGAGAGAGAGACATCACTAGTGAACAACATGAGACTCCAGTCCATATTTCCACCATTACTTACACGCTACTATTTACCGCTTTATTTCCTTTCCCGTTGCAATCACCATTACTATTCCCGCTTGTGTTTTGATCCTTTGAAAACTACAAGGCCGGATAGATTGACAACCTCCATGTACTCGTTGGGAGCAAAGTTGTTTGTTGTGTGTGCAGGTCCACGTCTTCAGGTGACGAGGACAGAAGACACCTACTTGTTGAACCTCGGAGTCCTATTGGTTCGATAAACCTTACAGTCCCTGTGTTAGGGAAACTTGCTGCAGACTACATCTCAATCTTACACTTGGGGTAACCAACAAGGGGGCGAGAAGTATATACATTACCTCGTCATCACTCGTCGGCGGGTGCACCCGAGTGGGGGAACGCCGACATCGAGCGTGGCCGAATGGCCATAGTGCCTCTTTTGTTCCTGTCTTTTCGGGAGGAAGGAGACCAGGGGAGGAGGAAGAGGAGATAAGACGGGCCCCACCCGGTGAAAAGTCAACCTGGGCCCCCTGTCAGGTTAAGTGGAAGCGTATTTTGTAAAGTATGCTCTCGGTTAACCGAGAGCGTATTTCTGAAAGTACGCCTTCTGTTTGAGCCTAGCCGGCCGAACCCTTTATATTGCGAACGTTCTTTAGTTAAGAGTAGAAATGGATAAGTTTTTTATTTGATTTCTCTCTAACGAATGAACATTCGTATCTTCGCGACTCTAACACCGATTGAGGTAAAACCAACGCCCACTCCTTCGTCTTTTCGAGCCGGTCATGTTGGTACCATTTCCATACTGTTTTCACATAATGGTAATTGACCATTTTGCCCTGGCCCTCCGATTGAGCCCTTCGAGAAGGAAACTTCTCCCGCAAATCTTTCCAGTGTTTTATCGCGCTTCTTCCCGGTGTATCCATCGACCCCTAGGCAAGCTAAACTCTCATCATGAGATCCGAACTTGCGTGATGACTTTGCTTGCACCCTGTGTGCTGATCGTAGTACATTTAGTTCATCTGTTAGGCTGCACTTGCATGCACCTCTTATGACATAGTACAAGATACTAGCATTACTTTTTATCTAATGTCATGTCTTGTTTCCATATTACGATACTAATAATAATATTGTTAATAACATTGACATGTTATTGCTATGGATTGATCTCATGCCATGGTTGTCAGCACTATGATTTTGCTATGCTCATGTTTAGCACTTATACTTGTCGAGGTAATGGATGGATAGGTTGAGTTGAGTTAACAAATGCAACCTAGTTGGTTGATCTTGAGTCACCTGTCCGGGCTTACCCGTGCAACCACATTTGTCGTTATGGGATGGCCTTGACATGTCTTATTGTGTGCTCTTCCATCGATACCTCCAAAGAGGGAGGGTTATGCGTGCCTGCTACCCTGATCAGGTAGGCAGCTATAACCCTGTGAGCCAGTTGAGTTCTGTGGGTACTCGTCCCCGTTTGGGATAGTTTAGTTTCGCCAAGACGGTGGCAGGTGTCATGAGGACACAGGGGCCACCCAGGGCAGGACTCCGGGGAGGATGATTGTCGGTGGTACGATGGGAGAGTCACGGGTCAGACACGTTTCGTTGGAGCAACGCTGGTCCACCCGAATGGGATCACGAGGCTAGGTGCTCCATAGTGTGGGTAAAGTGCGCAACCTCTGCAGAGTGTAAAATCTATTTGAATAGCCGCATCCACAGTATTGGACAGCCCGTCCAGACCTCGCTAGGTGGTCAACCATATCAGTGTTGGTAATGATGGAAGAACTCATCTTGTGTGGACATCAGAGGATGTCGGGAATATGATATGTTAGCCAAGAGATGGCTATATCATGAGTGGTCGGATGACCATATGATTTGTATGGGATTTGGATCCGTTCAGGTTGGATTACGAGTATATCTAGGGTTGTGGGACAACCCAGAAGAGAGTAAGTTGACATTCGGTAATAGTAAGTACTTCAAGTACCTAGTATGACCATTTCCATGCTATGTAGATTAGATGCTTAATCCATGTTATGCTATGCTTGATCCCTGTTTTCTCACTAATTCCATGCCATGCTTTGAATAATTATTATATAAGTATAGGGCTAGTTTTGTCATCTGCTTGTTTGGATGCTATGTATTTGGTTGTCTTGCAAGTACATTCAAAGTACTCACGTGGCCTTGGACGTGGCCAGTTGCAGGAGAAGGTCCATCATGCTAGAACGTAACCCAGCCAGTCCTGTGAGTTATGAAGCCCAGCCAAAGCCATCGTTGCCGCTAAACCAAGACCTCCGCTGCCATTTAGTCAACCTTCCAGCTATATAATATTGTTGTAATCAATAGTATTGTAATACTCCAATATGATCAATAAAGCCATTTTGTGCCTCGAATTGTTGTATCATGTCTTTGACGTGCGCCAGGTCTTATCCTGGGGCTGGTGTGCGTCGGCCCTCTATCAGGGTGCCACAGGACGTGGTATTAGAGCCAGGCTGGCTATAGGTTACCCTAGCACAAGACCACCCTAGGTTCAACCGGTAGTGAGCCCAATAGATTTGACCCGTCTCTGGCATCCGACATGGCCACTGTTGATCAACAGGCGGTGCAGTCGGAATGGACATGTCCCACCCAGCTGTCCACCCACCCAACCACTCTCGAATGGACCATGACCCTACTTAGTTGTCGGTCGTGCCGGGGTATCTTCTACCCGGCACGAGAAGGATCCACGCCATGTTGGTGTGTTCCAGCCCGACTGCCTATTTAAACCCCTCCCACTTGTGAGTCTTAGCTCTCTCCATTCAGTCAGCCAGATCCCTGCAAGAGACCCAGGCTAGTATTCCCCAAACCAGCAGCCATGGCCAGTTCTTCCAAAACACCCACTTTCCATAGCCGAACCTTGGCTAATGGTTATCCCGGTTTTCTGCCCATCCTTTCGAGTTTGCTCACTCGAGCCCTTGGCTTTAGTAATCCTCCAGTGTATCTGGTGTTCCAATCGGAACCCGTTCCCCACCTTTGCCAATTCTATGCAACGGTGCATATCAACCCTGGTCCAACAGCGGATGGGAAGTCCATGATTTTTCGGGGAAAACCCATGCCCACCCCCATGTTGGCTATCTAGATAGCTGCTGCGGAATCCATCACCCGCCTTCGTTTCCAGTTTCCACAAGTGGTGGAGATGCAAGAGTTCTGCTATTTTCCCTTTGCGTCAGACGCATGTTGCAATTTCTCCAGCGTAGTCGAAGACGCAGACCCAGCAATAGCTTGACTTGTCCAGTTTGTTGTTGGCCAGGAATATTGATCTCCGGCATTCTTAGAGAGTTCAAAGCCGTTGACCATGACACCACACGGGTTGTTACGGGAGCATACCGTGCGGCCCGTCAAGTTGCATCCCAGGCCACCAGTTCCCTGTTGCCAAACCCAGTGCCACCTTCGTAGCTAGTACCGCTCTCTCAATCTTTGGACCCATATCGACCACGCAACATCCACCCAAAATCCTCTCAAGGAGCTATCCGGCGACTTCGTCGTCGCGATGTGTTCCGCCAAGTTTCCACAGCAGCTCCACCAGTTGAGCCCCAACCCATAGAGGTGTCTGACGATGAACACGGAAGTTGGCTCAGCCTTCGCCCCCCAGGAGAACCCAACATGAGTAGGCCCATTTGTGGCTCTGGCAGCGAGCGAAGTCAGGAGATGCTGTGAGTATGTGTGTTGCACAAATGGTTTCTTCGCTCACGTTTAGGATTAGGACTCTGTAGTTTGGAGTGAGTTGTTGCTGTTAGCCGCCTAGTAGGGCTCCATGTTGTTGTATGATTGTACTGCTTGCATTGCTTGTGTGTTGTTGTAATGACATCTATGCATGTTTGCTCTCTGTGCT
Organism: Hordeum vulgare subsp. vulgare; assembly: GCF_904849725.1. Classification (NCBI taxonomy): domain Eukaryota; kingdom Viridiplantae; phylum Streptophyta; class Magnoliopsida; order Poales; family Poaceae; genus Hordeum; species Hordeum vulgare. The sequence goes on along the minus strand of NC_058523.1, from coordinate 479,127,684 downwards.
TGGTTCATCTGTCACCCTGTTAAGTAGAGATGTTTAACAGAGCCGGCAGTAGATTCTTAACAAGATTCTAGTCCGTAGAGCACTTACACCTAAAAACAACAGACTTGCCCAGAGTCCCTAATAAAATGCGAGCTGGTGTACGTGTATGTATACCAGGAGTACGTACACCCACTAGCATTAAAACACCTTAGTGTAATCTGCTCGATATGGTTCTTTCTTCTGTTTGCATGTGCAATCTACATCTGCTTACATATTAGTGTGAATATATTACCTGTGAATTGTGTGAGCAATGTCTGCACGCCGGTTGCAATCTCGGAGAAATTCTGAGAAATTTTATTGCAACATAGACCATTACAACCCTTCTAGTCCAGGATCTAAACCCCGATTCAACCCCAGCACCCACTCGTTGTGGATGTCGTTTAGCAAGGACCAACCAGCAGTGTGGTCACCACACTGGTAGAGCTCTGCTGACCGCACCACACTAACCCCAGACCTAGCGTTGCCTCTATCACCGTCTTGTGTGATGTTGATAGGCCGCCCCTCGCCGCCACCGCCCGCGCTTATTCCACCAGCCTGAGACGGTGTAGTTGACCCCCAGTCACCCCTCTGGCAGCGGCATCATGACGATCATCGAGGATCATCGCGCACAGCAGCAGCGAGCCGCCACCTAATGCCGCCAGTAAACCAGCCAGGAGGATCGCGATCAGCTCCGAGCTGACGTCCGCCATTAGTGCATTGCCTCGCACTCCTGCAACCAGAAGGAGAAGGAGAAGAGGAGGAAGAGGTGAGGTAGGGTGTGCGGTGCAAGAGAGAAGGAAACCATGGTCGTTTTTATAGCACCAACCCGGTGCACGGTGAGCAAGGTCCAGGAGACCGCGTGGTGCTCGATCACAAGCGTCTAGGAGGCGAATCCGCGAGCAGTGCCGACCGGCGTTGGCCCGCGATGGGAGTGCTCTCTGCGTTGGCTTTGTGCACGCCGCACACTACCATTGTAGGGTGCTTTACGCCCTAGGATCTAGGCGCGCGCCGTGCCTAGCCACACTCCGGACAACGCAAGAGAGAGAGAAAGAGAGAGTTGTTGCCCAAAGAAAGAAGAAGGTGGATGCCAGTGGACCCTGGGCCCACCTGACAGCGAGAGAGGCCACTGTTCATTGTGGTGCCCCAAGCATTTTTGGAATAAGGAAATTCTGCTTTTTCGAAAATGTAGGGCTACCAAGTGACCCCTACCTGTGGAGTAGATACCGCGATATCTGTATCTCGATCTGGGTGTACCAATTTTTGGTACCCTTAACCCGGTTATTATCAACCACAGGGTTAATATCCAGCCGAGAAATATTTTTTTCCACGCGGTGTAATATTTGTTCTAAGCTAACCCTAGGAATCTCGAGGACGAGATTCTTCTAAGGGGGAAGGTTGGTAACACCCCAAAAATTGGGTTTTCGATTTTGTGCTGTTATTCCTTCCTAGCTTTTCTCTCCCAAAATTTTCCTCTGGAATTTGGCAAATGACCAGGTGAATCCAGTCTATCCTCAACCTCCCAATGCTTTTCCCATGTCCTTGTGCCAGCCTGCCCTTGTTGAGTAAACCCCAAACCTCTTTCAAACCGTAGTTCCGAAATATTGGAACTGGGAATCCTGCCTTTGTGTTTACAAAGGAGCTATCACTTCCCTTGCTCTGTTAATCCTCCCAAAATTTCCACAGATCCTCCTTCCCTCATAAACCCTAGATGTGAAAAATATTGCCAAGTCATATGCAATATTTCTCATCTAGAATCAATTCCTTTTTCTGCCTTTCTAAGGAATTAAATCCAGGAAAATATTTACCCATCTCCAAAGTTCATGAAAACTTGTGGAGATATTCTTTATGATTTTGTTGAGCTCACATAAAAATATTGGCCATAATTAAAGAGGGTAAATTGCCCTTTCCTATTTAAAGCCAATATTCTAATTTGGGGACTTTCCAAAGGAACTAGCATTTTGGTATCTAGGAAAAATCCCAAATAATTTGTGGAGGTTCTCGTATCCATATATTCACCATTTCCATGGAAATATCAAGTTCCACAATTCAAAAGTTGAGCACAACATCCCTTTGCAAATTATGTCCAGATTTCCTGTTTGGAAAGGAAGTTACTATAGGAATCAGCTTCTTTGTCGTCTGCCATAACAGACAGCAAAGAGGACTCCACCGACGGCATTGATCAATCCGCAGACGACAAAGAGAACACGTGTCGGCAAAGATTCCGCGTCAGCCTATGACGGCATTGTAGCTTCTTTGTCGTCAGCCTACCCTAAGCGGACGGCAAAGCTCTTTGCCGTCAGTGTCAGACACTGAGTAGTCAACAAAGAGATTGAGACGGCAGCCGACAGGCGACGCCTCCATTAGGTCCAACGGAGGCTTTGTTGTCTACTTCTCTCCACATCTTTGCCGTCTACTTCCCTCCCCATATTTGTCGTCCCCTTCTATGGGCCAGCACAGAGTTGGGCCAGCGCCTATCGGCTTCTTTGTCGTCTGCCTCCCTATCGCTTTGCCGTCAGCCTCCCGAGGCAGCGGACGGCAAAGAGTCCATATGGTGAGCTACTGCTGCCCAGGTTGCACAGCTGGGTGCCACGTGGCACCTTTGCCGTCAACTGCCTAATGGCAAAGGCCTTTGCCATCAGCTCGCAGACGGCAAAGAGCCCATATTATCACATTTTTTTTATTTTTTTATTTCACAACACACACATATATATAATTCATAGCACATATATGATATATAAGTCACAACACATATATGATATACATATAAAGTTCATCAATGCCATTTGTTCATCAATGTACATCCCATATATCGAAAGAACCAACACATAGAAAGTTTCATCCATATATACATACATATTGTTTCACATATATTGTTCATCCATATATACATATACATATAGCTCCACACTGTTCATCAACTCAAATAAAAACTACAACTAAAGCACTCCAATGCCAGCTTCCATGCATGTAGTACATCCAATCTGCAAAATGGGAATAAGAAAGTCAGAAAAAGAACAACAACAACATATATATGACAAACAAGCTAAATTGAAGAAGAAAGAGAAGAAGCAAGAATAGAATAAGGAGAAGAAAACAATAATAAGGAGGAGGAGGAGGATAAGGAGAAGGAGAAGGAGAAGGAGGAGGAGAAGAGGAGAAGAAGAAGGAGAAGAAGGAGGGGAAGGAGGTGTGACATCCTCGACTTTTGCAACAGTAATTATTGTAATTAAGCTACAGTGATCAACCGCTAATGATGCCACGTCATCGAATTCCCATCTCAGACCCGCGTTGATTCGAGTCTGTCCGGATCCAAAATTTGAAAGCAAAAGGAAAGTATTTTATAAATTCATGTTAAATATTAAAAGAATATGTATGTGAAAGAGAGGATTAAAAGTATGTATAATAAATTGTAATAAAAAAAAGTATAATGAAAGAAAGTATTTAAAAAGAAAAATCAGTTAGTAAAATAAATAGGAAAGAAAGAAATAATAAAAAAGGCAAAATAAAACAAAACAAAACAAAACAAAACAACAACAAAAAAAGAAAAAAGAAAAAGCAACCCCCACCCAATGGCCTGGCTGGGCCAAGAGGCCCAACCGGCCAAACCCTAGCGCCCCCTGGCGAGGGAGCCCCTGGCTCGCTCCCTCCCCCTCCCCTTAGCGCCGCCACCCCCCCCCCCCCCACTCCCTCGTCCCATCTCCCGTAACCCCCTCTCTCTCCCGTGACTTCCACCCCACCCCACCGACAGGAACCCCACGTCCCCCCATTCTCTCCCTCTCGGTACGTCTCCCCACGGGAGCCGAACCCCCCTGCTAATCCCCACCGAGCTCGCCCCTCCCCTGCGCTCCTCCCGCCGGCGCCCCACCGCCCCTCCGGCTCCCTCTCGAGCCCCAACCCCAGGAGCCTCGTCGGCCTGCCCTGCACCGTCCTCCCCGCCGGTTCCTTCCCCACCGGCCGGAGCTCACCGCCCCTCTAGATCCGGCGGCCGAGGCCCTCCCCATCTCGTCGACCGGCTCCTTCCGGGAGGCCCATCTTCGGCGGCCCTCACCTCTACGGTGGTCGCCCCTCCCCGTCGGCGCTTCGGCCGGGGTCCTCACCGGCCACGGCGACCCCATCACCGGGCCCCTCCCCGTCAGTCTTTCTCCGATCCACCGCGACCCTCGCGCCACCGACGGTAACCGCCACCTCGAGCTCCTCCTCGCCAGCACTGCACCATCGTCCTCCTCGTCATCCTCCACAACGGCCTTAGGTCACTTACCGGTGGGGCCAATGCACCCGCTGTCTATGACACGGAGGCCCCACGCGATAGTTAAAATAAATAATAAAAAATTAATGTTTTTATTAAATAAATAAATAGATATATTAGTTAAATTAATTAATTAGAATAATTAGAGTATGACACGTGGTTCCCCCACTAAATTAATCTGATTAATTAATAATTAATCTTAATAAAAACTTGTGCCTATGACGTTCGGGACCCACTGGTCAGTTGACCAGTCAACTGCTGATGTCAGCCTGACATCGCGATGATGTCATAATGGGATTTTATTATAATAGCTAAATCTGTTTTTAATTCCTAAATAATTAATAAAACTTTGAAAATTAATATAAAATAATCCGTAAGTCAGATCAAAATATTTTCAACATGAAAGTTGATCAGCAAAACGAGACAAACCCGGATACACGGTCCATTCGTCTGTCACGCGTCCCTAGCATAGCAAACATGGAACTTTTCCATCGTTTCCAGTATAACCGGTAGTAGCCCGAGACCCGGAAAATATCGTCAGATATTTTTCCGACCCGTCTATGACGGATGTTGTTGCGTTAGCTCATGTCTAGCCTGCATCTTGCCATGTCATGCTTTGTGTTGCATCGGTGCTATTATTTATTGTTTCTTCCCCCTCTTCTTACCGGTAGACCCCGAGACTGACGCTGCTGCCGGGTACATCTACGACCCTGCCGATTAGTCCTTTGCCGCAGAGCAGCAAGGCAAGCAAATTCCCCTTGATCATTCCTATATCGCCTATGTCTTCCTTTCTACTGCTTGCATTAGTATTTTGCTACTATTGTAGTTAGCTCCTATATCTGATGCATAGCATGTCTTTGATGAACTGCTACTTTCAGTCCAGTACCTTTAATCTGCTTCGTATAGGTGGAGCAGTCAGCCCCTCTGACCCCGTAGTTCAGTTGCCCCGCTTGTTGTCAAATCTCGATCTCTGATCGACGAGCCAGACCCGACACAGCACATTCACCTCCCTCCGTTCTACGACGCTACAGAGATACTATCGGGTACCGAGGGTGACACCTCGCTAAGTACATCTGATGATATCTCTGTAGTATAGCTAGTCGGTCGTGGTTATCGAGGGTGATTCCTCTTTCACCATTCCCGATGACGCCCCTGTCGTGCAACCCCTCAAGTGTGGGACCCCCGAGGGTGATTCCTCTAAGCCCACCTTGACGGGTACATCGTTCGGTGTCCAACGAGGGTGATACCTCGGACCCCCCCCCCCCCCCCCGATGTTACAACCACACAGTTACTCGACTATGTTACTGGGATCATTGGTGCTTAGTTGTAAGACGGGTGGATTCCCGTGATACTGTGTTGTTGGCCTAATTAAAATGCTAATGGATTTGGGTATTTGATCTGGGTTGGTCGGAGACCTTTTTGCACTAACCGGCTACGCGGGAAGAATTATGGGTACTCGGCGTCGCGGTATCAGCCGAAGCTTTTCAGATGCCAGCAATGTAGCGGCGCGCGCCCGAGTGGTCCCGAGATGCATCGCGCTTGTGATTAAGGGATGCTAGGACTGACGTTGGCCGTCCACGCCACGTGCAGGAGCGTGAAGGGGAACTGGGCCCACGAACCCTTTGTGCTTAGGAGTTAGACCGGCGGGCTCGCCTCTCTGATTAGTCTTAGGTGGGGCTGCGACGTGTCGATATTTCGAGGCCGGGCAGGACCCAGAAAAGTATGTCCGGCCAGAGTGTTATCGAGCGTGACGGGACATGTGGTGCACCCCTGTAGGGATGAAAATTAATTATTCGGATAGCCGTGTCCACGGTTACAGGACGACTTGGAGTTGTGCCCCGATCTTTTACAACTACAATTGTTACTTAACTGGAATTAGTTTGCCTCGGGATTGCTTCCTCGCAGGGAGTCGAGGGAGGATCTTTAGGCGTGACCTCACTTTAATTTTGCGGCAACAATATGACTATTAATGTGTTACCCCTGTTCTACTCTCGTCTATTGCTACAAGACCCTGAAGATGCTAGTCTTCGATAGGACTAGGCCTTCTCTCTCTATTCTCGCATTGCTGCAGTCAGTCCACATATAACCCCCTTCTTTGATACTGATGCATAATTAGGATAGTTCTGATGTAAGACTTGCGAGTACTTTGGATGAGTACTCACCGCTGCTTTGCTCCCCCCTTGTCCCCTTGATCCATTTTGCTGCGACCAGATGATGGAGCCCAGGAGATGGAGGTCCCCGCCACCGACGACTGCTACCCCGACGGTGCCTACTACTACGTGGAGGCCGCTGATGATCAGGAGTAGTTAGGAGGTTCCCAGGCAGGAGGCCTCGCCTCGTTCGATCGTTGTATCTTTTGTGCTAGCCTTCTCTAAGGCACCCCATGTTTTATGTCTCTACTCAGATATTTGTTGCTTCCGCTGACTCGTGTGTTTATCGAGCTTTCGTATTCTAGCCCTCGAGGCCCCTGGCTTGTAATATGAAGCTGATGTTATTTTATTTGTGTCTAGAGTTGTGTTGTGATATCTTCCCGTGAGTCCTTGGGTTTGATCGTACGCATTTGCGTGTATGATTAGCGTACGATTAAATCGAGGGCGTCACAAGTTGGTATCAGAGCCGACTGCCTGTAGGTAGCCCCCTTTCCAACTCCTTGGCCGAAGTTGAGTCTAGTGTTTGAAAAACTTTACTAACGCTGATGTTGTGGCTTACGGACCCACATCTCAATTGGGTGGTATTAGTATCTTTTACTCCTTTCCTATACTCTGGGCTCTACTTTCTCTTCTCTTTCGGGTCAAAGATTTTACTAACTCTAACATTAGGTTCTCGAATCACATCAATCCGGAGCGCTGGACTATCTATTCTTTTTCTCCTAAATATGTATTACACACACTATCATTGACATCCGTCAATCTTATTTTCAGATGCATCCCGCAAGACAGAACGTGCGCCTGACACACGCCACTGAGACGACTGGGTTCCCGGCCATTTTGGTCGATCTCCTGACCAGGCTGGGATATCACTGGTACCCCGAGTACACTGTGTTCGAGGATTTCCGCGAGTATAACCAGTACCAGTACCAGGCTGAGGTTCGCATCTTCGACCAGAGGGGCGGCGAGACCCTCGAGCACCACGTGTTCTGTGGTATTGGAGTGTCGGTCGAGATGGCCGTCCATGATGCGGCCTACATCGCCATCACCCGTCTCCGTGGAGCGTACCCTCACCTGGAGGAGAGCCCTTTCAGATACATCCCGCATGCTCCTGCTGGGGATGAGACTGGGTCTGATCTCACTGCCTACGCTTCTGACGTTCGGGAGCGCAGCGACCGTTCCTACATCGCTGTCTGCGCCCCCTACATGACGCGTCGCTACGACGCGCGGATTCTGGTGCAGTACACTGAGGCAATGGATCGTGCTTTCCGAGCTCTGACTGTGGAGTTGTATGCTACGTGCGCTCGTCTTTACGACGCGTTGACAGAGCTGCAGCCATCACACTGTCCGAGGGTTCCACCTATGTGCATCCACGAGCCGAGCAGGACAGAGCTACCATCAGCTCTCGAGTGGACTGATGTTGAGGGTAGAACCCCTGCACTTGGACCTCAGCTGCTCGACTGGATGCGGTACCCTCACTAGAGTCACAACGGGACACAGGGTCCTGTCCCTACCTTCTATCACCGCCAGCTACCAGGATTCGATCGTCCTCTCCGACGTTGATGTAGCCTTATCGCTACATCTCGTTGTGGTACTCTTCCACCGCGTGCCTGCGCGCGGCCTAGTGAGTCCAGGGTATCGTCAAATGCGTCTGGGCTATCGCCAAATTTCGAATTTGTAATCGTTAGTCTGTAATCGAACTTATGTATGGGTTTGTATGTCGAACTCAACTACTATGGAGTATCTATCCCATTTCCCTTTCATTATGCTTAATTACTTCATGAATGCGTGCGATGCCTTTGCAATTACTTTAAGCTAAACTACCCCTGCTAAATATTTAACAGGATGGTTAGACCAGCTGGCCACCCGCGTGCCCCTACCAACGATGCACCACCCCCGCCTCTTGAGTATATGGCGGGGATGATCCAACAGTTTGAGCTGAACCGCCAGTTTATGCAAGGGCTCATGGACCAGTTCCAAAGGCCGAACATGAACCAACCGCAAGGCGTGACACTACAAGACTTCTGCCGTCTCAACCCTGCGATCTACCGCAGCTCAACTCAGCCTCTAGATGCTGATGACTGGCTCCGTGACATTTCCTATGAGCTGGAGTCTGCCAATGTTCCCCTGGCGAGCTATGTCAACTTTGCCGCCTACTTTCTGAAGGGTCCCGCTGCTCAATGGTGGGACAGCCACAGGCGCTCTCAGCCCGATGGGACTATCATCACTTGGGCAGAGTTCAAGGCTGCTATCCGTGCTCGATACAGTCCCCAGGGAATCATGGACCGGAAGAAGCGTGAGTTCCGCAACTTGGTCCAGGGCAACAAGACTGTGGATGCTTATCAGCGGGAATTTCTAGAATTATCTCGCTATGCTGAAGAAGACATTGCGACTGATGCACGCAGGCAGGAGAAGTTCCATGAAGGCCTCCACCCTGATATCAAGCTGACACTCCTCGTTCAGGACTATGCTGACTTCGCCACCCTGGTGAACAAGGCTATTCAGGTTGAGACTGGTCTGCAGGAATACAAAGATAGCAGCAAGCGCAACCGTGACATGGGCTCATCTTCGGGCTCATCTGCACAGAAGCGGAAGATCTGGATTCCCAACAACATGTACCATGCACCTGCTCCTACTCCGAGGCTGTCCTATGTTGCACCTCGCCTGCCTCCTTCACCACCTAGGCAGCTGAGGCTCCCAGCTCCACCGCCTCGAGTTCCTCCTTCCCGTCCTGAGGACGGGCTGTGCTTCAAGTGTGGCCGCCCAGGTCACCGTGCTAGAGACTGCAGGCGGAATCCGAATCAGCTAGCACTTCCCGCAACTCGCAGTGGCAACAACCAGAACCGCAACTTCAACACTAAGCCTGCTTATGTTCGTGGTCAGGCCAACAACATTGATATGGGTCAAGCTCAAGACCAGCCTGCTACCGTGATGGGTACACTTCTCGTTAACTCGGTACCTGCTTCTGTATTGTTTGATACAGGAGCATCGCATTCCTTTATGTCGGAAAATTTTGCATACATGCATGACATTAGGAGCGAAGAGATGAACATCCCGATAGTGGTAAACACCCCTGGGGGCGAATGCCGAACCTCTGTGGTTCGCCCCCATGTTCCAGTTGAAATTGAAGGATTAGAATTCCTTGCCAACCCCATCCTACTAAAGTCATCCAACATTGATCTCATATTGGGGATGGACTGGTTGAATGCTCATACGGCATCGATCGTTTGTGCCACCAAGACCGTCCACCTCCTACACCCTTCAGATGAACTAGTAAGCTACGATGCTCATCTCGTCCGTAATGCTGAGGCACGGCTGTATGCTTTGAATGCATTAAATGCGTCGCCTCTATAAGGGATTGAAAACATTCCAGTGGTCCGAGAGTTCCAAGATGTCTTTCCAGAAGAACTTCCGGGGATTCCCCCTGCTCGAGCTATCGAGTTTGTCATTGACTTGGTACCCGGTACCACTCCTATTGCCAAGCGTCCTTATAAAATGCCACCACATGAACTCCTTGAACTTAAGCAAGAAATTGACAACTCGCTCCGTCTGGGTTTCATCCGTCCGAGTTCCTCTGCTTGGGGAGCACCTTCTCTCTTTGTTAAGAAGAAGGATGGGACAAATCGATTGGTCCAAGACTATCGTCCTATCAACTAGGCCACTATTCAGAACAAATATCCTCTCCCTCGGATAAATGATTTGTATGATCAACTTGCTGGTTCCACCGTTTTCTCTAAGCTCGACTTGAGATTGGGATACCACCAGATCCGTGTTCGCAAGGAGGATATTCCAAAGACCGCCTTTGTTACTCGATATGGATCATACGAGTACACCGTCATGTCCTTCGGCTTAACCAATGCACCGGCAACCTTCTCTCGACTGATGAATTATATATTCATGGACTACCTCGACAAATTTGTCGTGGTATATCTGGATGATATTCTGGTGTTTTCGAAGAACAAAGAAAAGCCTGCTGGAACTCTGCAACCTATCTCTATTCCCGAGTGGAAATGGGACCATGTTGAAATGGACTTCGTCACTGCTTTTCCCAGATCTCAGAAAGGTAATGATGTTATTCTTGTCGTCATTGATCGACTGTCCAAAGTTGCACATTTCCTGGTCGTCAAAGAAACGATTAATGCTAGTCAACTGGCAGATCTTTATATGTCAAGAGTTGTTTCACTTCACGGTATTCCGTTGGTAATCAGTTCGGACCGTGGCAGCTTGTTCACTTCAAAATTCTGGGAAAGTTTTCAGAAGGCTATGGGGACTCATCTGTCCTTCAGCACTGCATTTCATCCTCAATCCCAGGGACAAGTTGAACGAGTCAACCAAATTCTCGAGGACATGCTTCGAGCTTGTGTCATTTCTTTCGGTGAGAAATGGGAGGAATCTCTCCCGTATGCCGAGTTCTCTTACAACAATAGCTATCAAGCTAGTCTGAAGATGGCCCCTTTCGAAGTATTGTATGGGCGAAGGTGTCGAACTCCTCTGAATTGGTCAGAAACTGGGGAACGATCACTCTTCGGTCCGGATATTATTCAACATGCCAAAGATCAAGTCCGCATTATTCATGAGAATCTGAAGGCTGCTCAGTCTCGTCAGAAGAGTCAGTATGACCGTCATCATCAAGATATGGTCTATCAACCTGGCGAAAAGGCTTATCTTCGTGTCACACCAATGAGAGGTGCACACCGTTTTGGAATCAAGGGCAAGTTAGCTCCTCGTTATATTGGTCCTTTCACTGTTCTCGAAAGGCGTGGAAGAGTGGCTTATCAATTGGAACTACCGGCGAACCTTTCTCAGGTTCACGATGTCTTCCATGTTTCTCAGCTCCGTCGCTGCTTCAAGGACCCTATTCGAGCAGTGGATCACGATATGCTTGAACTACAACAAGACCTCTCTTATAAAGAGCATCCGGTCCACATTCTCGACCAAGCTGAACGTAAGACTCGTCGCAAGGTCACCAAGTTCCTTAAGGTGCAGTGGTCAAATCACTCTGAAGATGAAGCCACTTGGGAACGCGAGGATCATCTTCGTGATGAATACCCCAAACTCTTTCCCTCTACCTCTTAATTCTCGGGACGAGAATTCTTGTTAGTAGGGGAGAATTGTGACATCCTCGACTTTTGCAACAGTAATTATTGTAATTAAGCTACAGTGATCAACCGCTAATGATGCCACGTCATCGAATTCCCATCTCACACCCGCGTTGATTCGAGTCTGTCCGAATCCAAAATTTGAAAGCAAAAGGAAAGTATTTTATAAATTCATGTTAAATATTAAAAGAATATGTATGTGAAAGAGAGGATTAAAAGTATGTATAATAAATTGTAATAAAAAAAGTATAATGAAAGAAAGTATTTAAAAAGAAAAATCAGTTAGTAAAATAAATAGGAAAGAAAGAAATAATAAAAAAGGCAAAATAAAACAAAACAAAACAAAACAAAACAACAACAAAAAAAGAAAAAAGAAAAAGCAACCCCCACCCCGTGGCCTGGCTGGGCCAAGAGGCCCAACCGGCCAAACCCTAGCGCCCCCTGGCGAGGGAGCCCCTGGCTCGCTCCCTCCCCCTCCCCTTACCGCCGCCACCCCCCCCCCCCCACTCCCTCGTCCCATCTCCCGTAACCCCCTCTCTCTCCCGTGACTTCCACCCCACCCCACCGACAGGAACCCCACGTCCCCCCATTCTCTCCCTCTCGGTACGTCTCCCCACGGGAGCCGAACCCCCCTGCTAATCCCCATCGAGCTCGCCCCTCCCCTGCGCTCCTCCCGCCGGCGCCCCACCGCCCCTCCGGCTCCCTCTCGAGCCCCAACCCCAGGAGCCTCGTCGGCCTGCCCTGCACCGTCCTCCCCGCCGGTTCCTTCCCCACCGGCCGGAGCTCACCGCCCCTCCAGATCCGGCGGCCGAGGCCCTCCCCATCTCGTCGGCCGGCTCCTTCCGGGAGGCCCATCTTCGGCGGCCCTCACCTCTACGGTGGTCGCCCCTCCCCGTCGGCGCTTCGGCCGGGGTCCTCACCGGCCACGGCGACCCCGTCACCGGGCCCCTCCCCGTCGGTCCTTCTCCGATCCACCGCGACCCCCGCGCCACCGACGGTAACCGCCACCTCGGGCTCCTCCTCGCCGGCACTGCACCATCGGCCTCCTCGTCATCCTCCACAACGGCCACCCCGAGCCTCGCCGCCCCGTTCCCCGGCAACGCCGGTGAGCCCTTTTACGGGCTCCTCCCACCCTCTCCTTCAGTTTTCCGCCCCGGTTCCGTTCCGGAAGTTAGTTCCTCGTTCCGGCGGCGTTGAGGTCTCGTAGGTGTAGTGGAGTTTGCCCCTTCCTCTCTGTTGAGAGATGAGCAGAGAGTTGTTCTCTGTCTGTTAACAGAGAGAGAGATGAGTGTTGAGAGTTAAATGAAAATAAAAACAAATGTTGTATTCCGTATGTATGTATGTATGTATGTATTTGATACCCGTATTTACGTATGTATTTGCGTATATAGGCATGTGGACAAATACGACATGTGTATGGTTATGTATTTGTAATTAATGAAATGAGTAAATAGCCTTAGGTCACTTACCGGTGGGGCCAATGCACCCGCTGTCTATGACAGGGAGGCCCCACGCGATAGTTAAAATAAATAATAAAAAAATAATGTTTTTATTAAATAAATAAATAGATATATTAGTTAAATTAATTAATTAGAATAATTAGAGTATGACACGTGGTTCCCCCACTAAATTAATCTGATTAATTAATAATTAATCTTAATAAAAACTTGTGCCTATGACGTCAGCCTGACATCGCGATGATGTCATAATGGGATTTTATTATAATAGCTAAATCTGTTTTTAATTCCTAAATAAATAATAAAACTTTGAAAATTAATATAAAATAATCCGTAAGTCAGATCAAAATATTTTCAACATGAAAGTTGATCAGCAAAACGAGACGAACCCGGATACACGGTCCATTCGTCTGTCACGCGTCCCTAGCATAGCAAACATGGAACTTTTCCATCGTTTCCAGTATAACCGGTAGTAGCCTGAGACCCGGAAAATATCGTCAGATATTTTTCCGACCCGTCTATGACGGATGTTGCTGCGTTACCTCATGTCTAGCCTGCATCTTGCCATGTCATGCTTTGTGTTGCATCGGTGCTATTATTTATTGTTTCTTCCCCCTCTTCTTACCGGTAGACCCCGAGACTGACGCTGCTGCCGGGTACATCTACGACCCTGCCTATCAGTCCTTTGCCGCAGGGCAGCAAGGCAAGCAAATTCCCCTTGATCATTCCTATATCGCCTATGTCTTCCTTTCTACTGCTTGCAATAGTATTTTGCTACTGTTGTAGTTAGCTCCTATATCTGATGCATAGCCTGTCTTTGATGAACTGCTACTTTCAGTCCAGTACCTTTAATCTGCTTAGTATAGGTGGAGCAGTCATCCCCTCTGACCCCGTAGTTCAGTTGTCCCACTTGTTGTCAAATCTCGATCTCTGATCGACGAGCCAGACCCGACACAGCACATTCACCTCCCTCCGTTGTACGACGCTACAGAGATACTATCGGGTACCGAGGGTGACACCTCGCTAAGTACTCCTGATGATATCTCTGTAGTATAGCTAGTCGGTCATGGTTATCGAGGGTGATTCCTCTTTCACCATTCCCGATGACGCCCCTGTCGTGCAACCCCTCAAGTGTGGGACCCCCGAGGGTGATTCCTCTAAGCCCACCTTGACGGGTACATCGTTCGGTGTCCAACGAGGGTGATACCTCGGACCCCCCCCCCCCCGATGTTACAACCACACAGTTACTCGACTATGTTACTGGGATCATTGGTGCTTAGTTGTAAGACGGGTGGATTCCCGTGATACTGTGTTGCTGGCCTAATTAAAATGCTAATGGATTTGGGTATTTGATCTGGGTTGGTCGGAGACCTTTTTGCACTAACCGGCTACGCGGGAAGAATTATGGGTACTCGGCGTTGCGGTATCAGCCGAAGCTTTTCAGATGCCAGCAATGTAGCGGCGCGCGCCAGAGTGGTCCTGAGATGCATCGCGCTTGTGATTAAGGGATGCTAGGACTGACGTCGGCCGCCCACGCCACGTGCAGGAGCGTGAAGGGGAACTGGGCCCACGAACCCTTTGTGCTTAGGAGTTAGACCGGCGGGCTCGCCTCTCTGATTAGTCTTAGGTGGGGCTGCGACGTGTCGATATTCCGAGGCCGGGCACGACCCAGAAAAGTATGTCCGGCCAGAGTGTTATCGAGCGTGACGGGACATGTGGTGCACCCCTGCAGGGATGAAAATTAACTATTCGGATAGCCGTGTCCACGGTTACAGGACGACTTGGAGTTGTGCCCCGATCTTTTACAACTACAATTGTTACTTAACTGGAATTAGTTTGCCTCGGGATTGCTTCCTCGCAGGGAGTCGAGGGAGGATCTTTAGGGGTGACCTCACTTTAATTTTGCTGCAACAATATGACTATTAATGTGTTACCCCTGTGCTACTCTCGTCTATTGCTGCAAGACCCTGAAGATGCTAGTCTTCGATAGGACTAGGCCTTCTCTCTCTATTCTCGCATTGCTGCAGTCAGTCCACATATAACCCCCTTCTTTGATACTGATGCATAATTAGGATAGTTCTGATGTAAGACTTGCGAGTACTTTGGATGAGTACTCACCGCTGCTTTGCTCCCCCCTTGTCCCCTTGATCCGCTTTGCTGCGACCAGATGATGGAGCCCAGGAGATGAAGGTCCCCGCCACCGACGATTGCTACCCCGACGGTGCCTACTACTACGTGGAGGCCGCTGATGATCAGGAGTAGTTAGGAGGTTCCCAGGCAGGAGGCCTCGCCTCGTTCGATCGTTGTATCTTTTGTGCTAGCCTTCTCTAAGGCACCCCATGTTTTATGTCTGTACTCAGATATTTGTTTCTTCCGCTGACTCGTGTGTTTATCGAGCTTCCGTATTCTAGCCCTCGAGGCCCCTGGCTTGTAATATGAAGCTGATGTTATTTTATTTGTGTCTAGAGTTGTGTTGTGATATCTTCCCGTGAGTCCTTGGGTTTGATCGTACGCATTTGCGTGTATGATTAGCGTACGATTAAATCGAGGGCGTCATAGGAGGACAGAAGAAGAAGGAGAAGAAGGAGGGCTCCTTCTCCTTCTTCTCCTTCTACTCTTATTCTTCTCCTCCTCCTTCTTATCCTTCTCATTCTCTTATTTTTCTCTTATTCTTTTTCTTCTTCCTTTTCATTTCTCCTCTTCTCCTCTTCTTGGAGCTAAATTAGCTAACTATGTATTTTTGGAGCTAAATGGGCTAATTATGTCATTTAGGAGAGAACTTAGCTAATTATGTCATTTAGGAGAGAACTTAGCTAATTATGTCATTTAGGAGAGAACTTAGAGAAGGAGGAGAAGGAGGAGAGAAGAAGAAGGAGAAGAAGGAGGGAGAATAAGAAGGAGGATAGAAGAAGGAGAAGAAGTAGAAGAAGGAGGGCTCCTTCTACTCCTCCTCCTTCTCCTTCTTTTTTTGTTCTTCTTCGCTTCTTCTTCTTCTTCCTTCTTTTCATTTTTCCTCTTTATTCTCCTACTATCCTCTTCTTCTTCTTCTTCTCCTACTCCTCAACCTCATCCTCCTCCTCTTCTCCTCTTCTACCTCCTCCTCTTCTTCTCCTTCTACATCTTATTTCTATTTCTATTTTTCTTTATCCTCTTCTTCTACTTATTCTTCTTTTCTTCTTTTTTCTCTTCTTCTCCTTCTTATTTTTTTCCTTCTTCTCTTCTTCTCTTAGGTCTTATTATGTCATTTAGGAGAGAACTTAGCTAAGTATAGGTCATTTTTTATTAAATAGGCATTTTGGAGCTAACTAAGCTAATTATGTCATTTTGGAGGATAATTAGCTAAGTTGTGAGCTAACCAAGGTTCTTATGATGTTTTTACCCTAACTAAGCTAATTATGTCATTTTGGAGGATAATTTGCTAAGTTGTGAGCTAACCAAGGTTCTTATGATGTATTTACCCTAACTAAGCTAATTATGTCATTTTGGAGGATAATTAGCTAATTATGTCTTTGTTGGGGAAAATAAGCTAAATTGAAGAAGAAAGAGAAGAAGCAAGAAGAGAAGAAGGGCAAGAAAAAGAAGAAGGAGGAGAAGAAGAAGGACAACAAGGAGGAGAGAAGAAGGAGGGAGAAGAATAAGGAGGAGATAAGAAGGACAAGAAGGAGGGATCCTTCTCCTCCTCCTCCTTCTCCTTCTTCTTCTCTTCTTCTTATCTTCTTCTTCTTCTTCCTTCTTTTCATTTTTCCTCTTTCTTCTTCTCCTTCTCCTCCTATTCTTCTTCTTCTCCTCCTCCTCCTCCTCCTCTTCTCCTCTTATTCTTCTTCTTCTTCCTCTTATTTCTAATTCTATTTTTCTTTATCCTCTTCTTCTACTTATTCTTCTTTTCTTCTTTTTCTCTTCTTCTCCTTCTTATTTTTTCTTCTTCTCTTCTTCTCTTAGGCCTTATTATGTCATTTAGGAGAGAACTTAGCTAAGTATAGGTCATTTCTTATTAAATAGGCCATTTTGGAGCTAACTAAGCTAATTATGTCATTTTGGAGGATAATTAGCTAAGTTGTGAGCTAACCAAGGTTCTTATGATGTTTTTACCCTAACTAAGCTAATTATGTCATTTTGGAGGATAATTAGCTAAGTATGTATTTGTTGGGTGAAATAAGCTAAATTGAAGAAGAAAGAGAAGAAGCAAGAAGAGAAGAAGGAGAAGAAAAAGAAGAAGGAGAAGGAGGAGGAGGATAAGAGGGAGAAGAAGCAGGAGAGAAGAATGAGAAGAAGGAGGGATAAGAAGGAGGAGAGAAGAAAGAGAAGAAGGATAAGGAGGGCTCCTTCTCCTTCTTATTATCTTCTTCTTCTCATCTTCTTCTTCTTCTTCCTTCTTTTCATTTTTCATCTTTCTTCCTCTTCTTCTCCTCTTCTTCTTCTTCTTCTCCTCCTCCTCCTCCTCCTCCTCTTCTCCTCTTATTCCTCCTCTTCTTCTTCTTCTTCTTTCTCTTATTTCTATTTCTATTTTTATTTATCCTCTTCTTCTACTTATTCTTCTTTTCTTATTTTTTCTCTCCTTCTCCTTCTTATTTTTTTCTTCTTATCTTCTTCTCTTAGGCCTTATTATGTAATTTAGGAGATAACGTAGCTAAGTATAGGTCATTTTTTATTAAATAGGCCATTTTGGAGCTAACTAAGCTAATTATGTCATTTTGGAGGATAATTAGCTAAGTTGTGAGCTAACCAAGGTTCTTATTATGTTTTTACCCTCACTAAGATAATTATGCCATTTTGGAGTATAATTAGCTAAGTATGTTGTTGGGGAAAATAATCTAAATTGAAGAAGAAAGAGAAGAAGCAAGAAGAGAAGAAGGAGAATAAAAATAAGAAGGGGAAGGAGGAGGAGGGGAAGAAGGAGAAGAAGGAGGGAGAATAAGAAGGAGGAGAGAAGAAGGAGAATAAGGATAAGAATGAGGGCTCCTTCTCCTCCTCCTCCTTCTCCTTCTTCTTCTCTTCTTCTTCTCTTCTTCTTCCTTCTTTTCATTTTTACTCTTTATTCTTCTTCTTCTCCTCTTCTTCTTCTTATTATCCTCCTCCTCCTCCTCCTCCTCCTCCTCTTCTCCTCCTCTTCTTCCTCCTCTTCTTCTTCTTATTCTTCTTCCTCTTATTTCTATTTCTATTTTTATTTATCCTCTTCTTCTACTTATTCTTCTTTTCTTCTTTTTTCTCTTCTTCTCCTTCTTATTTTTTCTTCTTATCTTCTTCTCTTAGGCCTTATTATGTCATTTAGGAGAGAACTTAGCTAAGTATATGTCATTATTTATTAAATAGGCCATTTTGGAGCTAACTAAGCTAATTATGTCATTTTGGAGGATAATTAGTTAAGTTGTGAGCTAACCAAGGTTCATATGATGTTTTTACCCTAACTAAGCTAATTATGTCATTTTGGAGGATAATTAGCTAAGTATGTCTTTGTTGGGGGAAAATAAGCTAAATTGAAGAAGAAAGAGAAGAAGCAAGAAGAGGATAAGGAGAAGAAAAAGAAGAAGGAGAAGGAGGAGGAGAAGAAGAAGTAGAAGAGGGAGGAGAGAAGAAGGAGAAGAAGAAAGAGAAGAAGGAGGGAGAAGAAGAAGGAGGAGAGAAGAAGGAGAATAAGGAGGCCTCTTTCTCCTCCTCCTCCATCTTCTCTTCTTCTTCTTTTTCCATATTTTCATTTTTCCTCTTTCTTCTTCTTCTTCTCCTCTTCTTCTTCTTCTTATTCTCCTCCTCCTCCTCCTCTTATCCTATTCTTCCTCCTCTTCTTCTTCTTGTTCTTCCTCTTATTTATATTTCTATTTTTCTTTATCCTCTTCTTCTACTTATTCTTCTTTTCTTCTTTTTTCTCTTCTTCTCCTTTTTATTTTTTTCTTCTTCTCTTCTTCTCTTAGGCCTTATTATGTTTTTACCCTAACTAAGCTAATTATGTCATTTTGGAGGATAATTAGCTAAGTATGTCTTTGTTGGGGAAAATAAGCTAAATTGAAGAAGAAAGAGAAGAAGCAATAAGAGAAGAAGGAGAAGAAAAAGAAGAAGGAGAAGGAGGTGGAGAAGAAGAAGGAGAAGAAGGGGAGAGAAGAAGGAGAAGAAGAAGGAGAATAAGGAGGGCGAAGAACAAGGAGGAGAGAAGAAGGAGAAGAAGGAGGGCTCCTTCTCCTCCTCCTCCTTCTCCTTCTTCTTCTCTTCTTCTTATCTTCTTCTTCTTCTTCCTTATATTGATTTTTCCTCTTTCTTCTTCTTCTTCTCCTCTTCTTCTTCTTCTTCTCCTCCTCCTCCTCCTCCTCTTCTTCTTCCTCCTCCTTTTCTTCTTCTTCTTCCTATTATTTCTATTTCTATTTTTCTTTATCCTCTTCTTCTACTTATTCTTCTTTTCTTCTTTTTTCTCTTCTTCTCCTTCTTATTTTTTTATTCTTCTCTTCTTCTCCTTCTTATTTTTTTATTCTTCTCTTCTTCTCTTAGGCCTTATTATGTCATTTAGGAGAGAAATTAGCTAAGTATAGGTCATTTTTTATTAAATAGGCCATTTTGGAGCTAACTAAGCTAATTATGTCATTTAGGTGGAAGCCAAGCTAACTATATTTCGTTTTGGGGCTAACTTGGGTTAAATATGTCATTTTAGAGGAGGAGGAGCTAAATTATGTAATTATGTCAAAAATGAACTAGAGAAAACTTACCGTCGTGGTCATCAAGGAGGAGAAACACCAGGGTTGCTCGCGCCGGCTTCGTTTGGAGACGGTTGCCCTCGAGAAGTGTCGTGCGAGGCCGCTCTGGATTTATTCTGCAGAAAAGATATTTTGCAATGTCTCAGTTAGCATGATGACACTCAATTGTTAATACTAGTTTATAATGACCATTCAAATGAAACTCACCGTGCCAATCATAGAGAAGATGGGCATCGGCGGAGGGACTTGACCGTTCTTCTCGCACAGACTTTGAAGAGTCGGTCGTATTAGTTAGTAATGAAACAGACATTATAGACATGATTCGGCTAATGTGAAAAAAAAATTACCACAAAAAGCTCGTACAGGGCCTGTTGACCCACGTCATTCCGGGCCCTCTCCTCCTCAATCATTCTTGTCATGGTCCGGTCCCTCTCCGCAAGAGCAGCCTAAAGAACAGCCTAGCTTGCCAATCTCTCTTGCTCAAGAGCAGCCTGGTTTGCCGCTCTCTCTTTCTAAAGAGCAGCCTGCAACACCATTCCTCGTTACCACAGTAATGATCGATGGTCACACACATAATGAAATGGATGAAAGTTTTCTGAGTCCGTACAACTAACCTTGATGGCAAGATCAATTGGCCGTGGACAAGGTGTTATCACAGGACAGGAGCTCGACTGGCGCGCCTTGATCTCCGGGAGAGTGAGTGGACAACGTATTATCCCATCTCCAATGGCTATCGAGCCATGGGGCCTCCCGCCACCAGATATCATCACCAGCTCTGGATCCAAAGGTTCTTGGCTCGGGTTAAAGTCCTCCCCTTTCCTAGCCTTCCCCGTGTCCCTATATGTCACGAGCTTGTGGTGGGATGATATGTTGGTGAAGTTATTTGGATCATCCAGGTCAGACTCACATAATGCCTTTGCCTTCTTGTAGGAGGCACTATGGGCCATGCCATAAAGGTCGTACTAGTGTGGCATCTTCGTATTATTGTGATGCGCCTAAAAGGGAGGAATAAAGTATTAGTAAGGGGCTCAAGGTAGCATGAAGAATGAATTTCATGAATCATGAAGCAAATCACATACCCAGTTTCGTCCGAACTGAAGTAAGTTGGCGCTGCCTTGATGGTGTGGCACACCAACCATTTGGCTACGCCGATCCTTCGCATTGTTGTGGACGGTTCGCCAGTTCCCTATGCACCACTCATCCACCAATGGCCCCCCAACAATCCATCTTATCCGCACACCATCTCAGGGGCACCTATAAGTTACTAGAAAGAATTTTGAGCGCTATGCCTATGAATCAAATCAAGAGAACTACGTAGAAGGCCTTAAGAATAGGTAATTACCTTCATGTACTGCTCCTTCTTCAGATACTTTCTGCGACACTCCTTCTTCTGCTTCTTAATACCATGCGTGGCGTAGTAGTCTCGAACAGCCTGCGGCCGAGCCTCGTGGCGTAAGTTCTATAATAACCGCCTACACTCGGCCTCGAGAACCTTGGCCGCCTCCTCCTCATATCCCTCCTCACACCTATAGAAGGTCTACAATCAAACGAGACAACACCGATTAGTACAATAATTAGCTATATTGTTAATTTTAGATTGTGTAAAAGGATAATTTACCCAAAAGCTCTTGATCACCATCCTCGGCCCTCATGTGGCACAAGACACCATCTATAATTTCCTCCGGTGGGGCCTCCGCAGCCTCGTAGTGCTCCCAGGAAAATCCTAGTGTAGGAACCTGACCCTCACGAGGCAACGTGACAAACCCCGGAAAATTTGTCCGACAAAGCACACCAAGGACGTTGTTCGGTTTGCGGACTCCATGAGGGTGTGCCCATCCCCTGCAGTATGATAAGGTCAACGCATTAGATATTTGAAGAAACTTGAAGGCAAAAGCTAAAAAAAGAGTAAATGTACTTACCTATCCCCTTCAGGCTTAATCACCGGCCTCTGCTCGCGGGTAGCCGGCACGACCGGGAGACGTGTACTACCACGCTTGTACACGGTGGCCCCATCCACCTGCACATCGCCCTCACTATCCATAAACTCATCCCCGTCATCAACAGAACAGCCACCCGGACCATCCGTCCAATCCGGCACCTCGGGCCGATCCGGCCAGGCACCCCATCCGGAGCTCTCCACGTCAGCTGAAGCGTGTGTGGCAGGAGTCTCCTCGGACGTAGCCTCAGGAACCGGAGTCTCGTGGGCCGAAGGCACCTCGACCCGAGGCTGATCCTGGACTGGAGTCTCATGGGCCGAATGCCCGTCCCCCCGAGGCTCCTGGACCGGATTCCCGTAGCCTCCTCCTCAAACGGGTCCACCATAGTAGTCATGTGCTCGGGTGAATGAGCTGGTGGTGGTGGCGAGGACGGCGCAACAGTCCGTCTACTTCTTGCACGGCCACCACCTCTCCCTGTAACCTTCCCCTTCTTCCCTACCCGACCAGCACCTCTCCCAGTGGGCAATGCCGCCGACAAAGAAGCACCCGCGGGTGGTGTCGTCACACTGTCTTAAAAGTCTCTACGGAGAGATAGGGGTGGAATGGAAGTACCACCCCTCGTGCGGGCCGCCGAAGAAGAACCCGTCGAGCGATCTGGACCCGCGCCCACCATCTTTCAACACCTACTGACCTGACATGATAAAGATTAAGAGAAATTAGTACAACATAAAAAAATGAAAAGCTAAGAACCAAATAACAACTACAATTACATCAACCACTACTACAACTACTACAATAAGAACAGCTACAATCCATAGCATAGTTCCATAACACATATACATAGCATAGTTCCATAACAAATATGCATAGCATAGTTACATAACAAAGATGATACACAATGAACAAAGAGAGCATCGCTAGTGTAGGAACTTGTCTAAGAGTTGGCATTGTTTGAATAGGCATTTTCAATCTTTTGGAAAAATAACAGATATTTATATGCCCAAGGTGAGGAGGTTAAGCTGATACGAGATATATCGTATTCTAGATCAAAGTGTCGTCATATAGTTTGCTCATGTTAATGTATTTACTAACTCTGGTAATATACAAACAACAAAAATAGTTGCTGACTTGCATAAATTTTCTGTGTGTTAATCTGGGATTCTATGAATGTCTACAACCTTTTCTATTTTGATAGTACATTGAAGATATTTCTAGCCAACTTCTGCACTGTTTTAGTGGAAGTTACTTCTCACATTAAAGATCACCAACCTTTCCTCGTGATTCATGATCACTCAAGGAGGCAAATACCAAAGAACATTTGTTCTAGTTTTCTCTTGACCGGCAATTAAAATTGATGATGTTCAAGCATCTTGTGTAGATGTTTCAATAAAATTTAATGCATAAACCTATGGTCAACCTAATTTCCCCACACGTGTTCGATTTGTTTAGAACACTTGAAAAGAGACACGGTGCCTTAATTGTCAAGCGGGAACTGCTGAGATTCGTCCAGTATAACATAAGAATCTTTGAGACAATTTTCCTTAGAAGCTAGAATGAATTTTCATCTATTCTTTTGAGCCTTCGTATCTAACAAACACATATTGAATCTTTGCAACCCCTTAAGATGCAACAGCCAACCAACACTACCCTCTTAATTAATCTAACAGGAGGAACCACATAACAGAGGAGCTAGCCAATTCATCAAGCAACATATCTCTTAATTAATCTAACAGGAGGAACCCTTCACAATCATCAACAACGTTCTAAAGTATGTATGCTTATCTCCAAAATGCATGGGGCTGTGGGGGCTCATCGGCAGGGGCGGTTGTGGCGTCGTTGGTGGCGGGGCCGAGGGTGTTGGGGCGGCGGGGCAATGCCGGGGGTGCTGGGGCTGCAGGGCGGCGTCGGGGGGTTATAGGGCACCAGGGCGGCGCCGGGGGCGGTGGGGCGGCGGCGGCGGGGCTGTGGAGCACCGGGGCGGCGCCGGGGGCGGGGGCGCGACGGTGGTGACGGCGATGGGCGTCGGGGGAGGAGAGAGAGAGAGAGAGAGTGGCCGTTTGAGAGAGAGAGAGAGAGGGCCGGGGTGGGGGCGGGACGACCGTTACATAATTCTTGAACTTTGTCGTCTGCTGGCGGATGGCAAAGGGTCTAGACTCTTTGTCGTATGCGTCCGGACTCTTTGTCGTGCGCCAGCACACGGCAAAGAAGGTACGTAGTTTGACCTAACCTTCCCTCGGCTAGATGGGCCCAGTCCAAAGCTTTGCCGTCTGCTGTCCTGATCTTTTCCGTCTGCGGCAGACGGCAAAGAACTCGCTGATGGCAAAGACATACTTTGCCATCAGCCAGTTCTTTGTCGTGTGCTTTGTGGGAGCTGACGGCAAAGACACTCTTTGTCATCAGCCAGCACACGGCAAAGATTTGGCACACGGCAAAAAACTGAATTCCAGTAGTGAGTGCTTAATTCCTTGATCTCCTTGGGTCGAAATTTTGCAGGGTGATTCATTATGATATATTACCCTTGTACACCAAAAATAAGACCATTCCCTCTAGCCAATCTTCCTCGAAAAATTATCCAAGTTTCAGTCCAGATTGGAGCACTGTGAAGGAAGTACCATTTCTACTTATGCAATTGGTATTAATTTTTTACAATGCATCCATATGCCTAAATCATTGGTCTCCGCCAAATTTGATCCATTTTCCTCTAGCCATTTGACCCTAGCTTCCCCATCTTCATTTATGTCTAGTGGGCAAGGTTGCAAAGGAAGTGATATCTAGACTGGTTCATTGGAGCTGATATTTTGCCAACTTAGTCACCTTAGTAGATGGATAACCCTTGCCAGAGATCTTGCCAAGAGGTGCACTGTGGTGGCCACACCACAACACAAAGAGGTTGATGTTGGCAACTATTTGATCTTGTCCCAGTCACCTCAGACCTCTCTAGAGCTAGTAAGCTGCATAGATCAGCTCAAGGATACTTGGAGAACAACCTAGACACACTTTGGCATCAAGTGCGGCATGGCAATGTTGTGGCCACATCTAGGGCTGGACAAACGAGCTACTCGACTCGTTAAGCTCATGATCGTTAAGATTGTTAACTTTAACGAGCTCAAACTCTTGATCGGCTCGGCTCGTTAAATACACGTTAAGATCGTGAGTACTCACGAGCGCTTGTTACACTTGTAACCAATACAAAAACATTCCATATTTCCATCATACATTCATTATTTAAACATATAGCAAAGTTGTAATGCATCAGCCTTTGCCAAATTTATTCTTTCAAGATAGCAGCACATGATGCTACAATAAATATATAGCAGACAGCCAATAATACAAATGACACATCAAAAGATTATTTGAACAGCAACAGCCAACAGAGTGGCACAACCATAAGTCAGACATTAGTTCATACAATAAGTAGTATCATTCATAAAGACATACAATAAGTAGTATCATTCATAAAGACGAGCCCATGACTTAAAATTCAAAGGACAAAGCCAAACATGGCCTGACATAATAATAAGGTCTTACATCAACTGATCAACATAAGGTCTAACATAATAATAAGATCTGAAATAA
Source organism: Hordeum vulgare subsp. vulgare (assembly GCF_904849725.1). Taxonomy (NCBI): domain Eukaryota; kingdom Viridiplantae; phylum Streptophyta; class Magnoliopsida; order Poales; family Poaceae; genus Hordeum; species Hordeum vulgare. The sequence continues at coordinate 479,102,527 of NC_058523.1, read as the reverse complement.
AATGCTAGCTGCTAGCTGAGGAAATGCAAAGTAGCTCCTGCTCCTCGTTCATCAATTTCATATTTCTACACAAACATAGAGAATTGCACTTGTTATGATGCAAGCAAATAAACAACTTTCTGTTGTATCTTCAGGAAATGGAATGAACTCAACATCATCATCATTGCCATCTTCCTACAAAGGTAAATGGAAATGTGGAGTTTTAGTTAATATTTAGCAAAAGTGTAAGGTTAGTAGAAGACAATACAAAGTAGAGAGCAAGTAATATTACCACTATAATTCTAGGATTAAGCTGGTTTTCTTTTGATCCTTTAATGTAGCTAGAAGCACAAACAAGTGCCTCAACCATGTTTGGGCGGAGAGAGCTATGATAGTCATCGAGAATTCTGCCACTCGTAGAGAATCTCGACTCCGGTGAGACACTAGTTGCTAGTATTGTCAAGAACTTCTTTGCCATCTTTGCCATGATAGGATATCTATGAGCATTCAACCTCCACCAATCAACTACTCTGAAATTTGGATCCTGAATTGGATTGGTTTTGTCTTCAAGGTAACTGGTCAACTCAGATTTAGATGGCTCTGAATTTGTCTCCTCTAGGAAGGACTGAATCCCACTTGACAATGAGGACATACATGTAGATGTTTGCCTACTTGATATTGAACTCTGTTCATTATTGTTTCCAGCCTCATTCTTGCGATTTTCCATCTCATAAGTAGGATAGAGATCAAAGAATTCAGTTTTGATTTCCTCAGCCTCAATACTACCCTTCTCTCTTCCATACATCTTCTTAAAACAGTAATCAACAAGTTTCATCTTAAACCTAGGATCAAGAATGGTGGCAATGACCATGACATTGTTCTTTTCCTTTTTTTATTTTTCCCAGTATTTTCATTTCCCTCACCTTCACTATTGCTATACCAATATTTATCAAACTTCTCAAGCATAGCTTCTCCCATCTTTTTCAAATTCGTATTTGAACCCATGGCATGCTCTACGATAGCAATCTTAACATTCATGATATATGGATAGAAAATGTTGGCAGTAGGATAGTTCGATCCTGATAATACAGTGGTTACCTCAGCAAAAGATTTCAAGATGGGTTGGATCTTTTCATATAATGTCCACTCTTCATCTTCGGGCTGCCATTTGTAGGTAGGATCTACCTCTGCATACTCCTTGAAAGCAGCCCTATACACAGTGCAAGCTTCTACCATTCTGCATGTAGAATTCCATCTAGTAGCTACATCCAGGCATAAACCTCTCCCAATTTCCATATTCAGAGACTTGCAAACCATCAATAATTTGTACATTCTTGATGGAGATTTTTTCAAATACTTGACGGTATCCCTAAGCTTATTGATAAAATTTTGCAATAGAGCAATGCCATCATTCACTATCAAATTAACAATGTGGGCACAACAGCGAACATGGAAGTACTTAGGAATAAATTTAGCAAATTTCCTAGCAATGATCTTGTCCATCAATCTCTTAGCAGCATTATCATTTGAGGAAGCATTATCCATAGTGATTGTCATAATCTTATCTTCTATTTTCCATTCTTGACAACACTCGAAAACTGCTTGAGCTATGACACTACCAGAGTGAGGTGGATCTAGCTCTAAGAAGTTTAAAACACGACATTGCATGACCCAATCATCATCTATGTAGTGAGCAATAACGGCTAGGTATGATAGGGTTTGGTTTGAAGTCCATAGATCACACGTCAAACTAATGCTTTCAACATTCTTTGGTTGCTTTTTAAGGATTTCTTTTTCGGAAAGATAGACCTTCATGCATTCAGCTCTAATTTTCTTCCTACCAATGAACTTGTAGGAAGCATTCATATACCTCATCAGGATATTGAACCATGCATGCTCTACCATCCTAAAGGGATATTCATGCACAATTATCATCTTTGCTATGAACTTAACGACTTCGGCATGATCATATTCATGGTTAACTATAAGAGATGCACCTGGCTTTTCAGGATCAAAATTGATTGTACCTTGATGTTGTTGTCTTCCCTTCTTGTTTAGATAGACTGAACAAACATCTTTACGCCTATTGAGACTCGTAGTTTGACCCCTAGGAGTATAAGCAAACAATTTTGCACAATAGCACTTAGCCTTTGTAACAACCGCCCCTGGCCTCTTCTTACTTACAGCCTTGACCTCCTTGAAATACTGCCAACATTCTGCACGCTTAAGTCTCGTTCTCTTCACCTTCACCTTAGTACCATCCACTCCCGCCTTTTTCCTTTTCCCTCCTTTCTTTACCCTCTCTTTGCCATTGACCTCTACTTCTGTGTCATTTTCATTGTCGCCTGATCCAAGAGAAGGCTCTGACAGATCGTCATCCAGATCGTACGCCTCTGCTTCTTTAACCTCCTCGTGCCCTTCATCAATCTCTACCCATTCATCTGCATCACCATCATCTTCCTGTGCAAAATGAAATATATGATTCAGATCTTACAAGCCAAAGCATGTACAAAATACAAGCCAAAGCTGAATCAGTGTAACAATTGAGAAACATTCAGCTAAGTAATTTCAGAATCAATTAACTACACTCTACAGTCTACACTGAAATTAATCAATTAACTAGGTAATTTCAGAATCAATTAACGTTGGCTAACTCTGTCTTTTGCATGAGCATTTCAGAGGAAATCTGCCTAGACCCTCGACACCACCACCTCTACACTCTACATTCAGCTAAGTAATTTTAGAATCAATTAACTACAATCAATTAATCAGTACTAGCCTCCTGTGCTCTTCGACGCCTTTGTCCGTGTGCTTGCTTCCGAGGAGGAGGTGGCTTTGCTGCCGTGGAAGGAGACTCCCGTGATGCTGAATCGGAGGACGACCTCTTCTTCCTCACCATGTTTCTGGCCTTGGACTCCATGCTTGGAGTTTCTGCTGCACGCGATGGTCGCTCGCGCGGTTCCATGGGGAGGCAACGTAGATGGCGGAGCCACGGAGGACCGGAGGCGGGCCAAAGTCGCCGTCGAGTGGCACCGGCCGCCAGAATGGGGTCAGATCGATCTAGCCGCCGCCCTACTCGCGTATTAGCAGGATCTAACCTAGCAGCCGCCCTACTCGCGTATTAGCAGGATCTAACCTAGCAGCCGCTCTGCATCCTCTCCGCGTGGTCAAAGGTGTCTTCTCGCCTCCTCCTCTGGTCTGGACTCTTCCTAAGTAGCGTGGGGTAGGGCTGTTAAGGTGATGTTTCTTTGTCCAGTGACTAGACTAAAAAATCCATTTTAGTCCCTAGGTAAAGAAATGGGAGGGACTTTTTCTTAAAAGACTATGAAAAGATTCTATTACAGAAAAAAAAATTAATTCGTGGGACTAAAAAAGTCTAGTTCCTGAAAAAAAAAAATCACCACCTAAGGCTACTGATGAGATTCCCACGAGAGGGAGCCAGGGAGGTGGGCTGTGGCTTGTGCATATGTGGGCTGAGATGTGGCATGTACGTTAGTACGTCCGTGTGAAACTTAACTAGCCAAATGAGCTACTCGTGATACTCGTGATCTAGCTCATTAAGCTCGTTTATATTAACGATCTAAAATTGATGTTCAGCTCGGCTCATTAACTAACGAGCACGAGCCTTAACAAGTCGAGTTTTCGAGCGCTCACTAAACTCACGAGTAACGAGCTTTTCGTCCAGCCCTAGCCACATGGTGACCACGTGTAGAGCACGTCAAAATCGTGCCCTATGCACCAGAGCCGTCGGCAGCTCCTTCCAGAGAGCTCTGGCTTGTCTCGGAGCACCGGAGAGCTCCCTATCGTGCGCGTGAACCCTCCAGATCCATCTCCCCCTTGTTTTCTTGCCGCGAACGGCCGTGCCGACTACCAGATCGCCGCTACGACGGTGAGCTTCTCGGAGCTCCGTTCCCCGTCGAGGAGCTTCTTCCCGCGGCTATATAAGGAGCGTGTCCGAGCCCCTCCCCTCACCAACAAGCCTCTCTAGCCCCCATCGAGCCCTAGCCCTCTGTCTCGAACTCGTGGAGCTCTTCCCTCCTCTCGCAGCCGAGCTCTGCCGCCGCCCGTTCCCCTCGGGCCAACCCAGCCCCGACCCTTCCCCTCCTCTCAATCCTCGCCCTAGGCCTCCCCTAGAGCTCACGAAATCTCCACCGTCTTTAGTTACTCCGGGGGAGCGCTGCCGGAGTAGCTCCCCCAGTGGCCGTGGCCACCGCCCATGCCAGTTGTAGTTGCCCCTTTCCCGTGGGACCCCGAGTCCATGGCGACCATCGCTGAGCGGGAGACGGATCCGTGAAACCGCCCAGCTCGCCGACGGGTGCAGCCGAGTGGGGGAACATCGGCATCGAGCGTGGCCGAACGGCCATGGTGCCTCTTCTGTTCTTATCGCGTCTGGAGGAAGGAGACCAGGGGTGGAGGGAGAGAAGATAAGGCGGGCCCCACCTGGTGAAAAGTCAACCTTCGCCCACTGTCAGGTTAAGTGGAAGAGTATTTTGTAAAGTACTCTCTCGGTTAACCGAAAGCGTATTTCTGAAAGTATGCCTTCTGTTTTAGCCCAGCCGGCCGAACCCTTTATATTGCAAACATTCATTAGTTAAGAGCATAAATGGATAAGTTTTTATTTGATTTCTACCTAACGAATGAACATCCATATCTTCGCGACCGTAACCCCGATTGAGGTAAAACCAACGCCCACTCCTTCGTATTTTCGAGTCGGTCATGTTGGTATCATTTCCATAATGTTTTCACACAGTGAAAATTGACCATTTTGCCCTTGACCTCCGATTGAGCCCTCCGAGAAGGAAAGTTCTCTCGCAAATCTTTCCAGCATTTTATCGCGCTTCTTCCCGGCGTATCCATCGACCCCAAGGCAAGCCAACCTCTCATCATGAGCTGTGGACTTGTGTGATGATTTTGCTATGATTTTGCTTGCACCCTGTGTGGTCATCGTAGGACATTTAGATCATCTGTTTGTCCGCACTTGCATGCACCTCTTATGACATAGTACTAGATACTAGCATTACTTTTTATCTAATGTCGTGCCTTGTTTTCATATTACCATACTAATAATAATATTGTTAATAACATTGACATGTTATTGCTATGGTTTGATCCCATGCCATGATTGTCAGCACTATGATTTTGCCATGCTCATGTTTAGCACTTATACTTGTGGAGGTAATGGATGGATAGGTTGAGTTGAGTTAACAAATGCAACCCAGTTGGTTGATCTTGAGTCACCTGTCTGGGCTTACGTGTGCAACCACATTTACCGGTATGGGACGACCTTGACTTGGTCTGGTTGTGTGCTCTTGCACCAGTACCTCCAAAGAGGGAGGGTTATGCGTGTGCGCTACCCTGATCAGGTAGGCGGCGATAACCCTACGAGCTAGTTGAGTTACGTGGGTACGCCCTACGAGCTAGTTGAGTTATGTGGGTACCCGTTCCCATTTGGGACAGTTTAATTTGGCCAGGACGGTGGCAGGTGTCCTAAGGACACAGGGGCCACCCAAGGCAGGACTCCGGGGGATGATGATTGTCGATGGTACGATGGGAGAGTCAGGGGTCAGACAGGTTTTGTTGGAGCAACGCTAGTCCACCCGAATGGGATCACGAGGCTAGGTGCTCCATAGTGTGGGTAAAAAGTGCTCAACCTCTGTAGAGTGTAAAATCTATTCGAATAGCCGCGTCCACGGTATTAGACAGCCCGTCCAGACCTCACTAGGTGGTTAACCGTATCATTGTTAGTAATCATGGAAGAACTCATCTTGTATGTACATCATAGGATGTTGGGAATATGACATGTTAGCCAAGAAATGGCTATATCATGAGTTGTAGGATGACCATATGATTTGGATGCTATTTGGATCCATTTAAGTTGGATCACGAGTATATCGAGGGTTGTGGGACAACTCAGAAGAGAGTAAGTTGACATTCGGTAACAGTAAGTACTTCAAGTACCTACTATGACCATTTCCATGCTATGTATGTTAGATGCTTAATCCATGTTATGTTATGCCTTATCCCTGTTTTTCTGTTAATTCCATGTCATGCTTAGAATACTTATTATATAAGTATAGGGCTAGTTTTGTCATCTTCTTATTTGGATGCTATGTATTTGGTTGTCTTGCGAGTACATTCAAAGTACTCACCTAGCCTTGCACGTGGCGAGTTGTAGGAGAAGGTCCGTCGTGCTAGAACGTAATCTAGCCAGTCCTATGAGTTATGAAGCCCAGCCAAAGCTGTCATTGTTGCCGAACCAAGACCTCTGCTGCCATTTAGTGAGCCTTGGAGCTATGTAATATTGTTGTAATCAACAGTATTGTAATACTCCAATATAATCAATAAAGCCATTTTCTGCCTGGAATTGTTGTATCATGTCTTTCACGTGCGCCAGGTCTTATCTTGTGGCTGGCGTGCGTCGACCCTCTATCGGGGTGCCACACTTGCACTATTCATCCCCTCTACTCTATCGTTGTCGATTACTCTTTTGTGGTGAATGCTATTGAGTTTCGTTGGAGGATTATTGTTATGACCAGATTGTTCATCATATCTTCATCACATCTGATCATGATCTCTTTTATGTCTTGTGAGTAGTTCCTTTAGTTCTTGAGGGCATGGGAGAAGTCTAGTTGCTAGTAGCCATATGATGTTCAAGTAATATGTGTTGATTGATATTTACGTTGTGGTGTTATTGTTCTAGTGGTGTTATGTGAACGTCAACTACATAATACTTTGTCTTTTTAAGGACCTAGGGGGATTCATTGTGTATAAAGAATTCTTATGGTGGGTTGCCGGATGAACAGAAACCTGAACCCCAGTTCGCATACTTTTGCATGAGGGAGTGTTGGATCCTAAAGCTTATAGCTATGGTTAGGATTTTCCTTAATTTCTCTCTTGTACTTGCGACTGCTTGCAAGGGGATTAATCATAAGAGAGCACTTGTCTTAGCCTAGACGGTGCACTATCAAAGATCCACCCACATATCACTTATTGCTACGGCGACAGAAATCCTTCTGTCGTCTCTTGAGCTTGCGTTGGTTTTTTCCTTGAAGAGGAAAGGACGATGCAGCACAGGAGCAGTAAGTATTTCCCTCGGTTTGAGAACCAAAGTATCAATCCAGTAGGAGAATCGCGCTAACTCCAGAGTACCTGCGCAAACACAAAAGAGCTTGCACCCAACCCTATAAAGGGGTTGTCAATCCCTTCAAGATTGATTACAAAGTGAGATCTCAAGGCGGAAAGTGCAACGAAGTAAAATTGTAAGGCTGAAAATATGTTGTGAAGTAGACCCGGGGGCCATAGTGTTCACTAGAGGCTTCTCTCAAAATAGCAAATAATACGGTGGGTGAACAAATTACTGTCGAGCAATTGATAGAACAGCGCAAAGTCATGACGATATCTAAGGCAATGATCATACATATAGGCATCACGTCCGAGACAAGTAGACCGATACTTTTTGCATCTACTACTATTACTCCACACATTGATCGCTATCCAGCATGCATCTAGTGTGTTGAGTTCATGACGAACAGAGTAACGCTTTAAGCAAGATGAAATGATGTAGAGGGATAAACTCAACCTATGATGAAAACCCCATCTTTATACCCTTGATGGCAACAACACGATGCGTGCCTCGCTAGCCCTTCTGTCACTGGGTGAGGTCACCGCACGATATGAACCCAAAACCAAGCACTTCTCCCATTGCAAGAATCGTAGATCAAGTTGGCCAAACAAAACCCACAACTCGAAGAGAATTATAAGGATATGAAATCATGCATATAAGAGATCAGAAGAAACTCAAATAAGATTCATAGATAATCTGATCATAAATCCACAATTCATCGGATCTCGACAAACACACCGCAAAAGAAGATTACATCGGATAGACCTCCGTGAAGATCATGGAGAACTTTGTATTGAAGAGCCAAGAGAGAGAAGAAGCCATCTAGCTACTAGCTATGGACCCGAAGGTCCATGGTGAACTACTCACGCATCATCGGAGAGGTCATGATGTTGATGAAGAAGCCCTTTGTATCCGAATCCCCTCCAATAGGGCACCAGAACGTGCTTCAGATGGGATCTTGCGAAGACAGAAGCTTGCGGCAACGGAAAAGTATTTTCATTGATCTCCTCGGCAGCATTGGAATTTTTCTGGATTTATAGGCGAAAGAGGTAGGGCAGACATGCCACAGGGGGCCCACAAGCCTGCTAGGCGCGGGCCCCCTGGCCGTGCCTAGAGGGCTTGTGGGGTCCCCTACTCGCCCTGCCTTGGTTCTCAAGTCTGGTGCGTATCTTCTGTTCCGGAAAAAAAATCTTTTCGGAAGTTTTATTCTGTTTGGACACCGTTTAAAATCCTCCTCTGAAAAGGGTCAAAAACACGGGAAAGACAGGAACTAACACTTGGCACTGAGTTAATAAGTTAGTCTGAAAAAAGATATAAAAGGCATACAAAACATCCAAAGTTTGACAAGATAATAGCATGGAACCATAAAAAATTATAGATACGTTGAAGACGTATCAAGCATCCCCAAGCTTAACTCCTGCTCGTCCTCGAGTAGGGAAGTGATAAAGACTGAATTTTTGATGTGGAATGCTACCTAGCATAGTTGTCCTCTGTAACTTCTTTCATGTGACATAAATGTTCAGATTCGTAAGATTCAAAACAATAGTTTGCTATTGACATGAAAACAATAATACTTCAAGCAAACTAGCAAGGTAATTATGAACTTTCGAAATAACAAGGTCAAAGAAAGTTATCCCTACAAAATCATATAGTCTGGCTATGCTCCATCATCCCCACACAACTAATTTAAATCATGCACAACTCCGGTATTGGCCAAGTAATTGTTTTCGCACTCTTACTTTCTCAAACCTTTTTCAACTCTCACGCAATACATGAGCATGAGCCATGGATATAACACTATAGGTGGAATAGAGTGTGGTGGTGGTTGTGAGACAAAAAGGAGGAGATGGTCACATTGACTCGGCATATTAAAGGGCTATGGAGATGCCCATTAATAGATATCAATGTGAATGAGTAGGGATTTCCATACAAAGGATGCACTAGACCTATAAGTATGGGAAAGCTTAAAAGGAGAACTAGTGGGTGTGCATCCAACTTGCTTGCTCACGAAGACCTAGGGCAATTTGAAGAAGCCCATCCTTGGAATATACAAGCCAAGTTATATAATAAAGATTCCCACAATCATATGGTGGTGACAAAACGAGAGGCTCTCAATCATGAAGAACATGGTGCTATCATGAAGCACAAGTGTGGAAAAAGATAGTAGCATTGTCCCTTCTCTCTTTTTCTCTCTTTTTTATTTGGTCTCTTTAGCCTCTCTTTTTTATGTGGGCAACTTTGGCCTCTTTTTTTTATTTCCTCACATGGGACAATGCTCTAATAATGATGATCATCACACTTTTATTTACTCACAGCTTAAAGCTTAGAACGATGATGACTCTATAGGAAATGCCTTTGAAAGTGTACCGGGATGTGCAACGATCTAGCTTGGCGTATGACGTTGAAACATCTCGCTAGCTATCTTACGATCATGCAATGGCAATATGAGAGTGACGACACAAATCATGAGACGGAACGGTGGGAGTTGCATGGCAATATATCGGAATGGCTATGAGAGTGCCATAGTAGGTAGGTATGGTGGCTGTTTTGAGGAAGGCATATGGTGGGTTTGTGCACCGGCGAGAATTGCGCGGTACTAGAGAGTCTAGCAATGGTGGAAGGTGAAAGTGCATCTATATCGTGGACTCACATTAGTCATGAAGAACTCACATACTTGTTGTGAAAGTTTTTATTAGTAATCGATACAAAGTGCTAAACGCATACTCCTAGGGGAAGGGTTGGTAGGTGTTAACCACCGCGCGATCCCGAACGCAACACAAATGATGACAATCAATAGATCAATTATGCTCCGACTTCCTAACATAGTGGTTCACCATACGTGCATGTTACGGGAATCACTAACTTCAACACAAGTATTTCTAGATTCACAACACCAAACTAACATAACTCTTAATATTACGGAATCCACGTCTCAAAACTAATTGAGAGGACTCAAAACTTCTCTTTCTACTCAATGCACATGAATATGGAAGTTTTTTGTATCCTCTTTGGGACTACTTTCATAGCACAAGTCAACTACCAAGTCACGCACCGCCGTGCTTTAAAAGATCTAAGTGAAGCACATAGAGCAAAATGGTCTAGCTCAAAAGATATAAGTGAAGCATGATGAGCATTCCAGCAAATTCACAATGAGTGCATGTCTCTATCAAAAGGTGTGCAGAAAGGATGATTGTGACACAACAAAAATAAAATACTCCTACGATACAAGACGCTCCAAGCAAGACACATATCACGTGGTGAATAAAAATATCGCTTCAAGTAATGTTACCGATGAATTGAAGACGAAAGAGGGGATGCCTTCCCGGGGCATCCCCAAGCTTAATCTTTTTGGTGTCCTTGAATTTGGCTTGGGGTGCCTTGGGCATCCCCAAGCTTGAACTGTTTTCACTCTTTATCCCTTTGTCCATTAAAACATCACCCAAAACTTGAAAACTTTACAACACGAAACTTAACCAGAAACTCGCGATATCATTAGCACAAGAAAACAAACTACCACCTCTTTAGGTACTGTAGCAAACTTTATTTCTATTTATATTGGTGTTAGATTACTGTATTCTCACTTTTCCATTTCTAGTACGCCGATACTATCCATAGTTTCATCAAAACAAGCAACCAATTCAACAAAAACAGAATATGTCAAAAACAGACCAGTCTGTAGCAATCTGTATACTTCGTATACTTCTTGTACCTCAAAAATTATGAGAAATTACGACTGTATGAGAAAACGGTATATCAACCAGCAGCAAAAAGAATCAACTCAAAATATCTCTCTGAATAAAAATGAAAAATAATGTCGTGAGCGAAAAGTTTCTATCTTTTTTCAGGAGAATCAAACAACCATCACCAAGACTAGTCATAAAGGTTTTGCTTGGCTCAAATACAAAAAGAAACACAAAAGACACAATCATAACAGAATTATGATGGTGTGGACGCAACAAAACAGAAAGAAAAAGATAAATTCATTGTGTTGCCTCCTAACAAGCACTATTGTTTAACGCCCTTAGCTAGGCATAAGGTGATAGAATCACGTATCGTCGTCTATTGTGCTCAAACCATAAGTATAGCCCTCATCATAGATTCATAAGGCAATCTTATTTTCTTTCTAGGAAAATGCTCCATGCCCTTCTTTAAAGTAAATTGAAATCTAATATTCCCTTCCTTCATATCGATGATAGCACCGATAGTCCTTAGGAAAGGTCTACCAAGAATGATAGGGCATGTAGGATTGCAATCAATGTCAAGCACAATGAAATCCATGGGTACATAGTTCCTATTTGCAATAATAAGAACATCATTGATCCTTCCCATGGGTTTCTTGACATTAGAATCCGCAATATGCAAATTAAGAGAACACTCCTCAATCTCATTAAAACCCAGAACATCACATAAAGACTTTGGAATCGCAGAAACACTAGCACCCAAATCACACAAAGCATTGCATTCATAGTTTTTGATTTTGATAGTAGGTTCCCACTCATCATGAAGCTTTCTAGGGATAGAAACCTCCAATTCAAGTTTCTCTTCAAGAGATTTTATCATGGCATCGACGATATGATCGGTAAGGCCTTGTTCTGGCTATAAGCATGTGGAGAGTTTAGCATGGATTGCATCAAGGAAATGCATTCAATCAAGGAGCAACTATCATAATTGATTTCCTTGAAATCCAAAGTAGTAGTTTCATTACTACTCAAGGTTTTAATATCTCCTACTCCACTTTTAATGCTTTTAGCATCAACATAGATGGACTCCGAATCATTAGGGCGTTTTTCAACCAAAGTGGATTCATATCCAGCCCCATCATCATTAGGTTTGACACAAGAAAAAAAAGATTCAATGGGATTTACAACAAGCACTTTACAATCTTCGTGATTCTTATCACGAGAACACGCCCTTTTAAGCCATTCATTTCTAGCACGAATTTGGGCGGTTCTTTCTTTGCTCTCACTCATGGAAACACGCATAGCTTTCAAAGTTTCATCCATATTGATCTTGGGAGGAGCACATCTAACTTTCAAAGCATCAATATCACTAGACATTCTATCAACGCTCCTAGCCAAATCGTCAATCTTGAGTAGTTTTTCCTCTATGGACACATTGAAAATCTTTTGCGAGTTGATAAACTCTTTGATATTACTCTCTAGATGAGAGGGTAATCAATTGTAATTTCCACGAGTATTGTTGTAGGAGTTTCCAAAGTTATTAGAGGGGTTACTAGGAAAAGGCCTAGGAAAATAGTTTCCTCTAAAAGCATTGTTGTTGCCAAAATTATTCCTACCAACAAAATTAACGTCCAAGCTAGCGTTGCTACTCTCAATTAAGGAAGACAAGGGCATATCATTAGGATCTAAAGGAGCGCTTCTACTAGCAACCAAATTAATTAACTCATCCATCTTAACACTCAACAAGTTAATTTCTTCTATAGCGTGTACCTTCTTACTAGTAGGTGACCTTTCAGTATGCCACTGAGAGTAGTTCATCATGATATTGTCTAGGAGTTTTGTGGCTTCTCCTAACGTGATTTACATGAACGTTCCACCTAAGGCAGAGTCCAAGATATTTCTAGAAGCGAAATTCAAGCCAGCGTAAAGGATTTGTATAATCATCCAAAGACTCAAGCCATGAGCGGGACAATTTCTAATCATCAATTTCATTCTCTCCCAAGATTGTGCAACATGTTAATGATCAAGTTGCTTAAAATTCATGATATCATTACGGAGAGAGATAATCTTAGCCGGCGGAAAATACTTGGATATATAAGCATCTTTGCACTTGTTCCAAGAATCAATACTATTTTTGGGCAAAGACGAAAACCAAGTTTTTGCTCGATCTCGCAACGAGAAAGGAAAAAAGCTTTAATTTAATCACATCATTATCCACATCTTTCTTCTTTTGCATATCGCAAAGCTCAATGAAGGTATTAAGATGGGATGTGGCATCTTCACTAGGAAGGCCGGAGAATTTCTCTTTCATAACAAGATTCAGCAAAGCAGCATTGATTTCGTATGATTCCGCACTAGTGGCGGGAGCAATCGGAGTACTAATAAAATAATTATAATTAGTATTCGAGAAGTCACAAAGTTTGGTGTGTTCAGTCATGGTGACTTCAGCAAGCAAACAAGCACACAAGCGAACAGAAAGGAAGCGAGAAAAAACGGCGAAGGAAAAAGGAAAACGAAGAAAAGGGCAAACATTTTTGTAAATTTTTGTTTTTCAGAAGTGGGGGAGAGGAAAATGAGAGGCAAAAAAAGTAAATGCAAGAAATGAGTTTGCGACACTTACTTGGATGAGTTCTTGACTTGATCCTCCCCGGCAACGGCGCCAGAAATTCTTCTGCTACGGCAACAGGAATCCTTCTGTCATCTCTTGAGCTTGCGTTGGTTTTTCCCTCGAAGAGGAAAGGGCGATGCAGTAGAGGAGCGGTAAATATTTCCCTCAGTTTGGGAACCAAGGTATCAATCTAGTAGGAGAATCGCGCCAAGTCTAGAGTACCTGCGCAAACACAAAAGAGCTTGCACCCAACGCTAAAAAGGGGTTGTCAATCCCTTCAAGATTGATTGCAAAGTGAGATCTGAAGGCGGAAAGTGCAACAAAGTAAAATTGTAAGGCTGAAAATATGGTGTGAAGTAGACCCGGGGGCCATAGTGTTCACTAGAGGCTTTTCTCAAAATAGCAAATAATACGGTGGGTGAACAAATTACTGTCGAGCAATTGATAGAACCGCGCAAAGTCATGACGGTATCTAAGGCAATTATCATACATATAGGCATCACGTCCGAGACAAGTAGACCAATACTTTATGCATCTACTACTATTACTCCACACATCGACCGCTATCCAGAATGTATCTAGTGTATTGAGTTCATGACGAACATAGTAACGCTTTAAGCAAGATGAAATGATGTAGAGGGATAAACTCAAACCAATGATGAAAACCCCATCTTTTTACCCTTGATGGCAACAACATGATGCGTGCCTCGCTACCCCTTCTGTCACTGGGTGAGGTCACCGCACGGTATGAACCCAAAACCAAGCACTTCTCCCATTGCAAGAATCATACATCAAGTTGGCCAAACAAAACCCACAACTCGAAGAGAATTAGAGTGATATGAAATCATGCATATAAGAGATCAGAAGAAACTCAAATAAGATTCATAGATAATATGATCATAAATCCACAATTCATCGGGTCTCGACAAACACACCGCAAAAGAAGATTACATCGGATAGATCTTCAGAAAGATCATGGAGAACTTTGTATTGAAGATCCAAGAGAGAGAAGAAGTCATCTAGCTACGAGCTATGGACCCAAAGGTCTATGGTGAACTACTCACGCATCATCGGAGAGGTCATGGAGTTGATGAAGAAGCCCTCCGTATCCGAATCCCCCCTTCGGCAGGGCACCAGAACATGCCCCAGATGGGATCTTGCGGAGATAGAAGCTTGCGGCGCTGGAAAAGTGTTTTCGTTGATCTCCTCGACACTTTTGGAATTTTTCTGGATTTATAGGGGGAAGAGGTAGGGAAGACGTGCCACAGGGGGCCACAAGCCTGCTAGGCGCGAGCCCCCTGGCCGCGCCTAGGGGGCTTGTGGGGTCCCCTGCTAGCCGGTGCCTTGGTTCTCAAGTCTGGTGCGTATCTTCTGTTCCGAAAAAAATCTTTTTGGAAGTTTTATTCCGTTTGGACACCGTTTAAAATCCTCGTGTGAAAAGGGTAAAAACACGGAAAAAACAGGAACTGGCACTTGGCACTGAGTTAATAAGTTAGTCTCAAAAAAGATATAAAAGGCATACAAAACATCCAAAGTTTGACAAGATAATAGCATGGAACCATAAAAAATTATAGATACGTTGGAGATGTATCACTTATCAATACAAAACATAGTACTAGACGGGATATGGCGAAAGCACTTGACTATCTCTCCCGTGTGTTCTCAGAAACGCCTTAGTGTTTATAGGTTTAGTCCACCGGCTTATCCTTTATGTTCAAAAGGATTGGTCCATTTGATTCATCTCAGCACCATTTACTTTCCCTGCATTTATTTCCTTTTTTCTTATACCAGAAAACCCATAAAAAGTTACCTTTCAGTACTTGCAGTTATTCCTTGCTCAATATCATTTGTCAGTACCTTCTGCTCCCCGTTGGGTTCGACACTCTTACTTATCAAAAAGGGTACGATAGAGCCCCTACACTTGTGGGTCATCAACGTGTCCTTGTCGACCTATGAGATTTGGTAGTAACTTGATTCGAAGCTTCATGATTACCATCATCAGCTTCCACTTCAACTCGTGTAGGCGCCACACGAATAACTTCCTGTGTGCTTCTACTCTCGGGTTGAAGTGACGGTTCGAAAAACCTCATCAAATTCCACCATCCTCCCACTCAATTCTTTCGAGAGAAACTCTTTCTCTAGAAAGGAATCGTTCCTGGCATCAAACACTTTGCTTTTCGATCCGAGATAGGAGGTATACCCAACTGTTTTGGGTATCTTATGAAGATGCAATTATCCACTTTCATTTCGAGCTTATCAGGCTGAAGGCTTTTGACATAAGCATCGTAGTCCAAAACTCTAAGAAATGCCAGCTTAGGTTTCTCCAAACCATAGTTCATACGATGTCATCTCAATGGAATTAAATGGTGCCCTATTTAAAGTGAATGTGGTTGTCTGTAATGCATAACCCCAAAACGATAGAGACATCATAGTACACACCATATCTTATAGGGCGCGACTACGATGTTCGGACACACCATCACACTATGGTGTTCCAGGTGGCATGAGTTGTGAAACAATTTCCACATTGTCTTAAATGTATAACAAACTCGCAACTCATATGTTCACATCTACAATCAGATCATAGGCATTTCATCCTCTTGTCACGACGATCTTCAACTTCACTCTGAAAATTGCTTGAACTTTTCAGTATCTCGGACTCGTGATTCATCAAGTAAATACACATGTATCTACTCCAATCATCTGTGAAGTAAGTACATAACGATATCCATTGCGTGCCTCAACACTCTTTGGACTGCATACACAAAAATGTATTATTTGCAATAAAACACTTGTTCATTCCATCTTACTGGAAGACGAGGTCTTCAGTCATCTTGCCCATGTGGCATGGTTTGCATGTCTTAAGTGATTCGAAATCAAGTGAGTACAAATGATCCATCTGTATGGAGTTTCTTCATGTGTTTACACCAATAAGCATGGTTGGCATGTCTCAACCGATTCAAAATCAAATGAGTCCAAAGATCCATCAGCATGGAACTTCGTCATGCGTTTTGTACCAATATGACCTAAGCGGCAATGCCACAAGTAAGCAGTACTATCATTACTAACTTTGTATCTTTTGGCATCAATATTATGATCATATGTGTTACTACAATTAAGATTCAATAAACCATTTACATTGGGTGGATGACCATTGAAGGTATTATCCATGTAAAGAGAATAACCTTTATTCTATAACTTAAATGAATAATCGTGTTGTAACAAACACGATCCAATCATTTTTATGATCAACGCAAACACAAAATAACATTTATTTAGGTTCAAAACTAATCCCGAAGGCACGGGGAGCGTGCGATGGTGATCACATCAACCTTGGAAACACTTCCAACACACATCGTCACCTCGCCTTTAGCTAGTCTCTGTTTATTCCATAGATTTTATTTTGAGTTAACTGGTATCTAAGACCCAGGGGCTACTAGGAGTACTAGTAATATACACATCAATAAGACGTATATCTAATATACTTCTGTTGACGTTGCCAGCCTTCTTATCTACCAAGTATCTGATACGTCTCAAACGTATCTATAATTTTTGATGGTTTCATGCTGTTATCTTGTCAACTTTGGATGTTTTATGTATGTTTTATATCTTTTTTGGGACTAACTTATTAATTCAGTGCCAAGTGCCAGTTCCTGTTTTTTCTGTGTTTTTGACTCTTTTCAGATCTGGTTTTGGAACGGAGTCCAAACGGAATAAAATCCCCGAAATAAAATTTTCAAGAACGAAAGAAGATCACGGGACTTGAGGGCCAAGGCACGAGAGCCACAGGGGCCCAGAAGCCGTGTAGCCGCCACCAGGGGGCGGCGGGTACCAGGCTTGTGGCCTCCCTGGCGCCCCCCCTGACCTAGCTCCTTCGCCTATATATTCCCTAAAATACAGAAAAAATAGGGGAATCCACGAAAATACTTTTCCGCCGCCGCAAGCTTCCGTTTCCGCGAGATCTCATGTGGAGACCCATCCCGGTGCCCTGCCGGAGGGAACTTTGGAGTTGGAGGGCTTCTACATCAACATCATCGCCCCTCCAATGACTCGTGAGTAGTTCACTTCAGACCTACGGGTCCGTAGTTAGTAGCTAGATGGCTTCTTCTCTCACTTGGATCTTCAATACAAAGTTCTCCATGATCTTAATGGAGATCTATCCGATGTAATCCTCTTTGGCGGTGTGTTTGTCGAGATCCGATGAATTGTGGATTTGTGACCAGATTATCTATGATATATATTTGAGTCTTTGCTGATTTCTTATATGCATGATTTGATATCCTTGTAAGTCTCTCCGAGTCTTGGGTGTTGTTTGGCCAACTAGATCTATGATTCTTGCAATGGGAGAAGTGCTTGGTTTTGGGTTCATACCATGTGGTGACCTTTCCCAGTTGCAGAAGGGGCAACAAGGCATGCATCGTGTTGTTGCCATCAAGGGTAACAAGATGGGCTTTTATCGTAGATATGAGATTGTCCATCTACATCATGTTATCTTGCTTAAGGTGTTACTCTGTTCTCATGAACTTAATACACTAGATGCATGCTGGATAGCGGTCGACGTGTGGAGTAATAGTAGTAGATGGAGAAAGTATCAGACTACTTGTTTTGGACGTGATGCCCATAGATATAATCATTGCCTTAGATAACGTCATGACTTTGCGCGGTTCTATCAATTGCTCGACAGTGATTCGTTCACCCACCGCCTACTTGCTTTCATGAGAGAAGCCACTAATGAACACTACGGCCCCCGGGTCTATTCACACCTATCGTTTCCACTTTTGCTTTTTTACTTTGCTTTGTTTCTTTTTGCTTTCAGTTCTCACTTGGAAAACAATCTATAAGGGATTGACAACCCCTTCATAGCGTTGGGTGCAAGCTCTTTGTGTTTGTGCAGGTACTTGTGATAATCCTTCACTGGATCGATACCTTGGTTCTCAAAACTGAGAGAAATACTTACCGCCGCTGTGCTACATCACTCTTTCCGCTTCGAGGGAACACCAACGCAAGGCTCCAAGGCCACGGGGGAATCCTTTGCATATTTGCCAAGGAGGTCCCTAAAGGCGTAGCCATAGCAGAAGGATTCCTGGTGCCGTTGCTGAGGAGTATCAAGACAAGAATAGTCTCCCATCAGCACGCTTGTTTCTGGCGCCGTTGGTAGGTCTTTTGTTGCAGTAGCAGAAGTATTTCTAGCGCCGTTGCCGGGGAAGGAGAGATTTATCCAAGTAGGTCTCACAAACTCATCTCTTGCATTTACCTTTTTTGCCAGTTGCCTCTCGTTTTCCTCTCCCCCACTTCACATTTGCCGTTTTCATTTGCCTTTCTCCTTTGTTGTTTTCTTTTGCCCGCTTATCTCGTTTACTTCCTGCTCGTTTGTGTGTGGGATAGTCCATCAATGGCTAGACCCACCACTCCAAACGATACCCCTGAGAACGAAGTTATCAATTTCAAGCAGATTGAGGAAGAAAGTTTAAAGGACGCTTGGTACAGGATTTGCAATGCTCAAAGTAGATCAACTCGTAAGCAATCCACTACCGTTCTTCTTCGTAGTTTTTATGTTGAATCTCTCCTCGAAATAGGTATATTCTTTATACCATCGTAGGTGGAAATTTTTTGGGGAGCCATACTGTTGACTCCAATGGAGCTATCATGAATTTGGTAGGCTCACCCCCGCTCATGGTTAATGGGACTACCTTAACCTTGGAACACGTGATGCAAAGGCTTGACGCTATTGAAAACAAAATTTCCACAATTGAACTTATTGAGGGTTTGGACAGAAAGATCCACAATCAAATTACTTAGTACGGATCCAAAGTGGGAATGGTCTTGAAAAAATTAAGGGAGAAGGAACCTATTGTTAATGATTCCTCTAGAATTGGCAAACTAGAAGATGTCATAACCAACTTGGGTTCCGCTTTTGCCGCTGTGCAAAATACTCCAAATCTTACTCTCAAAAAGACCGTCAAGTCTGTTTTTATTCCTAAAGCTAGTGGTGAGTCATCCAATAAATATGAAAATCTTAAGATGATAAATGATCACGCTACTTATGGTTTGAGCACCAAAGATGACTAAATGTGATTTCATCACCTTTTGCCTAGCTAAGGGCGTTAGACAATAGCGCTTGTTGGGAGGCAAACCAATGAATCTATCCTTTTTCTTTCTGTTTTGTATTTTCCACACATTCATAATTCTGTTATTATTGTGTTTTTTGTGTTTCTTTTTGCGTTTGTGCCAAGTAAAACCGTTATGATTAGTCTTGGGGATGATCGTTTGGTCATGCTGGAAAAGACAGAAATTTCTGCTCACGAAAAGAATTTTCTTTTTTTTTTCTGTAAGAGATTTTGAGTTGATTCTTTTTGCTACGGATTGCTACGCAAATTCTTCAGACTGTCTTAATGTTTCATAATTATTTAAGTACCATAAGTATACGAAGTATACAGATTGCTACAGACTGGTCTGCTGTTAATAGATTCTATTTTTGTTGAGTTGGTTGCTTATTTTGATGAAACTATGGATAGTATCGGGGGGTATTAGCCATGGAAGATTGAAAATACAGTAACCCAACATCAACATAAGTAGATTTTAAGTTTGCTACAGTACCTAAGGAAGTGGTGGTTTGCTTTCTTATACTAATGTTATCACGAGTTTCTGTTTAAGTTTCGTGGTGTGAAGTTTTCAAGTTTTGGGTGAAGTTCTTATGGACAAAGAGATAAAGAGTGGCAAGAGCTCAAGCTTGGGGATGCCCAAGTCACCCCAAGATGATTCAAGGATGCTGTAAAAGCGTAAGCTTGGGGATGCCCCGGGAAGGCATCCCCTCTTTCGTCTTCAATCCATCGGTAACGTTACTTGGGGCTATATTTTTATTCACCACATGTTATGTGTTTCTCTTGGAGCATCTTGTATCATAGGAGTCTTTTATTTTTGTTGTGTCACAATCATCCTTGATGCACACCTAGAGAGAGAGACATGCACTCACCGTGATTTTGTCGAGCTTCACTTATATCCTTTGGTAGACAATTCAGCTCACATGTGCTTCACTTATATCTTTTGAGCTAGTTGATTTTGCTCTATGAGCTTCACTTATATCTTTTAGAGCACAGAGGTGTGTGGCTTGGTAGTTGATCTATGCTTTGACAGTAGTCTCAAAAGGGGTAGTTATCCGAAGGGATATGAAAACTTCCACCTTCATGTGCATTTAATAGTTAGAGAAGTTTGATTCATCTCAATTAGTTTTGAGTTGTGGTTGTGGTAATATTGAAGTTATGCTAGTAAGGTGTTGTGGATCTAGAAATACTTGTGTTGAAGTTAGTGATTCCCGTAGCATGCACGTATGGTGAACCGCTATGTGATGAAGTCTGAGCATGATTAGTCTATTGATTGTCATCCTTTGTGTGGCGGTCGGGATCGCGCGATGGTTTATACCTACCAACCCTTCCCCTAGGAGTATGCGTTGAATGTTTTTTTTCGATTACTACTAAAACTTTTGCAACAAGTATATGAGTTCTTCATGACTGATGTTGAGTCCATGGTTTAGATGCACTTTCACCTTCCACCATCACTATCTTCTTAGTGCCGTGCAACTTTCGCCGGTGCACAAAACCCACCATTAGCCTCCCTCAAAAAATCCACCATACCTACCTACTATGGGTTTTTCAAAGTCATTCCGAGATATATTGCCATGCAACTACCGCCATGACATGTGCCAGCACTTCTACATTGCCATTGCATGATCGTAAGATAGCTAGAATGATGTTTCCATTAATGTCCATGCCATGCTAGATCATTGTCGCGGTACGCTCCCAAAGGCATTCCATATAGAGTCATAATTGTTCTAAGTTTTGAGTTGTAAGTGTGATGATCATCATTGATGGATCATTGTCCCATGTGAGGAAATAAAAGAGGCCAGCGAAGCCCATATACAAAAAGAGGCCAAAGATGCCCACCAAAAAAATATAAAAAAAGAGGCCAAAGAGCCCACCAAAAAAATGAGAGAAAAAGAGAGAAGGGACAATGCTACTATCCTTCCACACTTGTGTTTATTAAGCACCATGATCTTCATGATTGAGAGACTCTCGTTTTGTCACCACCATATAGCTAGTGGGAAATTTTCATTATATAACTTGGCTTGTATATTCCAATGATAGGCTTCCTCAAATGTGCCTTAGGACTTCGTGAGCAAGCAAGTTGGATGCACACCCACTAGTTTTCTTTAAGAGCTTTCACATACTCTTAGCTCTAGTGCATCATTTGTATGGCAATCCCTACTCATTCACATTGATATCTATTGATGAGCATCTCCACAGCTCATTGATATGCCTAGTTAATGTGACCATCTTCTCCTTGTTTGTCTTGCAACCTCCACCACACTCCACACCACTTATAGTACTAAAACCATGGCTCACGCTCATGTATTGCGTGAGAGTTGAAAAGGTTTGAGAAAGTAAAGGTGTGAAAACAATTACTTGGCCAATGCCGGGGTTGTGCATGATTTAAATTTGTTGTGCAAGGATGATAGAGCATAGCCAGACTATATGCTTTTGTAGGGATAACTTTCTTTTGGCCTTGTTATTTTGAAAGTTCATGATTACCTTGCTAGTTTGCTTGAAGTATTATTGTTTCCACGTCAATAGAAAACTATTGTTTTTGAATCTAATGGATCTGAACATTAACGTCACATAAGAGGAGTTACAAAGGACATCTATGCTAGGTAGCATGAAAGCATCAAAAATTCATTCTTTATCACTTCCCTACTCGAGGACGAGCAGGAGTTAAGCTTGGGGATGCTTGATACGTCTCAAACGTATCTATAATTTTTGATGGTTTCATGTTGTTATCTTGTCAACTTTGGATGTTTTATGTACCTTTTATATCTTTTTTGGGACTAACTTATTAATTCAGTGCCAAGTGCCAGTTCCTGTTTTTTCATGTGTTTTTAACCCTTTTCAGATCTGATATTGGAACGGAGTCCAAATGGAATAAAATCCCCAAAATGAATTTTTCCAGAACGGAAGAAGATCAGGGGACTAGAGGGCCAAGGCAGGAGAGCCACAGGGGGCCCACAAGCCCTGTAGCCGCCACCAGGGGGCGGCGGCTACCAGGCTTGTGGCCTCCCTGGCGCCCCCCTGACCTAGCTCCTTCGCCTATATATTCCCTAAAATACAGAAAAAATAGGGGAATCCACGAAAACACTTTTCCGCCACCGGAAGCTTCCGTTTCCGCGAGATCTCATCTGGAGACCCTTCCCGGTGCCCTGCCGGAGGGGACTTTGGAGTTGGAGGGCTTCTACATCAACATCATCGCCCCTCCAATGACTCATGATTAGTTCACTTCAGACCTACGGGTCAGTAGTTAGTAGCTAGATGGATTCTTCTCTCTCTTGGATCTTCAATACAAAGTTCTCGATGATCTTCATGGAGATCTATCCGATGTAATCCTCTTTGGCGGTGTGTTTGTCGAGATCCTATGAATTGTGGATTTGTGATCAAATTATCTATGATATATATTTGAGTCTTTGATGATTTCTTATATGCATGATTTGATGTCCTTGTAAGCCTCTCCGAGTCTTGGGTTTTGTTTGGCCAACTAGATCTATGATTCTTGCAATGGGAGAAGTGCTTGGTTTTCGGTTCATACCGTGTGGTGACCTTTCGCAGTGACAGAAGGGGCAGCAAAGCACACATCATGTTGTTGCCATCAAGGGTAACAAGATGGGCTTTTATCGTAGATATGAGATTATCCATCTGCATCATGTCATCTTGCTTAAGGCGTTACTCTGTTCTCATGAACTTAATACACTAGATGCATGCTGGATAGTGGTCGGCGTGTGGAGTAATAGTAGTAGATGCAGAAAGTATCGGTCTACTTGTTTTGGACATGATGCCTATAGATATAATCATTTCCTTAGATAACGTCACGACTTTGCGCGGTTCTATCAATTGCTCGACAATAATTCGTTCACCCACCGTCTACTTGCTTTCATGAGAGAAGCCACTAGTGAACACTACGGCCCCCGGGTCTATTCACACCTATCGTTTCCACTTTTGCTTTTACTTTGCTTTGTTTCTTTTTTCTTTCAGTTCTCACTTGGCAAACAATCTATAAGGGATTGACAACCCCTTCATAGCATTGGGTGCAAGCTCTTTGTGTTTGTGTAGGTCTTGTGATAATCCTTCACTGGATCGATAACTTGGTTCTCAAAACTGAGGGAAATACTTACCGCCGCTGTGCTACATCACCCTTTCCGCTTTGATGGAACACCAACGCAAGGCTCCAAGGCCATGGGGGAATCCTTTGCATATTTGCCAAGGAAGTCCCTAATGGCGTAGCCGTAGCAGAAGGATTCCTGGTGCTGTTGCTGAGGAGTATCAAGACAAGAATAGTCTCCCATCAGCACGCTTGTTTCTGGCGTCGTTGGAAGGTCTTTTGTTGCAGTAGCAGTATCCACGGCAGTCCCGCCTAGGTGACCATTCCCCTCATCATAGAAGCACTTAGTCTCGGGTTTGGGTTTCAACATTGGGTTTCTTCTTTGGAGTCACAACTGACTTGTCATTCTTGTAGTTTCCCTTCATTCCCTTTGCCCTTCTTGAAACTAGTGGTTTTACTAACCATCAACACTTGATGCTCCTTCTTGATTTCTACCTTCGCGGTGTCAAACATCATGAATAGCCCAGGGGTCATCATCTCGATCCATGATATGCTATAGTTCATTACAAAGCTGTGTAGCTTGGTGTTAGTGACATTGGAGAACTATGCCAATCACTATCTCATTTGGAAGATCAATTCCCACTCGATTCAAGCGATTGTAGCACCCAGATAATCTGAGCACATGCTCAACGATTGAGCTTTTCTCCCTTACTTTGCAGGAAAAGAAATCTTGTTGGAGGTCTCATACCTGTCAACATGGGGATGAGCCTAAAATCCTAATTGTAGCTCTTGGAACATCTCATATGTTCCTTGACGTTCAAAACATCTTGGGCGCCTCAATTCTAAACCGTAAAGCATGACACACTGTACTATTACGTAGTCATAAGAAACATGTATGTCAGATGTTCACAACATCCACAAATGACATTCGGGGGGAGGGGGCAGCACACTGAGCGGTGCATTGAGGACATAAGCCTTGTGTGCAGCAATGAGAACAATTCGCAGTTTACGGACCCAGTCCACATAATTGCTACTATCATCATTCAACTTAGTTTTCTCTAGGAACATATCAAAATACAGGGGAGCTACAACTGAAGCTAATCATCTACAACATAATTTGCAAAGACATCTTGACTATGTTCATGATAATGAGTTCAATTAATCATATTACTTAAGAACTCCCACTCAACTCAACATCCCTCAGGTTGTTTGAGTGTAACATGATCCAAATCCACCAAGCCAAGTCTGATCATCACGTGAGATGAGGTGGTTTCAATGGTGAACATCTCCAGGTTGATCATATCTACTATATGACTCATGTTCGACCTTTCGGTCTCGGGTGTTGTGAGGCCATGTCTATACATGCTAGGCTCGTCAAGTTAAACACGAGTGTTCCGCATGCACAAAACTGTCTTGCACCCTTTGTATGTGAATGTAGAGTCTATCACACCCGATCATCACGTGGTGTCTCGAAATGACAAACTTTCGCGACGGTGCACACTCGGGGAGTACACAATTTTATCTTGAAATTTTAGTGAGGGATCACCTTATAAGGCTACCTTCGTCCTAAGAAAAACAAGGTGCATAAAAAGGATTAACATCACATGCAAATCATAAGTGACATGATATGGCCGTGAATTTGTGCTTTTTGATCTCCATATTCAAACCACCGCCATGATCTCCATCTTTACCGACAGAACACAATGATCTCTATAATCGTGTTGCCATAAAGGTAGTCGCGCCAACCATGCTTATACTACTATTGCTAGCGTATTGCGATAAAGTAAATCATTACATAGCGCTTAATGATTTACATGCAGGTCATAAAATAATTAAAGACAACCCTATGGCTCCTGCGGGTTGCCGTAGCATTGACATGCAAGTCGATATTAACTATTACAACATGATCATCTCATACATCAAATATATATATCAACATGTCTTTGTCCATATCATATCACAAAATACCGTGCAAAAACAAGTTAGACGTCCTCTAATTTGTTGTTGCATGTTTTACGTGCCTGCTATGGGTATCTAGAAAGGACGCTTCTTACCTATGAAAAACCACAACGGTGATATGCAAGTTGCTATTTAACCTTCTACAAGGATCGCCTGCGTCGAATCCGATTCAACTAAAGTGGGAGAGAGACACCCACTAGCCATATTTATGCAACAAGTTGCATGTCAGTGGATGGAAGCAGTCTCTCGTACATGGACGAGTAAGGTTTGTCTGGGCCGCTTCCCACAATACCGTTGAATCAAGAAAAGACTAAGGAGGGAACAATCTGAATATCAGGACCCACAAAATCCTTTGTGTTCTACTCGTGATGTAATCTACGCATATACCTAGCTTATGATGCCACTTATGGGGAACATCACATGGCAAACTGTCACACCCTGTTTTTCACCCCAAGTTTTCTGTTTTGCAAAAATCAGAGCTTGTTAAAACTTTTTCAAATAATGTTGTGAGTGCAATGTCAGCCCTTGTTTGAGTGTATGCTTGTTTGTTTGATGACTCAAACCCATGAAAAACTTATTATTTTGCTCTCTTCAAAAACCCTTTTTCCTTTATATCAAGATCACCTTCATCATGTTGGGATACACTACTAGCTCATGAAGCCAAGTGGCACTTCGAACCAAAGTTGGTGACCTGATACAAATATTATTTTCATTCATTAAAAACATTAATTGGTGATTTAAAATATTATTTTCCTATTTTATATCTATGTCTATTTCTAAGGCCAGTAATGTTATTCCCACAAGGAAAATTACTTTCCTGCCTTAGAAAATTATGAGTAAAATCATGGAAGCTTGGAAGGACATATATTTTCCATATATAAGATTTTCAACCCTATTTTATATTAATATTATTTGAGTAAAACCCTGAAAACCATTTCTGTCTGTTTTAGCTTTTTGAGATGTTTCCAAAGGAAATTATCTCAGTAAATTCCCATAAAATTATAGGAGCCCTCCCAAACCATATTAGGCGCTCACCTAAAATCTCACCTTGATCCAAGGTGGGGAAGTGCACTTATAGATCCCAAAACCCTCTGTGTCTAGAGAAGAGTTGGAACAACTCTACATTGCAAAGTTTCCCCAATGGAGCTGAAACTTTGCAGAGGTGTTTAACACCCCAAATGAGGACTCCACACCAAAGATGGGATTTGTGAGACTCTGTTTGGCCACACTTCCTTTGTAAAGGACAGTACTGGTCATTTTGAGACATTCTCAAGTTTGCCAAGCCAAACTTGTTCAATGGAACTCAGATTTGGTGGAACCCCATGTTTTTACCCCAAGACCAAACCTGTTAAGTTTCATTTACAGTGGTGGAGTGGAAGCACCTCAAGTCACTGTCGAACACCTACTGACAGGAAGGTAAAAACCCTCCTAGGCACTGTTTTCCCAATGTCAAGGCCCCAAACTTGGCGGGTTAGAGCACCAGAACCCCCTGAACACCCAGTCAATCAGCCCCTCGCCAACTCCAAGCACAAGTGACAAGAACTCCAATTTGAGCTGCAGGGCAGTACTGACAACACTAGTGTTCCTTGCTCCCTTCACCAGCTCGAGCTCCCACTAAACCACAACGGCTAGGCACACTCTCTGCAACACTCAGGACATGGAGGACACGTCCCAAGTACCCCAGAGCGAGCCAGCATGCCGTGGCATGCCAAAACTGCGCTCTAGGCGCGCTGCAGAGAGCCACCCGCAAGGGGACGACGCTCCGGCCGGTCCCAGCCTCCCCAGTTATGTCCAAGCGCTCCCCCGACAAGAATTCAGTGCAAAGATACCCCAGGGACCCTCTCCCCCTCGCGCAAGAGCTCAGGTGACGCGTGCCCGTGCGCGCCCGACGCGGCCGAGCATGCACGGTCGCTGCAACTTGTCCCCACTCACTTTCCCTCTGCGGCCGTTGCACCAAGAGGCCCTAAACCACGTCCCGAACCCATGGTTTCGCGGCCAGCACCTCACTGTGCTTGCACGCGTGCCACGGTGAGTCACCGGCACGCCCGAGTCGGGTCACCGTTGTTGGCCTATAAATAGGTCCCCCCGGCACTCCAGCACCCTCCAAGCAGCTTCAACACAACCAGTAGACACTCCCTAGCCGCCCAATCGAGCTCGTAGAGCCCCGGTGCTCGAGATCGACCGAGGCCCCTCCGCCTCGGAGCTCCGGTCGATCTCCGGCTACACGTCGGCTCCTGCGCTGCCCGACCTCTCATTACACTCCCCTTGACACCAGGAAGGTTTCCCCTAACTCTTCCGAACGAATCCATACCCCTAGCCCCTAGTTCAACAGCAACCCAAAACCCTTCCGCCACGAGCACCTTGTCGCCGGCGACCCAGACCACCTCCGGTGATGTCCCGACCACGAGCAGGTAGGCGAAGGCACAGGGAACCCCTTTCCGTTCCTAGCTTGGCCTGAGGACAACGGCAGCCTCGCCGGCGTCCATATCCACCTCTCTGGCTGGAGGTAGGAGAAGGACCCGACAGGTGGAGCCCACCTGTCGGTGTCTTGGGGCAGCCAGCGCGCGCAGCCGCTGACGCTGACCCTAGGGGCCCGCAGGTCAGGTTTGAACATGGCCCGTGCGCGCCTGGTGGCCAAGCCTGCTGGCTGGGCCGACTGGATCCAACCCCCCTTGCCTTTTTCTTTTGTTTAATCCAGCAAAGTAAATGATTTTTATAAAAAGATTTAGCCAGTAGAAAAATATAATTCTTCCATTAATAATTTTCTGAAAATGAGTAGTATTTGATTCTGTAATAGTTGACATTTATCAAAAACAGAAACTATTTTGGTATAATAAAATGATATTAAAAAGCACTTGTTTGCTTCTGTTTGCTTTTAAATAAATATGCTTAGCTAATAAAACAATAGGAAACATTTTTCAAAATAATATCCTGAATTTATTCAAGCCTTGCAACATTTTTTAAAAGCACTTTGTGATCTGTTTTAGTGAGAGCTAGTATTTATTTATTCCTTTCTCGACGTTAGAGTTACCGAGTGACGGAGGATCCGGAGCGGAAGACCTCGAAGACCCCAGATACCTAGCTGACCAAGGCAAGCAGCCTTTTGCCATGACTTAAGTATATAAAATGATGCATGCTAGAATAGCAAGTACTTTCCGTTGCATGTGATCACGATGCCGGTTCATCATTGATGTGATGGTACCGAAGGCTTCTTCGAAGCACTTGCATTGATAGTAATGATATTCACATGGCTCCTCGGAGCACAAAGATGATGAGCTGACCCTACCATCTACGAGGATCATGCTACTGTCATGTTGACTAGTAGAGTATAAGCACTGCATTGAGCTTGACCCTACCCCGTGAGGGTCATGATATTATCATGTTGACAAGTAATGTTAAGGCATATTATCTCAAGAATAATGTTGAGTTAAATAAAGAGTTTATGAAAACCCCGTCGGGTGCCACTAATGCCCGAGGGTGATGATGAGTTGGTGATCACTTTTGGTGAAGTGATGCGCCGGTGATTTTGGTGTGAGTATGGTTTCGGAAATGGATTAGATTTATGATGTGTCGACCGTCCCAACCTTACCAGTACGACCAGGATACCCCTTTATGGGACGGGGCTTTGTTGATTACTCTGGTCGTTACTAGCAAAGAGACACATTACTAGTGGCGGGAGTGATCGGTGTCACTCTCGTGATGGGGTCGTGCCATGTAGGACGACTATGCCATTATTATGAGTTCCAAGCACACCGTTGGTCCCTGCATGGTTGTTACAGTCCAGAGTCGGTGCTCATAAGACGTACAACATGTGGGCTGGGTACAAATCGAGTGGACCTCTTTGTCTAGTATCGTCAGGGGAAAGATGTGATCGGGTACTTACCTCGGGTATATGTGATATACCGCGAGTCGTGGATGACACGGAAGTTTCCCGTTTCTCGTGGGTCCAGCGTACTACCTCTGCAGAGTGTAAACTATTCGAATAGCCGTGTCCACGGTCAAGGACAGTTGGGTGGTGCTGCTTAAACTACGTCCTGAGTTTTCGCATAAACCAAGTGTGTGTGCGTGGTGTTAAAAAGGTGTTGTTATGATAATCACAATAATATGATCAAGTTGTGTGACTTGACATATAGGGTAAACCCGGATGGTTCAGCCCTCATTAATATCTTGAGGATATGACAAGTCCGATGACTTGGCATATAGGGTGAACCCGATGTGTTCAACCCTTGACAGATATGTTGATATCTCTAACCTGTTCTTCAAAAGTAATTCTTTAACTTGTTGCACATACTTGATCATACCACCACATTGCATTCCACTAAAGATAACTGTTACTGTTATTCCTTACCACATGCATATCATGGGCTGTTTGCGAGTACATTCAAAGTACTCATTGGCTTGCCACTGGTTATGTTATTGACCAGACATGGAAGGACCGGAGTGAGACGGACCTGCGATCTAGGACGCTTCCAAGTCAGAATGCCTGTCGGTGTAGGCTTGATGGCATGGGCTCCGCTTAGACCTTACGAGTTTCCACTACTCGATGTATCCTTTTAATTTGGCTTTAGGCCTTGCTCTTGAACCCGACCTTCTGGTCATTTGATGTAATAATTCGGTACTTGGATGTAAGACTCTATGATTCAGTATCTGTGTTCAGTGAACATTGATCCTTGGGGTCACTGGGCACGGCGAACTTGACTTGCTAGTCGGGGTCCCCACACAAACAAAAAATGTCCTACGCTCACCAAGATCTATCTATGGAGATCAACATCTACAAGAAGGAGAGTGCATCTACATACCCTTATAGATCGCTAAGCAGAAGCGTAAATAACGCAGTTGATGTAGTCCAATGTATTCATGATCCAAATTGCAATCCGTCCCGCGATCCTAGTGCGATCCGTCCCACGATCCCATCACGATTCATCCTGATCTAGTGCCGAACGGTCGCCGCCTCCGCGTTTAGCACACGTACAACTCAATGATGTTATCCACCTCCTTGATCCAGGCAGAGAGTATGTTGAGGTAGATGAGTTCGCCGATAGCATGACGACATGGCGGCAGTGGTGGTGGAGCTGTTCCGGTAGGGCTTCGCCAAGAAATATCGAAACCGATCTAGTGGAGAAAACTGATCTATAGGGAGAAGGAGAGGTTGCGTCGTGGCTTGTGTTGCGGATGCCCTCTCTCCTCTCCACTATATATAGGAGGAAGGGAGGAGGGGTGGCACCCTAGGGTTTCCCCTAGGGCCGACGGTCAAGAGGTATCCACCTCCCAAAAGGGAGGTAGGGCGCACCCTTAGGGAGGAGTCCCTCTCATCTAGGACTCCTCCCAACTGCCACCATTGGGGCGCATGGGCCCTTGGGGTCAGCTGTCATGCCCACCAGGGGTTCGTGCGCCACCTCTGTCAGCATTCTAGGAACGGGGGTACCCAGACCTGCCTGCCTGCGGCCTAGGGCTGGCCCACTTCACAACCAGGCACGGCACCTCTCAGGACAAGGCCCTCGCGAGGGCCCGAGCCTCACGGGGAGGAGCAACACCAAGACCAACAGGGGGGCTCCTCAGGACCCCTCCAGAGCGGCAGATATTCTGATGCGAGACTCGACCTCAGGAGTCAAAGATCACGTGAGGAAGGACAAGCAGGCAGCAGGCTGCCAGGCGGTGCAGTTTCCCCTTTGGCGCAAAGGGAGTAGGGACGTACGCGGGCTCCCAAGGCATCGTCCAAAGGTTTCCATTCTGGTGCAACGTGGCCACAACCGCCCGCCAGCAGGAGGAACGTCCTCGCTGAGCCCGCCCTACGGCGCCAAAAGCTACTTTGCAGGCGAAGACCACCTTTGGGCAAAGGGAGCACGTTCCCCTGTCCCACTTGAAAATTGGCCATTGTGGGATCCCTTCCCGCCACTGCGATAAAGGGTGAGGACCCAGGACACGACTATATATAGAGGATAGGTAACTTCGTGGAGGGGATCTGTTCATTAGCTCACTTCCACCAGTGATAAACGACCAAGCCGCTGGGAGCCCGGTGCACATTCCGAGGCCTCCGGAGGCTCCCGAAGCACTGTACTAGTTCATCCACCCACCTTCACGAGAGGCAATCCACCAAACCAGGATTTGGGTTTTACGCTTCGCAGTGGCCTGAACCTGGGTAAACTGTTATGTCTGTTGTGTTCCTCACCATCATGTGAGTTCTTCTCCATACCCATCGAGTAGCGAGCTAGGTGAGGCCATCTCGCGAGAGACCTTCGTACATGCCCCTGAGTTTGAATCTTAAGGGTTTTGCGGAGCCTGAAATTTGACATTTGGTGTGCGAGGTAGTGGGCGTGTCGAAGCCTCCACATTTGCGGCAAAGGCCAGACCTCGACTCGGTGACGCGATGGTCGGCGTGACCACCAGTATCCGCCGGCCCTCGGCGACAGGTGACTCTGGGCAAGCAGTGCCTCTCCGGCGGTCGCCTGCATCCTCGGCGGGGCGTAGGCACCATCTTCTGGCCGTAATGTCAAACGCTTCCTATAGCGCATAGGGGCGGTTCAGCCAAGGCCCGAGCACGCGGAGCACCGCGCATGGCCAGAAGTCGACATCACCTTCGGCCCCGACGACCACCCCAAGGCCACGACAGCCGTTGGATCACTTCCTATGCTGTGCGCGCCGACCATATGCAGCGTGGCCGTCTCCAAGACCCTCATCGACAGCAACGCCGACCTCAACATCATCGCTGTAGAAGCCTTCGACGCGCTGCGGTTGCCCCGCGAGCGACTCATGCCAACAAAGCCCTTCTCTGGGGTGGTGGCCGGATCCATCATCCCCTTGGGGCGAGTTTGCCTCCCCGTCACCTTCGGCACCCACTCCAACTTCCGCACCGAGGAGGTCGACTTCGACATCGCCCACATCCATCTCCCGTACAACATGATACTCGGCTATCCCGCCCTCGCCCAGTTCATGGCGGCAACGCACCCAGGCTACAACATCGTCAAGATGCCGGGGAGCGGCGACATGCTAACCGTTGTGGGGGACGTCAAGGACGCGTCCCATGTGCTCGAACTATCCTACATGACTGCGGCCGCGGCGAGCGCCTCGAAGAACCCTGGAAGCGTTCCCAATGTCGCGCCCATGAAGAAGAGGTAGCTATTCCCCCAAGATCGAGCAAAAAGAAAGCAAGTACCGGTGGACGAGGGAGGCCATACCCCAACCTTCACCATCGGCGCCAACCTGCCTCAAGGCCAAGGGGGCGTTGGTGGCTTTCCTAAGGGCGAACAAGGACGCATTCGCGTGGAGCGCCTCTGACTTGGTGGGGGTCCCGAGGGACGTAATTGAACACCACCTCATGGTGTGCCCGAGCGCGCGCCCGGTGAAGAAAAAGGCAAGGAGACAGGCTCCAGAGAAGCAGGCATTCATCGCTCAGGAGGTCCTCAAGCTGGAGGAGGCAGGGGTCATCCGGGAGGTGCACTACCCAGAGTGGGTGGCCAACCCCATGGTCGTCCCGAAGAAATGCGGGAAGGAGAGCATGTGCGTCGACTTCACGAGCCTCAACAAGGCTTTCCCCCAGGATCCGTTCCAGCTACCATGCATCGACCAGATCGTGGACTCCATCGCAGAATGTGATCTCCTATGCTTCCTGGATGCATTCTCGAGCTACCACTAGATCAAGATGGCGGTGGAGGACGTCAAGAATACAACCTTCCTCACTCTGTGCGGGGTATTCTGCTACGAATGCATGCCCTTTGGGCTGCGGAACGCCGGGGCGACCTTCCAGCGACTGATGCACATCGCCTTGGGGCCGTAGCTCGAGAGGAACGCATAAGCTTACGTCGACGACATCGTGGTCAAGTCCAAGGCGGCAAAAACCCTGGTTGGGGACTTGTAAGAGACCTTCACCAGCTCAAGAAAGGTGACTCTGAAGCTCAACCCCAAGAAGTGCGTCTTTGGGGTTCCCTCAGGCAAGCTGCTCGGTTTCCTTGTGTCGCACCGGGGAATCGAGGCAAACCCGGTGAAGATCAATGCCATAAACAAGATGAGCGCGCCCAAAAACCTCAAGGAAATGAAAAAGCTGGCAGGGTGTGTGACCCCCCTTGGTCGTTTCATCTCAACCCTCGACGAGTGGGTCCTACCTTCCTTCAAGATCACGAAAAGGAAGGTCCCTTTCGAGTGGACCTCGGAGGCCAATGCAGCCTTCGATGAACTCAAGTGATACCTCACGGGCCCACCTGTCATGGTGGCGCCTCGTCTGCGGGAACCCTTGCTCATGTACCTTGCCGCCACCCACACTCCACTAGCGTCGCATTGGTGGCTATCAGGGAGGAGCAAACCGTCAAGGGTGCCACATCAAGGAACTCTGTCGGGCCCCCGCCTACGGAGTTAGGGGGCTCGCCCGATACACAAGCCCCGACCCCCTCGGGAGCCGGAAGACCTGAGGTCAAGACCTCTAGGTCGGACCTTGAGATGCTCAACACTCTCGAGGCCCTAGCGTCCTGACCCCGTCGAGGAGCAGGATGCCTTAGGAGGGCACATCCTTGTCTAGCACCCGGTGTACTACGTCAGGACGGTATTACAGGACACACGTTCACGCTACCCTATGCAGCAAAAGCTCCTCCTAGCGCTCCTCATCGCTTCACGGAAGATGCGCCACTACTCCGAGGGGCATCAAATAAAGGTCGTCTCCGCGTGTCCCTTGGAGAAGATCCTGCACAACCCAAATACGACGGGAAGGGTTGCCAAATGGAACATCAAGCTTCAGTCCTTCAACATCGAATTCAGCATGGCCAGGGTCATCAAGGGAGCGGCATTGGCGGACTTCATGGCGGAATGGGCTCACGCACCGGACCGGGGGATGGAAGGGAGCCAGTCCCTCGCCCCCGGCGACAAAGAGCTCGAAGGATGGACCATGCACTTTGTCGGGGATATACCCCGCAGTGTAACCCGGCTTGGAGTATGACCCGCCAAAGGACTTGGCGACTCACCGACGACTCAGAAGTGACCTGGCGGGCGACTCATACTTGTCCCCATAGGCGACTTAGATAAATGACGAAGGCCCAAGGCCCAGCGTGCACCCTGGCATAAGGCGATTCATAGAGAGGCCAGGAGGGACGGCTCACAAGAGAAGGCCCGAAGAGGAGAGATTCCCTCATAAAGGAAACAAGACCTGGATTAGGATTCAAGAGAGACTAGTCCTATTCCTACTCCTAGTAGGACTCTACATGTAAACCTACCCCTTCCACCTATATAAGGAGGGGTAAGGCGCCCCAAGAGGGACAACTTAGGTCTAGACAAGACAAATCATGAGATAGACAGATTAGACACCCACGAGATTAGAGGTGGCGAGTCTGCACTCTTGTAATCGAGATCATCATCTTCATCAATGAAGCACAAGCAGGACGTAGGCTTTTACCTCCATTAGAGGGGCCGAACCTGGGTAAACTCGCGTCTCTCGATTCCAACCAACCCCTTCAAGCCGCCACATGGTTGCGATGGCCTCACACCTAAGTTCTCTCACGAGGACATCTGCCATGACAAAACCATGACACACTTTGACGGAGCCTTCACGCGAAGGGGAGCGGGGGCTGGGGTTGTGCACACATCCTCGGTAGGAGACAAGCTCCGCTACGCAGTACAGCTCTGCTTCCAGCGTGGGGAAAAGGACTCCAACAACATAGCGGAATACGAAGGCCTCATCGCTGGCCTCAAGGTAGCGACGGCCTTGGGAGTTCGGAGCCTCGTAGTCATGGGTGACTCTCAGCTCATCATCCACTTCTCCAACAAAGAGTACACGCCCAAGGACGAGCACATGGAGGCGTATCTGCAAGAGGTACGTAAGATTGAGAAACTTTTTCAGGGCTTGGAGCTGCAGCACATCCTGCGGGGCGCGAACAAGGAGGCGGATGACATCCCCAAGAGAGCCTTGCGCCGCGAGGCTCAGGAGCCGGGCGTCTTCGAGGAGCGACTCTTCAAGACTTCAGCGACATCGTCAACCGAGGGCATGGTGCCTTGAGAGGAGGAGATCCCCCCAGCACCACCCTCGGGGTCTCCGGACTACGGCCAAGCCTGAGGGGCTCGATTGCTCCTGGCTTTGGAGGCGCAGGACGACGACTGGAGGCAGGAACTCAGGGCATACCTACTCCACATCACGTTTGTTGGAATTATGCCCTAGAGGCAATGATAAATGAAGTTATTATTATAATTCCTGTATCAAGATAATAGTTTATTATCCATGCTATAATTGTATTGAATGAAGACTCATTTACATGTGTGGATACATAGACAAAACACCGTCCCTAGCATGCCTCTAGTTGGCTAGCCAGTTGATCAATGATAGTCAGTGTCTTCTGATTATGAACAAGGTGTTGTTGCTTGATAACTGGATCACGTCATTGGGAGAATCACGTGATGGACTAGATCCAAACTAATAGACGTAGCATGTTGATCGTGTCATTTTGTTGCTACTGTTTTCTGCGTGTCAAGTATTTATTCCTATGACCATGAGATCATATAACTCACTGACACCGGAGGAATGCTTTGTGTGTATCAAACGTCGCAACGTAACTGGGTGACTATAAAGATGCTCTACAGGTATCTCCGAAGGTGTTAGTTGACTTAGTATGGATCAAGACTGGGATTTGTCACTCCGTGTGACGGAGAGGTATCTCGGGGCCCACTCGGTAATACAACATCACACACAAGCCTTGCAAGCAATGTAACTTAGTGTAAGTTGCGGGATCTTGTATTACGGAACGAGTAAAGAGACTTGTCGGTAAACGAGATTGAAATAGGTATACGGATACTGACGATCGAATCTCGGGCAAGTAACATACCGAAGGACAAAGGGAATGACATACGGGATTATACGAATCCTTGGCACTGAGGTTCAAACGATAAGATCTTCGTAGAATATGTGGGATCCAATATGGGCATCCAGGTCCCGCTATTGGATATTGACCGAGGAGTCTCTCGGGTCATGTCTACATAGTTCTCGAACCCGCAGGGTCTGCACACTTAAGGTTCGATGTTGTTTTATGCGTATTTGAGTTATATGGTTGGTTACCGAATGTTGTTCGGAGTCTCGGATGAGATCACGGACATCACGAGGGTTTCCGGAATGGTCCGGAAACGAAGATTGATATATAGGATGACCTCATTTGATTACCGGAAGGTTTTCGGAGTTACCGGGAATGTACCGGGAATGACGAATGGGTTCCGGGAGTTCACCCGGGGGGGGGGGGGGCAACCCACCCCGGGGAAGCCCATAGGCCATGAGGGTGGTGCACCAGCCCTTAGTGGGCTGGTGGGACAGCCCAAAAGGGGCCTATGCGCCAAGGATAAGAAATCAAAGGAAAAAGAAAAAAAAAGGGAGGAGGTGGGAAGGGAGGGGGACTCCCTCCGACCAAACCTAGTCCAACTCGGTTTGGGGGGGGGAGAGTCCCCCCCCCTTGGCTCGGCCGACCCCTTGAGGGTCCTTGGACCCCAAGGCAAGGCCCCCCCTCCCTCCCACCTATATATATGGAGGTTTTAGGGCAGATTTGAGACGACTTTCCCACGGCCGCCCGACCACATACCTCCACGGTTTTTCCTCTAGATCGCGTTTCTGCGGAGCTCGGGCGGAGCCCTGCCGAGACAAGGTCATCATCAACCTCCGGAGCGCCGTCACGCTGCCGGAGAACTCTTCTACCTCTCCGTCTCTCTTGCTGGATCAAGAAGGCCGAGATCATCGTCGAGCTGTACGTGTGCTGAACGCGGAGGTGCCGTCCGTTCGGTACTAGATCGTGGGACTGATCGCGGGATTGTTCTCGAGGCGGATCGAGGGACGTGAGGACGTTCCACTACATCAACCGCGTTCTCTAACGCTTCTGCTGTACGGTCTACAAGGGTACGTAGATCACTCATCCGCTCTCGTAGATGGACATCACCATGATAGGTCTTCGTGCGCGTAGGAAAATTTTTGTTTCCCATGCGACGTTCCCCAACAGTGGCATCATGAGCTAGGTTCATGCGTAGATGTCTTCTCGAGTAGAACACAAAAGATTTTGTGGGCGGTGATGTGCGTTTTGCTGCCCTCCTTAGTCATTTCTTGATTCCGCGGTATTGTTGGATTGAAGGGGCTTGGACCGACATTACTCGTACGCTTACGAGAGACATGTTTCATCGTTACGAGTAACCCCCTTTGCTCAAAGATGACTGGCAAGTGTCGGTTTCTCCAACTTTAGTTGAATCGGATTTGACGGAGGAGGTCCTTGGATGAGGTTAAATAGCAACTCATATATCTCCGTTGTGGTGTTTGCGTAAGTAAGATGCGATCCTACTAGATACGCTTGGTCACCACGTAAAACATGCAACAACAAAATTAGAGGACGTCTAACTTGTTTTTGCAGGGTATGATTGTGATGTGATATGGCCAACGATGTGATGTGATATATTGAATGTATGAGATGATCATGTTGTAATAGAAATATCGACTTGCACGTCGATGGTACGACAACCGGCAGGAGCCATAGGGTTGTCTTTATACTAACATTTGTGCTTGCAGATGCGTTTACTATTTTGCTAGGATGTAGCTTTAGTAGTAATAGCATAAGTAGCACGACAACCCCGATGGCAACACGTTGATGGATGATCATGGTGTGGCGCCGGTGACAAGTAGATCGTGCTAGTGCTTTGGTGATGGAGATCAAGAAGCATGCGATGATGGCCATATCATGTCACTTATGAATTGCATGTGATGTTAATCCTTTTATGCACCTTATTTTGCTTAGAACGACGGTAGCATTATGAGGTGATCTCTCAGTAAAATTTCAAGACGAAATTGTGTTCTCCCCAACTGTGCACCGTTGCTACAGTTCGTCGTTTCGAGACACCACGTGATGATCGGGTGTGATAGACTCAACGTTCACATACAACGGGTGCAAAACAGTTGCGCACGCGGAACACTCGGGTTAAGCTTGACGAGCCTAGCATGTGCAGACATGGCCTCGGAACACATGAGACCGAAAGGTCGATCATGAATCATATAGTTGATATGATTAGCATAGGGATGCTTGCCACTGAAACTATACTCAACTCACGTGATGATCGGACTTGGGATAGTGTAAGTGGATCATGAACCACTCAAATGACTAGAGAGATGTACTTTTTGAGTGGGAGTTTAGCATGTAATTTGATTAAATTGAACTCTAATTATCTTGAACATAGTCTAAGTCCACTTTGAATATATTTGTGTTGTAGATCATGGCTCACGCGACAGTCATCCTGAATTTTAATACGTTCCTAGAGAAAGCTAAGTTGAAAGATGATGGAAGCAACTTTGTAGACTGGGCTCGTAATCTTAAGCTAATCTTACAAGCTGGGAAGAAGGATTATGTCCTTAATGCTGCGCTAGGAGATGAACCACCCGCTACGGCTGATCAGGATGGTAAGAACGCTTGGTTAGCACGTAAGGAGGACTACTCAATAGTTCAATGTGCAGTCTTGTATGGCTTAGAACCGGGACTTCAACGTCGCTTTGAGCGTCATGGAGCATTTGAGATGCTCCAGGAGTTGGAGTTTATCTTTCAGAAGAACGCCCGGATCGAGAGGTATGAGACCTTCGATAAATTCTATGCTTGCAAGATGGAGGAAAACTCGTCTGTCAGTGAACATGTGCTCAAAATGTCTGGGTACTCAAACCGTCTGGCTGAGCTGGGGATTGAACTCCCGCAAGAAGCTATCACTGACAGAATCCTTCAATCACTGCCGCCAAGCTATAAAGGCTTTGTGTTGAACTACAACATGCAAGGGATGAACAAGTCTCCTGGCGAGTTGTTTGCGATGCTGAAAGTCGCAGAGTCTGAACTCCGTAAAGAGCATCATGTGTTGATGGTGAGCAAGACCACTAGTTTCAAGAGAAACGGCAAAGGCAAGAAGGGCAATTCGAAGAAGAGCGGCAAGCCTGTTGCCAATCCGCCGAAGAAACCCAAGGCTGGACCTAAGCCTGAAACAGAGTGCTTCTATTGCAAGGGTATGGGTCACTGGAAGCGCAATTGCCCCAAGTATCTGGCAGATAAGAAGGCGGGCAAAGAAAAATCAGGTATATTTGATATACATGTTATTGATGTGTACTTAACCGGTTCTCGTAGTAGTGCCTGGGTATTTGATACCGGTTCTGTTGCTCACATTTGCAACTCGAAGCAGGAACTGCGGAATAGACGAAGGCTGGCGAAAGACGAAGTGACGATGCGCGTAGGAAACGGTTCCAAGGTTGATGCAATTGCCGTCGGCACAGTGTCACTTCAGCTACCATTAGGATTAGTGATGAACTTAAATCATTGTTATTTAGTGCCTGCGTTGAGCATGAACATTATATCTGGATCTTGTTTATTGCGAGACGGTTACTCTTTTAAGTCTGAGAATAATGGTTGTTCAATTTCTATGAGTAACATCTTTTATGGTCATGCACCGAATGTGAGAGGATTGTTCATATTGAATCTTGATAGCGATACGCATATACATAACATTGAGACCAAAAGAGTTAGAGTAAACAATGATAGCACCATATTTTTGTGGCACTGCCGCTTGGGTCATATTGGTGTAAAGCGCATGAAGAAACTCCATGCTGATGGACTTTTGGAGTCACTTGACTTTGATTCACTTGACACGTGCGAACCATGCCTCATGGGCAAGATGACTAAGACTCCGTTCTCCGGAACAATGGAGCGTGCAAGTGACTTGTTGGAAATCATACATACCGATGTGTGTGGTCCAATGAGCGTAGAGGCACGCGGCGGATATCGTTATTTTCTCACCTTCACTGACGATTTAAGTAGATATGGTTATGTCTACTTGATGAAGCACAAGTCTGAAACATTTGAAAAGTTCAAGCAATTTCATAGTGAAGTGGAAAATCATCGTAACAAGAAGATCAAGTTCCTACGGGCTGATCGTGGGGGTGAATATCTGAGTTTCGAGTTTGGTGCTCACTTAAGACAATGTGGAATAGTTTCGCAGTTAACACCGCCTGGAACACCACAGCGTAATGGTGTGTCCGAACGTCGTAATTGTACTTTGTTAGAGATGGTGCGATCTATGATGTCTCTTACTGATTTGCCGTTATCATTTTGGGGTTATGCATTAGAAACAACTGCATTCACTTTAAATAGGGCACCATCAAAATCCGTTGAGACGACACCATACGAACTGTGGTATGGCAAAAGGCCAAAGTTGTCGTTTCTTAAAGTTTGGGGATGTGATGCTTATGTCAAAAAGCTTCAGCCTGAAAAGCTGGAACCCAAAGCGGAAAAGTGCATCTTCATAGGTTACCCAAAAGAGACAGTTGGGTACACCTTCTATCTCAAATCCGAGGGCAAAGTGTTTGTTGCTAAAAACGGAGCTTTTCTCGAGAAGGAGTTTCTCTCGAGAGAATTGAGTGGGAGGAAGATAGAACTTGACGAGGTTCTCGAACCTCTCATCCCTCTAGATGGTGGCGCAGGGCAAGGGGAAACCTCTGTCATTGCGACGCCGGTTGAGGAGGAAGTTAATGATGATGATCATGAAACTCCAGTTCAAGTTTCTGTTGAACCACGCAGGTCGACGAGATCACGCGCTGCTCCAGATTGGTACGGTAATCCCGTCTTATCAATCATGTTGTTAGATAACAATGAACCTGCAAATTATGAAGAAGCAATGGTGGGCCCAGATTCCAACAAATGGCTGGAAGCCATGAAATCCGAGATAGGATCCATATATGAGAACAAAGTGTGGACTTTGGAGATACTACCTGAGGGCCGCAAGGCTATTCAGAACAAATGGATTTTTAAGAAGAAGACGGACGCTGAC
The DNA here is from genome assembly GCF_904849725.1 of Hordeum vulgare subsp. vulgare. Lineage (NCBI taxonomy): Eukaryota > Viridiplantae > Streptophyta > Magnoliopsida > Poales > Poaceae > Hordeum > Hordeum vulgare. The sequence continues at coordinate 479,061,252 of NC_058523.1, read as the reverse complement.
GGTAATGTGACCGTTTATAAAGCTCGACTTGTGGCAAAGGGTTTTTCACAAGTTCCAGGAATTGACTACGATGAGACTTTCTCTCCCGTGGCAATGCTTAAGTCCGTCAGAATCATGTTAGCAATAGCTGCATTTTTCGATTATGAAATCTGGCAGATGGATGTCAAAACGGCGTTCCTTAACGGTTTCCTTAAGGAAGAGTTGTATATGATGCAACCCGAAGGTTTTGTCGATCCTAAAAATGCTGACAAGGTGTGCAAGCTCCAGCGATCCATTTATGGACTGGTGCAAGCATCTCGGAGTTGGAACAAACGATTTGATGAGGTGATCAAAGCATTTGGGTTTATACAGGTGGTTGGAGAATCTTGTATTTACAAGAAAGTGAGTGGGAGCTCTGTGGCGTTTCTGATATTATATGTGGATGACATATTACTGATTGGAAACAACATAGAGCTTTTGGAGAGCATAAAAGGTTACTTGAATAAAAGTTTCTCTATGAAGGACCTAGGAGAAGTTGCTTACATTCTAGGCATTAAGATCTACAGGGATAGATCAAAACGCCTGATAGGACTTTCACAAAGCACATACCTTGATAAAGTTTTGAAGAGGTTCAAAATGGAACAGTCCAAGAAAGGGTTCTTGCCAGTTTTACAAGGTACGAGATTGAGTAAGACTCAGTGCCCAGCAACTGATGAAGATAGAGAGCATATGCGCTCCGTCCCCTATGTTTCAGCCATAGGTTCTATCATGTATGCAATGCTGTGCACTAGACCGGATGTTAGCCTGGCCATAAGTATGGCAGGAAGGTTCTAGAGTAATCCAGGAGTGGATCACTGGACAGCGGTCAAAAATATCCTGAAGTACCTGAAAAGGACTAAGGAGATGTTTCTCGTGTATGGAGGTGACGAAGAGCTCGCCGTAAAAGGTTACGTCGATGCAAGCTTTGACACAGATCCGGACGACTCTAAGTCGCAAACCGGATACGTATTTATTCTTAATGGGGGTGCAGTAAGCTGGTGCAGTTCCAAGCAAAGCGTCGTAGCAGATTCTACTTGTGAAGCGGAGTACATGGCTGCCTCGGAGGCGGCTAAGGAGGGTGTCTGGATGAAGCAGTTCATGACGGATCTTGGAGTGGTGCCAAGTGCACTGGATCCAATAACCTTGTTCTGTGACAACACGGGTGCCATTGCCTTAGCAAAGGAACCACGGTTTCACAAGAAGACCAGACACATCAAACGACGCTTCAACCTCATCCGCGACTACGTCGAGGAGGAGGACGTAAATATATGCAAAGTGCACACAGATCTGAATGTAGCAGACCCGCTCACTAAACCTCTTCCACGACCAAAACATGATCGACACCAGAACTGTATGGGTGTTAGATTTATTACAATGTAATTCACATGGTGATGTGAGGGCTAGATTATTGACTCTAGTGCAAGTGGGAGACTGTTGTAATTATGCCCTAGAGGCAATGATAAATGAAGTTATTATTATAATTCCTGTATCAAGATAATAGTTTATTATCCATGCTATAATTGTATTGAATGAAGACTCATTTACATGTGTGGATACATAGACAAAACACCGTCCCTAGCATGCCTCTAGTTGGCTAGCCAGTTGATCAATGATAGTCAGTGTCTTCTGATTATGAACAAGGTGTTGTTGCTTGATAACTGGATCACGTCATTGGGAGAATCACGTGTTAGACTAGACCCAAACTAATAGACGTAGCATGTTGATCGTGTCATTTTGTTGCTACTGTTTTCTGCGTGTCAAGTATTTATTCCTATGACCATGAGATCATATAACTCACTGACACCGGAGGAATGCTTTGTGTGTATCAAACGTCGCAACGTAACTGGGTGACTATAAAGATGCTCTACAGGTATCTCCGAAGGTGTTAGTTGAGTTAGTATGGATCAAGACTGGGATTTGTCACTCCGTGTGACGGAGAGGTATCTCGGGGCCCACTCGGTAATACAACATCACACACAAGCCTTTCAAGCAATGTAACTTAGCGTAAGTTGCGGGATCTTGTATTATGGAACGAGTAAAGAGGCTTGCCGGTAAACGAGATTGAAATAGGTATACGGATACTGACGATCGAATCTCGGGCAAGTAACATACCGAAGGACAAAGGGAATGACATACGGGATTATACGAATCCTTGGCACTGAGGTTCAAACGATAAGATCTTCGTAGAATATGTGGGATCCAATATGGGCATCCAGGTCCCGCTATTGGATATTGACCGAGGAGTCTCTCGGGTCATGTCTACATAGTTCTCGAACCCGCAGGGTCTGCACACTTAAGGTTCGACGTTGTTTTATGCGTATTTGAGTTATATGGTTGGTTACCGAATGTTGTTCGGAGTCCCGGATGAGATCACGGACGTCACGAGGGTTTCCGGAATGGTCCGGAAACGAAGATTGATATATAGGATGACCTCATTTGATTACCGGAAGGTTTTCGGAGTTACCGGGAATGTACCGGGAATGACGAATGGGTTCCGGGAGTTCACCGGGGGGGGGCAACCCACCCCGGGGAAGCCCATAGGCCATGAGGGTGGCGCACCAGCCCTTAGTGGGCTGGTGGGACAGCCCAAAAGGGGCCTATGCGCCAAGGATAAGAAATCAAAGGAAAAAGAAAAAAAAAGGAGGAGGTGGGAAGGGAGGGGGACTCCCTCCCACCAAACCTAGTCCAACTCGGTTTGGGGGGGAGTGTCCCCCCCCTTGGCTCGGCTGACCCCATGAGGGTCCTTGGACCCCAAGGCAAGGCCCCCCTCCCTCCCACCTATATATATGGAGGTTTTAGGGCAGATTTGAGACGACTTTCCCACGGCTGCCCGACCACATACCTCCACGGTTTTTCCTCTAGATCGCGTTTCTGCGGAGCTCGGGCAGAGCCCTGCCGAGACAAGGTCATCACCAACCTCCGGAGCGCCGTCATGCTGCCGGAGAACTCTTCTACCTCTCCGTGTCTCTTGCTGGATCAAGAAGGCCGAGATCATCGTCGAGCTGTACGTGTGCTGAACGCGGAGGTGCCGTCCGTTCGGTACTAGATCGTGGGACTGATCGCGGGATTGTTCGCGGGGCGGATCGAGGGACGTGAGGACGTTCCACTACATCAACCGCGTTCTCTAACGCTTCTGCTGTACGGTCTACAACGGTATGTAGATCACTCATCCCCTCTCGTAGATGGACATCACCATGATAGGTCTTCGTGCGCGTAGGAAATTTTTTGTTTCCCATGCGACGTTCCCCAACAACGTTATCGGAGAAGGAGGAAGACACGGAGCATGTAGCTCGAGAAGTCACAACCTACTGCCAGTAGGACGGTGATCTGTACCGCAGGCGTCCGAACGATGTCACACTGCCGTGCATTTTCGGGGAGCAAGGATGCGAGCTATTGGCTGATATCCATGAAGGAGACTGCGGGCATCATTCTTCCTCGCGCACACTTGCAGGTAAGGCGTTTCGATCAGGCTTCTACTAGCCTACGGCGTTGGACTACCCCGTCGAGCTGGTCCGGTCTTGCGAGGCCTACTAGTTTCACGCCAAGAAGATCCACCAACCCGCGCAGGGCCTCCAGACCATTCCACTCTCCTGGCCCTTTACGGTCTGGGGGTTGGACATACTGGGGCCCTTCCCGTGAGTGGCGGGCGGCTTCCACTTCCTCTACGTCACCATCGAAAAATTCACCAAGTGGGAAGAGGTGGAGCCCATGTGCACCATCCCCGCAGGGTCGGCCGTCAAGTTCATCAAGGGCCACGTGAGCCGCTTCACCATCCCCAACCGCATCATCACCGACAAGGGTTCGCACTTCACAAGTCACGCCTTCAAGACTTACTATGCTAACATGGGAACGCAAATATGTTACGCTTCGGTAGCCCACCCGCGGAGCAATGGCCAGGTGGAGCGCGCCAACGCGGAGGTCCTACGAGGCCTCAAGAAGAGGAGCTTCAAGAAGAAGCTCGAAGCTTGCGGCAGGGGCTGGGTCGACGAGCTCCAATCGGTATTTGATACTTCCATTTTGCATCATGCTTTCATGTTGATATTTATCACTTTATGGACTGTTATTATACTTTGTGGAACCATACCTATGCCTTTTCTCTCTTATTTTGCAAGGTTTATTTGAAGAGGGAGAATACCGGCAACTGGAATTCTGGAATAGAAAAGGAGCAAGTCTGAGTCCTCTATTCTGCGCAACTCCAAATGCCCGGCAAATGAACGTGGATTTTTTTGGGAATATATAAAAAATACTAGGCGAAAGAAGTGTCAGAGGGGAGCTGCCAGGGACCCACAAGCCTGGTTTCTGCGCCCTACCCCCCTGGCAGCGGCAATAGGGCTTGTGGGCACCTTGGTGGCCCACTGCCCCCCCTCTTTTGCTATATGAAGGGTTTCGTCCGAGAAAAAATTAGGGTGGAGCTTTTTCGTGGATTCGCTGCCGCCACGAGGTGGAACTTGAGCAAAACCAATCTAGGGCTCCGGCAGGACGATCCTACCGGGGAAACTTCCCTCTCGGAGGGGGAATCGTCGCCTTCGTCATCACCAACACTCTTCTCATCAGAGGGGATTCATCTCCATCAACATCTTCATCAGCACCATCTCCTCTCCAAACCCTAGTTCATCTCTTGTAACCAATCTCCGTCTCGCGACTCCGATTGTTACTTGTAAGTTTGCTAGTAGTGTTGATTACTCTTTGTAGTTGATGCTAGTTGGATTACTTGGTGGAAGAGTTTATGTTCAGATCCTTGATGCTACTCATTACACCTCTGATCATGATTATGATTATGCTTTGTGAGTAGTTACTTTTGTTCCTGAGGACATGGGATAAGTCATGCTAATAAGAGTCATGTGAATTTGGTATTCGTTCAGTATTTTGATATGCTGTATGTTGTTTTTCCTCTAGTGGTGTTATGTGAACGTCAACTACATAACACTTCACCATATTTGGGCCTAGAGGAAGGCATTGGGGAGTAGTAAGTAGATGATGGGTTGCTAGAGTGATAAAAGCTTAAACCCCAGTCTATGCGTTGCTTCGTAAGGGGCTGATTTGGATCCACTAGTTTAATGCTATGGTTAGACGTTGTCTTAATTCCTCTTTCGTAGTTGCCGATGCTTGCGAGATGGGTTAATCATAAGTGGGATGCTTGTCCAAGTAAGGGTAGTACCCAAGCGCTGGTCCACCCACATATCAAACTATCAAAGTAACGAACGCGAATCATATGAACATGATGAAACTAGCATGACAGAAATTCCCTTGTGTCCTCGGGAGCGTTTTTCGTCTTATAAGACTTTGCTCAGGCTTGTCCCTTGCTACAAAAGGGATTGGGCCACTTTGCGACACCATTGCTACTACTTGTCACTTGTTACTTTTCGCTTGCTACGTTTCACCTTACGACACCATCACTTGTTACCACTACTTTCAGTGCTTGCAGTTATTACCTTGCTGAAAACCGTTTATCAGAGCCTTCTTCTCCTCATTGGGTTCGACACTCTTACTTATCGAAAGGACTACGATTGATCCCCTGTACTTGTGGGTCATCCAGACTCTTTTCTGGCGCCGTTGCCGGGGAGGGGAGCGCCTTTGGTAAGTGGAATTTGGTAAGGAAACATTTATTTACTGTGCTGAAATTTATTGTCACTTGTCACTATGGAAACTGTTCCTTTGAGGAATTTGTTCGGGGTATCTTCACCACGAACAGAAGCACGAGGAGTTGTTCCTCAACCTGAGGTACCTACTGAAAATATCTTTTATGAAATTCCTCCGTGTATGCTTGAGAAACTGCTGGCTAATCCTTTTACAGGAGATGGATCTTCACATCCAGACTTGCATCTAATCTATGTAGATGAAGTTTGTGGTTTATTTAAGCTTGCAGGTTTGCCTGAGGATGAGGTAAAGAAGAAAGTCTTTCCTTTATCTTTGAAGGATAAGGCGTTGACATGGTATGTCTATGTGATGATACTCGATCATGGGACTACAATCGGTTGCAATTGGAATTTCATCAAAAGTTTTATCTTATGCATTTAGTACATCGTGATCGGAATTATATTTATAACTTTTGGCCTCGTGACAGGGAAAGCATAGCTCAATCTTGGGGGAGGCTTAAATCAATGCTATATTCATGCCCCAATCATGAGCTCTCAAGAGAAATTATCACTCAAAACTTTTATGATCGGCTTTGTCATGAAGATCGTACCATGCTTGACACTTCTTGTACCAGTTCTTTTATGAAGAAGGATATTGACCACAAGTGGAATTTATTGGAAAGAATCAAACGTAACTCTGAAGATTGGGAGCTTGAAGAAGGTAAGGAGTCAGGTATGAATTTCCAGTTTGATTGCGTTAAATCTTTTGTTGAAACAAACACTTCTAGAGATTTTAGTGCTAAGTATGGACTTGACTCTGAGATAGTAGCTTCTCTATGTGAATCTTTTGCTGCTCATGTTGATCTTCCCAAAGAGAAGTGGTTTAAGTATCATCTGCCTGTAGAAGTCAACATAGTTAAACCCAATCTAGTTGAAGAGAAAGTCATTGCCTTTAGTTATCCTATTGTTCCTTGTGCCTACGGTGAGAAACCACCTTACCCTGCTAGGAAAAAGGATTATTCTAAAGCTCCAACTGTGATACGTAGGGGTTACATTAGACCACTTGCACCCCCTGAGGAAATTAGAGTTGAACCTAGTGTTGCTATTATCAAAGATCTCTTAGCCGAAGACATAGACGGGCATGTTATCAAATTCTGTGAGGACTCCGCTAGAATTGCTAAACCTCACGCGAAAGACAAATACAGACCTGTAGTTGGCCTGCCCGTTGTTTCTGTGAAGATAGGAGATCACTGTTATCATGGTTTATGTGATATGGGTGCTAGTGTTAGTGCAATACCCCGGTCCCTGTATGATGAAATCAAAGATGAGATTGCACCTGCTGAGTTAGAACCCATTGATGACACTATTATGCTAGCTAATAGAGACACTATCTTCCCTCTGGGAATTGTGAGAGACGTAGAAGTCCTGTGTGGTAAGACGAAGTATCCTACTGATTTCCTCGTCCTTGCTACTGCACAAGATAGCTTTCGTCCCATCATATTTGGTAGACCCTTTCTCAACATTGTCAATGCTCACATTGATTGCATTAAACAGACTGTCACTGTTAGTTTCGAAGGTGTGTCTCATGAATTTAACTTCTCCAAGTTTGGAAGACAACCCCATGAGAAAGAGTCGTTTGGTAGGGATGAAATCATTGCTCTTGCCTCTATTGTCATACCTCCTACGGATCCTTTAGCGCAATATCTTCTTGAGCATGAAAATTATATGCATATGGATTAAAGAGATGAGATAGATAAATTTGTTTTAGAACAATTTCCTATACTCAAGAATAATCTGCCTGTTGAACTGCTTGGGGATCCTCCCCCACCAAAGGGTGATCCTGTGTTCGAGCTAAAACAGTTACCAAATACTCTTAAGTCTGCCTACCTTGATGAGAAGGAGATATATCCTGTTATTATTAGTACTCACATCTCGAATCACGAAGATAAGAATTTATTAAAAACTTTGAGGAAGCACCGTGCTGCTATTGGATATACTCTTGATGATCTTAAGGGTATTAGTCCCACTCTATGCCAGCACAAGATTAAAACCGATCCTGATTCTAAGCTAGTTGCTGATCATCAACGGATATTAAATCCGAGGATGAAATAGGTCGTGAGAAAATAAATATTAAAGCTTTTGGAAGTAAGAATCATTTATCTTGTTGCTCATAGTGATTGGGTAAGTCCAGTACATTGCGTACCTAAGAAGGGAGGTATCACCGTCGTTCCTAATGATAAGAATGATTATTACTGGCTATAGGATGGTGATAGACTTCCGGAAACTGAACAAGGCAACCAGGAAACACCATTATCCTTTGCCGTTTATCGACCAAATGCTAGAAAGGCTATCTAAACACACACTTCTGCTTTCCAGACAGTTATTCAGGTTTCTCGCAAATACCTGTTGCACAATCTGATCAGGAGAAAACCACTTTCACCTGCCCCTTCGGTACCTTTGCTTATAGACGTATGCCTTTTGGCTTATGGAATGCACCTGCCACCTTTCAAAGATGTATGATGGCCATATTCTCTGACTTTTGTGAAAAGATTGTTGAGGTTTTCATGGATGATTTCTCCGTTTACGGTTCTTCATTTGATGATTGCCTCAGTAACCTTGATCGAGTCTTACAGAGATGCAAAGATACTAACCTCGTCTTGAACTGTGAGAAGTGCCACTTCATGGTTAATGAAGGCATCGTCTTAGGACACAAAATCTCTGAGAAAGGCATTGAAGTTGATAAGGCTAAGGTAGATGCAATTGAGAAAATGCCTTTCCCTACAGATATCAGAGGTATACGAAGTTTCCTAGGTCATGCTGGTTTCTATAGAAGGTTCATTAAAGACTTCTCTAAGATTTCTAGGCCTCTTACCAACCTTTTGCAGAAGGATGTTCCTTTTGTTTTCGATGAGGATTGTGAGGAAGCTTTCGAAATACTTAAGAAGGCCTTGATAACCGCACCTATTGTTCAACCACCTGATTGGAACTTGCCCTTTGAAATCATGTGCGATGCTAGTGATTATGCTGTTGGTGCTGTTCTAGGACAAAGAGTTGACAAGAAGTTGAATGTCATTCACTACGCTAGTAAAACTCTAGACAGTGCCCAAAGAAACTATGCCACTACGGAGAAGGAGTTTTTAGCAGTCATGTTTGCATGTGAAAAGTTTAGATCTTATATAGTTGACTCCAAAGTCACTATTCACTCTGATCATGCTGCTATTAAGTACCTCATGGAGAAGAAGGACGCTAAGCCTAGGCTAATCAGATGGGTTCTCCTGCTACAGGAATTTGATTTGCACGTTGTTGACCGAAAGGGTGCTACTAACCCTGTAGCAGATAACTTGTTTAGGATAGAGAATGTCCTTGATGACGCACGACCTATTGATGACAGCATTCCTGATGAGCAATTGAATGTCATCCGCACTTCACATAGTGCTCCGTGGTATGCTGATTACACAAACTATATCGTAGCCAAATACATACCACCCAGTTTCACCTACCAGCAAAAGATGAAATTCGTCTTTGATTTGAGACACTACTTTTGGGATGATCCTCACCTTTATAAGGAAGGAGTAGATGGTGTTATTAGACGTTGTGTGCCTGAACATGAATAGGGACAGATCCTACAGAAGTGTCATTCCGAAGCCTACGGAGGACACCATGCAGGAGACAGAACTGCTCATAAGGTATTGCAATCAGGGTTCTATTGGCCCACTTTCTTCAAGGATGCCCGTAAGTTTGTCTTTTCTTGTGACGAATGCCAAAGAATAGGGAACATCAGTAAGCGTCACGAAAGGCCTATGAACTATTCACTTGTCATTGAACCATTTGATGTCTGGGGCTTTGATTATATGGGACCTTTCCTGAGTTCCATTGGGTATACTCACATCTTAGTTGCTGTGGATTATGTCACTAAGTGGGTAGAAGCTATCCCTACTAGAAATGCTGATCACCACACCTCTATTAAGATGCTTAATGAAGTCATTTTCCCAAGATTTGGAGTCCCTAGATATCTGATGACTGATGGCGGTTCACACTTCATTCATGGTGTTTTCCGCAAGATGCTCGCTAAGTATGATGTCAACCATAGAGTTGCATCTCCTTATCATCCTTAGTCTAGTGGTCAAGTGGAGTTGAGTAATAGGGAGATCAAATTGATCTTACAAAAGACCGTCAATAGATCTCGAAAGAATTGGTCTAGCAAACTTGACGATGCACTATGGGCTTATAGGACTGCTTATAAGAATCCCATGGGCATGTCACCGTATAAAATGGTTTACGGTAAGGCCTGTCATTTACCTCTTGAGCTGGAACACAAAGCTTATTGGGCAAGCAAGGAGCTCAACTTCGATTTCAAACTTTTTGGTGAGAAGTGGTTGTTTGATATCAGCTCATTAGATGAATGGAGGGCCCAGGAATATGAGAATGCCAAGTTGTTCAAGGAAAAGGTTAAGAGATGGCACGATAAAAGAATACAAAAACGAGAGTTCAATATAGGTGATTATGTCCTGCTATACAATTCTCGTTTAAGATTCTTCGCAGGCAAGCTTCTCTCTAAATGGGAAGGTCCCTACGTTGTCGAGGAAGTATATCGTTCCGCTGCCATCAAAATCAATAACATGGAAGGTAATTTTCCTAGAGTGGTAAATGGCCAAAGAATCAAGCATTACATCTCTGGTACTCCCATAAATGTTGAGACCAATATCATCAATATCATAACTCCAGAGGAGTACATAAGGGATGTTTATGAGCCTCTTTCAGACCCTGAAACGAAGAGGTATGTGTTTCGATAAGTAATTGGACTCCAAAACTTTTCCAATAGGAAATTTTCTCCGGTTTGGAAATTATGGAAAATTAGAAAAATAAAAAGCAGTCCGGAGAGCGCACGAGGCGGCCACAAGCTTGGTTGCCGCGGCCTCCCCCCTGGCCGCGGCAACAGGGCTTGTGGGCACCTCGTGTGCCTCCCAGACTCCGTTTTCTTGCGACACACTCCTTCTGGTCCTGAAAAAATATTATATATTCGCCCGAGGGTTTTGATCTCCGTATCACGCCGCTTTCCTCTGTTTTTGTTTCGAGCCTGTTTCTGTTGCAGATCTAGATCGTTATGACTTCTCCAAAAGTTCCTAAGGACAAGATCTTCGAGAAGGTCATCAATCCCTACCTCACGGAAGTATTGCAGCACCCCCAATCTATCAAGATGAGCGAGGGGATGTTGCACATGCGTGATGTTGAGGGGCCTAAGAAGACCAGAAGCGTGGAGATGAGGCTCAAAGCAATGGAGCAACAAGTCTTCAAGTGCCAAGGGATGGTGGAGCGTGGACTCAACACCAACCACATTGTGATCATGGAGTTCACCAACAATCACAAGATGGATGCCATTGACATTGGGAAGCACCTCTCCAGGATGTATGACAGGGCAGATCAACTCCAGGGCCAAATTTATGACCTGCAGAACAAAAACTATGAGTATGAGTATAGATTTAAATCAATACGGCTGGCTGCAGATTTGAGGATTCTGGCGACTCGTTGTTTAGCAGATCCCTGGCAATGGCTAGGCAAATGCTATTCTCGATTGCTCAACAATTAGAAATTGTCTTGCAATGAGCCACCAGCGCGTGGGATCGAGGCAGTTTTCGAGGATAGAGTATTCAACCCAAATTTGTTGATTCGCCAGTGAGGAAGTGAGAGGATACTCTCAAGTATTAGCAGCTGAATGTGTCAGATTCAACCACACCTGAAAGATTAGTATCTGCAAGCAAAGTATCAACAACAAAGTAACAACAGAGCAAGTAACAGCAGCAACAATAGTAGTAACAGCAGCAGAGCAAAACAAGTAACAGCAGCAGCGGGACAAATTCGTAGGCAATGAGTCGGTGATTTGTTTGGATGATATTCATCATGCAACAGTTATAACACGGAGAGATATGTGGCTAGTTCCCGTTCATCAACATGATGTAGGCATGCATTCCTTGTGTCGTCATACGTGCTTAGGGAAAAGAACTTCCATGACATCTATTGTCCATCGCTCCCGTGGCAGCGGGGTCCAAAAGGAAACTACGGGATATTAAGGTTCTCCTTTTAATAAAGAACCGGACCAAGGCATTAGCACTTGGTGAACACATGAACTCCTCAAACTATGGTCATCACCGGGAGTGGTTCCGGTTATTGTCACTCCAGGGTTGCCGGGTCATAACACATAGTAGGTAACTACAACTTGCAAGATCGGATCTAAAACACACATATATTGGTGACAACATAATAATTTCAGATCTGAAATCATGGCACCCGGGCCCTAGTGACAAGCATTAAGAATGGGAAAGTAGTAGCAACATCAATCTCAGAACATAGTGGATACTAGGGATCAATCCCCGTCAAAACTAACTCGATTACATGATAGATCTCATCCTACTCATCATCGCCCAGCGAGCCTATGAATAGATTACTCACGAACGATGAAGAGCTTCATGGATTTGGAGAGGGAAGAAGGTTGATGATGATGATGTCGACGATTTCCCCTCTCCGGAGCCCAAAACGGACTCCAGATCTGCCCTCCAGATGAAGAACAGGATGTGGCGGCGCCTCCGTATCGCAAACGCGACGAAATCTTCTCTCCTGATTTTTTCTAGGACGAAAGTGAATTTATAGAGCTGAGTTTGGGGGCGGCAGGGCCACGTGGGCCCCACAAACTTGCTAGCCGCCACCAGGGGGGTGGCGGCTACAGGGCTTGTAGCCCACTGGCCCATCCCCTCCGGTGGATCTTTGCGCAGGTATTTTTCATATTTTCCAGAAATATTCTCCGTAAATTTTCAGGATGTTCCGGGAACTTTCATTTCTGCACAAAAACAACACCAAGGCAATTCTGCTGAAAACAGCGTCAGTCCAGGTTAGTTCCATTCAAATCATGCAAGTTAGAGTCCAAAACAAGGGCAAAAGAGTTTGGAAAAGTAGATACGATGGAGACGTATCAACTCCCCCAAGCTTAAAACCTTGGTTGTCCTTAAGCAACTCAGTTGACAAACTGAAAGAGAAAGAAAAACTTTGACAAACTCTGTTTGATCTTGTTGTTGCAACTATGTCTAACTCATAACTAGAATTTCAGCAAGATCACAAGTTAACCACATAAGCAAGTGACACAAAGGTCTCACGGTAAACTAATATCAATGGCATAATCAGCTAGCGAGCAAATAATTATGAGTTTCAGATACCAACAATTCAATCAAAACAAGCATGAAGCAATATGAATAGGTGGTATCTCGCTAGCTCTTTCTGAGACCGCAAAACATAAATGCAGAGCACTTCCAAAAATAAAGGGCTGACTAAACATTGTAATTCATAGCAACGAAGATCAAGTCATAGTCATACTCAATATCAATCAAAATCAAAGCATAAAAATGACAGAGGTGCTCTCTAATTGGTGCTTATACAAGAGGAGGATGACTCAACAGGAAAATAAATAGACAGGCCCTTCGCAAAGGGAAGCATTGATTTGCAGAGGTGCCAGAGCTCAAGCTTTGAAAACAGAGATAATAGTTTTGGGTGGCATGCTTTCATTGTCAACACAATGACCAAGAGTTCTCAATATCTTGCATGCTACTCATGCTATAGGCGGTTCCCAAACAAAAAAGTAAAGTTTTAACTCCCCCACCACCAATCAATCACACTCCACGGCTAGCCGAATCCTCAGGTACCGTCCATACTAACATCAATCCGGAGTCTTGTTTTACAGTTATGTTTCGATTTAAGCGTGGAACTGGGCATTCCAATTACCAGCCCCTTTCTCGTGAATGACAGTTAATAAACACATGTCAAGGATAACACGCCTAACATGGAAGATACCAATAGCCCCCTGTCACCACATGAGCGGTTCGGGCATGCAAAACAGATTATTTCTTGAAGGTTTAGAGAATGGCACATGCAAATTTACTTGGAACGGCAGGTAGATACCGCAAATAGGTAGGTATGGTGAACTCTCATGGAAAAAAATTGGGTTTAGGGAAGTGGATGCACAAGCAGTATTCCGCTTAGTACAAGTGAAGGCTAGCAAAAGACTGGGAAGCGGCCAACTAGAGAGCGACAACAGTCATCAAGATGCAATGAGTTTGACTAACATTGAATGCAAGCATGAACAAGATATAAATCACCATGAACACGAACATCATAGAGGCTATGTTGATTTTGTTTCAACTACATGCATGAACATGCGCCGAGTCAAGCCACTTGAATCATTCAAAGGAGAATACCATCCTATCATACTACATCATAGTCATCTCAAAATCTATGTTGGCATTCAAGACAAACCATTATAAGCTCTCAGCCAATTAAGCATGGCTTCAGAAACTATGATCTCTAAGTTGTCATTGAAAACATGGTTCTCTCACAACAAAGCTGAATAAGGCATGACAAGCTAGTCATATTTACAAAAACAAAATAGATAGAGTTCATACCAGCTTTTCCAGTCTCGGTCACTTCATCATATATCATCATTATTGCCTTTCATTTGCACGATCGAAAGATGTGAACAATAATAAGAGTGCTCGTGCAATGGACTAAGCTGAATCTGCAGGAAAACACAAAGGAGAAGACAAAGTAATATGGCTCTTTGAAAGCTAAACAGGTATGCATGCAAGAACCACTAAACATTGTAACCAATATCTTCTACCTTGACCCTAAGAAAAAGAAAACTATTTATGCGGGAAAACTCCCAACAAGCAAAAGAAGAAAGGAAAATCTTTTTGGGTTTTCTCAAAAGGACACAAAACAAGAAAACAAGAAAATGAAAATAAACTAGCATGGATAATACAGTGGCAAAGTGTAAACACTGACTAACAAAGTGAAAGCATAAGAATGAATGTAGGGTCGATGAGAACACGTACTCCCCCAAGCTTAGGCTTTTGGCCTAGCTTGGTCTACTCCCAAGGCGGGAAATAACCAGCTCCGGGATACTCCGGAGCAGACTGTGGATGCCACTGCTGTGTGAGCTCCTCTGGCTCCCACTGATAAACTGGCGTCTGGTACTCGACTGGCGGCTCGGGCACGGGCACCTGTGGTTGGGCCAAGCCCCAATATGCGTAGATGTCCGAGGGCATAATAGTGTACCTGCCTGCATGAAGATCGAACAAAGAAGGAGCAGGCAAAGTAGTAGTCTCTCGAGTACCCTGACTAAATATCAGGTTATAAATCATCCGTCTACTAGCATCTCTATCCAGAAAAACATGGGGAACCATGCTGTCATAATCCATATATTTCTTAGGGAGAAGCATCTCTCCTTCCTCCCCCAGTCTAACGGGTATCTCAAAGTGTCTGGCAAGACGGGTAGCATAAATACCTCCATAGACGACACCCTTGGAACGGTTGGTGTTCAACTACTGGGCTACTATAGCACCTAGGCTATAAGTCTTATCGTTATAAAGGCCTTCGCGCAAAACCGCAAGGTCTGGAGAGCTAAGTGATCCAGCTTCCCCACGGCCAATCAAACATTTTTTCACAAATAATGAGAAGTACCGAAGCATAGGAAAATGTATGCTAGCAATTCTAGCGGGAGACACTCCTCTCTCCTCTCCAACAACAATAGTACCTATGAAATCCTCCAAGTCCGGTGGACGAAGGTAACGAATATCCCCAACATAAGGTAATTTGCATACATTGCAAAAATCCTGTAGCGTCATGCACCGGGGGACATCGTATAACATGAACTCAACCATGGGAGGATTCTTCCTCGGATAAAAGTTGAAGCTTTGAACGAAAATATTGGTGAGGAGGAGGTATTGTGAGCACTTATCTTCAACGAACGCAGTAAGACCTGCGTTCTCCACCAAGTAATAAAAGTCTTCATAAAGCCCAGTGGTGCGCAAAAATTCATCACTTGGCCACTCGCACGCTCGAAATTCTGTGACTCGAGGAACCACGTACTTGGGGTGGTTCTTCTCATCCGCCTTGGGGTTACGGCTTGAAGAGCCTCTCTAGAACCTCCTCATCTTTTCCCTTTTTAAGATCTGAAAAATTCTGAAATTTTTAGAGACTTTGAAAGAAAAGTGAGTAAGAATTAACCCAACTCGTAGCAACTACTCCTACTAGTGCCTAGAGACTGTATCACGCGCTAAAACTACTTGGGATCAACTAAAATCAACATTTCAAGCTCAAGAACAGGGTCACCAAGGTAGCAAGAATACGCAAAGGATAAAGCACTAGAGCAAAAACTAATTAGACCAATGGAGGAGTCACTTACCGAGGAGTAATTTCCCCAAAACGGTTCGGAGAATGGTGCTTTGAGCAAGGAGATCGAAAACACAGCCAAATGAGCAAGAACACCGGTTTGAGCTGCGAAACGATTTTTTCTGGAGGTGGAAGAAGAGGATGGGAGCTGGAATGAGTGGAGGGGGTCCCTGTGGGCCCCACAAGCATGCTAGCGGCCACTAGAGGGGTGGCGGCTGCAGGGCTTGTGGCCCACTGGTTTGGCCCCCAGGCCAGCTCTCAGTACCAGTATTTTTCAAATATTCCAGAAAAATTCATACTAGATTTTCAGGACCATCGGAGAACTTTTATTTTCGGGGTATTTTTCTTTGGGACGCTAAAATAGAAAACAGGAAAAACTAAACTAAATCTATCACTTTTCTTCTAAGCAACAGAAAGTGAAAGCTTAAAACAGAGGTATGTGACTCTTTGATTCATCCATTTCATGGTCATCGAAAGAAATTCGTCAATGGGGTTGACCAAACCGTCATGACAAAACCTTTTTGAATCGCAAGAAGAAACGGAGAATTGTCGAATAGCCACTAAGTCACCTCAATGGGGATATGTATCTCCCCAACAAGCAAATCATACTTCATCTTGACACGAGGTATACGACATTCAAAGCTCCCAATAAGAATCGATGAAGTCTTTTCCATAGCTTTGATGCAATGTACTTGATATCGTTTCTTCGGAAAGTGCACTGTGTGCTCATTACCGTTGACATGGAAAGTGACATTGCCTTTGTTGCAATCTATGACAACCCCTACAGTGTTTAAAAAGGGTCTTCCGAGGATGGCAGCCATGTCATCGTCCTCGGGAATATTTAAGATAACAAAGTCTGTTAAGATAGTGGTGTTAGCAACCACAACACGCACATCCTCGCAAATGCCGATAGGGAAAGCAGTTGATTTGTCGGCCATTTGCACAGAGATTTTAGTGGGTGTCAATTTATCCAGTTCAAGTCTACGATAAAGAGAGAGCGGCATAACACTAACACCGGCTCCAAGGTCACATAAGGCAGTTCTTACGTAGTTTCCTTTAATGGAGCAAGGTATAGTGGGCACTCCGGGATCACCAAGTTTCTTAGGAGTTCCACCTTTGAAAGTGTAATTGGCAAGCATGGTGGAGATCTCAAGATCTGGTATCTTCTGTTTATTAGTCACGGTATCTTTCATGTACTTGGCATATGGAGACATTTTGAGCATATCAGTTAACCGCATCTGCAGAAAGACGGGTCTTATCATCTCAACGAAGCGCTCAAAATCCTCATCATCCTTTTTCTTGGATGGCTTAGGAGGAAATGGCATAGGTCTCTAAACCCATGGCTCCCTTTCTCTACCATGCTTCCTAGCAGTGAAGTCATTCTTATCGTATCTCTTAGGTTGTGGGTTATCAGGATTAACCGTAGGTTCAATCTCCACATCCTCATCATTGCTAGGTTGAGCATTATTATGAACATCGCTGTCCATATTATCACCAGGTTCATATTCATCACCAGATTGTGTTTCTGCATCAGACGCAGAAATATCATTAGGTTCTTCAGGTGTGACAGTATTTGGTGAATTGGCATGTAGGTTTCTATCATCCTTCTTCTTCTCATTAGGATGACTGGGTGTACCAGCATTAATTCCTTGAGAATCTTGATCAATTCTCTTAGGATGGCCTTCAGGATACAAAGGTTCCTGAGTCATTTTGCCTCCTCTAATAATGACTCTGATAGAGTTGTCATTTAATTCATTGAGAAAGTCATTCTGAGCTTTAAGTACTTGTTCTACCTGAGTAGTAATCATAGAGGCATGTTTACTCAGAAGCTTCAGATCATTGACATTTCTGTCTACACAAGCACTTAAATGGCTAAGCATATGAGTACTTTGTTCCAAATGTCTGCTAACATAATCATTGAAACTCTGTTGTTTGGCAACAAAGTTGTCAAATTCATCAAAGCATAGGCTAGCAGGTTTGTCAAAAGGAATATCACTCTCATCAAACCTACGCAGAGAATTCACTTCTACTACTTGTATCGGGTTATCGAGACCATGGATCTCTTCGATAGGTGGTAGATTTTTGACATCTTCAGATCTAATGCCTTTCTCTTGCATAGATTTCTTGGCTTCTTGCATATCTTCGGGACTAAGGAATAGAATACCTCTTTTCTTAGGAGTTGGCTTAGGAGGTGGTTCGGGAATAGTCCAAGCATTATCATTGATCAAGATGTTATTCAGAAGGGTCTCAGCTTGTTCAATAGTTCTTTCCCTAAAAACACAACCGGTACAACTATCTAGGTGGTCTCTAGAGGCATCGGTAAGTCCGTTATAGAACATATCAAGTATCTCGTTCTTCTTAAGAGGGTGATCAGGCAAAGCATTCTGTAGCTGGATGAGCCTCCCCCAAGCTTGTGGGAGACTCTCTTCTTGGAGTTGAGCAAAGTTGTATATTTCCTGCAAGGCAGCTTGCTTCTTATGGGCAGGGATATATTTCTCACAGAAGTAATAAACCATATCCTGGGGGACTAGTCACACATCCAGGAGCAAGAGAGGTGAACCAGGCTTTAGCGTCATCCTTTAGAGAGAAAGGAAACAACTTAAGGATGTAGTAGTGGCGGATCTTCTCGTCACTAGTGAAAAGGGTGGCTATATCGTGTAGTTTGGTAAGATGGGCTACGACCGTCTCAGACTCATAACCGTGAAAAGGATCAGATTCGACTAGAGAGATTATCTCAGGGTCGACAGAGAATTCATAATCCTTATCGATGATAAAGATAGGTGAAGTTGCAAACTTCGGGTCGTATTTCATCCTAGCTTTCTGAGATTTTTCCTTCCACTAGAGAAGTAATTTCTCAGCGTCATAGGCATCCTTACACGCAAGAAAATCCTCAGTTATCTCTCCCTCCATAACGTAATCCTGAGGTATGTCAGGCAATTCATATCTAGGAGAGCTAGATTTAGCAGGAGCAAAAGCAGGTTCTATCTCAATAATATCGGCAGTTTCAGAAGCATCACGAGCATTGGCAGTAACTCTAGCAATATGAGCATCAAGGAATACCCCTAGTGGCATATCAAGCAAAGTAGTATCTCTAGCAGTATCAAGCATAGCATCATCAGGCAATGCAGTATCACGCATAGCATCTCTAGCAGTATCAGGCAAAGCAGTATGAGGCATAGCATCTCTAGCATCATCAGGCATAGCATCTCTAGCAGTATCAGGCAAAACAGTATCAGGCATAGCATCTCTAGCATCATCAAGCATAAGATCTCTAGCAGTATCAGGCAAAGTAGTATCAGGCATAGCAGTATCAGACATAGCATCTCTAGCAGTATCAGGCATAGCATCTCTAGCAGTATCAGGCATAGTATCATCATAAGCATCATCAAGCGCAGGCGACATATCAAGATTTCTAGCAGGAGGTGATGTCGCAATCTTACTCATAACTGAAGGTGAATCAAGTGCAGAGCTAGATGGTAATTCCTTACCTCCCCTCGTGGTTGAGGGCAAAACTCTGGTTTTTGGATCCTTCAGATTCTTCATAGTTATCAGCAGATATAAATCCGAAGTGACTAGAGAATATAGCAATCGCTTCCCCGGCAACGGCGCCAGAAAAATGTTGTTTAGCAGATCCCTGGCAATGGCTAGGCAAATGCTATTCTCGATTGCTCAACAATTAGAAATTGTCTTGAAATGACCCACCAGCGCGTGGGATCGAGGCAGTTTTCGAGGGTAGAGTATTCAACCCAAATTTGTTGATTCACAAGTCAGGAAGTGAGAGGATACTCTCAAGTATTAGCAGCTGAATGTGTCAGATTCAACCACACGTGAAAGATTAGTATCTGCAAGCAAATTATCAACAACAAAGTAACAGCAGAGAAAGTAACAACAGCAGCAATAGTAGTAACAGCAGCAGAGCAAAACAAGTAACAGCAGCAGCGGGACAAACTCATAGGCAATGGGTCGGTGATTTGTTTGGATGGTATTCATCATGCAACAGTTATAACACGGAGAGATATGTGGCTCGCTCCCGTTCGTGAACGTGATGTAGGCATGCATTCTGTGTGTCGTCATACGTGCTTAGGAAAAAGAACTTGCATGACATCTATTGTCTATCCCTCCCGTGGCAGAGGGGTCCAAAAGGAAACTACGGGATATTAAGGTTCTCCTTTTAATAAAGAACCGGACCAATGCATTAGCACTTGGTGAACACATGAACTCCTCAAACTATGGTCATCACCGGGAGTGGTTCCGGTTATTGTCACTCCGGGGTTGCCGGGTCATAACACATAGTAGGTAACTACAACTTGCAAGATCGGATCTAAAACACACATATATTGGTGACAACATAATAATTTCAGATCTGAAATCATGGCACTCGGGCCCTAGTGACAAGCATTAAGCATGGCAAAGTAGTAGCAACATCAATCTGAGAACATAGTGGATACTAGGGATCAATCCCCGTCAAAACTAACTCGATTACATGATAGATCTCATCCTACTCATCACTGCCCAGCAAGCCTAAGAATAGATTACTCACGAACGATGAAGAGCTTCATGGAATTGGAGAGGGAAGAAGGTTGATGATGACGATGGCTACGATTTCCCCTCTCCGGAGCCCAAAACGGACTCCAGATCTTCCCTCCAGATGAAGAACAGGATGTGGCGGCGCCTCCGTATCGCAAATGCGACGAAATCTTCTCTCCTGATTTTTTCTGGGACGAAAGTGAATTTATAGAGCTGAGTTTGGGGGCGGCAGGGCCACGTGGGCCCCACAAGCTTGCTAGCCGCCACCGGGGGGAGGGTGGCGGCTACAGGGCTTGTGGCCCACTGGCCCATCCCCTCCGGTGGATCTTTGCGCAGGTATTTGTCATATTTTCCAGAAATATTCTCCGTAAATTTTCAGGACGTTCCGAGAACTTTCATTTTTGCACAAAAACAAAACCAAGGCAATTCTGCTAAAAACAGCGTCAGTTCAGGTTAGTTCCATTCAAATCATGCAAATTAGAGTCCAAAACAAGGGAAAAAGAGTTTGGAAAAGTAGATACGATGGAGACGTATCACTCGTTCATCCTGCCATGATGGAGCACATATGCCTTAGAAGACGGAGGACCAAACTCATGTTGCAACTTCACCACCATCACCACCAAAGGAAGACAACTAAGAATTGGTATGGGCAACTCCCTTGTCTTATGCCAAGCTTGGGGGAGTTGCGCTGGTATCGTATCACCTTTATATCTTTTTCTTTTACCTTTGTTTTAGTTCTTTCTTTTTCAGTTTTTATTTCTTCTCTTAGTGGAATAAGTCTTTAGTGTTTGGTTTGAGTCTTTTGCCTTGTGTCTCCCCCAATGTATTCGAGCTTGCGAGCTGTAAAATAAAGAGTATCTCAGTCAAGGGCTTTGTTTTGTGCCGTGATCAAAAGTATGAAAAGAACGATAGCATGAAAGATCATGAGATGATCTTATGGAAAGTGATAGCTTCATATATAACAAGTATGATGATTGAAACTTGTTGAGAATAGACCAACATAGACCCCAGTCATTGTTGCAATTAATAAGAAGTAATAAGGAAAGAGAGGTTCACATATCACTACAGGAATCACCTTCTTTGCCGTCTGCCATCACGGACGGCAAAGACAGTATCCCTGCCGGCAAAGACAAAACCACAGACGGCAAAGATTGTCACGGCCGGCAAAATTTCTGCGTCAGCCTACGACGGCAAAGGTCCTTCTTTGCCGTCTGCCCGCCTAAGGCGGACGGCAAAGCTCTTTGCCGTCAGCTTTCCTCAGGAGCTGTCGGCAAAGCTCTTAAGACGGCAGCCGACACGCGTTGCCTCCGTTAGGGGGTTAACGGAGCCTTTGCCGTCTGCCTCCCCGTCAATCTTTGCCGTCTGCATCCCCGGGAGCCTTTGCCGTCTGCCTTCTCCTCCCCTCCCCTCCCCCTCCATCTTTGTCGTCTGCCTCCACGACCCTCTTTGCCGTCTGCCGGGTCCTCCCCTCCCCCCTCTCTCCACTCTTTGCTGTCTGCCTCCTCCTCTGTGCCCTCTTCTTTGCCGTCTGCCCCAGGAAGCAGACGGCAAATAGACCATATGGCCAGCTGCTACTGCCCAGGTTGCACAGCTGGGCGCCACATGGCACCTTTGCCGTCTGCTGGCAGACGGCAAAGGCCTTTGCCATCAGCTGGCAGACGGCAAAGATCATATATTGTCACATTTTTATTTATTTTTTCTATTTCATAGCACATATACATATAATTCATAGCACATATATCATAAATAGATCACAACACATATATGATATACATATAAAGCTCATCAATGCAATTTGTTCATCAACGTACATCCCATATATCAAAAGAACCAACACATACAAAGTTTCATCCATATATACATAGATATAGTTGCACATATATTGTTCATCAACACATTGTTCATCAACACATACAAAGAACCAACACATTGTTCATCAACTCAAATAAAAACGGAAACTAAAGCACTCCAACGCCAGCTTCCATGCATGTAGTACATCCAATCTGCAAAATGGGAATAAGAAAGTCAGAAGAAGAAGAACAACAACATATATATGACAAATAAGCTAAATTGAAGAAGAAATAGAAGAAGCAAGAAGAGAACAAGGAGAAGAAAAACAAGAAGGAGAAGGAGGAGGAGGGGAAGGGGAAGGAGAAGGAGAAGGAGGAGGAGAAGAAGAAAAAAGAAGAGAAGAAGAAGGAGAAGAAGGAGGAGAAGAAGGAGAGAAGAAGAAGGAGAAGAAGGAGGGCTCCTTCTCCTTCTTCTCCTCCTTCTCCTTCTTCTTCTCTTCTTCTCCTCCTCCTTCTTCTTCTTCTCCTTCTCCTTCTCTTCTTCTTCTCTTCTTCTTCTTCTTCTTCCTTCTCCTTCTTTTTGAGCTAAATGGGCTAATTATGTCATTTTAGAGGAAAACAAGCTAAGTATATAATATTCATGAGCTAACCAAGGTTCTTATGCCATTTTGAGCTTATTATGGTATTTTGGAGCTAAATGGGCTAATTATGTCATTGTTGGGTTAATTAAAGCAAGGATAATATGAAAGAGGAGAAGAAAGAGGAGGAGGAGGAGAAGAAGAAGAAATAAAGAAGGAGGAGGAGGAGAAGGACTAGAAGGTCCTTGGCCTTCTCCTCCTCCTCCTCCTCCTCCTCCTCCTTCTCCTTCTTCTCTTCTTCTTCATCTCTTCTTCTTCTTCTATCTTTTCATTTTGCCTATTTCTTCTACTCTTCTCCTCTTGTTGGAGCTAAATTACCTAATTATGTCTTTTTTGAGCTAAATATTCCAATTACGTCATTTTAGAGGAAAACAAGCTAAGTATATAATATTCATGTGCTAACCAAGGTTCTTGTGCCATTTTGAGCTTATTATGGTATTTTGGAGCTAAATAGGCTAATTATGTCATTGTTGGGTTAATTAAAGAAAGGATAATATGAAAGAGGAGAAGAAAGAGGAGGAGGAGGAGAAGAAGAAGAAATCAAGAATAAGGAGGAGGAGGAGAAGGACTAGAAGGTCCTTGGCCTTCTCCTCCTCCTCCTCCTCCTTCTTCTTCTCTTCTTCTTCATCTCTTCTTCTTCTTCTTCTATCTTTTCATTTTGCCTATTTATTCTCCTCTTCTCCTCTTGTTGGAGCTAAATTACCTAATTATGTCTTTTTTGAGCTAAATATTCCAATTATGTCATTTTAGATGAAAACAAGCTAAGTATATAATATTCATGAGCTAACCAAGGTTCTTGTGCCATTTTGAGCTTATTATGGTATTTTGGAGGTAAATGGGCTAATTATATCATTGTTGGGTTAATTAAAGCAAGGATAATATGAAAGAGGAGAAGAAAGAGGAGGAGGAGGATAAGAAGAAGAAATCAAGCAGAAGGAGGAGGAGGAGAAGGACTAGAAGGTCCTTGGCCTTCTCCTCCTCCTCCTCCTCCTCCTCCTCCTCCTTCTCCTTCTTCTCTTCTTCTTCATCTCTTCTTCTTCTTCTATCTTTTCATTTTGCCTATTTCCTCTCCTCTTCTCCTCTTGTTGGAGCTAAGTTACCTAATTATTTCTTTTTTGAGCTAAATATTCCAATTATGTCATTTTAGATGAAAACAAGCTAAGTATATAATATTCATGAGCTAACCAAGGTTCTTGTGCCATTTTGAGCTTATTATGGTATTTTGGAGGTAAATGGGCTAATTATGTCATTGTTGGGTTAATTAAAGCAACGATAATATGAAAGAGGAGAATAAAGAGGAGGAGGAGGATAAGAAGAAGAAATCAAGAAGAAGGAGGAGGAGGAGAAGGACTAGAAGGTCCTTGGCCTTCTCCTCCTCCTCCTCCTCCTCCTTCTCCTTCTTCTCTTCTTCTTCATCTCTTCTTCTTCTTCTATCTTTTCATTTTGCCTATTTCTTCTCCTCTTCTCCTCTTGTTGGAGCTAAATTACCTAATTATGTCTTTTTGAGCTAAATATTCCAATTATGTCATTTGAGATGAAAACAAGCTAAGTATATAATATTCATGAGCTAACCAAGGTTCTTGTGCCATTTTGAGCTTATTATGGTATTTTGGAGCTAAATGGGCTAATTATGTCATTGTTGGGTTAATTAAAGCAAGGATAATATGAAAGAGGAGAAGAAAGAGGAGGATGAGCAGAAGAAGAAGAAATCAAGAAGAAGGAGGAGGAGGAGAAGGACTAGAAGGTCCTTGGCCTTCTCCTCCTCCTCCTCCTTCTCCTTCTTCTCTTCTTCTCCATCTCTTCTTCTTCTTCTATATTTTCATTTTGCCTATTTCTTCTCCTCTTCTCCTATTGTTGGAGCTAAATTACCTAATTATGTCTATGTTGAGCTACATATTCCAATTATGTCATTTTAGATGAAAACAAGCTAAGTATATAATATTCATGAGCTAACCAATGTTCTTGTGCCATTTTGAGCTTATTATGGTATTTTGGAGCTAAATGGGCTAATTATGTCATTGTTGGGTTAATTAAAGCAAGGATAATATGAAAGAGGAGAAGAAAGAGGAGGAGGAGGAGAAGAACAAGAAATCAAGAAGAAGGAGGAGGAGGAGAAGGAGGAGGAGGAGAAGGATACAAGATCCTTGGCGTTCTCCTCCTCCTCCTCCTCCTCCTCCTCCTTCTCCTTCTTCTCTTCTTCTTCTTCTTCTTCTTCTTTCTTTTCATTTTGCCTATTTCTTCTCCTCTTCTCCTCTTGTTGGAGCTAAATTACCTAATTATGTCTTTTTTGAGCTAAATGGGCTAATTATCCCATTTTAGAGGAAAACAAGCTAAGTATATAATATTCATGAGCTAACCAAGGTTCTTATGCCATTTTGAGCTTATTATGGTATTTTGGAGCTAAATGGACTAATTATGTCAATTTTGGGGAAATTAAAGCAAGGATAATATGAAATAGGAGAAGAAAGAGGAGGAGGAGGAGAAGAAGAAGAAATCAAGGAGGAGAAGGAGGAGAAGGAGGAGGAGGAGGAGGAGGAGAAGGACTAGAAGGTCCTTGGCTTTCTCCTCCTTCTCCTCCTCCTCCTCCTCCTCCTTCTCCTCCTTCTCCTTCTTCTCTTCTTCTTCTTCTTCTTTCTTTTCATTTTTCCTATTTCTTCTACTCTTGTTGGAGCTAAATTACCTAATTATGTCTTCTTGGAGATAAATGGGCTAATTATCTCATTTTAGAGGAAAACAAGGTAAGTTTGGAGGAGAAACTTACCGTAGTGGTCATCAAGGAGGAGAAACACGACGGTTGCTCGCACCAGCATCGTTTGGAGACGGTTGCCCTGGAGAAGGGTCGTGCGATGCCGCTCGGGAGTTATTCTGCAGAAAAGATATTTTGCAGTGTCTCAGTTAGCATGATGACACTTAATTATTAATACTAGTTTATAATGAAACTCACCGTGCCAATCGAAGAGAAGACGGGCATCGGCGGAGGGACTTGACCGCTCTTCTCGCACAGACCCTGAAGAGTGGGTCGTATTAGTTAGTATTGAAACATACATTACACACATGATTTGGCTAATGTGAAAAAAAACATACCACAAAAAGCTCGTACAGGGCCCGTTGACCCGCCTCATTCCGGGTCCTCTCCTCCTCAAGCAATCGTGTCGTGCTCTGGTCCCTCTCATCAAGAGCAGCCTGAAGAGCAGCCTGGCTTGCCAATCTCTCTTTCTCAAGAGCAGCCTGGTTTGCCGCTCTCTCTTTCAGAAGAGCAGCCTGAAAAACCATTCCTCGTTACCACAGTAATGATCTATGGTGACACACATAATGAAATGGATGAAAGTGTTCTTAGTCCGTACAACTAACCTCGATGGCAAGTTCGACTGGCCGTGGACGACGCGTTATCTCAGGACAGCTGCTCGACTGGCGCGCCTTGATCTCCGGAAGAGTGAGTGGACAACGTATTATCCATCTCCAATGGCTATCGAGCCATGGGGCCTCCCACCACCAGATATCATCACCAGCTCTGGATCCAGAGGTTCCTAGCTAGGGTTAAAGTCATCCCCTTTCGTAGCCTTCCCCGCGTCCCTGTATGCCACGAGCTTCTGGTGGGATGATATGTTTGTGAAGTTACTGGGATCATCCAGGTCAGACTCAGAGAATGCCTTCGCCTTCTTGTACGAGGCAGTATGGGCCATGCCATAAAGGTCGTACAAGTATGGCATCTCAGTCTTATTGTGATGCGCCTAAAAGAGAGGAACAAAATATTAGCATCAAGAATGAATTGCATGAATCATGAAGCAAATCACATACCCAGTTTCGTCCAAACTGAAGTAAGTTGGCGCTGCCTTGATGCTGTGGCACACCAACCATTTGGCTACGCCGATCCTTCGCATTATCGTGGACGGATCGCCAGCTGCCTGTGCACCACTCATCAACCAACGCCTCCCAACAATCCATCTTATCCGCACACCATCTCGGGGGCACCTCTAAGTTATTAGAAAGAATTTCCAGCTCTACGCCTATGAATGAAATCAAGAAAACTACGTAGAAGGACTTAAGAATAGGTAATTACCTTCATGTATTTCTCCTTCTTCAGAAACTTTCCGCGGCAATCCTTCTTCTCCTTCTTAATACCACGTGTGGCGTAGTAATCTCGAATAGCCTGCGGCCGAGCCTCATGGCGCAAGTTTTGTAGTAACCGCCTACACTCGACCTCGAGAACCCTGGCCGCCTCCTCCTCATATCCATCCTCACACCTATAGAAGGACTGCGATCAAACGTGAAAACATCAATTAGTACAATAATTAGGTATATTGTTAATTTTAGATTTTGTAAAAGGATAATTTACCCAAAAGCTCTTGATCACCATCTCGGCCCTCGTGTGGCACAAGACACCATCTATAATCTCCTCCGGCGGGGCCTGCGCAGCCTGGTAGTGCTCCCAGGTAAATCCTAGTGTAGGAACCTGACCCTCACCAGGCAACGTGACAAACATCGAGAAATTTGTCCGGCAAAGCACACCAAGGACGGAGTTCGGCCTGCGGACTCCAAGAGGGTGTACCCATCCCCTGCAGTATGATAAGGTCAGCGCATTAGATATGAACAAACTTGAAGGCAAAAGCTAAAAAAAGGGTAAATGTACTTACCTATCTCCTTCAGGTTTAATCACCGGCCTCTGCTCGCGGGTAGCCGGGGCGACCGGGAGACATGTACTACCACGCTTGTACACGATGGCCCCGTCCACCTGCACATCGCCCTCGCTATCCGTAAGCTCATCCCCGCCATCCCCGCCGCCTGAGCCACCCGGACCCTCGGTCCAATCCGGCAACTTGGTACGATCCGGCCAAGGCTCCCATCCGGGCCTCTCCACATCGGGTGAAGCCTATGGAACCGTAGTCTCCTCCGGCTGCTCCCGAGTGCACCTCGACCCGAGGCTGCTCCTGGACCGGAGTCTCATGGGACGAATGCCCGTGAACACCAGGCTCCTGGAACGCAGTCCCCGTAGCCTCCTCCGCAAACGGATCGACCATACTAGTCCGATGCTCGGGTGAATGAGCTGGTGGTGGTGGCGAGGACGGCTCAACAGTCCTCCTGGATCTTCTGCGGCCACCACCTCTCCCTGTACCCTTCCCCTTCCTCCCTACCCGACCAGCACCTCTCCCAGTGGGCAATGCCGCCGACGAAGAAGAACCCCCGGCTGGTGTCGAAAGACTGTCTGCCAAGGCTCTACGGAGAGATAGGGGTGGAAGGGAAGTACCACCCCTCGTGCGGGGCGCCTGGGAAGAACCCGTCGAGCGCTCTGGACCCGCGCCCACCATCTTTCAACACCTGCCATGATAAAGATTAAAAGAAACTAGTACAACATAAAAAAATTGAATGACTGACATGAATAATAATATGTACATGAATAATAAAGATTCAAATATATATAATTTAACTTGTGAATCTTACAAACTAATAATCATCATCAATAAATGCATCATCATCATCACTATCACGCATGTCTTCATGAATGACGTGCTCATCGGGTTCAATGGCGTGAAGTTGTGAAAGGCCTTCCTTTAATCGTTGAATCATTGACAGGTCATCCGCATCAGTAACCTCTACGAGTTCCAGGTCTTCTGGTTCCGGCTCAGGGCTGCAGTCGGATTCATTGTCGCTGTCTACTTCCATGTTCTTGGATGAAGCACGGCGGTTCTTGAAACGTTTCTTGGAAAGACGTGCTTCCTGGAAGAATTCTCCATCATATGTGTCTAGGTTAATGTGAGGTTCATAATCCTGTTCATTTGGGAGAGGTGGTCTGACATGTGGCGGCACTTCATAAACAACATACCAACCTTCCAGATTCTTATCCGTTTGGCATGCCTACGGTAGATAGAAAACTTGGGTCGCCTGTTGAGCCGTAATATAGACATCGGGAACATCTAAATGGGTGTTTGGATTGATTTCGACTAGTCCTATATGTTCATGAGTCCTTCTAGTCTTTTTCGGCTGGAACCAATAACATTTGAAGACTACGACGTTCGGTGGGTTTTCACCATAGAATTGAAGTTCATAAATTGCTTCAACTCTTCCATAATACTCAATAACACCTTCGCCGATAGCACAGACACCACAATTTGTAGATTTCCGGTCGGGCATAGATAGCTCTTTGCCAAAGGTACAAAAGAGATACCCGTTGATGTTGTATTTCTCAAATGAACGGACCTTATAGTCAAAACCATTAGCGACTTGGCTCAATTCGGCGTCCATAGACTCTGAATTAGCGTACAAGTTTAATACGAAACGGTTGTTGCATTAGCCGCAAGTTAGACCAAGAATCAAATGGTCCATTATTGATAATTACCGTTTGTTTGAACCAAGAGATGAAACCGGTATAGCCGCCTCCTGTCTTTGACAGAAGCTCATACTCTTCGACGGGATCATTTTCGATCACCGCTCCATCTGAGAATTTGACGACGTAACGGCTGTTTGAAATATCCGGGAATAAGAGCAGTTCAAATGAATTAGAAGTTACGGGAAAATGTGCCGAGAACTCACTCGATGTACGGCCGCACTTCTGTTAGGTTGTTGAAGATATACAACGAAATGTTCTGCCATTCTTCGATATCCAACGTTATTGGTTTCGAAGCACCGGCTGGTGTGAGCTTCCCTTTGAATAGGCTGAGGTTGGACCCACCTTTTTTAGGGTCTCCATCATTGTGCCGAGGCTTCGGATTATGCAAATGATGATTTTTGGCTTCGTAGCGTGCTGTCACAAAGTTTGCCACCTCCTCAGTAATGAATGCCTCAGCCATCGATGCTTCAATTTTACGCTTATTTTTACATTTAGCTCGAAGGGTCTTCTGCATCCTCTTAGTTGCATAGCACCAACGATCTTGCACGGGCCCACCCAATCTTGCCTCGGTCGGTAGATGTAAAATCAAATGCTGCATTGGATTAAAGAAGCCCGGTGGAAAGATCTTCTCTAACTTGCACAACAACTCCGGTGCAAACTCCTCCAAGTCTTCTACCACGCCAGGCGACAATTCTTTCGCACAAAGAACACGGAAGAAATAGCTCAGCTCCGCCAATACTTGCCATTCATCCTCAGGAATAAAGCCACGTAACATCACCGGCATTACCCGCTCTAGCCATATGTGCCAATCATGACTCTTGAGACCAAAGATTTTTAATTTTTCAAGACTCGCTCCCCTCTTTAGATTCGCTGCATACCCATCGGGGAACATCAAGTGCATTTTGACCCACAAGATAATTTCCCTCATAGCTGGCCTTCCAAGATTGAACCAGGCCTTTGGCTTCGACCACTTCTGCTTTCCTTTGCCTTCTCGCATGTTTTGTAACGGTCTATGACATAGTGTCTCTTGATCGACTCTAGCCTTAATATTATCCTTTGTCTTCCCATCTATGTCTAACAATGTACTAAAAATAGCCTCTCCGATATTCTTTTCAGTGTGCATCATGTCAATATTGTGTGGAAGAAGGAGGTCTTTGAAGTAAGGCAGATCCCAGAAGCATGGCTTGTGAGTCCAGGCATGTTTTGAATTATACCCCTTGAAATACCATGGACGCTCTGGATCAGGCTCGAGGGCGTTTAACTGATCCAGGATCTGTTGGCCTGTGAACGCAGGTGGTGCCAAGTTTTTGACAACTTTACCTTCGGTAAAGTTCTTCTTCTCTTTTCTGAACTCATGGTCAGGATCCAGGAACTGTCTATGCAAGTCAAAGCAAGAATACTTCCAACCCTCCTGCAACCAATGAAACTGAAGAGCTGCCTTGCATTGGGGGCACGAGAACCTTCCATGAACACACCATCCAGAGAATAGCGCATACGCTGGCAAGTCATACATAGAGTACATGTACCACACATGCATTTTGAAGTTTTCTTTTCTAGCGGCATCGTATGTCTTGACCCCATTTTCCCAAGCTTCTTCCAATTCATCCTTAAGGGGTTGCAGGTACACATTCATATTCTTCCCCGGATAATTGGGCCCTGGAATTATCAACGTCAGAAATATGTTCTTTCTTTGCATAATCTGCCCGGGGGGGGGGGAGATTCAGTGGAATGACAAATACAGGCCAACAACTGTATTGGGTTGCCGTCATGCCGAATGGATTAAAACCATCCGTGGCGGCGCAGACTCGAGGATTCCTTGGATCTGCCACTTTATCCTGATGCAATCCATCGAAATGTTTCCACGCTTCCCCATCCGATGTGTGTACCATCATCTTATTCCCATCCGCATCTAGTTCGGTTCTTTTGCCCAATTTGTGCCATGTCATCTGTCTGGCTGTCTCTTCGACCATGAAAAGACGTTGAAGTCTTGGTACGATTGGTATATACCAAAGAACACTAACTGCGATTTTGGTCTGCCTCTTCTCACCCATACCGTTGTCTACCACAAGATACCTGCAAGACTCGCAATTGGGACAATAGTCCAAGTGTGCATACTCCTTCCTAAATAAGACACATCCTTTCTCACATGCATCTATCTTCTCATAGGGCATCTTAAGTACACGAAGTATTTTGTCCGACTGGTACAGGTTTGCAGGCATGACATGGCCTTTGGGTAGGAAACGTCCAAATAGTGTCATCATCGCGTCGTAGCATTCTCTTCCCAAGTTGAACTGAGCCTTCAGAGCCATTACTTGTGCAATTGCATCCAGCTGACAGAGCTCAATGTGCTCATGGAGAGGACGTTTTGAAGACTCCAACATTTCATAAAAGGCCTTTGCAGATTCCTCCATCTCATCTTCCGAATCCCGAGCATCATCAAAGTCTTGCACCATGTCTTCGATCCCAGTACCATGCTCGTCCGTGCGACGACGGACCACCTCATCTCTTGTGCGTTGTATAGACTCACCATGAAATGTCCACACCGTATAATTAGGCTTAAAACCCCTCCTCTGCAGGTGTTTAATCATTACAGCCTCTGTCATCTTTTTATAGTTGTCGCATCCACGACAGGGGCAATAGTTTCTTTCCTGGCCATTTGCGAATGCGGCTTTCACAAATTCCTTTGTTTTTAAAAACCATTCTTTCGTCATCTCTTTCTGACTAGGGTGACCGGTATACATCCACGCACGATCACTCATCTTCCGTAGCTACTAAAGACAAAAGAAATATATTTATATATAATCTAGCATTTATATTCATTGGTTAATCAGGTTCGCCATTTTTATTACGTCCAGGTAACCTACACGCTAATAGGTAAAGATAGGTCCTAATCCCACCCGAGTATGTGTAGATTGGGTTCGTTTTCCCATGCTCTGCTCCCGATCCAACGCAAAATTTCGGCAGCACCTCCCCGCTGTTCTCCAGATACACGTCTCCGCAATAAACAGAGAGGATGTGCATCCGGAGAACAACAGGGAGGCACTGACGAAATTCTGCATCGGATCCAGAGCACAGCATACGAGAAAACGAACCCAATCTACACATACTCGGGCTGTCCATGGATAATGTTGGACAATTCGAAAGGATGGCGGCTATAAATATGCAAAGACATGCATATTGATAGATGTCGCCCTTTCGAACAGGAGACGCATACTGGTCACGCATACTGATCAATTAATTGAATTACCTAAATCTAGAAAGTTTCATCTGGAAACCAAGCCACAGTAAATGAAGGGGAGGGGAGGAGATGAAATTTGTACTGACCCACGAATGCAGGGGCGGAGCTCGTACAACGCACGGGCAGGTCTTCGCACAGCAGACCTCACAGCGACGAGACAACTATCACATGTAAATCCACCCGATCAACACAAATATTCCAATTATGTCATTTTAGAGGAAAACAAGCTAAGTATATAATATTCATGAGCTAACCAAGGTTCTTATGCCATTTTGAGCTTATTATGGTATTTTGGAGCTAAATGGGCTAATTATGTCATTGTTTGGTTAATTAAAGCAAGGATAATAGGAAAGAGGAGAAGAAAGAGGAGGAGGAGGAGAATAAGAAGAAATCAAGAAGAAGGAGGAGGAGGAGAAGGACTAGAAGGTCCTTGGCCTTCTCCTCCTCCTCCTCCTTCTCCTTCTTCTCTTCTTCTTCATCTCTTCTTCTTCTTCTATCTTTTCATTTTGCCTATTTCTTCTCCTCTTCTCCTCTTGTTGGCGCTAAATTACCTAATTATGTCTTTTTTGAGCTAAATATTCCAATTATGTCATTTTAGAGGAAAACAAGCTAAGTATATAATATTCATGTGCTAACCAAGGTTCTTGTGCCATTTTGAGCTTATTATGGTATTTTGGAGCTAAATGGGCTAATTATGTCATTGTTGGGTTAATTAAAGCAAGGATAATATGAAAGAGGAGAAGCAAGACGAGGAGGAGGAGAAGAAGAAGCAATCAAGAAGAAGGAGGAGGAGGAGAAGGACTAGAAGGTCCTTGGCCTTCTCCTCCTTCTCCTTCTTCTCTTCTTCTTCATCTCTTCTTCTTCTTCTATCTTTTCATTTTGCCTATTTCTTCTCCTCTTCTCCTCTTGTTGGGGCTAAATTACCTAATTTTGTCTTTTTTGAGCTAAATATTCCAATTATGTCATTTTAGATGAAAACAAGCTATGTATATAATATTCATGAGCTAACCAAGGTTCTTGTGCCATTTTGAGCTTATTATGGTATTTTGGAGCTAAATGGGCTAATTATGTCATTGTTGGGTTAATTAAAGCAAGGA
Source organism: Hordeum vulgare subsp. vulgare (assembly GCF_904849725.1). Lineage (NCBI taxonomy): Eukaryota > Viridiplantae > Streptophyta > Magnoliopsida > Poales > Poaceae > Hordeum > Hordeum vulgare. The sequence goes on along the minus strand of NC_058523.1, from coordinate 479,027,831 downwards.
TAATATGAAAGAGGAGAAGAAATAGGAGGAGGAGGAGAAGAATAAGAAATCAAGAAGAAGGAGGAGGAGGAGGAGAAGGAGGAGGAGGAGAAGGATAGAAGGTCCTTGGCCTTCTCCTCCTCCTCCTCCTCCTCCTCCTTATTCATCTTCTCCTTCTTCTTATTTTCTTATTTTCTTCTTCTCTTCTTCTTCTTCTTCTTATTTTATTTTTTATTTTTTCCTCTTATTCTTCTTCTCCTTTTTCTTCTTTTCTCTTCTTCTTCTTCTTCTTCTTCTTCTTCTCTTTTTTCTTTTTTCCTCTCATTCTTCTTCTCCTTCTTCTTGTTTTCTTTTTCTCTTCTTCTTCTTCTTCTTCTTCTTCTTATTCTTCTTCTTCTTATTTTATTTTTTCTTTTTTCCTCTTATTCTTCTTCTCCTTCTTCTTGTTTTCTTCTTCTCTTCTTCTTCTTCTTCTTCTTCTTATTTTCTTTTTTCCTCTTATTCTTCTCTTCCTCTCCTATTTTTCTTCTTCTTCTTCTTCTTCTTCTTCTTCTTCTTCTTCTTCTTTCTTCTCCTTCCCTTCCTTTTCCTTCTTCTTCTTTTCCTTCTTCTTCTTATTTTTTTCTTCTCCTTTCTCCTTCTTCTTCTTCTCATTTCTCCTTCTTCTTCTTCTTCTTTCTCCTTCTTCTTCTTCTTCTTCTTCTCCTTTCTCCTTCTTCTTCTTCTCCTTTTCTCCTTTATTAAATAGGAAACTAACCTAACTAAACCTAAACTAAAACTGAACCTAAACTAAACTAAAACTAAGCCAAAACCTCAGTAAAATATATAACTAATTGAACAAAAACTATTAAAAAAAGAAGAAAGAAAACTTACCGGGGGGAGGAGGGCCGCAGGGGGAGGAGGGCCGCAAGGGGAGGAGAGACCGCAGGGGGAGGAGGGCAGCAGGGGGAGGAGGGGCACGGTGAGGGGCGCAAGGAGGGCGACGGCGGTGGGGTGGGATGTTGGGGTGGGGGTGGCGTCGGCGGCGGCGGTGGTGGGGCAGGGAGGCCGGAGGAGGGCCCGGCGGCGATGGTGGTGTCGGGGGTGAGAGAGAGGGGTGTCAGGGTGGAGGAGGGGGCGCAGGGCGGTCGGGGAGGAGGAGGGGGCGCAGGGCGGCGGTGGAGGAGGGTGCAGGGCGACCGGGGTGAAGGAGGGGGCGCAGGGCGGCGATGGAGAGGGTGCAGGGCGGCCGGGGAGGAGGAGGGCGCACGGCGGCCGGGGAGGAGGAGGGTGCAGGGCGGCCGGGGAGGAGGAGGGCGCAGGAAGGCACAGGGAGGCCGGAGGAGGGCGCGGCGGCGGTGGTGGTGTCGGGGGTGAGAGAGAGGGGAGTCGGGGTGGCCGTTAGGGGGAGAGAGAGGCACGTGGGGGTGGGGCTAACGGCCGTTAGGGGGCACCTTCTTTGCCGTCCGCCTCCCGACGGCAAAGAGCATGCAGGCAAACGGCAAAGAAAGTGGCCGTTAGGGGGGAGAGAGGGGCTGCGGGGTGGGCCGCCCATGCTCTTTGCCGTCTGCCTGCATGCTCTTTGCCGTGAGCTGGCAGACGACAAAGAGCTGGCTCATGGCAAATAGTACCTTTGGCGTCTGCCTGCTCTTTGCCGTCTGGTTTCTGGTACTGATGGCAAAGAGGGTCTTTGCCATCAGCCAGCAGACGGCAAAGAAGAAGCAGATGGCAAATATCTGTTTTCCAGTAGTGTATAAATATATCATCTTAGACACTTTTTACAATTGTGAGCACTCACCAAACTATTACATGCTTAGAAGTAGATGTTGAACAAGGAAGACAACATAATGAATTGTGTTTGCTTGGTTCCAAACAATGTTATATGATTAAAGATCCCTTAGCATGTGACGATTGCTTCCACCTCATATTAGCCAAAACTCCCGCACCAAGTAGAGATACTACTTGTGCATCCATAAACCTTCAACCCAGTTTTGCCATGAGTGTCCACAATACCAACCTATGGATTGAATGAGATCCCTCAAGTAAGTTGTCATCTGTGCAAGCAATAAAAATTGCTCTCTAATATGTATGATCTATTAGTGTGTGGAAAATAAGCTTTGTACGAACCTGTGATGAGGAAGACATAAAACCGACAGAATGCATAATAAAGTTATTTATCACAGGGGGTAATATAAAGTGACATCCCTCCGCACTAAGTGCACACACATCCAAACGTCAAAAGCGCATGACAACCTCTGCTTCCCTCTGCGAAGGCCTATCTTGTACCTTTACTTTTTGCCTTTGTAAGAGTCATGGTGATCTTCACTAATTCCTTATTTAGCCTTTTTCTTGGTGAACGTCATATGCTTGGGAAAGATCTATATTCACATATCAACTTGGAGCTGAGTACTTATGCTTTATTATTGTTGACTTTACCCTTGAGGTAAATGGTTGGGAGGCAAAATTATAAGCCCCTATGTTTCTCTGTGTCCAACTGAAACTTTGACCTCATGAGTACCACGTGAGTTGTAACAATTGTGGAAAACAAAAGAGATGATTGAGTACGTGGATTTGCCTTACAAGCTCTTAGTTGACTCTTTCTGATAATATGATATATTGCAATTTCTTCAATGACTATGGATTGTTGTTGGCGACTTCTCGGTAAGGTTTTTGTTTCATACTTTGCTCTGTGAAGGAATTGTTACGTTCCCATAAGAATCTCTATGATGTATTGTTGTTCTATGTGTAATCATGATGCCCTGATGTCCGTATTTTGTTTTATCGACAGCTTCATCCCTAAACATGTGGACATGTTTTGGATCTTGGTTTTCTCTTGAGAACAAGCGAGGTCTAAGCTTGGGGGAGTTGATACGTCCATTTTGCATCATGCTTTCATGTTGATATTTATCGCTGCATGGACTGTTATTATACTTTGTGGAACCATACCTATGCCTTTTCTCTCTTATTTTGCAAGGTTTATTTGAAGAGGGAGAATACCGGCAACTGGAATTCTGGACTAGAAAAGGAGCACGTCTGAGTCCTCTATTCCGCGCAACTCCAAATGCCCTGAAAATCAACGTGGATTTTTTGGGAATATATAAAAAATACTGGGCGAAAGAAGTGTAAGAGGGGAGCTGCGAGGGGCGCACAAGCCTGGTTGCCGCGGCCTACCCCCCTGGCCCCGGCAATAGGGCTTGTGGGCACCCTGGTGGCCCACTGGCCCCCCTCTTTTGCTATATGAAGGGTTTCGTCTGAGAAAAAACTAGGGTGGAGCTTTTTCATGGATTCGTCGCCGCCACGAGGCGGAACTTGAGCAGAACCAATCTAGGGCTCCGGCAGGACGATCCTGCCAGGGAAACTTCCCTCTCGGAGGGGGAATCGTTGCCTTCGTCATCACCAACACTCCTCTCATCGAAGGGGAGTCATCTTCATCAACATCTTCATCAACACCATCTCCTCTCCAAACCGTACTTCATCTCTTGTAATCAATCTCCGTCTCGCGACTCCGATTGTTACTTGTAAGGTTGCTAGTAGTGTTGATTACTCTTTGTAGTTGATGCTAGTTGGATGACTTGGTGGAAGAGTTTATGTTCAGATCCTTTATGCTACTCATTACACCTCTGATCATGATTATGATTATGCTTTGTGAGTAGTTACTTTTGTTCCTGAGGACATGGGATAAGTCATGCTAATAATAGTCATGTGAATTTGGTATTCGTTCGGTATTTTGATATGTGTATGTTGTTTTTCCTCTAGTGGTGTTATGTGAACGTCGACTACATAACACTTCACCATATTTGGGCCTAGAGGAAGGCATTGGGGAGTAGTAAGTAGATGATGGGTTGCTAGAGTGACAGAAGCTTAAACCCCAGTCTATGCGTTGGTTCGTAAGGGGCTGATTTGGATCCACTAGTTAAATGCTATGGTTAGATGTTGTCTTAATTCTTCTTTCGTAGTTGCGGATGGTTGCGAGAGGGGTTAATCATAAGTGGGATGCTTGTCCAAGTAAGGGCAGTACCCAAGCGCCGGTCCACCCACATATCAAACTATCAAAGTAACGAATGTGAATCGTATGAACATGATGAAACTAGCATGACAGAAATTCCCATGTGTCCTCGAGAGCGTTTTTCCTCTTATAAGACTTTGCTCAGGCTTGTCCCTTGCTACAAAAGGGATTGGGCCACTTTGCTGCACTGTTGCTACTACTTGTCACTTGTTACTTTTCGCTTGCTACGTTTCACCTTACGACACCATCACTTGTTACCACTACTTTCAGTGCTTGCAGTTATTACCTTGCTGAAAACCGTTTATCAGAGCCTTCTTCTCCTCGTTGGGTTCGACACTCTTACTTATCAAGAGGACTACGATTGATTTCCTATACTTGTGGGTCATCAGTATTGTTTTCCACCCGCACCACCGCGACCAAGCCCACTCACTACAAGAAATAAGGCCAATTATGACTCCCTATATTTGTCATCGATTCGTCATTGTTGTCGTTTATTGACCTTTTTTGACTAAATTTACAACGTCAACAGTTGGCCGTCAAGAATGAACAAACACGACCTTTCTAAAATTTTGGTCGTAGGTCTCTATCGACCAAAATTTTGGTTTGGTCATTACCCATTTGTGTGAGCCACGTAGGATGTGACGTGGCCAAGCTGACATGGCATTGCTAGTGACCAAATGGAATCATCATGAATTTCAGATCCCTGTCCACGAATCTAGCCTACATGGGCCTGGCCCAATACCTATTGCACTATTGAAAATGTCTGATTTGTTTGGGTTGAAGCATTTTTTTGCTAGAAGCGCGCATATCTCAAGATAGGCCCATTAAAAATAAGTACAACAGAATAAAATACTGCAAATAAAATGTATATTGTATTCTAGTAGCATATCACATCAAATACAATACATCATCCACCGACTCCAGGCATTAAGGTTTAACTCGACACATCAAAATAATTTTACATGTGCACAACAGAATACTTCTTCAAGTGCAAGTGCACAGAAAAAGAACCCAACATGTACACAATCACACATAAAGAGTGTTCCACAAAGATTGGATGCAAACCACAAATTTCTTCTCATCCTCTTCCTCTGCACAATATGCTCTTGCCATTGCCGCCTGCAAGAAGAAAATGATGGTAAGGCTTTCAGACCAAGGAAACTAGTAAAACTAGTCGTCAACCCGAGTTGCACGGGCTAGTTTAGTCAATTCCTATTTTCTATGAATATGAAAGAATACATTTATACTTATTATCGAGGAAGTAGTTCAGCGCATTAGGTTTTCTGTGGGTGATTTTCTATATACATTAATAATAACAACATATTTCTTGATCACATTTCTTTATTAAGAAAATTCTATGATTTGCATTTCTATGAAAAGTAATTTTTCATTCGTAATAGCATGTACATAAGAAAATAAATGGCCCAAGATACATGTTTAAGATGACGGCGTTTTCTACATTATTATTATTATTATTATTATTGGAATGCATATTTTATCCTTAATCAGCAATATTGAGTAATGCAACAACTGAAATATGATTATCAGAATCTTAGGGAATCTTGTATCTAATCACCATATGAAATATCAACAATTATCTCAAAGAATAAATCTTGTGTTTATGCAACAACTGATGCATGCATAATGAAAAATGTAGTAAACTAAAAAAAGAACCTATACCAGATTCTAGCACAACAATCAACATGTATGTGGCGACTGGTGTAGCATGAATGGAGAACAAACAGAGAGTTTGATCCATTCCAGCTAGTTTACCTTCCTCTACACAATATCTCATTCTTTCGTTTTCCTTCTAAAAACAATTTGGTAAAGTGGCAGAAACAAGGATTATATTACAAGTTTCTTCTAAGAACAATTTGGTAGTAGTAGCAGTAGCATGGATTACATTTGATAAGCATTCGACAATTCAGTTAGTATTGTCCAGTCACAGGGGCAGTAAGAAAATGCACCATTAGCCAAAGTTCTAATGGCTACATAAACATGTACCAGTAATGTCATATTTCCACACAGAACAACATCAAGAAGTTTTTGTTATGGGCCTCAACATGAACTAAAGTAAACAAAAACTGAATATTCTAATCATTGACGCCACTACCATCAGATCTAAGCACCCCACAAACATTTGTATAAACAAACAAAATGGAACACAGAGATTATGGTCTTTTTTCCCTCGCATCTGTTCAGAATTTCAAACACGGAGAACATGAAGGGAAGGAGCTCACCGTGGGTGTTTTTGTAGCCAATGCCGGACAACACCGCCGCCGCCACCGTTGCATGGAAGCAACAGAAAAGAGGAGCCTGGCACGATGAACCCCTTGTACCGAATCAAATCCTGTTGCACAAGAAGAAACTGGACAATCTTTGTTTATTACCATATTAATTTCAGGATGAATTGGAGAAGGGAGTGTGTACTGCGTTTTCTTATTTGTCAGAGTCAATGTGTATTTCTGGTTTTGATGTACAGTTTTAAAGAAATATTTATTTTCCAGTTATTCTGCTAATATTTTGACATTGTACACATATAAAATACCAAGCATATACATATACAGAGTACACCTAAGAAACTAAGCAATGTATATTAGGCTACTCTGCATGCTTATAAAATGAGATGAAATAATAATTTCAACCTTCCTCAAATATATAAAGGATATAATCATATAAAGAGTTAGTATCAAATTATCCCAGCACATCTACTTTTGGTGTCACCTAATAACTATTGTATTTCCAGCCAGCTAACTCCTTTGTGGAAATACATTCTCCTACTATTCCCCATGTCAAAAATCCATTATGACATATTAGAAAGAAAAATATCAGATGGCATGTCCCAATGTAAATGTACAAAACCCATCGCTTTATGGTATATAGATTATAATGTAACATTAAATAACTAGGCCGTGTGAACGCGTGGGTTGGCGACTAGTAACTAAAATTAAGAGCTTTGCACCCAGGTTCTAATAATTCTTAGAATTAACATCGCTTCTATCTACTATAAAGGGGGAGATCAACTCATATATGCAGTTTCACATCTGCAGAAACTTTTCCCGTGTTTTTTCATAAAGAGCACCGTGGATAGATATATTATCATGTTTTGTAAGATTTAATCATATGTGATAATGTAAAACATCTCGGTCGCATGTGTTGCACTATGTCTAGAGCAGCTTAGATGTTGTTATGCTTAATTACTATGTATTGTGTTAGACTGAAGATTATTAATACGAACTACCACGAGACTTCTGTATTGTTATGGTAACCCATCCCCGTAAGTACAGCTAGTATTAAGGCCTAGAGGTTATTACTGTCAACAACCACTATAATGCAATCCCTGTATGTTAAACTGCTATTATTTCTTTAAATATTTCCTTAGTTAATTTCTATATACCTTACACATACACTTCAGTCATTCTCACCTTAGCCAATCCATCAAAGAGACAGATACAGAACGAGGCATGCACAACTATCCAACGAAGACACAGTCAGTTTGGTAAGATGCACGAAAGCAAGCTCCTCAAATGACAACTATCCAAATGTGAAAAGGTTGATGGGTTTATTAGTAATCAAGCATAGATCCACAATGAAGTCTGCATAAATATCTGTAGGTGTCGGTGGAAGACCAAGTATTACAGAAGCATGACAAACAATACTCCAAACTCTAAAAATTAACAATTATACAGTGAGATGTACAAACTATTCTCCCATACAGTGAGATGGTACTTCAGTGCTTTCTTTTTGCAACATTGATATTAGATGTGATAGCTCTGGATAACAAATACCTATTGATTTGCATCAAATATTCAGTCACTTAGCATCGTTAGTGGGCGGAACAAGAGGGGGAGGGAGATGCTACCTGTCGCAATGGGTCGTCGTGGTCGTGCTTGAGCTCGGGCAAGATCTCTTGGTCGCTGTAGGAGAAGACCCCTCCTGCCCCTCCTCCTCGAGAAGAGGAGGGCCGATAGCTAGGTGTGCCCATCCTCCTCCTCGAGCAGGGCAAGGCCGACACCCTCCTGCCGTTTGGATGACGTTCTGGTGGTCGAGCTTCTTGAGGATCTTTATCTCGCGAATCGCCGTGATGGGGAACTGCACCCGGAACCAAGCATCAGGCACACACTCACCCCCAACATCTGACGGAAGAAGAATAAAATTGTGAGGAGGAGGCTTACGCCCTCGCGCTCGTTGTCCATGCGGATCTTCTTGAGGGCGATGATCTCGTTGGTATCTTTCTCCTTGGCCATATACACCTGCCTGGGGACGGCGGCGACGGGGGGAGAGAGGGGTCAGGCTCCAGAGCCGGTAAGGACCCGTAGGTTCCCTCGCTGATCTGCTCGAGCTTCTCGAAGCAGTCGACACCGCGGGGGCTTCTCGAAGCAGTCGACACCGCGGGATGGGGTTGGGAACGAGGGGATGGGACGACCTGGAGCTTGGAGATCATGGCTGGGAGGTTGACGGGAGAGGTGGAGAAGGGAGCGCAGGGGCCTGCCACGACGGATGGGGGCACAGGGGATATGGCGAGGGGAAGGAAGGCTGGCGGCGGGAGAGGTGGGAGGGGAGACGAGGGGGACGGGCCAGGACTATGGAGATAGGCTTAGGGTTAGGTTTGTTGGGAAGGGATTTTATATCCTATTCCCTATTTTAGTGAATTATATCCTATTCATGGGTCTTCTCAAGTCCGTATAAATATTGCATTTAGCAAATATGGATTCATATTGTTGTCTTTAGTTGTATTTTTTGATTGGCTAAAAATAGGTGGTTTAACCGCATATCCACATCATTGTACTTGTCAATGGGATGTGGTTTCGTTGTATTTTTAGGCACACATACTATAAATTTAGGTGTATTTGCTTATGAAGATGGGGTGCAAAAGAGCACTTGTGCGGCCAATCGGCAAGGCGCGTCACCCTTGTTTCAAAGGAACATATATTTAACAAGGCAAACATATTTAATTTTGAAAATAAGAAAAGAATATATGTATCTGGAAAGGGCTCCCACCTCTCTACTTCTATACAAATGCATGTGGGTTGCCATTGGAAACAAATTCAACATAATGTGTTGAAAACGTTTTATATCTCCATACTTCTTACGTGAAATTTTACAATAATTTTGTTAAACTAAGGCACGAGGTCATGTTTAAGTTTTTATTGTCTCAAACACCAAGTTAAGGTACCCTATACCACCTTTCAAAAATATTTATCTAAATAGGGTCTACAAATTATGAGATTAGCATGGGCTCATATATTTCATTTTGGTAATTATATTGTATTTTCTAAAATATTTGGGATGCTACACATCTTAATGACCTTTTTGTGCAATAGGATGATGACCTAATGCACACAAAAGGTCATAATGTTATGGGCTTTGGACCCTCTTAGACTTTCCATGACTAATTTCGGAAGTTTGGTCATGGATCAATGACCAATTAAACCACCATCATTATTTTTGGTCATAATTGAGCATTTTTTCTTGTAGTGACCGACAAAACCCCATTCATCCTCATCTATGGAGCCGAGGCCATCCTTCCCCACAAGAACAAGCACCGGTCCTTGATGACCCACAAGTATAGGGGATCAATCATAGTCCTTTCGATAAGTAAGAGTGTCGAACCCAACGAGGAGCAGAAGGCTCTAATAAACGATTTTCAGTAAGGTAATAACTGCAAGGAGTGAAAGTAGCGGTAACAAGTGATGGTGTAGCTTCTTACTTGGACAAGCATCCCACTTGGACAACTGCAAGGAATGACCGGCGCTTGGGTACTGCCCTTACTTGGACAAGCATCCCACTTATGATTAACTCCTCTCGCAAGCATCCGCAACTATGAAAGAAGAATTAAGACAACGTCTAACCATAGCATTAAACTAGTGGATCCAAATCAGCCCCTTACGAAGCAACTCATAGACTAGGGTTTAAGCTTCTGTCACTCTAGCAACCCATCATCTACTTACTACTCCCCAATTCCTTCCTCTAGGCCCAAATATGGTGAAGTGTTATGTAGTCGACGTTCACACAACACCACTAGAGGAAATGACAACATACAACATATCAAAATACCGAACGAATACCAAATTCACATGACTATTAATAGCAATACTTATCCAATGTCCTCAGGAACAAAAGTAACTACTCACAAAGCATAATCACAATCATGATCAGAGGTGTAATGAGTAGCATCAAGGATCTAAACATAAACTCTTCCACCAAGTAATCCAACTAGCATCAACTACAAAGAGTAATCAAGACTACTACCAACCTTACAAGTACCAATCGGAGTCGCGAGACAGAGATTGGTTACAAGAGATGAACTAGGGTTTGGAGATGAGATGGTGCTGATGAAGATGTTGATGGTGACGAGTCCCCTTTGATGAGAGGAGTGTTGGTGATGAAGATGGCGGCGATTTTCCCCTCCTGGAGGGAAGTTTCCCCGGCAGGATCGTCTTGCCGGAGCTCTAGATTGGTTCCGCTCAAGTTCCGCCTCGTGGCGGCGGAGAATCCATGAAAAAGCTCTGCCCTGACTTTTTTCTGGACGAAACCCTTCATATAGCAGAATAGGGGGGGGGGGGCAGTGGGCCACCAGGGTGCCCACAAGCCGTGTAGCCACGGCTAGGGGGCAGGCCGCGGCCACCAGGCTTGTGGGCCCTTGGCAGCTCCCCCCTCGCACTTCTTTCGCCCAGTATTTTTTTATATATTCCCAAAAAATTCCATGTTGATTTTCACGGCATTTGGAGTTGTGCAGAATAGAGGACTCAGACTTGCTCCTTTTCCAGTCCAGAATTCCAGCTGCCGGTATTATCCCTCTTCAAATAAATCTTGCAAAATAAGAGAGAAAGGCATAAGTATGGTACCACAAAGTATAATAACACTCCATAAAGCGATAAATATCAACATGAAAGAATGATGCAAAATGGACGTATCAACTCCCCCAAGCTTAAACCTCGCTTGTCCTCAAGCGAAAACCAAGATCCATAAACATGTCCACATGTTTAGGGATGAAGGTGTCGATAAAACATAATACGGGCATGAGGGCATCATGACCACACATAGAACAGAAATACATCATAAAGATTCTTATGGGAAAGTAAAAATTCCTTCACAAAGCAAAGTATGAAACAAAAACCTTACCGAGAAGTAGCCAACAACAATCCATAGTCATTGAAGCAATTGCAATTTATCATATCATCAGAAAGAGTCAAATAAGAGATTGTAAAGCAAATCCACATACTCAATCATCTCTTTTGTTTTCCACAATTGTTACAACTCACGTGGTACTTATGGTATCAAAGTTTCAGTTGGACACAGAGAAAGATAGGGGCTTATAATTTTGCCTCCCAACCATTTACCTCAAGGGTAAAATCAACAATAATAAAGCATAAGTACTCATCTCCAAGTTGATATATGAATATAGATCTTTCCCTAGCATACGACGTTCACCAAGATAAAGACGGAATACGGAACTGGTGTTGATCACCAAGACTTTCACAAGGACAAAAGTAAAGGTACAAGATAGGCCCTTCGCAGAGGGAAGCAGAGGTTGTCATGCGCTTTTGAGCTTTGGATGCGTGTCCTCTTAGTGCGGAGGAACGCCACTTTATATTGCCTCCTGTGATAAAGAACTTTATTATGCAGTCTGTCGCTTTTGTCTTCCTCATCACAGGTTCGTATAAAGCTTATTTTCCACACACTAATAGATCATACATACTAGAGAGCAATTTTTATTGCTTGCACTGATGACAACTTACTTGAAGGATCTTACGCAATCCATAGGTAGGTGTGGTGGACTCTCAAGGCAAAACTGGGTTGAAGGTTTATGGATGCACAAGTAGTATTTCTACTTAGTATGGAAGTTTTGGCTAATAAGAGGTGGAAGCAATCGTCACATGCTAAAGGATCTCTAGACATATAACATTGTTTGGAACCAAGCAAACACAATTCATTTTGTTGTCTTCCTTGTCCAACATCTACTTCTAAGCATGTAATTGTTTCGTGAGTGCCCACAATTATAGAAAGTGTCTAAGATGATATATTTATATGTGAACCTCTCTTTCCTTATTACTTCTTAGTAATTGCAACAATGACTGGGGTCTATGTTGGTCTATTCTCAACAAGTTTCAATCATCATACTTATTATATGTGAAGCTATCACTTTCCATAAGATCATCTCATGATCTTTCATGCTATCGTTCTTTTCATACTTTTGATCACGACACAAAACAAAGCCCTTGACTAAGATACTCTTTATTAAATAGCTCGCAAGCTTGAATACATCGGGGGAGACACAAGGCAAAAGACTCAAACTAAACACTAAAGACTTAACCCACTAAGAGAAGAAAGTAAAAACTGAAAAAGAAAGAACTAAAACAAAGGTAAAAGCAAAAGATATAAAGGTGATACGATACCATGCCAACTCCCCCAAGCTTGGCACAAGCCAATGGAGTTGCCTATACCAATGCTTAGTTGTCTTCCTTCGGTTGTGATGGTGGTGGAGTCTTTGCCTTTGATTCCAAGAGATCTATCAATCTTTGATTTATACCTTGGAGATCTGCGACATGATTCAGCAGCAAAACAACTTCACGAGAAAGGGAAATATTGCGAGCACGAGCTGTTTCACAAAACCTCAAGAGTTCAATCAAGGATGGAGACATCATGTGGAGGAGGGGTTGGAGAAAATCCACTCCTTCAACGTCTTCAATGTTGAACATAGGTTGAACTTCCTCCCTAGCTTGAGTTTTCTCCTTAGCTTTGTCCCTGGCTTCCGTGACTTCTACTCTTTTCAGATCAGCATCTACTTCTTCATGAACTTGAGGGAGATTATTCTCCCCAACAGATTCCTGAGACATCTTTGCTCTAAATCTGCGGGAGACAACATGCTCGAAACGAAAACAGAGGAAAACTGTACGATACGGAAATCAAAACCCTCGGGCGTATATATAATGATTTTTTCTGGACCAGAAGGAGTGCTCCGCAAGAAAACAGAGTCCGGGAGGCACAAGAGGTGCCCACAAGCCCTGTAGTCGCGGCCAGGGGGGAGGCCGCGGCCACCAAGCCTGTGGCCGCCTCGTGCGCTCTCCGAACTACTTTTTATTTTTCTATTTTTCCAGAAATTCCAAAACGGAGAAAATTTCTTACTGGCAAAGTTTTGGAGTCCAATTACTTAACGAGACACATACCTCTTTGTTTTCAGAGTCTAAAACAGGCTAATAAACATCCCTTATGTACTCCAATGGAGTTATGATATTGATGATATTCGTCTCAACATTTATGGGAGTACCATAGATATAATGCTTGATTCTTTTCCCATTTACCACTCTCGGAAAATTACCTTCCGTGTTGTTGATTTTGATGGCACCGGAACGATATACTTCCTCGGCAACGTAGGGACCTTCCCATTTAAAGAGAAGCTTGCCTGCGAAGAATCTTAAGCGAGAATTGTATAGCAGGACATAATCACCTACATTGAACTCACGTTTTTGTATTCTTTTATCGTGCCATCTCTTAACCTTTTCTTTGAACAACTTGGCATTCTCATATGCCTGGCCCCTCCATTCATCTAATGAGCTGATATCAAACAACCGCTTCTCACCGGCAAGTTTGAAATCAAAGTTCAGCTCTTTGATTGCCCAATAAGCTCTGTGTTCTAGCTCAAGAGGTAAATGACAGGCCTTACCGTAAACCATTTTATACGGCGACATGCCCATGGGATTCTTATAAGCTGTCCTATAAGCCCATAGTGCATCGTCAAGTTTGTTAGACCAATTCTTTCGAGATCTATTGACAGTCTTTTGTAAGATCAATTTGATCTCCCTATTACTCAACTCCACTTGACCACTAGACCGAGGATGACAAGGAGATGCAACTCTATGGTTGACATCATACTTAGCGAGCATATTGTGGAAAACACCATGAATGAAGTGTGAACCGCCATCAGTCATCAGATATCTAGGGACTCCAAATCTTGGGAAAATGACTACTTTAAGCATCTTAATAGAGGTGTGGTGATCATCATTTCTAGTGGTGATAGCTTCTATCCACTTAGTGACGTAATCAATGATAACCCACAAGTATAGGGGATCAATTGTAGCCTTTCTTGATAAGTAAGAGTGTCGAACCCAACGAGGAGCTAAAGGTAGGACAAATATTCCCTCAAGTTCTATCGACCACCGATACAACTCTACGCACACTTTACGTTCGCTTTACCTAGAACAAGTATGAAACTAGAAGTACTTTGTTGGAGTGATAGGATAGGCTTGCAAGAAAGTAAAGAACACGTAAATAAAACTAGGGGATGGTTAGAAAAAGAAACAAATACAAGTGTCTAACGAGTGTGGAAAAGTGGTGGTAGGAGTTAGGGAATTGTCCCTAAGCAGTTGACTACGTTACTAGATCGATAGCAAGTATCATGTGGGAGAGGCCTCTGCTAGCATGTCATCCTTTACTTGGAATTCTATGCACTTACGATTGGAACTATTAGCAAGCGTCCGCAACTACTAATGTTCATTAAGGTAAAACCTAACCATAGCAATAAGATATATTGGTCCCCCTTCAATCCCATATGCATCAATTTCTGTGCTAGGTTTGAAGCTTCTGTCACTCTAGCCAGCCAATACATAGTCCTATCAACATACAACTAACCCTATGGTGTGATCCACGCGCGCAATCATATGATGGGCACCAAAGGACAGCAACATAACCACAAGCAAATTAAACCAATCATAGCAATTCATCAATCACCGACAGGACACCGATAATCTACTCAGACATCGTAGGATAGCAACACATCATTGGATAATAATATGTAGCATAAAGAACCATGTTCAAGTAGAGGGTACATCGGGTTGCGGGAGAGTGAACCGCTGAATATAGATGGGGGAAGATGCTGGAGATGTTGGTGAAGATGATGGAGGTGTTGGTGTAGATGGCCGTCACACGATGATGTCCCGACGGCGCTAATGCTGGAGATGTTGGTGAAGATGACGGAGGTGTTGGTGTAGATGGCCGTCACACGATGATGTCCCGGGCGGCGCTCCAGCGCCGTCGGGAGAGAGGGGGAGAGAGCCCCCTCCTTCTTATTCTTCCTTGACCTCCTCCCTAGATGGGAGAAGGGTTTCCCCTCTGATCCATGGTCTCCATGGCATCGGAGGGGCGAGAGCCCCTCCTAGATTGGATCTCTCTCTCTGTGTCCTTCCGTTTCTGCGCTCCCAGATTCTGCGTTTGACCGTTTCTTAAATTCCCGGAGATCCGTAACTCCGATTGGGCTGAAATTTTAACACGATTTTCTTCCGTATATTATCTTTCTTGCGGCTAAAGAAGGGTCCAACCACCTTAAGGAGTGGCCACAAGCCTGCCAGCCGCCGCTGTACCTCCTAGTGGCGGCTACAGGGCTTGTGGGCCCTCCGTCCATCGCCTCGCGTTGATTCTTCTTCCCAAAAATCATAAATATTCCAAAAAAATCCCTGTAAGTTTTTATTACGTTTGGACTTCGTTTGGTATGGATATTCTGTGAAACAAAAAACATGCAACAAACAGGAACTGGCACTGGGCACTAGATCAATATGTTAGTCCCACAAATAGTATAAAAAGTTGCCAAAAGTATATGGAAGTTGTAGAATATTGGTATGAAACAATCAAAAATTATAGATACGACGGAGACGTATCAGCATCCCCAAGCTTAATTCCTGCTCGTCCTCGAGTAGGTAAATGATAAAAAAGATAATTTTTGATGTGGAATGCTACCTAGCATAATCTTGATCATATAATCTAATCATGGCATGAATACTAAAACACGAGTTATTCGAAGCAATAGTCTATCAATAATATTTCAAGCATACTAACAAAGCAATCATGTCTTCTCAAAATATCATGGCCAAAGAAAGTTATCCCTACAAAATCATATAGTCTGGCTATGCTCCATCTTCCCCACACAACGTATTTAAATCTTGCACAACCCCGGTTTTAGCCAAGCAATTGTTTCATACTTTAGTGTTCTCAAACATTTTCAACTTTCATGCAATACATGAGCGTGAGCCATGGACATAGCACTATAGGTGGAATAGAATATGGTGGCCGTGGAGAAGACAAAAAAGGAGGAGATAGTCTCACATCAACTAGGCGTATCAAAGGGCTATGGAGATGCCCATCAATAGATATCAATGTGAGTGAGTAGGGATTGCCACGCAACAGATGCACTAGAGCTTATAAGTGTATGAAAGCTCACAAAAGAAACTAGTGTGTGCACCCAACTTGCTTGCTCACGAAGACCTAGGGCAATTTTGAGGAAGCCCATCATTGGAATATACAAGCCAAGTTATATAATGAAAATTTCCCACTAGTATATGGAAGTGACAACATAGGAGACTCTCTGTCATGAAGATCATAGTGTTATTTGAAGCATAAGTGTGGAAAGAGGATAGTAGAAATTGTCCCTTCTCTCTTTTCTCTCATTTTTTTTGTGGGCTCTTTGGCCTCTCTTTTTTTATATTTTTTTTATTTTGGTGGGCATCTTTGGCCTCTTTTTTGTAAATGGGCTTCGCTGGCCTCTTTTATTTCCTCACATGTGACAGTGCTCTATTAATAATGATCATCACACTTACAACTCAATACTTAGAGCAATGATGACTCTATATGAAATGCCTTCGGTAGTGTACCATGACAATGATCTAGCGTAGCAATGACATCAAAAAAACAGACAAGCCATGTAAACATCATGCTAGCTATCTTACGATCATGCAATGGCAATATGGAAGCGGTGGCACATGTCATGAGACAGAACGGTGGTAGTTGCATGGCAATATATCTCAGAACGGCTATGAAAATGCCATAATACGTAGGTATGGTGGATGTTTTGAGGGAGGCTATATGGTGGGTGTAATGCACCGGCGAAAGTTGCGCGGTACTAGAGAGGCTAGCAATGGTGGAAGGGTGAGAGTGCATATAATCCATGGACTTAACATTAGTCAGAAAGAACTCACATACTTATTGCAAAAGTCTATTAGTCATCGAAACAAGGTACTACACGCATGCTCCTAGGGGAAAGGTTGGTAGGAGTTAACCATCGCGCGATCCCGACCTCCACACAAAGGATGACAATCAATAAATAAATAATGCTCCGACTTCATCACATAACGGTTCACCATACGTGCATGCTACGGGAATCACAAACCTTAACATAAGTATTTCTACAGATACACAATTACTCACTAGCATGACTCTAATATCACTTATTCATGTCGCAAAACTATTGCAAGGAATCAAACATATCATATTCACTGATCTACAAGTTTTATGTAGGATTTTATGACTAACCATGTGAATGACCAACTCCTGTTAACTCTGTAAATAGGTATAAGTCAAGCATCAGAGTTTCATTCTTTCTACAAAAGATGTGCCCCGCTCTAACAAATATAAGTGAAGCAAAAGAGAATTCTACAAATGGCAGTTTTCTATGTGTAGGGAAACAGGCAATCCAATCTTCAAAAGATATAAGTGAAGCACATGAAGCATTCTATAAAACCAACCAAGGACTATCTCATACCAGCATGGTGCATAATAGAAAAAGGAAAAATAAGCACAAAAGACCCTCCAAGCATTTGCACATATCATGTGACGAATTAAAATATAGCTCCGAGTAAAATTACCGATAGATTGTAGACGAAAGAGGGGATGCCTTCTGGGGCATCCCCAAGCTTAGACGCTTGAGTCTTCTTTGAATATTACCTTAGGGTGTCTCGGGCATCCCCAAGCTTAGGCTCTTGCCTCTCCTTATTCCTTCATCCATCGTGCTCTCACCCAAAACATGAAAACTTCAATCACACAAAACTCAACAAAAATTCCTGAGATCCGTTAGTATAATAAAATAAATCACCACTTCAAGTACTGTTGTGAACTCATTCTAAATTCATATTAGCATTATATCTACTGTAATCCAACTTCACCATGGTTCATACCCCCCGATACTACCCATAGATTCATCAAACTAGGAGAACAATGCATAGAAAACAGAATCTGTCAAAACAGAACAATCTGTAGCAATCTGTATATTCTGTATACTTATGATATCTCAAAAAATCTGAAAAATTACGAACGTCTGGAATCTTTGCATATCAATCAGAATAAAAAAGAACCAACTCAAAATCTCTTCCATAATAAAAATGAAAATTAATTTCGTGAGCAGAAAGTTTCTGTCTTTTCTCAGCGTGATCAAACAACTATCACCCAAACTAATTGTAAAGGCTTTACTTGGCACATTATTTTTAAAATACGAAGGAATTTTACAAGGGGATAATTATTTTTGTGAGAAACTTCCATGAAAAATTCTACATTGTTTCCATGAGCATGAACACAAGTGTTCAAGGTCGACCCTCACTTCCGCAATGCATCACCTTTCAATCGCTTCTCTTTTTGAAAAAGTTTTAAGTTCCCCTCTATATTTTTTTGTTTTTAAACTAAATAAAAGCACTCAAGAGAAATAAACGACTCTCTAAAACTTCCGGGTTGTCTCCCAGGCAGCACTTTCTTTAAAGCCATTAAGCGAGGCATAAAGTGCTCAAGTAATTGATCCACCCGGATCCCAAGGTATATCAAAGCCAATTTTAATTAGCAATGATTTGAAATTTAGTAGTGAGCACAAGGTAACATATATCAAGCAATGACGAAGTCTAACTCTCTTCCTATGCATTGGCATGTCATAAAAGAACAATTC
This sequence comes from Hordeum vulgare subsp. vulgare, assembly GCF_904849725.1. Classification (NCBI taxonomy): domain Eukaryota; kingdom Viridiplantae; phylum Streptophyta; class Magnoliopsida; order Poales; family Poaceae; genus Hordeum; species Hordeum vulgare. The sequence continues at coordinate 479,009,169 of NC_058523.1, read as the reverse complement.
ATGCACACAAAGTAAAGGCCAATACATAGCATAAGCAGTTTCTTGCAATTTTATCGTATTGGAAACATAGAGAGGTGGAGATGTAGTTCCTCTCTCATAATAACTGCAAGTAGGAGCAGCATGCACATGCATATTATATTCATCAAAATCATCATGTGTAACATAAGGAACTATAGCTAGCTCATCTTCATAAGAATCATTCATATTGGCATCATGGCTAGAAGCATATCAATCATCAAGTTCATCAAAAAGGGATATTTCAAACGAATCCAAGGGATCATAGCATTCATCCTTCAGTAAGAACGAAGGGAAATTAAATAATGTATGAGTAGAAGAGTTACTCTCATTAGAAGGTGGACACGGGTAGCTAGTCCGCTCTTCCTCCTTTTGTTCTTCGCTCTCCTCTTCATCTTTTTCATCTAATGAGCTCACAATTTCAGCATTTTCTTCTTCCATAGTTTCATGCAAAACAATAGTCTCTTCTTGGGGAGCATAATATTTCTCCTTAAATCGTTCAATATGGGCATTATATTCATAATTAGTATAACAATAATGAAGCATAGACAAAATTTCAGATCGGTAAGGAGCATCATCATTATCATCACACCTTTTAAACAGAGCCTCAATTTCATAAGCACCTATAAAAGCAACAAACTCTTCTATGTGATCCACATCATAGTAATCATATATACCATTAGCATAAGAAGCCAAGGTTCTATGATCATTAAATTCACAAGAAAAGGGAAGGTGTGGAACCTTCATCCTAGAGCAACAAGTAACACCATATCTCTTGCATAGTTCCCAAGCATACCATTTCAACAAATGTATTTAATCCCAAAAAAGTTGACCTTTTTGAGTCAAGCGATAATCCCTAAAGTATTCACGTTGATCCAATGTGTATCCCATTATATAATTGAATGGGGCTTTCTTAGGATTATTAAAGAAGTGCATAATATTTTCCACATAACGAGCATCGAGGGTTTTAGGAGGGTCCCCATCTCCATGAGTAGCAAGTACACCTAATTTTTTTGGTATTTCGTGTTCCATATCCATAACTAAAGATAGAGAACAACTTAGAATCGCAAATAAATCTACTTAGTGATAAAGCAAACAAGCACACACGAGGATATTCACCCCGCGCTATTGCTCCCCGGCAACGGCGCCAGAAAAAGGTCTTGATAAACCACAAGTAAGAGTGTCGAACCCAACGAGGAGCTAAAGGTAGGAAAAATATTCCCTCAAGTTCTATCGACCATCGATACAACTCTACGCACACTTTACATTCGCTTTACCTAGAACAAGTATGAAACTAGAACTACATTGTAGGAGTGATAGGATAGGCTTCCAAGAAAGTAAAGAACACGTAAATAAAACTAGGTGTTGGTTAGAAAAAGAAACAAATACGAGTGTCTAACGAGTGTGGAAAAGTGGTGGTAGGAGTTGCGGAATTGTCCCTAAGAAATTGACTACGTTACTAGATCGCTAGCAAGTATCATGTGGGAGAGGCCTTTGCTAGCATGTCATCCTTTACTTGGAATTCTATGCACTTATGATTGGAACTATTAGCAAGCGTCCGCAACTACTAACGTTCATTAAGGTAAATCCCAACCATAGCAATAAGATATATTGGTCCCCCTTCAATCCCATATGCATCAATTTCTATGCTAGGTTTGAAGCTTCTGTCACTCTAGCCTGCCAATACGTAGTCCTATCAACATACAACTAACCCTATGGTGTGATCCACTCGCGCGATCATATGATGGGCACCAAAGGACAGCAACATAACCACAAGCAAATTAAACCAATCATAGCAATTCATCAATCACCGACAGGACACCGATAATCTACTCAGACATCGTAGGATAGCAACACATCATTGGATAATAATATGTAGCATAAAGAACCATGTTCAAGTAGAGGGTACAATGGGTTGCGGGCGAGCGAACCGCTGAATATAGATGGGGGAAGATGCTGGAGATGTTGGTGAAGATGACGGAGGTGTTGGTGTAGATGGCCGTCACACGATGATGTCCCGGGCGGCGTTCCAGCGCCGCCGGGAGAGAGGGGGAGAGAGCCCCGTCCTTATTCTTCTTCCTTGACCTGCTCCCTAGATGGGAGAAGGGTTTCCCCTTTGGTCCATGGTCTTCATGCCGGCGGAGTGGCGAGAGCCCCTCCGAGATTGGATCTCTCTCTCTGTGTGTCCTTCTGTTTCCGCGCTCCCAGATTCTGCGTTTCACCATTTCTTAAATTCCCGGAGATCCGTAACTCCGATTGGGCTGAAATTTTAACACGATTTTCTTCCGTATATTATCTTTCTTGCGGCGAAAGAAGGGTCCAACAGCCTTAAAGAGTGTCCACAAGCCTGCCTGCCGTGGACCCACCCCCTGGCCGCGGCGACAGGGCTTGTGGGCACTCCGTGCATCGCCTTGCGTTGATTATTCTTCCCAAAAGTCATAAATATTCCAAAAAAAATCCCCGTAAGTTTTTATTACGTTTGGACATCGTTTGGTATGGATATTCTGCGAAACAAAAAACATGGAACAAACAGGAACTGGCACTGGGCACTGGATCAATATGTTAATCCCACAAATACTATATAAAGTTGCCAAAAGTATATGAAAGTTGTAGAATATTGGCACGAAACAATCAAAAATTATAGATACGACGGAGACGTGTCAATGAACATTAACTAAGATGTGAGTATACCAATTGGAACTCGGGAAGGGTCGAATATAATCAATGCCCCAGACATCAAATGGTTCAATGACAAGTGAATAGTTCATAGGCATTTCGTGACGGTTACTGATGTTCCCTATTCATTGGCATTCGTCACAAGACAAGACAACCTTACGGGCATCCTTGAAGAGATTGAGCCAGTAGAAACTTGATTGCAATACCTTATGAGCAGTTCTATCTCCAGCATGGTGTCCTCCGTAGGCTTCAGAATGACACTTCTGTAGGATCTGTCCCTGTTCATGTTCAGGCACACAACATCTAATAAAACCATCTACTCCTTCCTTATAAAGGTGAGGATCATCCCAAAAGTAGTGTCTCAAATCAAAGAAAATTTCTTCTTTTGCTGGTAGGTGAAACTAGGTGGTATGTATTTGGCTACGATATAGTTTGCGTAATCAGCATACCACGGTGCACTATGTGAAGTACGAATGACATTCAATTGCTCATCAGGAAAGCTGTCATCAATAGGTCATGGGTCATCAAGTACATTCTCTAGCCTGGACAAGTTATCTGCTACAGGGTTATCAACACCCTTTTGGTCAACAACGTGCAAATCAAATTCCTGTAGCAAGAGAACCCTTCTGATTAGCCTAGGTTTAGCGTCCTTCTTCTCCATAAGGTACTTAATAGCAGCATGATCAGTGTGAATAATGACTTTGGAGTCAACTATATAAGATTTGAACTTTTCACATGCAAACACGACTGCTAAAAATTCCTTCTTCGTAGTGGCATAGTTTCTTTGGGCACTGTCTAGAGTTTGACTAGCGTAATGAATAACATTCAACTTCTTGTCAACTCTTTGTCCTAGAACAGCACCAACAGCGTAATCAGTAGCGTCGCACATGATTTCAAACGGCAAGTTCCAATCAGGTGGTTGAACAATAGGTGCGGTTATCAAGGCCTTCTTAAGTATTTCGAAAGCTTCCTCACAATCTTCATCAAAAACAAAAGGAACATCCTTCTGCAAGAGGTTGGTAAGAGGCCTAGAAATCTTAGAGAGGTCTTTAATGAACCTTCTATGGAAACCAGCATGACCTAGGAAACTTCGTATACCTCTGATATCTGTAGGGAAAGGCATTTTCCCAATTGCATCAACCTTAGCCTTATCAACTTCAATGCCTTTCTCAGAGATTTTGTGTCCTAAGACGATGCCTTCATTAACCATGAAGTGGCACTTCTCCCAGTTCAAGACGAGGTTGGTACCTTTGCATCTCTATAAGACTCGATCAAGGTTGCTGAGGCAATCGTCAAAGGAAGAACCGTAAACGGAGAAATCATCCATGAAAACCTCAACAATCTTTTCACAAAAGTCAGAGAATATTGCCATCATACCTCTTTGAAAGGTGGCAGGTGCATTGCATAAGCCAAAAGGCATACGTCTATAAGCAAAGGTACCGAAGGGGCAGGTGAAAGTGGTTTTCTCCAGATCAGATTGTGCAACAGGTATTTGCGAGAAACCTAAATAACCGTCTAGAAAGCAGAAGTGTGTGTGTTTAGATAGCCTTTCTAGCATTTGGTCGATAAACGACAAAGAATAATGGTCTTTCCTGGTTGCCTTGTTTAGTTTCCGGAAGTCTATCACCATCCTATAGCTAGTAATAATCCTCTGTGGGATTAGTTCATTCTTATCATTAGGAACGACGGTGATACCTCCCTTCTTGGGTACGCAATGCACTGGACTTACCCAATCGCTATGAGCAACATGATAAATGATTCTTGCTTCCAGAAGCTTTAATATTTTTTTTCTCACGAACTCTTTCATCCTAGGATTTAATCTCCGTTGATGATCAGCAATTGGCTTAGAATCACGACCGGTTTTAATCTTGTGCTGGCATAGAGTGGGACTAATACCCTTAAGATCATCAAGAGTATATCCAATAGCAGCACGGTGCTTTCTCAAAGTTTTTAATAACTTCTTCTCTTCGTGATTCAAGAGGTGAGAACTAATAATAACAGGATATATCTCCTTCTCATCAAGATAGGCATACTTAAGAGTATCTGGTAACTGTTTTAGCTCGGACACGGGATCACCCTTTGGTGGGGGAGGATCCCCAAGATGTTCAACAGGCAGATTATTCTGAAGAATAGGATATTGTTCTAAAACAATTTTATCTATCTCATCTCTTTCATCCATATGCATATCATTTTCATGCTCAAGCAGATATTGCTCTAAAGGATCCGTAGGAGGTACGACAATAGAGGCAAGAGCAATGATTTCATCCCTACCAGACGACTCTTTTTCATGGGGTTGTCTTCGAAACTTGGAGAAGTTAGATTCATGAGACACACCCTCGAAACTAACAGTGACAATCTGTTTAATGCAATCAATATGAGCATTGACAGTGTTGAGAAAGGGTCTACCAAATATGATGGGACAAAAGCTATCTTGTGCAGTAGCAAGGACTAGGAAATCAGTAGGATACTTCGTCTTACCACACAGGACTTCTACATCTCTCACAATTCCCATAGGGCAAATAGTGTCTCTATTAGCTAGCGTAATAGTGACATCAATGGGTTCGAACTCAGCAGGTGCAATCTCATCTTTGATTTCATCATATAGGGATCGGGGTATTGCACTTACACTAGCACCCATATCACATAAACCATGATAACAGTGATCTCCTATCTTGACAAAAACAACGGGCAGGCCAACTACAGGTCCGTATTTGTCTTTCGCGTGAGGTCTAGCAATTCTAGCGGAGTCCTCACTGAATTTGATAACATGCCCGTCTATGTCTTCGGCTAAGAGATCTTTGATAATAGCAACACTAGGTTCAACTCTAATTTCCTCAAGGGGTGCAAGTGGTCTAATGTAACCCCTACATATTACAGTTGGAGCTTTAGAATAATCCTTTTTCCTAGCAGGGTAAGGTGGTTTCTCAGTGTAGGCACAAGGAACAATAGGATCATTATAGGCAATGACTTTCTCTTCAACTAGACTGGGTTTAACTACGTTGACTTCTACAGGAGGATGATACTTAAACCACTTCTCTTTGGGAAGATCAATATGAGCAGCAAAAGATTTGCATAGAGAAGCTACTATCTTAGAGTCAAGTCCATACTTAGCGGTAAAATCTCTAGAAGTGCTTGTTTCAACAAAAGATTTAACGCAATCAAACTGGAAATTCATACCTGCCTCCTTACCTTCTTCAAGCTCCCAATCTTCAGAGTTACGTTTGATTCTTTCCAATAAATTCCACTTGTGGTCAATGTCCTTCTTCATAAAAGAACTGGTACAACAAGTGTCAAGCATGGTACGATCTTCATGAGAAAGCCAAGCATAAAAGTTTTGAGTGATAATTTCTCTCGAGACCTCATGATTGGGGCATGAATATAGCATTGATTTAAGCCTCCCCCAAGCTTGAGCTATGCTTTCCCTGTCATGAGGCCAAAATTTATAAATATAATTCCAATCACGATGTACTAAATGCATAGGATAAAACTTTTGATGAAATTCCAATTTCAACCGATTGTAGTCCCATGATCCAGTATCATCACATAGCCTATACCATGTCAACGCCTTATCCTTCAAAGATAAAGGAAAGACTTTCTTCTTTACCTCATCCTCGGGCAAACCTACAAGCTTAAATAAACCACAAACTTCTTCTACATAGATTAGATGCAAGTCTGGATGTGATGATCCATCTCCTCTAAAACGATTAGCCAGAGTTTTTCTCAAGCATACCCGAAGGAAATTCATAAAAGATATTTTTAGTAGGTACCTCAGGTTGAGGAGAAACTCCTCGTGCTTCCGTTCGTGGTGAAGATACCCCGCACAAATTCCTCAAAGGAACAGTTTCCATAGTGACAAGTGACAATAAATTTCAGCACAATATATAAATGTTTCCTTACCAAATTCCACTTAACAAAGGCGCTTCACTCCCCGGCAACGGCACCAGAAAAGAGTCTTGATGACCCACAAGTATAGGGGATCAACCGTAGTCCTTTCGATAAGTAAGAGTTTCGAACCCAACGAGGAGCAGAAGGCTCTGATAAACGGTTTTCAGCAAGGTAATAACTGCAAGCACTCAAAGTAGCGGTAACAAGTGATGGTGTAGTGAGGTGAAACATAGCAGGTGAAAGTAACAAGTAACCAGAGTAGCAACGGTGCAGAAAAGTGGCCCAATCCATTTTGTAGCAAGGGACAAGCCTGAACAAAGTCTTATAGGAGGAAAAACGCTCCCGAGGACACACGGGAATTTCTGTCATGCTAGTTTCATCATGTTCATATGATTCGCGTTCGTTACTTCGATAGTTTGATATGTGGGTGGACCGGCGCTTGGGTACTGCCCTTACTTGGACAAGCATCCCACTTATGATTAACCCCTCTCGCAAGCATCCGCAACTACGAAAGAAGAATTAAGACAACGTCTAACCATAGCATTAAACTAGTGGATCCAAATCCGCCCCTTACGAAGCAACGCATAGACTGGGGTTTAAGCTTCTGTCACTCTAGCAACCCATCATCTACTTACTACTCCCCAATGCCTTCCTCTAGGCCCAAATATGGTGAAGTGTTATGTAGTCGATGTTCACATAAAACCACTAGAGGTAATGACAACATACAACATATCAAAATACCGAACGAATACCAAATTCACATGACTATTAATAGCAAGACTTATCCCATGTCCTGAGGAACAAGAGTAACTACTCACAAAGCATAATCATAATCATGATCAGAGGTGTAATGAGTAGCATCCAGGATCTTAACATAAATTCTTCCACCAAGTAATCCAACTAGCATCAACTACAAAGAGTAATCAACACTACTAGCAACCTTACAAGTACCAATCGGAGTCGCGAGACGGAGATTGGTTACAAGAGATGAACTAGGGTTTGGAGATGAGATGGTGCTGATGGAGATGTTGATGGTGACGAGTCCCTCCGATGAGAGGAGTGTTGGTTATGACGATGGCGACGATTTCCCCCTGCAGGAGGGAAGTTTCCCCGGCAGGATCATCCTGCCGGAGCTCTAGATTGGTTCCGCTCAAGTTCCGCCTCGTGGCGGCGGAGAATCCACGAAAATGCTCCGCCCTGATTTTTTTCCGGACGAAACCCTTCATATAGCAGAAGAGGGGGGCCAGTGGGCCACCAGGGTGCCCACAAGCCCTGTAGCCGCGACCAGGGGCGCAGGCCGCGGCCACCAGGCTTGTGGGCCCCTGGCAGCTCCCCTCTGGCACTTCTTTCGCCCAGTATTTTTTATATATTCCCAAAAAATTCCACGTTGATTTTCATGGCATTTGGAATTACGCAGAATAGAGGACTCAGACTTGCTCCTTTTCCATTCCAGAATTCCATCTGCTGGTATTCTCCCTCTTCAAATAAATCTTGCAAAATAAGAGAGAAAAGGCATAAGTATGGTACCACAAAGTATAATAACAATCCATAAAGCGATAAATATCAACATGAAAGCATGATGCAAAATGGACGTATCAGTCCTCGCGGTTCTTGGCATTTGACGAGGAGCATCAGGAGGCCGTGCGGGGGATGGACCATGTGCTCGGGGAGGAGGCGCATCGTCGGGCCTCGCTCCGAGCTACGTGGCATCAGCAGGCCCTGTGGCGCTACCACTGCTGCAACATCCGTCCCAAGTCCCTCAAAGTCGGCAACCTCGTCCTCAGGCGGGTCCTCTCCAGGGAGGGCTTGCACAAGCTCTTTCCCATGTGGGAGGGCCCATTCAAGGTCGCGCACGTCTCTAGGCCTGGCACCATGCGCCTGTATACTTAGGACGTAGTTCCCATCCAGAACGCCTGGAACATCCAGGACCTCCGGAAGTTGTACCCATGACATCTATGCGCGTCCTTCAATCCTTCGGGAACCTACATCATCCTGTGACACTCACGTAATAACAAGCCGAGGTTGTATATGCCCAGGGCCCATCAAGGACGTGAAGTGGTCCACCCCATGCCTAGTGGAAGCCCTAAGCTCAAAGCTGGGGGGGGGGGGAAGACGGTGACACTCTCACATAATAATGAGCTGAGGCTTTACATGCCCAGGGCCCCCCGAGGACGCGGAAGGGGTCCATCCCATGCCTAGTGGAAGCCCTATGCTCCGCGCTATGGGAAGAAAGAGGCTAGGCTAGGCGCCGAACGTGGCTTTTATTTGCTTCTCTCCTACTTGGGTTTTCCAATCTTTCTGAAATCAAACTCGGGGCTTTTCTAAACGAAGTTTTTAAGGGAAGTATCAAAAAATTGTTTTCCTTGCTGTTCTCCGTGACGCGTTCTATTTCTTTGAGTCGAGGATTCGCCTGCTTCCCTCCCAGTCGTACCCCGCGAGCGGGGACTGGGGGCACGGTGCCGGCACCTCACCAAGGCCTTGGCGCCGGGGTCCTCGCATGGTACTCACAGATGAGTCAGCACAAGCACGCCATAGAGCACTCGCTCGATGGTCCCATTCACGGGTCGACGCGCCATCTTTGGAGGAAAACAAAATTTTGTCCTTTCAGCAAATTTGGTCTCTTATTAGGATAGCTATCTCTCTTAAGATAGCTTGAGTGTCTAAGGGCGCTCCTAAGCATCATGCCTCAGGAGCCTTATCGGTCACAAGGCCACTCGGACACCCTGGTCCCGATCATGGTTATCCGGTTGGTATCGGGGGTGACGGGGCCTTGCCCCTTGGGGAAAGACCTTGGTAATGGGTCACACCATACGACGGTAGGGAAATGTGCGGGACCGGGACCTGCCGACGTAGAGCTACATAGTAGGAAGTAGAATCTTTGGGTGCCTCTTAAACGTCTAAGGGGGCTCCTGAGCATCGCGCCTCAGGAGTCTTACTGGTCACAAGGCGACTGGCCACCCTGATGCCGATCTTGGTTATCCAGTTGGTATAGGGGGTGCCGAGGCCTTGCCCCGTGGGGAACGACGTTGGTAACGGGTCGCACCTTACGAAGACAGGGAAATGTGTGGGACCGGGACCTGCTCACGTAGAGACGCTTGAGTTTCTAAGCGGGCTCCTGAGCATCGCGCCTCAGGAGCCTTACTAGTCACAAGGCCACTCTGTCACCCTGATGCCGATCTTGGTCATCCGTCTGGTATCGGTGGCGTCGAGGCCTTGCCCCATGGGGAATGACCTTGGTAACGGTTTGCACCTTATGATGGCATGGAAATGTGCGGAACTAGGACCTGCCGACACAGAGCATCGAGCCACTTCACCCGTGACAGGAAGAAGCCAACCAAACCACTACAAGGAATATGCTAGTACACGACGCTATTTTTTCGTCGGTACATCGTCACGGTTTTTCATTTACGACGATCGCACGACGAAAAACCAAGCGTCGGAAATGGAGCGTCAGAAATGAACAGCAACGACGTTTTGGTCAAAATCGTCGTAACTTTACGACGATTCCTGGATCGTCGTAACTTTACGACGATCCTAAATCATCGCTGCCAATCAAACCCAGTCCTACGTGGCAGTCCTACGTGGCAAAATTACGACGAAATCAAAACATCATGGCTGAAATCAGCCCAACCCATTTCAATTGATCACATGGGCTGATTTTATTTTTTTGGGCTTTTTCTTATTGGGCTTCTTTTTGGGCCTTAGCCTATTTACAGCCACTTTATTATTTTTTTCAATTTTTTTGTATCATTATAATTTGGGCCCTGGCCTTTTAGTGCCCAAATACATTTGGCCCAGTTTTAGTTTTGGCCTTTTGAATTTCAGTTTTGTGTGTGCGTCCCACTTGTCATGTTCTTCTCATAAATTGTCCTATATGTCAAGAAGTTCTGGTCCCACTTGTCATGTTCTTCTCATAATTTGTCCCATATGTCAAGAAGTTCTGATCAGATTTTCATTTCACACATTTTCAAATCGCATACGATATGAATATTTCAAATAGAGAAGAAAGAACATGTTAAATTCATCAAATTAACACGAAGGTAGTATATTACAATTTTTCCAATCTGTTACAAAGCAGATATGCCTATTATTACAATATATAATATGCATTCTTGGATAAGTAGAGCATCACACAATTGGCTTCAAGGCTTCGCACTTCAACTTTCTTAGGCCTGGAGGTCCTGTAGAAGAAACAACCATATTTTTAAAAGCTACAAGATACAGATCAAGAATAGAAACAAGGCACAAAAACTTCATAACAGTTACAATACAACTATTTGTTTTAGTTTGTACTACTACTGTAATCGATGCAAAAAAACATACTACTACTGTAATTGACATAAAACCTTGAAAGAGACAAGCAGAAGTCAAAACATATTTTTAGAATAGATATTTGCATTAAAATTAGGCATTAAAAACAATGGACACAAATATTTGCATTAAAGATTAGGCATTGCACACCCAGCAGAAAGAGACAAGCAAAAGTCAAAACATATTTTTAGAACAGCTCACGACTACCAACAATAATGTAAAATCCAGATCCTACATCTTCATCCATTTGGATGTTGGCATCATAGCATGCTTTGCTCAACCATAGCATGCTTTCCATGATGGAAAGAGACTCTACAGCAATAACACAATAGACAACCAGGAAGCATCAAACTTAACTGCAAAATTAAAGAATAGGTGCAAGATAATGAATATTTGATCCAGTGTCAGCCTATTCATGAAAACACAATAGCTGACTAATTCTCTTTGACAATAACACAGATGTAAAAATATATACTGCAATATATGTTACTACCGAATATATATACCTGAACAGAGTTCTTCTTTTCGACCGTCAAGCTGCGAAGCAGTCTGATCATCTTCTGTAATGGCAAATGTCACTGGCGTCAGCTGATATCACAAGAGAGCTACACTTTCAAACATTTTAGATGGACAACTGCATAAATAAAAAATGCATATATCAGACTCGGGGACAGACGATTGATTCTCGATAGCTGTCAAATGTTTGCTGGTGCTAGCATTTCCACGGGTTACTGGGTCATGCATGAGATGAGAATTTGCAAAGTCAGAAGGGGAGGTCGTCTATCTTTTGCGGGTCAGCGGTCTGGCACATGGACCGGATCAAGGGCACGGCCTATGGGAGCAATTCTAGTGCAGTTTGGACACAAAAGGAATAGTATCTGTTGGGATCTTCTTGCAGTTTGCGCATCAGAATACTCGAGGTCAACAACTTGTCAAAAGTTATCGAAATGTCAGATCGTGGATGGATCTGTCTTAGCAAAGACTTGAAGTTGAGGACTAATAATGGACGGGGTACAGCGACAAGTCAATTGTCACAGCTCATACATCCCAATAAGACTTGATTGTCAGATTTAGAACATTGATTAATGGCGATTTTTACCAGAATAACTACGTTTACTTGACCAATATCAAGAAGACTTGAACTATAATTGTTGTAACTCATGTGGAAGGGAAACCTTCAAAATCAGAACTAGTAAAGGGCATCAGTATTTATTGTATAATAAAGTCTGTACATATTCCACTTTCTGCATGGAAACTTTAGAGTTTGGGTATTGTTTTTAATTTCAGATGGCTAAAAGAGGTGATTATGGTGGGCAATGTTGTCAATGTGTAAATCGTCAGGCTCATGTGTTTTTAGCATATGCCATACCGCAACCAAGTCCTAGCACTAATCGACATGCTTTGTTGTTATCGGTAATGAAACCAGTCAAAAACAGTCAGTCGTTAATCCCAGTTGTTCTCTGGTAAAATAACTGCAACTGGTGTATAACGTTCCACCTAACAAAATTCAAATGTCGAAATCAAAATCTGAACACAGTTGAGCATCAGTGCATCACGTTGTTGATTTCTGGAGTGTAATGACAGCACATTATGATCTCCATTTGGGAAACAACAAAAAGACCAGCATAGTCAAGCTTGGATCACTTTGTTTAGCTAATCACCTAACCTAAGCAAGTAGCATAACAGTGTGTCAAGTCCATTTGCAATATCCACTAGTACATTGTATATGAGACTAAAACAATTCATTGGAAGCTTTAGAATTCACATAACATTGAATTTCACCTTGGAACGAGAGTGACCGAGACGGCATCAGCGAGCTTGTGGATGTCGGTGGCGAGCCCGCGCCAGCAAGCGTCGCCGGTGGATATCACCTTGACGTCCGCAACGCATCATGGTTGTCGGACCTATTTGAGAAGGAGGCTCGGCAGTGGCCGTTGGAACTCTACCAGCGTCGCTGTACTTGACTAATGGCTTGAGTGGGTACCATAAAAGAGCTCTAATTCAGAGCCCAAGCGTGGGAGCAGCATCACCCAGAGCAGGCCCTGATCAATACTTGTAGATAGATATTACTAGTACAGTTAATAGCCAAAAGAAATAAACATACAGAGCGGACGACAGCACGAACGTGACCTCGGTGGCCATCGCCTGCTTGCACTGCGGGAAGCAATCAGCGTCAAAAAAGGGTGCACAGATCGAACTCACAAGCCAACAAGGGGAAAACAAAAAAACAAAAAAAAGGTAGGGATTGAAAGAAGGGAGGAGCAGCGACAGAGGCCGCGTCCGCTCACCTGACACGGCGACGGCCGTACACCACCGGAGCCGTCCCTCCCGGTGCCGAGACCTGCAAACAGCCACGCACGCACGCCACCTCGATCAGTTAACCAAGCATATACATACAACCAGCCAACCCCGAATGTTTACTGCCACCTAAGCATGCTGACACCTAAGCATGAGCTAATGAATACTTGTTTTGTATAATTCCCTACATAGATCAGCATATGGATTGTGAATTAGCACGGGAGTAGCAAGCCTAAACGATGCACATTATCCAATCCCCAGTGCATCAGTACACAAAACTACCATGTTGAAGTATGTGCCCCTCGTGAATAGGTGCACTATTTTGAGAATACTAACATTATCCTACTGGTTTCATACTTATAAGCAAAATAAACATCGAACTGTATTGAGGTCCCTGTTTCCAATGTACGGATAAACTGATGCAATATCAGAAGATCATCATACGAAATTCAGAAGCATTTGCGGTGTATTCTGAGCTCTAGAAGCAAACTGAGTAGTGACAGGGCGGCATGAGATAATTCCAACCATCTATAATTAGAAGTATCCCCAAATCCCATCCAGTCAGTTCACCCCCTGGCTTAGGCTCGGACTGAACATTTCAGTGCGACACAGGAAATTACCCATATGACAAACAGATGACAGCCAGAGAGAAAACAGTGCCGCCAATGCCGCAATCTGCAAGCAATCCAAGCGCCAACCAGCGGAGAAGGGAGTGAGACGTACCGTAAGCGTAACCGATGTTGGGATGCTGCTTGCTCCGCACGACCGTGTCCCCGTCGGCGTACCACGCGACCTCCTCCCCCTGCCGAATCTTTCGCTGGCTTCACGCCACACGGAGGAGAGGAACAAAAAAACCCAAAATCAACCCGCACTCCCCCAAATCCATCTTAAAGAGGAGCCGACCGAGGCGGAGCGGGAGCGGGAGCGCGCGGCGGAACCTGAGCGGGCAGAAGCGGACGGTGATGGTGACGTTCTCCTTGGTGGCCGCCTGGTCGTCTTCGTTGTTGTCCAGCAGCCCCGTGACGAGGAGGATCTCCTCGGTGGAGACGACGGTGAGGCGCGCGGGTCGAGGAACGGACGCTGCCTCGTCGTCGGGTCGAGGAGGCCCGCCGGCCGCACCATCCCCGTCGGCGGGGAGGAGGGCACCTGACGGGATCTCCCGGGGACAGGGGTTCCCTTCTCATCCACGCGACGCGGGCCTCAGATCTTGCACGACCGCCAGGGAGCGGAGGCCGGATCTCGTCGCCAGGGAAGCCATGGGCGGGCCGGAGAGCACCCAGAAGCCACAGTGGGAGGAGTCTGCAATGGATCTGCATCGAGTGGGGGAGAAGGAGGGTGCAGACCGGCTGCGAGGGGAGAGGGAGTCGCGGTCGGAGGCGACTGCTAGGGTTCGCGTGCACTGAGAGAGAGGGGATCCTGCGCAAGAGAGAGAGAGGGGCTTGCTGCACGCGCGAGAGAGGAGTGCTGGGATGGATGGATGGATGGACAGATGTTTGCCATGCCAGCAATCCATCCCACAACTGATTTCACCAATCAGAGTTAATCTTATATAATTTTGTTTTTTGTTTCTTTTATACACCCTCTATAAACTATTTTAAAAGTGTTTGCATCACTAGAATAGTGATCTAAATGCTCTTATATTATTTTAAGGAGGGAGTAGTTTTTATCCTCTTATTCACGGTAAACATTTACTCCCTCCGTTCCTAAATATAAGTCTTTCTAGAAATTCTATTAAATTACTACATACAGATGTATAAAGACATATTTTAGTGTGTAGATTCTATTAAATTACTACATACGGATGCGAGAGTCACGCCTGGTCACAGGAGGACGCGCCCACCGGATCCGGTCAAAGGAGATGGAGGAGACGATCGAGGGGATCATGTGGGGGTGCTGGGTGCTGCCTCCGGCCCCAGTAATCGACCTGGATCGACCGCAGCAGGTGGCGGCGGCGGCGGTGGCGAGGAGGGTCTCTGGCGAGGTGTTGGGTGGGGTGGATAGGTGGATAGGTGGGGCGCGGACTACTACGCGTGGGGGGAGTGGAGTGGTGGAGTGGGGAGGGTGAACGGGTCGGCTAGGGTTAGCCCGAGGGTGGTTATGGGCCGGGGCGGTAGATGGTCAGCTGGGCCACTTGGCCCAGTTGGGCCAGGGGATCTTTTTCTTTTTTAAATACTTTTTTCTATTATTTTTTTATTAGTTATCATTATTATTATTTATGTTTTAAATATATAGGATTTTCACCAATTTTGGAATGTCCGGTTCATAATTATAATCTACTAGTCGTAGACCCGTGCATTTGCACGGGCATAGTTACAAGACTTATATTTAGGAACAGAGGGAGTGTGATATTAAATGGAAATAATTGCAAAACGTAGTAACTAAAAGGAACATAAAACCATTTCTCAATCCAATGAGATGTTGGTTGGAAGTACATATATAAAATATTAGTTGACCAAATGATTATGGGAAGAATAGATTATTGAACATTAACTATTCAACATTAATTATTCAACATTAATTATTCAACATTAATTATTGAACGGTCATACCCGTAGTTTTGACCGTGTTTTGAAATGGCCATGAAAAATTCATTTTCCTTGTATGAAAAATTCATTTTCCATTTTTCAAGTGACCAAAATGAATTTTTTTGTGAAGTACCTACCATATATTTGTTTCAAAATTAGACCAAATCATTTTTCTAAAATACTAGGCCATATTTAATGTATAATTGACAAAATGATTGGGTGTTAAAGGCTTTTATCGATCTCTCCTAAAAAAGACAAATTTTCGTTGAATCAGCTGAAAGCGGGTCAAATTTGAACTGCATCTACATTATAGTTTGCTCTATATTTTTGCTAAAAATAACTATATGTACACAAGTATCTATTTAATCATAGAAACATCAAAACATTTCCAAGATTCAACCACTAGGTATGAACGGTCATACCCGCTATTTTGACCGCGTTTTGAAATGGCCATGAAAAATTCAAAACAAATTCAAAAAAATGGAAAACCATTGCATTGTGTCATTATGTGTGACAAAGTCACCGCCTAACCATTGCATTGCCACGTGTTCTAGGTGGAATAGTCATGTCTGATGGGTTGAACAGTCCCTCGATAGGTGTTAGCAAGAATAATACAATAGAATAATCTCATGAGGAGACTGAACTAAGCACAAACATGAATTAGTAGCCAAGTGTTTGATTAGCGGTGCGGGTAATTCACATAGACAATGGGCCTAAATTTTGGCTGAGGATGATCATCTACTAAGGAGACTCTCTTGGCAAATTTTTATCTCAAATGGATGAATCTAGGTGGCACTTGCTTTGCAAAGTAACACATTGTGCAGAAATATGGATGTTGAAGCTAGGATCAAATGAATGAATGGATTGACCTGAAATTTGGTGTATGATGTTAATTTGGGCATATGAAGGCACTCTATAAAAATTATACCATTTGGACATGCGAAAGTGACACTTCCGTCACAATGTGCCAATCTGGACAGAAAATGGTAATTAAAACTGGGCTCACATAGATGATTGGATTGAGCTTAAATTTGGAGGAGGATGATAATTTGGGCACATTAAGGTACTGTAAAAAATTCATAAATTTGGATAAACAAAAATTGTACTTCCTTCACAATACTCTCTACTGTATAGAATATTGGGAAAAATATTGAGAGAAACTGGCTGAATTAAATGAGCTAAAATTTGGTGCAGTGAGGTTATATGGTCAGTATCATCCCGTGGTAAATTTGTCATCAACTATAAAGCAATATAAAACATAGTTGCTTCACAAAATGAAAATATTACCAAAAGCAAAGATTGGATGATGAGCTCACATGAATTGTTAGATGTGGCTAAAAATTTATGGAGAGCTACGTTTTGGGCACATAGATGATGTGGAAAAAATTCAACTCATCAGGATATTCCTATCTAGTACTTCCTTCACAAAGCTGTTAGGTGAACACAAACTTTGGAAATTTGTTGAGAAAGATTTACTAGGCAAATCGTTACGAAAGTTTTCATGAGGCAAAGATTTGGATAGGAAAGAGTGCCCAAACAATATGAGGGTAATCAAAGAAATAGAAATAGCACTTCCTTCACAAAGTGCTATTCTTAACAAAATAGGAAAATGAATATTTTTGAATTATTTTTGAACTATGGAAGGGAGGTTTTTCACATATTTGAGGAATATATAGTCCAAAGTATTTATGAGAATTTTTCGAGAATTTTTGGAATGATAGAATAGTAGGTTGCTTCACAAACTAGGATCAGGTGGGATAGAATGGACCCACGAGTGACATGTCAACATAGTTAGAACATGTTACGACATTTTTACAATCGTCGTAGAAGTTATCACGATCTCATCTTATGCGATTATGACGTTTTGACTCACATCATCGTAATTTATATGTAGATTTGATCCTCTCAAATGGTTTACGACGATCTCGGATGAAATCGTCATAGATTTATGACGAATTCATCAACGACATTTTAAAAAACATCACATATGAGCATATTTCTTGTAGTGAGCGACAAACCCCCTGAGCGCCACGACCATGCCTCACAGCCAAGGAGCTCACCACAAGCACACAGAGCTAAGTACCCCGACCAGCGGAACGCAAAAGTATTAACAAAGGGGCAGTCGCCCAAACGATTACACCTCCAAAGGGCCTTCCCTTTTTTGGTCACACGATCACGAGAAGAGGATGAGGAGGAAGGCGAAGGAGATCCCATGGGGCTGCCGCCGCGGACGCCCGACGCCCGTGCGCCAGCACTCAGTACGTGTCTTTCTCCTCCTTCATGGCCCCATGGGGGCGAACTGGCGTGGATTCCCCGGGGGCGGGAGAGCGGCGCCGCGCCGGCTGGCTTTCTCCCGAGGTCCGGGCGCGACGGCGTGGTGGCATGTCGTAGCTGATGTCGCTGCTGTTGCTCGGGCAACATCTAGGCCAACATCCTCCGGACTGCATCCCAGGCGCTCGCCCTTACCCTCGAAGATCTTGACGAAGAGTGTCGCCTCCCCGTCATACTTGAAGAGGAGGGTTGTAACATCCCAAATTTTGGGATGTTAATATAATTAGCTAAGTACCCATGCGTTGCCACGAAATAAAAAGAGTATATGGACACAAAAAACTATTCTACTTCTCGAATATGCATTGAGCATGGCAATACGTGATCTCCGTTCAGAAGATTTACTTCCGCTCTAGCATTTTATTTTCCTTGTTGGACTGAATATATCACATAAAAAGGCTAGCTACAGGGTTCTAGTGCAAAATACTTCAAATCTACGCATCCAATGCAAATAACATTTTCTTAAATATATTTGTTTTTACAGTAATTGAAATAGATCTAATGGAGATCAGCTTTGTTCAAAGCAAAAAAGCAAAAAAGAATTGAATGAATGAAAAAAGTGGATGACCTTATCACCCCCTTGAGGCTGGCACAAAAAGATTTTATAGCAACACATAACTTCACCACCACATGCAATTATTTACAATTTCTAATTTTCGGTGTTGGAGAAGACTAAATTAGCTAGAGAGTAGGTATATGGGATGAACCATCCCATGTCCAGCTGAACCCGGCCACCGCGACGATGCTTGCACTGGATTTGTGGCATCCCATGAAGCACATGCAACAGTCAGATCTAACTAACCGGGAATTACTCAAGACGTGGAAATTCCCACATTACTTGGTTGTTGTTGGTACAAAAATAAAATTAATAATGTTAGGGATGTAACAAAACTGGATTATATGCACAACAAAAACTGCCCACGAAGGAAATCGCTCCGGCTACACCACAATGAGCTGAAGCTCACATGGTGGCCTCCACCATGACCGCCACCATATTTGAGGCATTATCGGCATAGACGAGTCTCCTACAAGTGGTATCAATTTTTATAGTAATATTTTTTGTGTTTAAGCTGCAGAGCAAACATAACCACAACTAAATAGGATCGATGCACAATTGCTAACACTCATCAACTGATTATTTAGTGGTACACTAAGCGGCAGCAAGAAGAAAGTACCAAAAAACTGGAAGTATAGAACATACAAGAAAGTAAGTGAACTAATCCATGCTTTACATATTTGGTCACTATAGCCATCATATGAATAGAAAATCAAATGAAACTTACTTGCTTCCTCCTCTAGGTTTTGATCATCATCGTTATCAAACTCGATATTCTGCAGAGTGGAGCCATATGAGTCATATTTACAATATGAAAGACAAAGAAATGATGCATCACTGGTCTATCATTTCATAATGGGTACCCTTTCAAATTTTTCCATGTGAAGGAACATACATATATCATATAGTTTCGCGAAAATCATGAGCCTTTTGAAACAGTTTTTTCTACCATAAAGAATACCTCAGTGCATAAAGATTTGAAGTACTAATCTATTTATAATTGTCATCCCAACTTTCTTCCTCTTCCACTTCCCACTTTTCTTATATCACCATCCTTTCTGATCTTATCCTCTCCATACTATTAAGTACCCAATCACTATCAGCACAATGGCATAAGCATAATCTTACTATTTCCGTAATGTGTAATGCCAAACAAAGTATAAGACTTCAGACCAGTTATATCGTATCTACAATACGAAGATGTTTTCCAGATTGATTCCAAGAACTCGAAAATAAAACTAATAGGTAATGATTTATTTGCTTGAGCTTCCCTTCAAGTTTCTCAAATAGTTCAAATGGATGGCAAATAAAGATGGCAAGATCCATGAAAAGGATACATATATGTAGACCTAAAGAATATCAAGCCTAGAAGTGTTCGTTTAAGTTTCACTGCTTCCATAGACATGCCAATAGGATGGTGTAAACAAAATGGTTTCCTGGAAAAAAAGATACCAGAAGTTGTCATAGGCATGAACAGAGGTTTGTGGCAAAAGAAACTACAGCGATTGAAGCAAAACCTGCCTCTCCTATTAGAAGTATTTTGGTATCTTTGCCATCATTCTGGAATTTTCATTACAGCGGCTTCAAGTTGCATACATCCATGAAGGAGGGAAATATCACTATACCATGTTTATTTTTTGCCAATTAACAGTGAGATCTGAAACTAACTTCAAGATAGCACCTGAAACCGAAAAACAAAATGAACCTCAAGATGCAAAATGGAAAAAGTGAGCTAGAGTATAAGAGGAAAATAATCGCAACACTCGATAAATATGTGCACACAGAACATGTTCTAAGTTCTTCACCATCATACTTGTAACCTTTATTCAATAAACAAAAATATAGTAAGGATACACCAATATGATAAGAGCACATTGATATACTAAATAGTAAGTATGGTGTTTGATGTTGACCTAATTCACTCAAATGCTTACAGGAGCACGCACGCTTGCGAATCGAGGATACATTTATTTATCAGAGAAAAATATAATTTATTTATTAAACTTCTTCATGCTACAGAGATATATACATGATGGAAAACCTATCCTCTCCAAACACTATTAATTACATGACATCAATACAAAACCAAAGAAATAACTTTTACCAACCACAACAATTAGTCCATTAGAATTTGACCTAATTGTGCGTGGGTAAGCTCATTTGATATACATCAGTGACCAAAATGCATGCCACAACAATAGATGTCCCAGCCTTATCTTAACAATCATTTTTTTGCAACGAACAAAGGCATCATTAATTTCTAAAGTAACATCAGCTGTTTAAAGTATTGTGCACCCATTTTTTATGTTCCATTATTGTGACGACATGGCTACGTTTTCTGGTTGATGTTTATATGCAACCAATGGGGGCAAAAGAAATGGTTCTCCAAGAAAGAGATTATGAACATTACAGGAATAAATTCCCCACAATTAAACATTTTTCTTTGACGAATCCAATATAACTGATGAATTCCTTAAAAATTCAGTCATTGACTACACATGGAATCAAAGTGCATCTCTACTTTCTTAAAAAAGCTGCATATGGACGTGAATGGTTTCCTAAAGTGTTGGACCAAACATGTTCAATTGGATTGTACTAGGAACTGGATCAAGTGATAAACTAACTTATAAACTGAAAAGTAGGATGCTTCTATTGTATTAAGAAAACATGAGGAAAACATAACAAAACTCATAGCTACATGAAAATTAATAGACTTACCCACTCATTTCACTGAGATGCCGAGTATATTGGGTTTGCTCTCTGTTATACAATTGTCCTTTGATGCATATATAGGAAGATTAATAGACTTATCCACTAATTGGCGCGTCCGTGAAACCTTTGCTTGGTTCTCTAATTCACTTGATAAAGTTAGAATTCTTTTGAGTGAATAAAATCTCTCGGGATGGCTTCTTATCAGCCTATCTAATTGCACTCTTTTCGGCGCGACGAACTCATACCTAGCTGACAGTTGAGGCATATAAAAGCAGAAAAAACATGTTTGTACAACAAACGCAAGTGATTACCACCATCCATGTTTTTCTAGCATATTTATGGGCATCCAAGGTTTTACGCCTGTTCTTCAAGAAGATGTGCATGGACAAATATCTTGATGAACTGAAGCACTGGTGATAGCAGAAGGATTGATGAACACTGAACATAAACATTGTTGATGTAATATTCAGTCAAAGTTTTTTGTCACCAATGAGGGAGAGCCATGACTCATGCAAAGTGATAGTCTGGAATTCACATTCATCCACCCATGTGTGCTATTGTAACTGCACGAGTAGCCATAACCTCCCGAAGATATAGTCCATGCAATTCTGTAGGACCTAGCAACAAGGTTAAAACTTGGAAATTGGGATCAAAGCTTGGTGAGAAAGACAAACATGAGAGTTTGATTGGATCGTACCTGCTTGAGAACTACGGAATATATGCAAAGAAGGACAACTGGGGAAAAATACAAAGTCACGGGTCACTCCAATTAATATACCAAGCACACAACTCTGTCTCTGATTTCAATTGACGTGGGGACCTCTACCAACATACCTTGGTGACGCCATCGGTGCTGCACTGCTGCTGATGGTGTGGTGCATTGCCAACTGGCCAACGCTTCATCCTGCGCCAACCAGTGCCTCCCAGAGCAACTTCAGCATTGCACGTCGACGAATAGTGAGAGTGCGCTGTCATGAAAAGAGCAGGCAAATCAACCCAGTGGACATCCACCATAGGAAAAATCTTCGACTTGATTGGTGTTGCGGCTGCAACGGCCAGTAGTGGCAGCAGTGAGCGGAGGAATCTGTACATAGGTTTCATAGATTGATCTTGTTATAAATACTCCTAACTATACCGCTAGATCATGTCAAATAATAGTTTTTACTACCATAGAGGTTTACTTTCCATATGAAAATAACGTCCCCTAGGTCCTGGTCCTGTCACATCTCACGTGAAGCTTTGCAATCAATGCAACTTTTAACTATCGAACTGAAACCACAAACTACAGTCTGAAGAATACAAGGCAAAGATCATCAACTGAACTAATCGGCCACTTCTATTGCTCAAAACAACTCTCTCCATACTCCATGGCACACTACCATCACGTGAAACCAAACGACCACCAACTAACAACTTTAACCGGAAAAATTAGATCCCCGACGAACCCCAAATAAAAGCAGAACAACACCGCACCAGCAGATTACAACCTGATCACAGAACACGAAGCAAAACATACTTGTGAAAGACTAAATATCATGTGGTATTGTTGATGCTAGTCTGAAGGGCGAGGAGAGGATGCCATACCTTGGCAGTCGCTTCGCATCCTCTTCACATGCTACTTCCCGATCCTCTGTTGTGGATGCGGGAGCCCAACACACCGAATCTATGACCCCCATCCTCGCCAGCCATGGCACAAATTGGAGGCCATGATGGCCCTCGTCAGCAAGGGCATCTACGTCGCCGCCTCCCAGCTCACCGCCGCAACATTGATATCTCCCCTACGCCACGCCGAGCGTGCGCTTTGCTATCGTGCAGGTCGTGTGTGTGCTTGGATCGCTTTGTGGTTGTTTTCTCCTGATATTTGTTGCGAGGGATGGATCGTATGTTAAAAGATAGATGGGAACAAGATGTTGATTGAACCGTTGCTTTTCTGGTTTACTTGCCTCTGGTTTTCGGAGGGATTGAAGGATTGAAAAAAATCAATGGGTCGTGGGTGAAAGGCGCGATCGAAGGGGAAGGTCTGGGTAGGTTGAACCAGTTTGTCTCCAAAGATGCAGAGAGATCAAAAAATAAAACAAGCTTAGACAACCATTTCCCTGATGTTGATAATTAAGAGCTAGAGCTACGTGCAGAACGGGGCCTAAATTGGATATGCAGAAAGCGTACATCAATTTCGGAATTCAGGTGTGTACATCATTGAAATCTGCTAGACATTTTCCCCTATGAGCTGCAAAGTACTTAATGCTGAACACCGGGCCATTGTTCAGACGGTGCTGCATTTTTTATCCAGATAGGTCAAACATTGATATCCAATGCAATGCGTATATTACCAAATCAAATATTCGACTTCCCGTCAGGGGTACGAGGAGTGAGATGGGACGTGGGAGGAGGCGCAAACCGAACCGAACCTGTCGGAAGGGGCGGGATGAGATCGCCGCCACGCTCTTTGACAACAGCGCCGCACTCACGCATGCATGCAATTGGAGGAAATGGCGACGTGGGCGCACTGCGCGATGAGGGCGAGGCGGCGCGTCGGCATTGTCAGTGTCGAGGCGGGAGATGAAGAGCGCCGGCATGGCGGCGGCATCATGAGATCTGCCCATCCGCCCCACCAATCGCAAGGCCTATGCGCCCTCGCCTGCAGGCTGCATCCCGAACATCCCCGAATCTCATCGGCCATGACGGCGAGGATCTCAGCGGCCGCCGCCCTTCGCTTTGGACCGTTGGAAAATCGAGATGCAAAGCACGCTGTGAAGACACACGGTGTCTCACCGGCGTGGAAGGCAGCACCAGCGCGGCAAGGTCATCGTTTGGTGCAGTGAACGGCGACCAGGCAACCAAGTGACCAGGCGATGGACGCGAGGGCTCCTCTGGTGCGGCGGCAGCACCAGAAGATGGAGGCGAGGGAGGCAGGCGTGCGCGAGTGTTCAACCGTTCTGTTTTGACCATACGAGGTGGGGAGGTAGAGGTTTTGCTTTTTGCCCTGTGAACCGGATTTTAATTGATTGGTTTAAGGAGGGATGGAAACAAAATTGATTGGTTTAAGGAGGGATGAAAAAAAATCGATGAAACTGTGTAGCGACGGGGGATTTGTCGTCGTGGTCGAACCATCACGACAGACGGAAGATCCCCCTTTAATAGTAGAGATTATTAGATTGATTGTTTGTTTGTTTGAGTGATTGAAACTTGAGTGAAGTTTGATTATTTTTTAACTTCTGAATGAGAGGGAATAAAATGACTTTCCCTTTTTTTCTTGTGAATTTAAATTCATCCCTTTAAAAATAGTGAGAGAAGATAGCATGACTTCTTCAACTAAAAATAATTTGACTCCAGGTGGCATTTGAATATCTTTCGATTTTTGCTTTGCATTTTGTTCATTCATGGAGTACCGGGAACATTATCTTGCCAAGCAAGAAAAAGAGAGGAGGAACATGACCCTCCAAACCTGGGGATATTCTTTGAAATATTTGAGCCAAGAAACCCAAGATTTATTTGAAAAAAATATTTGCAAAAAGAAATAAATCATTTAGGGAATATTCTGGAAAAAAATATTTTTTAAGTTTTATTTTGGCCGTGGAAAAATGTTCATCAAATAGATTTTTTTCTCATAATTTTAGTATATAATAACCCTATATTCCGAATTTATTTGGTTTCCTTTTTATCGTTTACTTTCCGGTTTTTGAAAATAGGAAAGAGATCTCATTTAATTGGAAATAAAGTGTTGGCCCATTAAGACTTTCCAAAGGCTGGCCGACAGGATCATCTTCTTCCTCACGTTCTCCCTCCTCCGAGGACCTTCCATAGCCATGGAGACAAGAACCTTCCCCTTCCCGATCTCCCTCTCCTTTCCTTCCCGACGCCTCCCGAGCCCCTCTCACTACAGGAATCGGGCATTTTGCCGCGAGGACGCTACAGACGGCAAAGAGAGAATTACACACGGCAAAAATTTTGCCATCAGCCCATGACGGCAAAAAATGTCGTCAACCCATGTGCCCGCAAAGGGTAATTTTGCTGTCAGCATTTTTTCTGGCAGACGGCAAAAAATTTGGCGTCACTAAAAATGGTTTGCCGCATCTATTATGAGGCAGACGGCAAAAATAGATAATAGACGAAACGACCAGCAAAACGAACGATGTTAGTTATTTTTGCTGTCAGGTCCAGTTCTCCTACAGACGGCAAAGAGAAGCATTTGCCGTTAGTCTCATATTCAATAGGCGGCGAAGAAATTTATTTTAATTAAAAAAATGGTGGGTATGTCCTTGGTTGTTCTCGCTGCAACGCCGTCGATGGCGGTCCTTGGTCGTTCAGGTGGCAGAGGAGAGAGATAGTCGTCGGCATTCTGGCAATGAGTGTGTCGAGCGGGAAGATGGCGGCCAGCGGTGAGCACGTCCGGTGGCCCGGGGTCGTTCTGGCAGAGGAGTAGGCCGAGGAGGCTCATCTGTTACGGGGTCCTATGTCATGCGGCAGCGGCGAGGTTCGACGGGGTCTGGCCGAAGCGAGATCCGACCCGGGCAGCCGCGGCAGAGTCCGGCCAGGGGCGACCGCGGCGGAGTCCGACCAGGGGCGGCCGCGACGGGTCTGGTGCTCGGGGAATGAGAGTTGGTTGTGGCAGGGTCCGGCGAGGGTAGGCCGCGGCGGAGGCCGGCGAGGGAGACCACGGCGGAGCCGGCGAGGGGCAGAGAGGTAGGGGTGATAAGCTCGGCCGCTGCAGGGTCCGACGAGTGGCGCCATGGAGGGGTCCGGCGAGTGGCGGAGTTGCTGAGTCCGGCGAGGAAGCTCCTGATACAGTAGGTGAGGAACGCTGCAGCTGCCTTTCAGCCGTGGATAGGAGATCGAGGGAGTTGGGAGCGTGCGTTTTTTGTGGGAACGTTTGTTTTTTGTGGAGCAATCTAATGGACCGGTGGGTGTGGGGTTTGGGGCAGCACCGCCATGTCATCGATCCAGGGGACTTGGGTTCCAACCAATAGGAAACCAGTATATAGTTTGTGTTTGTTTACCCTATTATTTTTGGCAAAATAATCATGTTAAAATTTAGTAATATTCTCAAAAAATTCCCATGCCTTCTAGAGATAATAACGCAATACCATGCCAAATTTCGTATACTTTAGAATATTTTGACATTTTCAAATAATTTCAATAGTAAACACTATCATTTCGCCTACACTAAAAAACAAACACACATCAAAATCTTTGCCGTCTGCCAACCGAAAACAGACGGAAAAATAATTATTTTGAGATTTTGCGTTTTGAGATGTGCGGATGAGATACCGCCATGTCATCGATCCGTAGGACTGATTCGTGAGATGTGTTTCTTCTTTGCCGTGTGTGGATTTTTTACAGTCGGCAAAATATCTTTGCCGTCATCGGTTTTTCTTACAGACGGCAAAATATGTCTTTGTCATCATCAATGTAGTTTACAGACGGCAAAATATATTTGCCGTCATCATATTTTCTTAAAGACGGCAAAATATTTCTTTGCCATCAGTTATTCTTTGTCGTCACGTCAATGACGGCAAAATAACCTTTGCCGTCTACCCCGACGATTAGCTGACGGCAAAGAACTTTTCTATAGGCAAAATAGCAAATTCCTGTAGTGTCTATTTAAAGCCACGCCCCTCCTCGTTCCATTTTCCTCGCCACCACTCCGATCCGTAGCCTCCACGCCCCCTGTGAGACTTCGCCGGAGCCGGCCCTACAGGAGCTTCCCACGGCGCCACAAACTCTCCCCAGCTCCCTGGTACCCCTTGCCGCTACTCCTTACACACCCCCTGCATCCCCACTTCGACCCCGCCCTTACCTCATCGCCCTTGTCCTTGCAAGACTCACCCTCGCCGGCGTCACTCCCCTACCAGGCCGAAAGGAGCAACACCAGGAGCCAGCAACCCACCTTGCCAGGAGCGCCGACCTCCCCCACGCACCGACCACCCCCTCCTCCGTCGCCCCATCCCTGCCAGTGACCCCCCCCAACGCCGGAGCTGCTCATCACGCCGGCCATCTCGCCGGAGGAAGACCCTCCCCTGACAGCAACGTGAGACATCTCTCTCACCTCCCCGTTGTTAATTTTTTTAGTGTTTACCTTTAGATCTTGATCCTAAGGCCCCTATTAGATCACTTATAAGCCGAACCGTTTTCTTCTAATGTGTGGTCGTTTGTTAGTACACCGAATACACACCGTCTAGACGAATCACAGCATGCCACGTGTACCATGTTCATTAGAATAGTCTTTCTCCTTTTCTCTTTTTATTTCCGTAACAGAACCAGTTCTGACTTTGTTTTCCTCATAACTTTTAATATACAAATCAAATGAAGTTTTTTTTGCGTTAGATCAAAATTTTCTTGTAGTTTCCAAAAATATATAATTTGTCTATGTTTCAAATTACAAAAATTGAGTTAGAACAGATTTGGTTTAAATCTTGTTTTGCTTATACCAGGAGTTTAAAAATAGCTTTTTAATTAATTGTTTTTGCTACTGATCACTAGTGAGCTTATTTATCAATGGGTAAAATTTCAGAATTTTGGAATATTTTAACTCATGATTTCATGTGAAACAAATTCTATTTTGGTTCATGAAAGGCAATTTTTCCTCTCACAGGTTATAGCTATTTTTGTTTGTTGTTTTATTTTCATCACTTGCTATTGTGATGCTTATTGTGTGAAATTTTTTGCTTCGTTTGATTATCCGGAGTGCGAAGCTTGTTATCTAGACACGCTCGAGTTCAACAATCGTCAACAAGGCAAGTCACGTTGATCATATTATTACCTACGTTTTATATGCATTGTAGTTCTACCTTTCTTCACCCAATTGCATGCAAAGTAGGTACTTGGAAAATTTGGATCTTGATGTAGTATCATGTGGTAGGCACCCATCACCCTTTTTGCTTTGGCCGGGACGTTATTGTGCTATGCTCCTAGTAGACAGGGTTTGGTTGAGTGTTGATCATGAGTGTTGCGAGAACTTAATAAATCAAGACCTAAAGACTCAAAGACTTGCAAGACCTCAGAACGAAATATACCTCTAGGTGAAGGATAGTTTAGATGGGCTCCCTGAAGAAACCAGTGGACGACCAGGGATGCATGGAGAAGCGCCATGACATCTTGCGGAAAGCTTCACCCAGGCACAAAGAGATGGACGGATACTTCAAGACCCAAGGCTTACCTGCACAGTGATACGTCTCCGTCGTATCTATAATTTTTGATTGTTTCACGCCAATATTCTACAACTTTCATATACTTTTGGCAACTTTTTATACTATTTTTGGGACTAACATATTGATCCAGTGCCCAGTGCCAGTTCCTATTTGTTGCATGTTTTTTATTTCGCAGAATATCCATACCAAACGAAGTCCAAACGTAATAAAAAATTACGGGGATTTTTTTTGGAATATATATGATTTTTGGGAAGAAGAATCAACGTGAGACGATGCACGGAGTGCCCACAAGCCCTCTCGCCGCGACCAGGGGGTGGGCCCGCGGCAGGCTGGCTTGTGGACACTCCTTAACGAGGTTGGAGCCCTTCTTTCGCCGCTAGAAAGATAATATCAGGAAGAAAATCGTGTTAAAATTTCAGCCCAATCGAGTTACGGATCTCTGGGAATTTAGGAAACGGTGAAACGCAGAATCTGGGAGCATAGAAACAGAAGGATACAGAGAGAGACATCCAATCTCGGAGGGGCTCTCGCCCCTTCGCCGCCATGGAGACCATGAACCAGATTGTAAACCCTTCTCCATCGAGTGAGGAGGTCAAGGAAGAAGAAGAAGAAGGAGGGGGGCTCTCTCCCCCTCTCTCCTGGCGGCGCCAGAACGCCGCCCGGGACATCATCGTGTGACGGCGATCAACACCAACACCTCCGTCATCTTCACCAACATCTCCATCATCTTCCCCCATCTATATTCAGCGGTTCACTCTCTCGCAACCTGCTGTACCCTCTACTTGAACATGGTGCTTTATGCTACATATTATTATCCAATGATGTGTTGCTATCCTGTGATGTCTGAGTAGATTATTGTTGTTCTATCGGTGATTGATGAATTGCTATGATTGGTTTAATTTGCTTGTGGTTATGTTGCTGTCCTTTGGTTCCCATCATATGATCGCGTGCATGGATCACACGATAGGTTAGTTGTATGTTTATAGGACTATGTATTGGGAGGCTAGAGTGACAGAAGCTTCAATCCTAGCATAGAAATTGATGCATATGGGACTGAAGGGGGACCAATATATCTTATTGCTATGGTTGGGTTTTACCTTAATGAACGTTAGTAGTTGTGGACGCTTGCTAATAGTTCCAATCATAAGTGCATAGAATTCCAAGTAAGGGATGACATGCTAGCAGAGGCCTCTCCCACATGATACTTGCTATCGATCTAGTAACATAGTCAATTTCTTAGGGACAATTCCGCAACTCCTACCACCACTTTTCCACACTCGTTAGACACTGGTAGTTGTTTCTTTATCTAACCAGCCCCTAGTTTTATTTACGTGTTCTTTACTTTCTTGCAAGCCTATTCTATCACTCCTATAAAGTACTTCTAGTTTCATACTTATTCTAGGTAAAGCGAACGTAAAGTGTGCATAGAGTTGTATCGGTGGTCGATAGAACTTGAGGGAATATTTGTCCTACCTTTAGCTCCTCGTTGGGTTCGACACTCTTACTTATCGACAAAGGCTACAATTGATCCCCTATAATTGTGGGTTATCAAGACCTTTTTCTGCCGCCGTTGCCAGGGAGCAATAGCGTAGGGTGAATATCCTCCTGTGTGCTTGTTTGCTTTATCACTAAGTAGATTTATTTGCTGTTCTAAGTTGTTCTCTATCTTTAGTTATGGATATGGAACACGAAATACCAAAATAATAAGTGTACTTGCTACTCATGGAGATAGGGAACCTCCTAAAACCCTCGAGGCTCGTTATGTGGAAAATATTATGCACTTCTTTAATAATCCTGAGAAAGCCCCATTCAATTATATAATGGGATACACGTTGGATCAACGTGAATACTTTAGGGATTATTGCTTGACTAAAAAAGGGAAACTTTTATGGGATCAAATCCATTTGTTGAAATGGTATGCTTGGGAACTATGCAAGAGATATGGTGTTACTTGTTGCTCTAGGATGAAGGCTCCACACCTTCCCTTTTTTTGAGAATTTAATGATCATAGAACCTTGGCTTCTTATGCTAATGGTATATATGATTACTATGATGTGGATCAAATAGAAGAGTTTGTTGCTTTAATGGGTGCTTATGAAATTGAGGCTATGTTTAAATGGTGTGATGATAATGATGATGCTCCTTACCGATCTGAAAATTTGGCTATGCTTCGTTATTGTTATACTAATTATGAATATAATGCCCATATTTAACGATTTAAGGAGAAATCCTATGCTTCCCAAGAAGAGACTATTATTTTGCAGGAAACTATGGAAGAAGAAAATGCTGAAATTGTGAGCTCATTAGATGAAAAAGATGAAGAGGAGAGCGAAGAGCAAAAGGAGGAAGAGCGGACTAGCTACCAGTGTCCACCTTCTAATGAGAGTAACTCTTCTACTCATACATTATTTAATTTCCCTTCATTATTACCGAAGGATGAATGCTATGATCCCTTGGATTCGTTTGAAATATCCCTTTTTGATGAACTTGATGCTTGCTATGCTTGTGGCCATGATGCCAATATGAATGATGCTTATGAAGATGAGCTAGCTATAGTTCCTTATGTTACACATGATGATTTTGATGAATATAATATGCATGTGCTTACTTCTCCTACTTGCAATTATTATGAGAGAGGAACTACATCTCCACCTCTCTATGTTTCCAATACGATAAAATTGCAAGAAACTGCTTATGCTATGTATTGGCCTTTACTTGGTGTGCATGAATTGTTCTTTTATGACATGCCAATGCATAGGAAGAGAGTTAGACTTTGTCATTGCATGATATATGTTACCTTGTGCTCACTAATAAATTATAAATCATTGCTAATTAAAATTGGCTTTGATATACCTTGGGATCCGGGTGGATCCATTACTTGAGCACTTTATGCCTAGCTTAATGGCTTTAAAGAAAGCGCTTCCTGGGAGACAACCCAGAAGTTTTAGAGAGTCATTTATTTATGTTGAGTGATTTTATTTAGTTTAAAAACAAAAATATATATAGAGAGGAACTTAAAACTTTTTCAAAAAGAGAAGCGATTGAAAGGTGATGCATTGCGGAAGTGAGGGTCGACCTTGAACACTTGTATTCATGCTCATGGAAACAATGTAGAATTTTTCATGGAAGTTTCTCACAAAAATAATTATCCCCTTGTACAATTCCTTTGTGTTTTTAAAAATAATGTGCCAATTAAAGCCTTTACGATTAGTTTGGGTGATAGTTGCTTGATCACACTAAGAAAAGACAGAAACTTTCTCCTCACGAAATTAATTTTCGTTTTTATTATGGAAGAGATTTAGAGTTGATTCTTTTTTCTGATGATTGATATCCAAATTTTACAGACGTTAGTAATTTGTCATATTTTTTGAAATATCAGAGGTATACGAAATATACAGATTGCTACAGACTGTTCTGTTTTGACAGATTCTGTTTTCTATGCATTGTTCTCCTAGTTTGATGAATCTATGGGTAGTATCGGGCGGTATGAACCATGATGAAGTTGGATTACAGTAGATATAATGCTAATATGAATTTAGAATGAGTTCACAACAGTACTTGAAGTGGTGATTTATTTTATTATACTAACGGATCTCACAAAATTTTGTTGAGTTTTGTGTGATTGAAGTTTTCAAATTTTGGGTGAGAGCACGATGGATGAAGGAATAAGGAGAGGCAAGAGCCTAAGCTTGGGGATGCCCGAGGCACCCCAAGGTAATATTCAAGGAAGACTCAAGCGTCTAATCTTGGGGATGCCCCAGAAGGCATCCCCTCTTTCGTCTACAATCTATCGGTAATTTTACTCGGAGCTATATTTTAGATCGTCACATGATATGTGCAAATGCTTGGAGCGTCTTTTGTGTTTATTTTTCTTTTTTATTTTATACGCCATGCTGGTATGAGATAGTCCTTGGTTGGCTTTATAGAATGCTTCTTGTGCTTCACTTATATCTTTTAAAGTTTGGATTGCCTGTTTCCCTACACATAGAAAACCGCCATTTGTAGAATGCTCTTTTGCTTTACTTATATTTGTTAGAGCGGGGCATATATTGTGTAGAAAGAATTAAAATCTCATGCTTCACTTATACCTATTTAGAGAGTTAACAGGAGTTGGTCATTCACATGGTTAGTCATAAAATCCTACATAAAACTTGTAGATCACTGAATATGATATGTTTGATTCCTTGCAATAGTTTTGCGGCATGAATATGTGATCTTAGTGTCATGCTAATGAGTAATTGTGTATTTTTAGAAATACTTGTGTTAAGGTTTGTGATTCCCGTAGGGTGCACGTATGGTGAACCGTTATGTGATGAAGTCGGAGCATGATTTATTTATTGATTGTCATCCTTTGTGTGGAGGTCGGGATCGCGCGATGGTTAACTCCTACCAATCTTTCCCCTAGGAGCATGTGTGTAGTACCTTGTTTCAATGACTAATAGACTTTTGCAATAAGTACGTGAGTTCTTTATGACTAATGTTGAGTCCATGGATTATACGCACTCTCACCCTTCCACCATTGCTAGCGTCTCTAGTACCACACAACTTTCGCCTGTGCATTACACCCACCATATAGCCTCCCTCAAAACAGCCACCATACCTACCTATTATGGCATTTTCATAGCCATTCCGAGATATATTGCCATGCAACTACCACCATTCCGTCTCATGACATGTGTCACCACTTCCATATTGTCATTGCCTGATCATAAGATAGCTAGCATGATGTTTCCATGGCTTGTCCGTTTTTTGATGTCATTGCTATGCTAGATCATTGTCACGGTTCACTACCGAAGGCATTTCATATAGAGTCATCATTGCTCTAAGTATTGAGTTGTAAGTGTGATGATCATTATTAATAGATCATTGTCCCATGTGAGGAAATAAAAGAAGAGGCCAGCGAAGCCCATTTACAAAAAAGAGGCCAAAGATCCCACCGAAATAAATAAATAATATATAAATAATAAAAAAGAGGCCAAAGAGCCCACAAAAAAATGAGAGAAAAGAGAGAAGGGACAATTGCTACTATCCTCTTTCCACACTTGTGCTTCAAATAGCACTATGATCTTCATGACAGAGAGTATCCTATGTTGTCACTTCCATATACTAGTGGGAAATTTTCATTATATAACTTGGCTTGTATATTCCAATGATGGGCTTCCTCAAAATTGCCATAGGTCTTCGTGAGCAAGCAAGTTGGGTGCACACCCACTAGTTTATTTTGTGAGCTTTCATACACTTATAAGCTCTAGTGCATCCGTTGCATGGCAATCCCTACTCACACACATTGATATCTATTGATGGGCATCTCCATAGCCCGTTGATACGCCTAGTTGATGTGAGACTATCTCCTCCTTTTTTGTCTTCTCCACGACCACCATATACTATTCCACCTATAGTGTTATGTCCATGGCTCACGCTCATGTATTGCATGAAAGTTGAAGAAGTTTGAGAACACTAAAGTATGAAACAATTGCTTGCCTAAAACCAGGGTTGTGCATGATTTAAATACGTTGTGTGGGGAAGATGGAGCATAGCCAGACTATATGATTTTGTAGGGATAACTTTCTTTAGCCACGATATTTTGAGAAGACATGATTGCTTTGTTAGTATGCTTGAAATATTGTTGTCTTTTTGTCAAATGATAGACTATTACTTCGAATCACTCGTGTTTTAGTATTCATGCCATGATTAGATTATATGATCAAGATTATGCTAGGTAGCATTCCACATCAAAAATTATCTTTTTTATCATTTACCTACTCGAGGGCGAGCAGGAATTAAACTTGGGGATGCTGATACGTCTCCGTCGTATCAATAATTTTTTATTGTTTCATGCCAATATTCTACAACTTTCATATACTTTTGGCAACTTCTTATACTATTTTTGGGACTAACATATTGATCCAGTGCCTAGTGCGAGTTCCTGTTTGTTGCAAGTTTTTTATTTTGCAGAATATCCATACCAAACGAAGTCCAAACGTAATAAAAACTGACGGGGATTTTTTTGGAATATTTATGATGTTTCAGAAGAAGAATCAATGCGAGGCGATGCACGGAGTGCCCACAAGCCTTGTCGCCGCGGCCAGGGGGTGGGCCCATGGCAGGCAGGCTTGTGGCCACTCCTTAAGGCGGTTGCAGCCCTTCTTTCGCCATAAGTAAGATAATATCCGGTAGAAAATCATGTTAAAGTTTCAGCCCAATCGGAGTTACTGATCTCCGAGAATTTAAGAAACGGTGAAATGCAGAATCTGGGAGCGCAGAAACAGAAGGACACAGAGAGAGAGATCCAATCTCGGAGGGGCTCTCGCCCCTCCGCCGCCATGGAGACCATGGACCAGAGGGGAAACCCTTCTCCCATCTAGGGAGGAGGTCAAGGAAGAAGAAGAAGGAGGGGGGCTCTCTCCCCCTCTCTCCCGGCGGCGCCGGAACGCCGCCCAGGACATCATCGTGTGACGGCGATCTACACCAATACCACCGTCATGTTCACCAACATCTCCATCATCTTCCCCCATCTATATTCAGCGTTCACTCTCCCGCAACCTG
This sequence comes from Hordeum vulgare subsp. vulgare, assembly GCF_904849725.1. Lineage (NCBI taxonomy): Eukaryota > Viridiplantae > Streptophyta > Magnoliopsida > Poales > Poaceae > Hordeum > Hordeum vulgare. The sequence continues at coordinate 478,974,169 of NC_058523.1, read as the reverse complement.
TTGTACCCTCTACTTGAACATGGTACTTTATGGTACATATTATTATCCAATGATGTGTTGCTATCCTATGATGTCTGAGTAGATTATCGTTGTCCTATCGGTGATTGACGAATTGCTATGATTGGTTTAATTTGCTTGTGGTTATGTTGCTATACTTTGGTGCCCATCATATGATCACGCGCGTGGTTCACACCATATGGTTAGTTGTATGTTGATAGGACTATGTATTGGCAGACTAGAGTGACAGAAGCTTCAAACCTAGCATAGAAATTGATGCATATGGGCTTGAAGGGGGACCAATATATCTTATTGCTATGCTTGGGTTTTACCTTAATGAACGTTGGTAGTTGCGGACGCTTGCTAATAGTTCCAATCATAAGTGCATATAATTCCAAGTAAGGGATGACATGCTAGCAGAGGCCTCTCCCACATGATACTTGCTATCGATCTAGTAGCGTAGTCAATTGCTTAGGGACAATTCCGCAACTCCTACCACCACTTTTCCACACTCGTTAGACACTCGTAGTTGATTCTTTATCTAACCTGCCCCTAGTTTTATTTACGTGTTCTTTACTTTCCTGCAAGCCTATCCTATCACTCCTACAAAGTAGTTCTAGTTTCATACTTGTTCTAGGTAAAGCGAACGTAAAGTGTGCATAGAGTTGTATCGCTGGGCGATAGAACTTGAGGGAATATTTGTCCTACCTTTAGCTCCTAATTGGGTTCGACACTCTTACTTATCGAGAAAGGCTACAATTGATCCCCTATAGTTGTGCGTTATCACACAGCCACAAGTCATTATGGGCTCTGGCTTGGTTGGACAACGTGGTGACTCTGTACAGCCAGTGCTACGAGATGTAGAAGAATGGTAGGATTGGATGGGCACCGTCAGAGTCTCAGAGGAACCCGTTGAAAGACCATGTTTTGATCATCCGGTTCTCAAACACCCTAAAGTGCGAGGACTTCAATGGAGGTGACCAAATCTTGTGGGGAACATGTGCAAAACTCTACAAAGTACTCAAACCTAATCGATTAGTCGTGTCCACGGTCATGGACAACTTGAGCCAAAGGAACTAAAACTATCAGGAATTTTTAACACCATTTATTATTGATGTGTGTAACATTGATAACTTGGGTACGAGAATTGGTTGGTGGAACCATCTCGTTAACAACCAACAATGTAGTAATATTTTGCTTTTAGCCCTCTCTTGCTGTAGGAGAAAACTTTGCTTTCCGCTAAAGACTTACAGCCCCACCTGACATATATGCATATAGTATAGATGATATTTTACCCCTCTCTTTTGTGACTTGCCGGCATATTCAATATGATTACCTACACGGCTATAACCTCTTATGTTGCAGACACTTTCTTCAACGAGTAAGAGTATTATTCAGGGTTACGGTCTACACTCAACTTGTCGTTGGGGTTTATTGGGACTCCACTCCCTTGAATGTTTCCGCTGAGATTTTGAGGTATATATCAGTTTTACATTATTTACATGTGATTGCACTTTCATATATACATTGATGTACTGTGTGTGCCAGCATACTGATCCAGGGACGGCACATATGCACAGAGGCTTTACTCGTTTTGAGTCGGGTCGCTACAGATATGGTATCAGAGCACATGTTGACTATAGGACGTGACCCTAGAAACTGGAAATTTCTTAGGAAAGGATCTCTCTAAAATTTTATTTCCAACAAAATCCTTTACTTATCATCTCTTCTGATTTCATCAAATGTTCTCTCTCACCTCAAATAGTTAGACAATAGCCTTTCCCCTTTGACCACATGAAGGATCAACTGAGTTCTACTTCAAAGTAAAGAGGACTTCACCATGCATTTGAAGAATTGAAGCTGCACCAATTGAAGACTCTGAAGACCCATAGAAATTCAAAGACCCCGAAGCGTTCCAATATTTATATGGCCATTAGAAGTCCAAACCCTTGTTATATACCCACGTTAGATACGATGATTTGTGAGCCGTCATTTGTGTGTGTTTTCCGACAGCCACAAATAAAACCTATTCTAAAAAATATTGTTTGTATTGTGTGTATCTCCCTCTTTCCCTCTCTCTCTTACCCATCTCATCCCCAAAACCTTGGACCCAATAGATGGCGTATGAAGCTGGACTTGTAATCTCTGGACCAATGACCCAGCCGGAGGCTCAAATATGGATTCGGGACATGGAGAACCATTTCGGGAGCAATTTGATTTCAAGGAAATATGAAGTGGCACACGCTCTCCAGTACTTTACCCAAAGTGCTGCTATCTCGTGGAAAATGCATCATGCCATACAAGGATTTAGTGGACCAGAAACCTGGGACGAATGCAAGAAGACGCTGTTAAGATCCCGTCTTATTCAAAAGTGCTATGAAATCCCGATGAAGAAGCCTTGTGCATGCAAGATCTATGGAGAAATAGGACACAACCAGGAAGAACACAAGGATGGATGCACGCATTGTGAAGAAAATCACCCAGCGGAGGAATTCCCAACTAGTCAGGTGACTTGCTTCTTGTGTGAAGGAACCACCCACTACCCAGCCCAGTGTTACATTTACCCCAAGGTGCAACAAGTTTGCAAACAGCAAAAGAAGCAATGAAGGAAACTCTCAAGAAGAAGATTATAGAAGAACCTGTGATGAAGGAAAATCTAGAAGACCCTGATGGACAAGGTCTAACCAGATTTTTCTCCAATGCATGCTACTCATGTGGAGAAGAAGGACATTATTCACAGGATTGCATGAAGGAAAGCCATAAATATCTGGGAAACTTCCCGACAGAAAAAGTAGAGTTTGACCCTCACGAAATGGAAGAACTGACTAGAACGAAGAATTCCGGAAAGAAGAGAAAGTACACTCGGAAAAGCCAAATCTGTACAGATAAGGACCTGAGTCATATCTCATGTTTTAAATGCAAGACGTTAAGTCACTACGCCAATATGTGCCCAACAAGGAAGTGGGAAACCCGAGGAGCAAAGAACAAACACCAAGAAGCCTCGATATAGGTCGAAGGTTGTTTCTTTTCGTTGCAAGGAAGCAGGACATTATGCTAGTAATTGTCCACATTGGAAGAAAGCTAAACTGGAGTAGTTAAGTTTTGACAATGACAATAAGTGTGACATGAAGCACTCTTGTTTTCATGAGATTATGGAGTTGAATTTTGTAATAGAAGACTTAGAGATTGTAATAACTTCATGAATCAATAAATTTATTGTTTCATGATTTCCTATGTTGAAACTGTATGCGTTGTTGCTCTATGAACAAAGATCTCTAAACAATTATAAGGACATGAGAAAATATGGTCTATGAAGGCATGAGTATATTTCATTTTAAGTGTGCTAGTAATCGGTAAACTCAAATGATCCAATGAGTAGGAATATACCATGCATACCAAGGAGACACATACATTCCTCTGAGTACACATTTTTCTGACACCTCCACATGGCAACCCTCTATGAGTCCTACCTTAAGGGCCCAGAAACGATCATGACCCTGCCTAGTGATCATGATTACCCGAAAATCCTGAAGGACATGATGAAGCACATTCATCTTGAAGGAGATGCAGTCTACAAAGGCTACCCATTCATGGAAAGTGGATTGGAACTCTCGTATGTGGAAGTACACCTCCACCATGTGAAAGGAGTTTGTCCAAAGACTATGGGGCAATACTTTTTTCATTTCACGTGTACCACGAGCAACCGTCTTCGATGTTGTTCGTGAAGCTTCCATGGAAGCCATACATCAGATTGGAGAAATACTTGAACCAAGACTCCATCATACCCAGGAATACATGAGTGAAATGCATGCGGAGATGATGGAGATGAAGCTCATGGCCACCATGATAAAGCAAAATATGGATGATTTGAAGGAGCACCTTGGAAAGTTCCAGTGGGACTAAAGTATCTCCAAGGGAGACAAATGAATAAAGTTAGCAGAAATGCTTGACCATACCGAACAATGTGGATGGAAGCATTTGTAATAAAGTACTTTTGGATTGGAGTTTTGAGAAGAAATTAAGGATGTAATAAAGGATTGAATATGAAATGAATATGATTTATGGATGAACCAATACCTTTTAATGGTAAACACACCAATGGGGAAAAAATATCCCACAGAGTGGAGTGTGTACCAAAAATAAGTCTGAGGATTATTATTATATGATGGTTACCCCAAGAGTATGATGGAATGAAACACTATAGAATTTAAAGGAGGAGTAATTCCAAGTATGAGTTAAAGTGGGCTTGCAAACTACAGACCCCGGGACTAAAAAGGATCAATCACTACCTTTATGAAGAAAGAAAGTTGGAAGAAGCTATGATGGATCATCAAACGTTTTCATAGGAGCATGCGTAACACCAAGAGTTGTGAGGATACGATAGATGTTTTGTTCAGCTTGCCGAACCAATGGATTATCCGAACTTCGTTCGTGGACAAGAGAAATTATGCAACGCTTGTGAGGATGCCCAAGTGTTAGAATGCGATATTCGCTAAACCTTATAGAGAGAAATTATTTGGGTGCGGAATGGATTGATCACCATGACGACTTACTCTTATCATTTATCTTGCTATTTGGAATGGTAAATCTGAGAGACTTACCCATAGAGAGAGACGACGTTCTTTGAAGCTTTTGTTTAAGCCTTAGAATGGTATGATGAAAGCCCATGTACATGGCAATTTTTGTCACGCGTAGGAAATTTTACGATGAGGAGGAAACCACGACCCCTCTCTCTACAGGATAACCACAAATGGTAGACCACCATGAGGATCATCGATAGGTTATTTAGAATGATCACGAGACTGTCAGTTAAGAGGACCTAGTGACGGAAGAAGCTTATAACAACAGAAGAACCCTCGATTTTGATGGAAACATTATGAATATAATGGAAGAACTTCACCAAAGAAGTTACCATGAAGAATGTAACGAGTCAGATACGAAGACCCCGGAGGATTGTTAAAATTTTGAGGGACCAGTAACTCTCATTTTAAGTGTGGTAGCATCCCACTTTGAAGGAGATTTGATTGGTTAGAAGGCCCCCAAACCCTAACCTTTCTTTCTAGCCTCCTCGAATCTCGAGGACAAGATTCATTTTAAGTGTGGTAGGTTTGTAACATCCCAAATTTTGGGATGTTAATATAATTATTAGATTGATTGATTGTTTTTTTGATTGATTGAAACTTGAGTGAAGTTTGAATTTTTTTTAAACTTTTGAATGAGAGGGAATAAAATGGCTTTCCCTTTTTTTCTTGTGAATTCAAATTCATCCCTTTAAAAACAGTGAGAGAAGATAGCATGATTTCTTCAACTACAAAGAATTTGAGTCCACGTGGCATTTGAATATCTTTCAACTTTTGCTTTGCATTTTATTCATTCATGGAGTACCGGGAACATTATCTTGCCAAGCAATAAAAAGAGAGGAGGAACATAATCCTCCAAACCCGGGGATATTCTTTGAAATATTTGAGCCATGAAACCCAAGATTTATTTGAAAAAAATATTTGCCAAAACAAATAAATCATTTAGGGAATTTTCTGAAAAAAAACATTTTTTTGAAGTTTTTATTTTGGCCATGGAAAAATGTCCATCAAATAGATTTTATTTTTCTCATAATTTTAGTATATAATAACCCTATATTCCGAATTTATTTGGTTTCCTTTTTAGAGTTTACTTTCCGGTTTTTTAAAATAGGAAAGAGCTCTCATATAATTGGAAATAAAGCGCTGGCCCATTAAGACTTTCCAAAGGCTGGCCCGATAGGATCATATTCTTCCTCACGTTCTCCCTCCTGCGAGGACCTTCCATAGCCATGGAGACATGAACCTTCCCCTTCCTAATCTCCCTGTTCCTTCCTTCCCGGCGCCTCCCGAGCCCCTCTATTTAAAGCCACGCACCTCCTCGTTCCATTTTCCTCGCCACCACTCCGATCCGCCGCCTCCACACCCCTACGGGACTTCACCGGAGCCGGCCCTACAAGAGCTTCCCGCAGCGCCACAGACTCTCCATAGCTCCCTGGTACCCCCTGCCACCACCCTCTACACCCCCCGCTGCATCCCCACGTCGACCCCGCGCCTTACCTCATCGCCCTTGTCCCTGCAGGACTCACCCTCGCCGGCGTCACTCCCCTGCCAGGCCGACAGGAGCAGCACAAGGAGCCAGCAACCCACCTCGCGAGGAGCGCCGACCTTCCCAAGTGCCGACCACTCCCTCCTCCGCTGCCCCATCCCGGTCGGCGACCCCCCCCCCCCCCAATGGCGGAGCTGCTCACCACGCCAGCCATCTCGCCGGAGGAAGCCCCTCCCCTGAGAGCAACGTGAGACATCTCTCTCACCTCCGTGTTGTTAATTTTTTTAGTGTTTACCTTTGGATCTTGATCCGAAGGCCCCTATTAGATCACTTATAAGCCGAACCATTTTCTTCTAATGTGCGGTTGTTTGTTAGTTTACACCGAACACGCACCGTCTAGACGAATCACAGCATGCCACGTGTACCCTGTTCGTTAGAATAGTCTTTCTCTTTTTCTGTTTTTATTTCCATAACAGAACCGGTTCTGATTTTGTTTTCCTTATAACTTTTCATCTACAAATCCAATGAAGTTGATTCTTTTTTGCGTTAGATCACAATTTTCTTGTAGTTTCCGAAACCATATAATTTGTCTATGTTTGAAATTACAAAATTTGAGTTAGAATAGATTTGGTTTAAATCTTGTTTTGCTTATACCGGGAGTTTAAAAATAGATTTTTCATTAATTCTTTTTACTACTGATCACTAGTGAGCTTATTTATCAGTAGGTAAAATTTTAGAATGTTTGGAATATTTTAACTCATGATTTCATGTGAAAGAAATTCTGTTTTGGTTCACGTAAGGCATTTTTCCTCTCACGGGTTATAGCTATTTTTGTTTGTTGTTTTATTTTGATCACTTGCTATTGTGATGCTTATTGTGTGAAATTGTTTGCTTCGTTTGATTAGCTGGAGTGCGAAGCTTGTTATCTAGACACGCTCGAGTTCGACAATCGTCAACAAGGCAAGTCACGTTGATCATATTATTACCTATGTTTTATATGCATTGTAGTTCTACCTTTCTTCACCCAATTGCATGCAAAGTAGCTACTTGGAAAATTTGGATCTTGATGTAGTATCATGTGGTAGGTACCCATCACCATTGTTGCTTTGGCCAGGACGTTATTGTGTTATGCTCCTAGTAGACGGGGTTTGGTTGAGTGTTTATCATGAGTGTTGCGAGAACTTAATAAATGAAGACCTGAAGACTCAAAGACTTGGAAGATCTCAGAACGAAATATACCTCTGGGTGAAGGATGGTTTAGATGGGCTCCCTGGAGAAACTAGTGGACGACCCGGGATGCATGGAGAAGCACCATGACATCTTGCGGAAAGCTTCACCCACGCACAAAGAGATGGATGGATACTTCAAGACCCAAGGCTTACCTGCACAGCCAGAAGTCATTATGGGCTCTGGCTTGGTTGGACAATGTGGTGACTCTGGACAGGCGGTGCTACGAGATGTAGAAGAATGGTAGGATTGGATGGGCACCGTCAGAGTCTTAGAGGAACCCATTGAAAGACCATGTTTTGATCATCCGGTTCTTAAACACCCTGAAGTGCGAGGACTTCAATGGAGGCGATCAAATCTTGTGGGGAACGTGTGCAATACTGTGCAGAGTACGCAAACCTAATTGATTAGTCATGTCCACGGTTGTGGACAACTTGAGCCAAAGGAACTAAAACTATCAGGAAGTCTCAACACCATTTATTATTGATGTGGGTAATATTGATAACTTGGGTACGAGAATTGGTTGGTGGAACCATCTCTTTAACAACCAACAATGTAGTAATATTTTGCGTTTAGCCCTCTCTTGTTGTAGGAGAAAACTTTGCTTTCCGCTAAAGACTTACAACCCCACCTGCCATATATGCATATAGTATAGATGATAGTTTACCCCTCTCTTTTGTGACTTGTCGGCATATTCAATATGCTGACCTAAATGGCTGCAACGTCTTATGTTGCAGATACTTTCTTCGGCGAGTAAGAGTACGATTCAGGGTTACGGTCTACACTCAACTTGTCGTTGGTGCTTATTGGGACTCCACTCCCTTGACTATTTCCGCTGAGATTTTGAGGTCTATATCAGTTTTACGTTATTTACTTGTGATTGCACTTTGATATATATACATTGATGTACTGTGTGTCCGCATAATGATCCAGGGAAGGCACAGATGCACAGAGGCTTGACTCGTTTTGAGTCGGGTCGCTACAAGGGTGCGCCTCCCCTTCACACCTCGAGCATGGGCGAACGCCTGCCACCCGCGATTCAGGTACACTTAGCCACCGGGGGGGTGACCTCAACCTCCACCCAGGATGCTTCGCTGCAACAACCGTCAGCCTCCAAGCACAAGCCCGGGAGCCTTCCGGCCGACAGGGACCTTGCGAAGAAGTTTGGGAGCTGGAACACTGCGGCTTCTGGCCTCTCCACCCACAATACGAACTCCAGCATCGTGTCGGTTGAATGAAGCTGTGGGCGCAGCAGCTGGGTGGCCATCACGGACCAACCACTTTGGCCGCCGCGACCACCTGCACAGACCGGCGCCCCGTCGCTGCCGCCGATGGTGATTCCTGGGCGCGTGGAACCACTTTCGCGCGCACCGGGGGCCGCCGTTGGCGCCGCTCCGTGCTACCGGGGGCGACCATGCCCCTCTTGGGTGGCGGAATGGCAAGACCCTCCCCGGAAGCCTTCCCCTTCTCGGCAGCAAAGTACCTCCTTATCAGGGCAATGGATAAGAAGGCGGCGGATTGAAGATGGGAAGATGACAAGGACGGAGGTGGTGAGGGACTCATCACCCTCGCTGGGTTTTATTTAGACATGTGTTCTATGGCGCCTCTTCACGTCTCTGGACCCGCGCGGTTCGCGAAGGGGCGTGCCCTCGTGGCACGCGCGGAAGTGACGTTTCAAGGGAGCAATGATGGCCGCTACATCACCCATCCAACGCGTTCGTTTGTCCGGCAGCGTTTTCGGGCGCCTCGGGGACCAGAAGCGTCGTTGCCTCGCTAACCAACACGTGTGAAGCCTGGCCTGCCGACAATTAGGGACCGCAACGCTTGTGGCCGCCTCCAAGGCTTCGCCTAGAAGCCAGCCCACACTACAAGGAATAAGCTAGTACACGACGCTACTTTTTCGTTGCTACATCGTCACGGTTTTTCATTTACGACGATCTCACGAGAAAAACCAAGCGTCAAAAACGGAGCACCACAAATGAACAGCAACGACGTTTTGACCAAAATCGTCGTATCTTTTATGATGATTCCTGGATTGTCGTAACCTTTACGACGATCCTAAATCTTCGCTGACAATCAAACCCAGTCCTACGTGGCAAAATTACGACGAAATCAAAACGTCATGGTTGAAATCAGCCCAACCCATTTCAATTGATCACATGGGCTCGTTTTATTTTTTTGGGCTTCTCTTATTGGGCTTCTTTTGGGGCCTTGGCCTATTTTCAGCCACTTTAGTTTTTTTTGATTTTTTTATCATTCTAATTTGGGCCTTGGCCTTTTCATGCCCAAATACATTTGATCCAGTTTCAGTTTTGGCCTTTTTTCATTTGTGAATTCAGCAACTTTTTTTCTTTTATGTCCAAATAAATCTGAGCCCATACAGATTCGAAGCCCATACACATAAATCTGAGCCCATGAAACTTTGATGCCCATACACAGATTCTAAAACATCTCAGCCCACATCACAAAGTATGAAGCACAACCAAAATCTGATATTATATAGCCCACATCACAAAGTATGTAGCACAACCACAAATTTCAGCCCACACCAAAAATAGCATAGCACATATAGATCCTAAATCTGGGCCCATACAGATCCTAAATCTGTAGCACAAGAACTGCTACCAAAATATGTAGCACAACCAAAATAAATTTCAGCCCACACCATAGTTATCAAGTGCACAAGAACTGCTACCAAAATCTAATTCTAAAACCAACTAGTTTCCTGTTTTGGCTCCAAGCAACGCCATCAACTGAGCATACTTCGCATCGTTTTCTTCCGCGTTCTTGAGCAGCAGCTCATAGGACTTGTCGTGTTCAGCTTGTGCAGCTTTAGCTTCTGCTGCCTTCCTCTTCATAACATCCATCTCTTCACGCATGACTTCACTTCTTTGACGCGACATCTCGAGCTGCTCTTGTAGATCCAGCACACGAGCATTGACAGCAGCATTTGACTTGCTGGACTTGTCAGTAGAGTTTGGCTGCAGACCAACATTCTTCAAGAATTTGCTTGATGGGCGATGCTTGGTCAGAACTTCCGCAACAACTAAAACAGAAGACTTTCGCTCTTCGCCTTCTTGTATAGGAGCAGTCACCTTCTCTTGCATCTCAGACTGAAAGATAATGAATGCATTGAGAAACAGTTTAAATCCATGAGAAAGAAAGCAAAATAAGCGCCCAATAATCAGGAAAGCATGTATCGGCAATACTTATACAGAAACTAAGATAGGACATAAGCAGACATACTTGTTTCATGTTAATAGAACCTGGGAGAGGAAACTACTTATACAGAAATTACATACAGAAACTAATGAAACCAGAAACTTCATAAAACCAGAAACTAATGAAATAATGAAACTACATACAGAAACTACTTATACAGAAATTAATGAAGAATAATGAAGAATAATGCTATACATATGCTTCCAGAAACTAAGATAGGAACATGTTTTCCTCAAATCAAGCATGTATCAGCAATACTTGTTTCATGTTAATAGAACCAGGGAGAGGAGCATGTATCAGCACATAAAAAGTGTGGTATTCCATATTCTGATAAGTCGAGCAATCAAGATATTTTAGACTCATCCATATACTGGTTGTTATTTTAGACTCAGCAAACTACATGTATAAGCATGTATCAGCACATAGCGGGATAATAATACAAAGTCAAACAGGCATTTTACTGGTTGTTATAGTAAAATGCTGGACACAAAAGGAGCTGATGCATATACTACTTATAGTGGCTCATCCAGAAACAAATCCATGTTTTTCACTCCTAGAGCATACAAAGGTATAGCACATGAGGCCAGAAACAAATCCAAGGAAGATTACTTACTATAGCAACTTGAACATCCTCTGAGAATCCATGTTTGGTGTTGTTGTGTGTCGCCTTGAAAATGTTGAATGCAGATAACACTTCACCCTTTCTTTGCTCTTGCTGAAATGTTTTTCAACAACAACCCAACCATTAGCTTTTGCAACAAATTGATGCTTATGTCTAAAGGAAAACAACTAAAGGAACAACATTGTTGGATCTTACAGTTGCATGCACATGAGCAACATAGCATCTTGAACCATTTTTCTGCGCAAACTTGACTTTTGTTCGATTAACCTTGTTATTGGCACATGTCTCCTACATATGTGCACATCAGATCATCACTTCCATACAATAAAGCAAATCACACAGTTTGCATGGGCAAGGTAAAGCAATAGTCAAGCATTTACATACCTTGTGTCTTGGAGTTGACCATAGCTCGACCAACCTTTGCCATTCAGTATCCGTTATGTCAGAAACAAGGGACTTGATGCTAACCTTGCTTGCTTCGACATTGTCAAAGTACTCCTTCTTGACATGATGGCGTCTGTTCCTCAACGAATTCTTCAAGATATCAGTGCATGCATACTCAATGACACTTGATTCCGTGTCCATCTCAAAATTTGCCTACAAAGGCAGCAAACAAGATGAGTACCAAGATTAACCATCATATGAGATGTATAATAACAGGGAATGAAGACCACATTCAGCAACAAGATAGTTAGCTTACATATACTTTTCCTATATAATTCTGCACAAGACTTGGGTTCTTTTTATACTCCTTGAAGTGAGGAAGCAGCGGCATATATGCTCTCGCAATGAGGCCACCCTCAGATGCTAGCTTTGCAGCCTGCACGGGCTTCTCTGGATGCCTCATCCCTTCAGCGATTTCAATTCTCACCTTTGCTCCCATTGCACGTGTCAACTTTTCTAGCCCTTTGCCATTCCTAGAACTCTTGACCACATCAACAGCGCCTGAAAAGGATACATTCAAACATTAGTCAAGACTAGTAGTCACCCATACATGCATTGCTTACATTTAGAAAATGAACTAGTAAGAATTGAAAACTAGATGAACATGCCTTCATCACCCATTGGTTGCTCAGGTTGTATAGAAAGGACTGCCAAGTTCAACTCATGGCCATGATTGCTGACCACAGAAGGTGCAACGGGGCTGAGGTCCATGCACATCTTGCTTCCTTCTTCCATGGAGGCCAACTCATCATCAGTTTGCAGTGGTCCTTGACCCTTGTGCAGCAGGCTCTTGTCAACATCCTCCCTTACATTCTGCCTAGTGAGTCTAGCCACAACTGGTTCATCATCAGGTGTCAGAAGCCTCTTTGATCCTTCTGGAGATAGAGCTAACACCCTTCCTAGAGCCATTGGACTAGATGTTTCTGAAACTTTCCTCCTGTTTCTGTTAGCACACTTCTTCTTCCTAGAAACATGCAGGGTGTCGTATAAAAGGCAAGGACGGCAGAATTAGATCACAAGAAAATTCTGCAATGTACGAAAAAGAAAGCACACAACATACAACTCCCACCCCAAACAAGATAGAGTTTGCACCTTTCCTTTCTTCTTCACTAATTTGTCATCAACTTCCTCTCCATCAATAACTTCATCATCTTTAGGGTTGTAGTCTGAGCTTCCAGCTTGTGTTATGGCAGATGCCGATTCATCACAAGTAGTTGCACTACCGTCTTCACGTGCATTTGACTTCATAATCATTGATACTATCGCACCAATACCTAGCGATTGGAACATGCGGTTGTTCCTCATCATAGTTCTAGCCCTAATCTTCTGGATCTCAGTCAGGGGTTCTTCTTTACATGAATAAGAAAACATAACCATTAGATGAATGGTTGAAATGCATAGGGAAGCAAGACAAGTCAAACAACTAAGGTATCCTATAAGATCTTAGTTTTATTTAATCCTAGTACATTAATGGCACAAGCGAAATATAAACCAATTGTTTGGACTAAAACAATACATTTCAATTACCAGATTACAAGCATGAGCTAGGCACATTTCTATAGTTAGTACATAGACACACCCAGGCGCATAATACTATATTTTGTGTGAAACTTACAAACAAACAGTATTGCACCCAATGTCCCATGCATCCTGGTAGCTTAACATGGCTGATAATACAAGCGGTACAATAAGTAGCAAGTTGTATATCAGACGACGGCTGCTTCGTCCTTGTCATGGCTGATCTTGAGGGGTTGTAGGCTGATCTCGAGGGGCTGTATATGTGTTGATTGTGCTGATGGTATCAAGTTGCCCTAATTGCTTGCAAAATAGAATGAACACGAATGAGATACAATGGGGATAAAGTAGAATGATCCTCCAATGAACTAATATTTTATCAATCAATTTCAGGAACAAAACCACCATAAACAGGGCCAAGAACTCAACAAATTCAATTAATATCTAGGAAGAAGCACTTATATAACAAGCTTATACAACAGGGCCAATCAAGCTTGATGCAATAACAGGCTAGTGATGCCGTACACAATATAGATTAAAGTAAAACATGAGTTACTAACAATAGGCTATTTACATTAATAGTTAATAACAAACCAACAACCATATACACTTTCTTTAGATTAACTAAAACTACCAGCCTACCAGCCACATGACCACTTGCTTCAGATCCACAATTGTGTTCAGATCGACAAGAATTAGTAGATGCACAAATCAAAACCTACAACAAACAAATTACTCCCAGGATTTTATTATTTACAAGGTGATGAGCACTAGCAATGAGCACTACCGTATACAACATAGACTACCATATAAGTTCACATCTTTACATAAGTGTTCCACACCATAAATTTTACAGAATCACAAGTAACAGAAATTAGGGAAGCGAGATAACCACAATATCACACGGTCACAGCAGCTTGACTCCAAAACTTGGCACCTGCAATGGAATAAGAAATATTACTAAGTACCCAGCTACAAAATATCCACAAACAATTTGTTTAAGCATTATTATTAAGCATTCAGGGAATAAAATGGCTAGTAGTTGACACCAAAAACTCAAGCTACATTCAACTGGGAATGCAAGCAATCATTTGCATATTTAATTCTTAAGCAACAATAAAAGATCAGAGGTTCCCAAAATAGCTGCTATATATAGTACACAGAATGAAAACTTGTTGCTTAAGATGACATATTTTAAGATGTCATGTGTAGCTTAAGATGACATATTTTAAAGATGCATGAATACAAACTATAGTCGATCTAACACAGAATGAAAACTAAATTAGACTTGACTGACACGATGAGCTATCCATTCCGTCTTCTCAAAATAAGAGTAGTGGCCTGATATACACTATCACAACAGTTTACATATCTAAGGCACATCCCATGCTAGGAATCTAAAGCAGTACTGAACTAAGTGAGCAATCGGCTCATCAGTACACAGAAATGTTGTGTGCACATGGAGAACAAAACAACAAGGCCTGATAAAATAAACAGAATGGAGAGTAACTCAATCCTATGCTTTTATAGAATCAGAAGTACAAGGTGCTTCAATGGAGATCATCACATGATTATCAAAAACATGGAGCAATTATCCTTCGTTATATCCCAAACTAACGTCAGACTTGTGAAATTTATTGCAATATAACATATGGCAAGCGCATATAGAATTCCAGTAGCAGCAGCATGACAGGGCAAGGCAAGAGCAAAACATAACCAGAGGCAAATGTTTTTTTGGAAAAAGGAACTTGAGCTTCACAGCAGAACAGGAGAAGGAACTTCACAACAGTAACACAACTCCCATGGCACATAGCTTCACAGTAGCAGCTCAACTGATTTAAATACTGTGATTTAAATACTACTGGAATGATACTTGCAAGCTTAAAAAGAAGCTCTGATTACTCATTTGGTTAAACTGAAATTGAATCAGTCAGACTCTTGAGGAAAACTAAAGCATCATATAAGAACCAAATTTTAACGAACCAAACTGAACACTAACATCCACAGCAAGTAATACCAGAGTACTATATACAGTTTCATGGATCTACTCAAGTGTATGTATCAATTGCCACATCACATGAATCATTCTGTTGTGTCAAAACCGAAAGTGAAGCACTCAAACACTTGAGGCAAAACCAAAAGTGAAGCAGCAACAATAGTAAAAACTTCCACAGACCCTCTGTTTTTCTCTATTTTCGTGCTACATGACCCTGCCTAACCCTAACGCCGTGAGGAAGACTTCTCTGCTCTGCTTCCTTGGAGAGGAAGACTCCTCATCCCCCAGCCTAACCCTAACGTCATGACCCTGACCCTAACCCTAACGCCATGACCCTGACCCTAACCCTAACCCTAACACCATGACCCAAACCCTAACCCTAACGCCATGACCCTGACCGAGAGCTGAATGCTAAGAGACCAACCAAGAGAATACCTTGAGGAAGAAGGTGTCGCCGTTGACGAGAGCCGCTCCGCGCGTCGTCGCCGTCGACGAGAGCCGCTCCGCGTGTCGTCGCCGTCGACGAGAGCCGCGCCGCGCGTCGTCGCCGTCGTCAGTAGCCGCCCCGCGTCGTCTCCGCGCGTCGTCGCCGTCGTCGCGTGTCGTCGCGAGCCATCTCCGTCGAGAGGCGGA